>NC_143579.1:159874853-160474853 GCF_048544385.1 Mastigoproctus giganteus
AGGGCACTGTCTCTGGCTGAAGAATATACCTGGGACCCATAATCAAGTTTGGATCGCACAAGTGCACGGTAAAGCCGAAGAAGCGTGCATCGGTCCGCTCCCCAAGATGTAGAGGAGAGCGAGCGGAGAATATTAAGCCCGCGTGTGCACTTTGTGCGAAGTTGACGGATGTGGTGCAGAAAGGTCAACTTTTTATCAAATACGAGTCCCAAGAATTTTGTGTCCGCTGCTACTGGAATAGCATTTTGTCCGAGCATTAATTCAGGTTCAGGATGAAGATTACGCTTACGACAAAAATGTACGCAAACGGTCTTCTCCGGCGAGAACCTGAAGCCATTTGCAAGTGCCCAGGAGTTGAGGCGGTCAATGGCTTTCTGCAGTTGTCTTTCAATAACCCTCATGTTGCATGACTGACAAAAAATGCTAAAGTCATCAACATAGAGGGCACTGTTTACAGTTGGAGGAAGTTGTTCTGTGATGGAATTTATTTTGATGGCGAAAAGCGTGACACTTAATACTGATCCTTGTGGTACTCCCTCCTCTTGGCTAAAGGAGCGAGAGAGTGAGGATCCCACACGAACTTGGAAAGATCGATTGGCTAGAAAGTTTTGAATAAACACGGGGAGATGCCCTCTAAGGCCTAGGCTGTGCAGATCTTTTAAGATGCCAAATCTCCAAGTTGTGTCATACGCTTTCTCCATGTCAAAGAACACCGACACCAAGTGTTCACGTTTTAGGAAAGCATCCCGGATGGATGTTTCCAGTCTAATAAGATGGTCCAAAGTGGACCGGTTCCTTCGGAAGCCGCACTGGATGTTGGAGAGAAGGTCATTGGTTTCTAAATACCAGATTAAACGAGAATTCACCATTCTCTCCAGGATTTTGCACAAACAGCTAGTCAGAGCAATGGGACGATAATTTCTAGTGACTTTTGGATCCTTTCCTGGCTTAGCGAAGGCAAGAACGGTTGCCTTGCACCAGGGATCCGGAAACTGCCCTTCGGTAAAGATTCTGTTATACAGAAAGAGCAGATAATCCATAGATTTTGGTGAAAGATGTTTAATCATATCATAATGGATGCCATCTGGTCCAACAGCACTTGCTTTGGAAAGAGTGAGGGCTCTTTTCAGTTCATGAATAGTGAATTCCCTGTTGTAGGGACAGTCGCTCTTACAATTAAAATTAAGTGCCTGTTTTTCTATTTTTTGTTTCAGGACCAGGAACTCTGGGGAATAAGAAGATGTTGCACAGATTTTAGAGAATGTTTCCCCAAGAGAGTTGGCTATTGCAGTTGGATCTGCAATAGCGCATCCATTATAATCTAGGATTGAAGTAGGGTGGGATGTATGTTTTCCCTTCATTTTCCGGATTTTATCCCAGACTACCTTAGAGTTGGTAGACTGGGTAATAGATGATGTAAAACGGATCCACGATTCCCTTTGACTCTGACGGCGGATGTAGCGTGCTTTGGCTCGTGCACGTTTAAACACTATAAGGTTGTTCGTGGTGGGATATCGACGGAATATCCCCCACGCTTTGTTTTGAGCCTTTTTTGCTGCTGTGCATTGGGAATTCCACCAAGGTTTGGGAAATGGTGGAAACCGGGTAGATGTTTTTGGAACAGTATTCGCAGCTGCTTGGACGATAATTTCTGTGATGTACGTTACTGCATCATTGATCGGCTCCTGACTGACCGTACTGAGTTCAAAATTTGCCTGATGTTGGAAGGCAGTCCAGTCAGCCTGATCAATCTTCCACCGTGGTAACCTGAAGGGAAGACATGGTCTCCCGCTGTGTAACAAGGTTATCACAGGGAAGTGATCACTTCCAAATGGATTCTCCTCCACTTCCCAAGTGAGTGAAGGGAGTAGAGAAGGGGAGCAGATAGAGAGATCAATGGCAGAAAAGGTACGGGTAGGCATGTGGAAGAAGGTGTTTGTTCCAGTATTTAGAAAGGAAAGGTCATTGTCATTGAGCATACGCTCTATGACCCGTCCCCTTCCATTGATGTTTGCACTACCCCACAGGGTGTTATGTCCGTTAAAATCCCCGAGAAGTAAGAAAGGGGGAGGCAACTGCGATACAAGATCATCAAGGTCTTCCTGGGAGATGTCAGTCCCAGGTGGCAAATAAATAGAGCACACAGTTAATAAAAATCCCACTGTCAGGCGAATTGCAACAGCCTCAATGCTGGTTGTAATTAGCAAGGGCTGAACTGGGGTCTGATTACCCACAAGGATAGCCACTCCTCCATGAGCAGGACCATCCGCAATTCTATCCTTACGAAAGATTGTGATGTTATGCAATGTGGGATCATCATTTGCCTTTAGATAAGTCTCCTGCAAGCAAAAGCAAACTGGCTCGTGCTTTTGCAGGAGGGCCTTGATGTCATCAGTATTTCGCCGGAATCCACGACAATTCCATTGTAGGAATTTAGCCATTACTTTGGCTTGGTGGGTCCATCAGGCGGCTTCCGAGGTGCTGAGGGCTTACTTTTGTCAGTCTTGGATTTATCTTTTTTGGGGAAGAATGGACGCTGTCCCGTGTCCATTTCTTCCTCCGCAAAGAGTTCCAAGACAGATTCATCCTGTACCTCCTTGTTCTCTACATCCATTGTTTCTGTTCTTACTGCAGGCTCTTTACCACTTGGTTTTGGTAGTGGTGGAGCACTAGGAGGTACGGATATAGGAGTGGCAACTGACTGTGTTTTTTTGGTGGGCTTTTGAGAACTCAATAAATAGCGTGCAATCGGGGTGAATGACTCTTTTGGTGGAATAGTCATCTCAGTTTGTGTCCCGATAGTGCACTTAGCAGAAACCTTCTGGGCGTATGAAGGTTTCCCGCTATTTACTGGTTGGATACGTTTTCTGGCCTCTGGGTAGGAGATATTCAGCTCTGTCTTCAGTTTTTGTATTTCTTTTTCATCCTTCCACCGCTGGCATGCTCTGGAGTAGGCAGGATGATCTTGTTGACAATTTACACAGATCGGTTTAGAAGCTGAACATTCCTTGCTCTCGTGGTCTTTCGCACCACATCGAGCACAGGCAGGGTTACCACGACAAGATGTTTGTGAGTGGCCGTATTTTTGGCATCTAAAGCACCGCAGTGGGTTTGGGATATAAATCCTCACTGGGCAGTTTAGATAGCCTGCCTTGATGGAACTTGGAGGCCGTGGGGTGTTAAACGTTAGGATGAGAACTCGGGTAGGGACGAGGTTCCCATCCTTTCTCATTGATATCCTTTTAACAGCTGTCACTCCTTGGTCTTTTAATTCAGAGCAGATCTCTTCTTCAGAAACATGAAGAAGGTCCCACTCTGAAATGACGCCTCTTGAAGAGTTCAAAGTTTTGTGGGGGGTTACAATGATAGGTATTCCCCCTATTGATGTGGCGTTCAGGATTTTTTCCGCCTGTTTAATATTTGTAGCTTCGACCAAAAGGTCGCCAGAACGCAGTCGTTTAACAGATTTGGGTGAACCAGCCAACCCTTCTAATCCTTTCTGGATGAAGAAGGGTGACATCTTTCCAATGGACTGCTCTCCGGTGGAATGGAGAATGAGGAAAAGCGGTGTCACTGATGGTGGTGGTTTATCCTCAGTTCTGGCTCGTTTTGCAGAGGTGTTATCTGCGTCATCATCGCGATTAGGTAGGGGCCTTGTTGGGGCCCCAGAAGAAGGATTTAAATTACTCATGAGAGTAAAGAAAAAATGTCTGATGCCTAAGTACCTCACCCACCACGGAGCCCTACGAGGGGGCGCCCACTCGTGAACTAGCAGGTACTGCGTACACGAATGGGACGCCGAGTTCGCTTAGAACACCATACCCACGTTACCAATAAGTCTTTATCCCGTCCCAGGACCATAGGGAGGGAGACTTATTGGAACGCAGTTGACCCTAGCAGTATAATACCACCCGCCGATTGATCCCAGTCGAGCCGGTCCGGGACCACCCGTCTCGTCGAAGCAGGGGCCAAAGTGGTGTATTAAGGCTGGGCCCCTCAACCACCAGGATCCCCCTTTCCGCTTCCACGGGTCGCGGCGCACGGCTGCACACGCCGGATTCCAACGATGTAACCCTGGAACCAAGGTATGGGCGTTAGATCCCAGTGATGCTAGTCTGGAAGTCCAGCAGCGTCACTGGGAGGTCCCCTCACCACGTACAGGTGCCCACGTCGAGGGGGGCTTTTGAGAACTCAATAAATAGCGTGCAATCGGGGTGAATGACTCTCTTGGTGGTATAGTCATCTCAGTTTGTGTCCCGGTAGTGCACTTAGCAGAAACCTTCTGGGCATAGGAAGGTTTCCCGCTATTTACTGGTTGAATACGTTTTCTGGCCTCTGGGTAGGAGATATTCAGCTCTGTTTTCAGTTTTTGTATTTTTTTTCATCCTTCCACCGCTGGCATGCTCTAGAGTAGGCGGGATGCTCTTCTTGGCAATTGACACAGATAGGTTTTGGAGCTGAGCATTCCTTGCTCTCATGGTCTTTAACACCACATCGAGCACAGGCAGGATTACCACGACAAGATGTTTGTGAGTGGCCGTATTTTTGGCATCTAAAGCACCGCAGTGGGTTTGGGATATAAATCCTCACTGGGCAGTTTAGATAGCCTGCCTTGATGGAACTTGGAGGCCGTGGGGTGTTAAACGTCAGGATGAGAACTCGGGTAGGGACGAGATTCCCATCCTTTCTCATCGATATTCTTTTGACAACTGTCACTCCTTGTTCTTTTAATTCAGAGCAGATCTCTTCTTCAGAAACATGAAGAAGGTCCCACTCTGATATGACACCACATGAAGAATTTAGAGTTTTGTGAGGGGTTACGATGATAGGTATTCCCCCTATGGATGTAGACTTTATGATATTTTCCGCTTGCTTGGTGGTAGAAGCTTCGACCAAAAGGTCGCCAGAACGCAGTCTTTTTACAGTTTTAGGTGAACCTGCCAACCCTTCTAATCCTTTCTGGATAAAGAAGGGTGACATCTTCCCAATGGACTGCTCTCCGGTGGAATGGAGAATGAGGAAAAGCGGTGTCACTGATGATGATGGTGTATCCTCAGTCCTGGCTCTTTTTGCAGAGGTGTTTTCTGCGTCTTCATTTCGATTAGGTAGGGGCCTTGTTGGGGCCCCAGAAGAAAGGGGATTTAAATTACTCATATGAGTAAAGAGAAAATGTCTGATGCCTAAGTACCTCACCCACCACGGAGCCCTACGAGGGGACGCCCACTCGTGAACTATCAGGTACTGCGTACACGAATGGGACGCCGAGTTCGCCTAGAACACCATACCCACGTTACCAATAAGTCTTTATCCCGTCCCAAAGGCTGAGATCAGAAATGATAGTACCTAGCGAATTGTCAGTTTTCGATCCGTCAGTGTATATTGCACATGCACTGGTGTTGAGAGTAGCATGAGCTGCGTGCGACTGTCTGGTATTGGAAGAGGATAAAACAATCTTCCCATAGGAGAAAGTGGTCATCATGAGAGGAATGAGCATGTATCCAGGGTATTGGTATTTTAGGCACACAGGCTACTTACACGATATTGTGTCTATCAACAATATGGATGCTACACATGGTAACTGTAAAGAGAAGTCAGAAACGACCATATAAATTTCTTTCCGTTTTAGAAAGCAGAAAAATTCCAGAAGACTTCTATCATTATGATATGGTGAAGTGCCAAAGGTTCTTGAAGATTTCGTAGAAGACGAGGCTTTTCGGTCACCAGTGTATAAAGTACATTCAAAAAGAATATGCTTAATCGTGAGGGGAGAGTTACAGTGCGTAAACTGCGGAGCAGCACTTCCTACCTGTGAGAATAAAAAAATGGGAGGGCTGACTGTGACTGATATGTATTCTGGATAGGATTACTTCCTCCTTTATGTTTACCCATAAGCTGGAGGCCTATAACTGTGGTTCAGGTTTTATTTGAAGGAGTTGGTTATATGTGAGCTTGCCATTGCTGCTTACATATGTTTTGTATAATGGACCTTAGTCAGTATGTGGAACGAAATAACGTGGCGATGCACTGTTGGATTAACGTTTGGCTGCATAATCCGCGCTTTCATTCCTTGATATCACAGTGTGGCATGGGATCCATCAAAGGATGACTAGTTGCTGGCTTTCCTGGATGCGTATCAGTTTAGTATGTATATGTTTTATTAAAGGATTGGTAAGAGGCCTCCGTAGCCGAGTGGTCGGGAGCGGAAATGCAGTAGCACACGCTTCTTGAGTAGACCAGGGTTCAAGCCCCTGACTGCTAAATACGGTCGATCTGCCAACCCGCACTGGACCAGCGTGGCAGATTATGGTCCATTTCCCTCAACATGAATTGTTGAAGAGGCTTCCATCCTGCAGTTTTAGATGAGGAGGGCAACAGCGTCCTCCGCGAGTCCATATATATGTATATGGGTTCCCGTGAGTCCATAAACATATATACAGTATATGGACTTACGGGAACTTGACAGTGAATAATTCAGGAAAAGTTGTTGGTATTGAGTTTAAGGACACAGGGCCTACGGAGGCTAGATTGTATCAGTTTATAGTTTATTTTCATGCAGCATATCGTTAGCGATGCTAAATTATATGCTCATTTACAGACCAATATGTTTTAAATACATTTAAAGTTCTTTTAAATTTGCTTGATTTCCTAAGAAGTGAACCTGTCTTCTGAAAGAAAATAAAATATCAAGGTTTTAAGAAAACAAACCCTATTAGCTTCTTTTTAAGCATATTAATTACGCTTAAATTTTTTAAGCATATTAATTACGCGACATCACCTAATCCTAAGTTCGATAAAATAATAAGTTACTAGCATTAAGTATACAGCATAAAACGGCAGACAAATAGAGCCATATGTATAAAAATAAGACACGGATTGAAACAGAAATAAACTAAAAATGCTTTCGGAGTGACTTGGATATTTTTCTTTTGAACTGGTTCACTTCAATCAGTTTTGAGTATTCTCTTAGATAAGTATAATGCAGTTTTAACAAATAAAGCAAATTGTTTCAAGAATCTACCGAGATAGAAAATATAGCTCATGAACGTTAGCTCTCTAATCTAAACCTAAAATATGAAAAGATACCTTTTCAAAAAGCAATACAACAGCAAACAAAAATTACTTTAGAAAATAGTGTTGTCCTTCACAAGATACGAGTTAAAATGCAGCAAGTGAGAGGAAAGGGGAAGTGCGTATAAAGAGAAGGTTGGTGAGATCACCCATTTGTTCTATTACTAAGTGTGAGGCGACCCAAGTTCGAACAGCTAGTATTTTCATTTCCATTGTGAAATTGTGAAAGGGGGACTTTTTATTCATCTGCTTTGGCGGTATTAATATTCTGAAAGAGAGAGAGGGGTAAACAAGAGACTTTTTTTTATTCTGAGGAACTAATTTAATGATGCCACGAGGTTAATTTCTTTCGGCCAGCCCGAACATACTTCAGTTCACTTGCACAAGAGTAAGCCTGGAAATGAAAATTTCTTTAAGCAATCTTCAGAAATTTAATCAACATTTCAGAGATCCCCTTTCGAAGACTGAATTCTCAGAAGTATAGAAAGTCGCTTTCGCTCAAACGTTCACATCTCAAATACGAAGAGCTGCTCATTCCAGTGAAAAATTTAAGAGCGTAATCTGTACGTGCAGTTAAGAAAATCCAGCTTCTCTTCTCTCTCTCTCTCTCTCTCTCTCTAATTCAATTCTCGAACATTGTTTGCTCCTATATTTGAAATAATGCATTTGAAGAAGAAATAACAAATCTTCTGACCAAATAAAACATTAATCTTTCATTGTACTGTTACACTTTATCTTCGATATATTTTTTTTATTAAGATTTATATCCGTCAGTTTTCAAGATGCTACTTTGCTGGAAGCCGACATTATGATTTATATACAATATTTTGCCATAATGAATACACTAAAGAGTAATAAGCTTATTAGCAATCTGTTTAATAACCTGAAACAAAAGGAAACTTCTTAACTGTAATTTATGCGCTCAAAATGCGGAACGTGAAGTTGAAACGCAGTTCAACTCTCATAGAAGAGATGGGAAACATTCTGGAGAACAGTTGTCCAAGTGAGGGACATTATTTGAATGCTGCAATAAAATGAATCGATTTCGTTCACTCTGCGATCGCAGTGAAATGGGTTGGCTTTTCGAAATGATCATAAAATGCAGCCACTGGCATTGTGTCCTTTACGCATCAACGATTACGCTCCGCTATAAAAGAATTTTCACGAGTCTTAAATAGCATAGGAGGAACACGACAACAAGCCAAACAATAAACCAAACAACTAATATAGATTTCTGTAAGGGGGGACTGTACTTGATCCTAAAACCTTCTCAAAGATTTAACGATCATACCCGGAAAATCTCGTGTACATTTGATTTACGTTATCGACAGAGGCGGATTTAACGGCGGGCGCGCCCTGGGCCCCGACTTCTGAAGGGCCCCATAAAACCCCAACTTTACACTTTTTTCTAATGACACCAAGTTTGGTTTCATATGTGCAATTTTAATTACGTACAAGTTTACAATCGGCGGTAAAACCTGATAGTATGTTTATATTCGCTTATTTTCATTATTTCATTACTACGCTCAGAAGCGGATTAAGGTCGTTTGAGGCCCCAGGCGCAAAAGAAAATATTGGGCCCCTTAAAAAAAGAGAAAGAGACAGGGAAAATAAAAATTCATGTTAACCATTTTTCTAAATAAATAAAAAATATTATGTACTATTAATGTTTTATTTCCAATAAAAATTGAATATAATATATGTATTATATTATATTCGCGTCTTTTTTTAATTTGTCTTTTTTCAGCCCCTGATAGATGTCGTTTCATTTTTCTAGCTACCATTGGTAGCCTATCAATGAAAAGAAAAATATAAAATTTAATAGTCTGATGATTAGAATACTAGAGAAGAGATTTTTCGTTATAGTGCAATAAATTAATGATGAATTAAAATTCAAAGATTATTCATAAACTACGAAAATCCAGGCGCTGATGTAACAACAGGAATTAATTTTGTCTTAATATAATTTCAACAATATACGCGTATTTGCGTATATCGTAAGTCTGCACTGCAGGAGAACCTTTGTAAGTACAAAGGAGCAAATACGATTCTATTCCTCTGATGAGCGGTAGCGCAGTCGCGCGGGGCTTATGCAGCGTGTGTGGTATGGGTGTTTAATGGCGCACAAGCTGCTGTGGCTATATTGCGCCTATTCATAGGTATGTTGAAAAGATAAAATAAATAATTAATGTGAAGACGGTTCAATCTCATTTCATTCCAGAAACTAATCACAGTCGCTTATACATTCCTATTTGTTTTAAATAACAGAAAAGTTCATTAATATTGGCATTTTCACCAATGATATCATTTAATGTTATTCGTTCACGGAAATTAGCCAGAGATTGAAATATTGAAGTTCGATGTTGTTGAAAATGTGGACAGTCAATCAAAATATGTTTGACTGTTAGATGCTCAGAGCACTGTGAACAAAGAGGAGGATCATCGCCTGTGAGTAGATGGAGGTGCGTTAGATGGGTATGACCTATTCTAATCCGCGCGAGTACCACTTCTTCTCGCCGAACTGTCTGAATGCATGAGTGCCAAAATTGTGGGTCCTGTTTTATCTGGAACAGTTTGTTATTTGTTTGTTTATGCCATAGCTCTGTCCATTGTGCATGAAAAGCTGTTTTAATTATAATATTATAATCAGAAACTGGAATAAAGGCAGAGGTTAAATCTGCTGTTGATGGATTTTTAGCCGAAATATCAGCCAACTCGTTCCCTTTGATGCCTGAATGTGCTGGGATCCAGCAGAAGTTCACTCGTTGCTGGCAATCTTCAATTTTCAATAGTAAATACTTGATTTGATTTAGTATAGGGTGATCCTTATAAGAGAAATTCTGCATTGCTCTAATTGAGCTGAGAGAGTCGGTGTAAATTAAATATTTTGCAGATGGGTGAAGACTCAAATTTTCTAGAGCTAATTGAATTGCATATAATTCCGCTGAAAAGCTGCTGTACTCAGGTGGAAGAGAGGCTGATATGATAGCAGAGGGAAACACTGCTGCTGCTCCAACAGTTGAATGAGATTTGGAACCATCAGTATATATCGGTAAGAAGTCAAAACAGTTTTGAATATGGCTAGCATGGAGTTGTTGCACATTCAGAGTTGGTAGACGATTCTTTCCCCATTGGAGAAAATAATTATCACAGGCTGGTTGAGGAAATGGGGTCCATGGTGGGCAAGAATCATTCTTTCTGTGCTGCCTACTCTGGAGAGGAACATTCCAATTTTGTGCTATTTCAAGGAGCCGTAGGCCTGCTGGGCGTATTTTATTTGGTTTATTTCTATAGAGATTGTGAAATGATGGATTAAAGAGATATGGTTGGATGGGGTGCGGAGAACAGTTTCGTATTCTGACTGCATATTTAAGTAGTAACATTTTTCTGCGGAGGTAAAGAGGGGGCTCATGGGCTTCAATATATAGACTATAGGTTGGTGATGTCCTATAAGCACCAAGAGCAATCCTCAGTGCATTGTGTTGTACAGGATCGAGCCAGCGTAATACACTCTTTCGAGCAGAATCATAAACTGGGGCACCGTAATCTAACCGAGATCTAATCAGTGCTCTATATAAGAGCAGCAAAGTTGTACGATCTGCTCCCCAAGACTGGGCAGATAGAGCTCTAAGCATGTTCAGCTTTTTCAGACAGGTAGTACGTATTACTTTAATGTGCTCAAGGAAATTTAACTTGCTGTCTAATATTAATCCCAAGAATCTAATATTGTTGGTAATCGGGATGCTGGAATTTGACATCCGGAGTTCGGGGTCTAAATGTAATTTGCGTTGGTTACAAAAGTGGATTGCAACTGTTTTCTGATGGGAAAGCCGATATCCATTGAACTCAGCCCATTTTTCAATTTTATTGAGGGACATTTGCAATTGCCGTTCAATAGATCTCATGTTCTGAGAGTGGCAAGAAATGGAGAGATCGTCAGCATAAAGATAGGCTTCTACAGTATTTGGAAGTTCTTTGGAAATGGAATCAATTCTAAGGGCAAATAGGGTTGCACTCAAAACCGACCCCTGTGGTACTCCTTCTTCCTGCAAGAAAGTAGAAGAAAGGGAGTTTTGGTATCGAACCTGGAAAGAGCGGATCTGGAGAAAGTTCCTAATGAATATAGGCAGGTTGCCTCGTAGACCAAAATTATGTAGGTCACTGAGAATGCCATACCGCCAGGTTGTATCGAATGCCTTTTCTATGTCAATGGAGACCATGACATGGTGTTCATTTTTCACAAAGGCATTGCGAATTTCAGATTCGGCCTTGATCATCAGATCTAGAGAGGACCTATTTTTGCGAAAGCCATGTTGACAATTACTCAATAGTTGTTCAGTTTCAATGATCCAGCTGAGTCGACTGTGGATCATTTTTTCAAGAATTTTACCAAGGCAACTTGACAGAGAGATTGGCCTGTAACTATTAGGACTGGAAGGATCTTTTCCAGGTTTCAAAAAGGGCAAAACTGTAGCATGGTGCCAAGATGTTGGATAAGTATTTTCCAGGAAGATCCGATTAAAGAAAACTAGCAGCATTTGTAAGTTTTGCTCATTGAGATGCTGCAGCATGACATAATATATGCCATCTGGCCCAGCTGCACTGTTTCTCGTTGTTTTTATGGCTTGTAGAAGTTCACAATATTCAAGGGGCTGATTATACGGAAGTGATAGCGAGGTTCTAAAGTTAATGGGCCTCTGTTCGGTGGAGGTCTTAATTTTTTGGAATTTCGGAGTGTAATTTGATACAGCAGAGACTTCGGCAAAGGTTTTACCCAAGGCATTCGCTATTTCTAGAGGACCAGAGAGTTCTTGTCCATTGTATGAAAGAATTGGGGAAGGGATGGTTGGATACTTCCCAGAAAGCTGTCTAATTTTCTTCCATATTATTCTGGAGTCGGTATTTCTGTTGATAGTACATGCAAACCGACTCCAAGAATCTTTCTTGGCTTGCCTGTGAATGAACCGCGCTTTTGCCCTTAGCTTCTTGTAGCTAATTAAATTAGCTGTTGTCGGAAATCGACGGAATAAGTTGAATGCTTTATTTTTTTCCTTCTTTGCTTTTGTGCACTCTTCGTTCCACCAGTAGTTGAAGTGCCGTCGGGTTGGGGGGTTTGATAATGGAATTGAGTATTTTGCTGCAACTAAAAGACTGGATGTGATATAATCGGTTACTTTATCTATAGGTTGTAGCTGAATAGTTTCTTTGTCCAGAATGATTGCTGATTGAAATTTGGCCCATTTGGCTTTAGAAAATTTCCATTTTCTGCAGGGTTGGTCTAATGGTAGTTGTGCAGTGAGCAGGTTACAGACAATTGGAAAATGGTCACTTCCCATTGGATCATCCATGGCGGACCACTGAATGACTGGAAACAGTATCGGAGAACAAATTGAGAGGTCAATTGCAGAGGTCTGTCCAGTAGGTAACTGTATGTGGGTGTGTGTACCAGTATTAAGAATGGTAAGGTTTTGTTTATCTAGTATAGTTTCAATCAGTCGGCCCTGTCTATCTAATTTAGAGGATCCCCATAAAGGGTGGTGGCCATTGAAATCCCCTAGCAAGCACACTGGTGACGGCAGCTGTACTAAAAGTTCTTCAATATCTTTGAAAGAGTAGGAATTGTTTGGTGGGAGATAGACTGAGACTAGCGTAAATGCAATCTCAGCAATCAGACGCACAGCAACGGCTTCAATTTTGGTTTGAAGAATGATTTGACTAGCAGGGATCTTTGAGTTAATCAAAATGGCTACACCACCACGAGCAGAGTCAGATGTATTCCGATCTCTTCGGTAGACTGAGTAGTTATTTATAGAAACAGAAATTTTAGCAGTTAAATAGGTTTCCTGCAGACAGAAACCCACTGGAGAGTAGCGTCTAATTAAATACTGAATGTCATCAATGTTGCATCTAAAGCCTCTACAATTCCACTGTAAAATATAAGGCATTATTTGAGTTTAGAAGAAGCTGTACCTGACGTGGCTGTCTTGTGGCGTTCTGGCTTTGGTTTATTTCTTTTTGGAAAGGTGGGGCGACCTGTGTCCATATCTTCTTCTTCTTCTTCTTCTTCTGCAAATATTTCAAGAATTGGATCTTCCTGTTTAGAGGGGTACTCTTGATCGAGTGATGTTTCCTGAATACTCTGTTTTGAAGTTGAACTGGGATTATTTGGTGTGGTAGCAATCATTGGCGAAGGAGGAGATTTTGCTGGAATCGTAAGAGGCGTATTACTTGCTTGATCTGAGTGCTTCTGGATATTGGACTGTTGCTGAGAAAGAACAGCTCGGGCCCAGTCGGAGATTGATATGTTGGATGGAACAGTAACATCAGTTTGTGTGGCTATTGTTTGATATTTTTTTGCAATACTGGCATAGCTACGGTTAGATATACTGGGTGCAATTAATTTTCTTGCTTCCTGATAAGTAACTTTGTTTTCGACTTTATATTTTACAATTTTTTTCTCCATTTTCCACTTCTCACATGTTTTAGAGTAAGCAGGATGGTTACCCTTGCAATTAGGACAAGTCATTTCTTTTGCCGAACATTCGTTTTGACTGTGATCAGAAGATCCACAGTTGGGACAAGCTGGGTTCCCTCTGCATGCCGTCTGAGAATGGCCATACTTTTGGCATTTGTAGCATCTCAGCGGATTAGGAATATAAGGACGAATGCGACAGAGTAGATATCCTGCTTTTACTGTTGAGGGTAGATTTGGACTGTTAAAGGTGAGAATGATACTTCTGGTGGGTGTGAGTATATTGTCCCTTTTAGTCATGATTCTTTTGACAGCAATTACATTTTGTTCATTTAACTCTTCTTTAATTTCTTCTTCTGTCACATTCAAAAGGTCCCAACTAGATATAACACCCTTAGATGTATTTAGGGTTGCATGGGCAGTTACCTTTACTGGAATTTTTGCGAAGTTTGTCACTTTCAGGAGTTTTTCAGAATGCCTACAGTTGAGAGTTTCTACTAGTAAGTCCCCCGATTGCAATCTCTTAACCATCTTGGGAGACCCTGCAATACTTTCCAAGTGTTTTTGGATAAGAAAGGGGGATAGCTTACTAAGAGGCTGTTCTGATAATGAATGCATTAATAAAAATGCAGGAAACTCGGTCGCAGAGGAAATGGTTTTTAACCTCTTTGCTTGCGAAGAGTCATGCTCATGCTCTGTGTTTAGCCGACTGCTTGTCGGTTCTAAACAAGGAAACATATTTTGTTCCATCTTGGCTCCTTTTAGCCCCTGGCAGATGAACTTTTCTGCCAAGGTTACCGGCCCCGCCACGGGGAGGCAGGAGCAGTGCCTGGAGTGACCAAGCGAAATTAGTAGGAGTTAGTCTATTAGATATGAAAAATAAAGAAAGGTTACTTTCCTTCCTTGCTCTATACCAGTACTTTTGATACAAGAGCTACTAAATTAAAGGATTTCTCAAAGAGAGGAACGTAAAAGAGAACGAAGAATTCACCTATCAAAAAGTCGCAGTGAAAGCACAAATAGAAATCGCTCAGTCAATCGCTTGGCACCCGGGGCCGGCTTATGCAGCGTAGTATGTATATAGTGTTAGTGTTAAGTGTGTTGATGTCTAACGGTACCAGGGGTTTCCCCCATCTCCGCGTTGCTTTCATTGTAGGTGTACCAGTTCACCGGGAAGGCCAGAGATTTAAGTGTGTGTATTTTGTATACTGTATGTGTAGTGTTGTGTATCGTTGTTCATCTGGCCGTTTAGCCGCTGGACCCCTACTGAGGCCCAACGTTGTCCACACTTGGCCTCGTGGAGGCAGACCAGGTATACAGAATGAAGTTTTACTCTGGCAGGCCCTGCCACCTAGTTTCCTGAGATTTCAGTGACTAGGGCCTAAAAAAAAAAAAAAAAATAATCGGTAGTTGTGAGCGCTGGAATTAGAAAAGCCAATTCAGGTGTATGCGGTTTAATTTGGACGAAGTTAAGTTTTTGCAGTTTATGTGGGGTTATACGCTGGCATATTAGGCAGAGTAGGGGGGGGAGACTGAAGGCTGGGGGGAAGACAGAAATATGGGGACGATAGAGAAGGCGACCCCAGGATTTTCAGTGAGGCAGGCCCAAGCCCCACCAGGAGAAGAATCAGGGTTGGCAGGGGTGGAGAGGAGACAAGACTGTCTCCTCCTCCCCACCAGAGGAAAGGGAGTAAAGGTACCAGGCAAGGGAGCAGCGTAGTATGTATATAGTATGCAGCGTAGTCAGAGGCGGATTTAACGGCGCGCGCCCTGGGCCCCGACTTCTGAAGGGCCCACGCAAAACCCCAACAAATTAGTTGAACTAATATGTTCAACTATTAGTTCAAAACTTTGTGATTATTATTATGCTATTATTAATTATATTATACATGTATTATATTCAAATTTTATTGGAAATAAAACATTAATAGTACATAATATTTTTTATTTATTTAAAAAAATGGTTAACATGTATTTTTATTTTCCCTGTTTCTCTCTTTTTTTTAAGGGGCCCAATATTTTCTTCTGGGCCCGGAGCCTCAACCGACCTTAATCCGCTACTGTCCGTAGGCTGTAATTAAACTCGCAATACTCCACCGAAATAAGCAAGTTTCGAAGCAGCTGTTTAACTTTTTAAATGTACAGTGGATTCAACTTTTCTGGGTGATCCTATACAATTTAAAAGGATATTAGCAACTTAGGAAAATCCCTGGATAACGCATTTCCTTCTCTAAACTTTGCTCAGAACATGTCAGTTCATATATCTACCCAGTGTGAATGCTTATAAGAGTTTTTAGCTAGTCCTGATGTTCGGAACTACGAAGACTAGATCCTTGGTTGATAAGTTACGGATACCACTCTTTCGACCCCTCGTTCTGCCTTTCTGTCTGTTATCAGTAAGCACCCGCGATCACTCAGGTTGATCCAACTTCTGAAATAAATCGTTTATAGGAATTTGGTGCTGTTTCTTGCAGAGATTTCACTTTGCAGGGAAAGAATTCATATTTTCGACTATAAGGACTTCATATCAGAATTTGTGAAATGACGCAGTCTGTATTTATATAAAGCTTCCGCATTACGTAAAGTAGAGCGGAAGCTACTTTGTGGAATCAATGCGGTAGAAAAGCTTTACATGCTTTATATATTGATCAAAGCCGTTTGCTATTTTTAGGTACCAAATTTATTATTATTTTTTTACATTAACGTCGCAGAACGTGGACTTTGAAGCCGGGAAATTGAAATTTGAGCAAAACCTGACATTAAAGGTCGCACATACTTCGCTAAGTCCGGTGCCATGCATCACATTTTCAATACTGTGACAGTAATGGTCATAACGTTGCGTCTATTGGTGGAAGTGCGCGGGAGAACAATAATGCTTCACTCGAAGGATATCTGTGTGGTCAGGAGTAAAACGCCAAGAAAGTGTTATTAGTGCGCTGGAAAAATGATAGCAAAGTGAGCTGCACGGTTACGTGGACTGTATTGAATAACTCTGGGTCCAACGTCACGAAATGCATCAGTTTTGAACCGTTTTTCTGCTGCTGACACAAGAGAAATCTCAGATTCACTTTCTATCTCTGATGTCATATATGACAAAGCGTAGTTATTTTCAAGGCAAACAGTAACCTTTCGAAGGCATTATACAGCGCCTTACCACTTGCAGTTAAAGTCACGTTCTGTCAATCAACATTGTTATCCACTGGCTTCGTGTTTTTCAGTAAAATGGAATTTTTAAGCCTACATCAAAAATCAATCGCAATGAGCCCAAAGCACACAGCTAAAATGATTAAAGCTGTACAGATTAATGAATCAGCCGACATCGACGGGATTCGAACCCTGGCTTTTTCCACCCGGTGTTGGGAGGACAGTGACCTCATCCCTGAGGTCACTGTCCTCCGGATTGGGTTTGGAATGAAAAGTCGAATTTTGCAGCTTAAATATCCAGCTTCAACAGTTTTTGCCAGAATTGGTGTTTTAAATGTAAGAATGACTGTTCGAGTAGGAATAAGTAGTCCATCTTTCTTACTCACTATCCTTTTAGTATTTATTACATTTTGATCGCTTAGTTCCTGAACGATATCTTCCTCACATACATTTAGAAGATCCCACTTTGCTGTTATCTCTTTAGAGGAGTTCAGATTTTTAGTCCAGTTGTCCTTTTGATGGATTAAAATCTGGGCAAAATCCAAAAAGCGCCATAAATCTCTGCCTCAGATCGGCTAATCTAGTCCTATCTGAAATAACTCCCAATCAGTTCCTCCTCCTAATCGGCGCGATTGAAACGCATATCTTTCCAAGTAATTATTAAAATTTATGTGTACTTGAAATGTTGATAGACTGTCCATTGCTAACCCTTTAATTTCGAATGACGAAGGTGAATCAAAGGGCATCCCTACTCGTAAGGATCTTCTTAATTCTTAATTAAGAAGTCGTTCTTAAAGACTTCTTAATTTGTTACATAAATAAAGATGTGAGCATCTCTCTATAAATATCAAGTTTCTAGATAGACGTTTGCGCATCTTATCCGAAACGTATCATAAAGAATTTCAGTTTAGCCACGCTGTTTGCTTTTGTGATTACTATTCTGCAGAGATCCCAAATTAATTATAATATATAATACTCTTTTCCTTGAGACCTAAGTTGGCGTCAACTTGTCCTCTCTAAAACTGCCTGCCCCTGTTCAGAAGAGAGAAATACCGAGAACTAAAAGAAAAATAAAACTCACTGCAAAAGTGTATAATAAAAACAAACATCCATATGGTCTTAAAGAACCTAGCAAGTCAATAAATTAAATGCCGTACGAAACCAACGCTCGAAAGGCTGTCTCGAAAATAACTGCTAACCAAATTAAAAGGTAAATAACTTCCAGTTAAGGAGCAGAACAGAGTAAAAATTGAAGTGTCGGCCTCCTATCTCGCATTTCTGCAATTAGAGATATCGAAAAAAAAGGGCCTTTTAACTGTTTAATCGAAAAAGAGGGCATTTTCCATTGCTATAAATTTATTACGCTGATATTCTGTTTTTATACGTGAAATAGCGTTGCCGAACTCATGCCAAAACTGATGTGTGTGTGGTATGGGTGTTTATTGGCGCATCAGCTGCTATGGCTATAGTGCGCCTATTCGTAGTTATATCAGAAAATAATAAAGAACCTAACAATTCAAATTCATTTCAGTTCTGAGAGCTATTCATAATTGATTATACACTCTAATTTGTTTCAGAAAGCAGAAAAGTTCCTTAATATTTGCCTCCTCTCCTATGATATGATGTAGTGTCAGAGGTTCTTGAAGATTAGCCAGATTTTGAAGTGTTGAAGTACGATGTGGTTGATAGTGTGGACAGTCAATCAAAATATGTTTGACTGTTAAATGTTCCGAGCAATGTGAACACTGTGGAGGATCATTGCCGGTGAGTAAATGGAGGTGAGTCAGATGGGTGTGCCCTATTCTTATCCGTGCGAGTACCACTTCTTCTCGCCGAACTTTCTGGGTGCATGAGTGCCATAATTTTGGGTCCTGTTTCAATTGAAAAAGTTTGTTATTTGTTTCTTTATGCCATAGCGCTGTCCACTGTGCATGGTATGCTGTTTGAATTATGATATTATAATCAGATGCTGGAATGATGGCAGAGGTTAAGTCTAAGGTCGATGGATTTTTAGCAGATATATCAGCTATTTCATTTCCTTTTATGCCTGAATGTGCCGGAATCCAGCAAAACTTCACTAGTTGTTGACGGTGGTCAATTTGCAATAGCAAACTCCTTATTTTAACTAAAATATGATGATTCTTTTGAGAGGGATTCTGCATTGCTCTAATTGAGCTGAGAGAGTCAGTATAAAGTATATATTTTGCAGATGGGTGTAGAGTCAAATTTTCTAGAGCTAATTGTATTGCATACAGTTCTGCTGAAAAGTTGGTATACTCAGGTGGAAGAGAAGCTGATATGATAGCAGAGGGAAACACTGCTGCTGCTCCAACAGTTGAAAGAGATTTGGAACCATCCGTATATACCGGCAAGAAGTCAGCACAGCTTTGAAGATGGCTAGCATGGAGTTGTTGCACATTCAGTGTCGGTAGGCGATTCTTTCCCCATTGGAGAAAATAAGTATCACAAGTTAGTTGAGGAAACGGGGTCCACGGTTTGTTTGTTTGTTTGTTTTAAGAATTCTTGGCGCAAGAGCTACTGCGGCTAAAATGCGCCTGTAAAATTTTATTTTATATAATGGTTTTGTTTTAATTCGTATATTGCTGCTAATGATTTCCAAGAGTAACAGAGAATGACTATAGCTTGCTTTAGAAATAATATTTAGTCTTATATTTGATTGTAGTAATTTATTTTCTTAAGGAACTGAAAAACATCTGCTATATTTTTCCTATCTTCCAGTATGGTTTTGAGAGTGAGGGAGTGATGTTTGTTTAGCTCTTTGAAGGAGTTTCGGCGTTCATCTGCAAAAGCTGGACAAGTAATCAGTACATGTTCTACTGTTTGTTGTATGTGACAGATAGGGCATAGAGGGGGATCCTCTCCTCGCAAAAGATAAGAGTGACTGAAATACGTGTGTCCTATCCTTAACCTAGCAAGTATCACTTCATCGCGTCTATTTTTCTGAATGCTGGATTTCCATGGTTGGAGTAATCTTTTAATCTGATGCAATTTGTTAGTGGTAAGTACTTGCCATTGCTGCTGCCAGTGATGTATCCCACTGTGATCAATAACTTGTTTATAGTCTGAGAAAGGGATATATTCTGATGCAGAAGTATTGTTGTTAGCTTCTTTGGCAGCTCTGTCTGCTTGTTCGTTTCCATGTATTCCGACATGGCTTGGGATCCAGCAAAATCTAATGTTACGTTGTTGTTCAAGGAGTCTTGATATTTTGTATTGAATCTGCTGTTGTAGAGGATGTTTGTTAGAACTGATATTTTGTATTGCCATCATGGAACTACGGGAGTCAGTAAAAATTATGCTGTTTTGAAAACTGGAATGGTCGATTTCGTCTAGTGCTAACATAATGGCTTGCAGTTCTGCGGTATAAATGCTACAGTCTTTTGGAAGTTTTTGGGCCAATGTGATGTCAGAAAAGTAAACTGCCGCTCCCACATGAGAATCAGTTTTGGATCCATCTGTATATAGAAAGCTATGATCTGAAAATTGTGCCTTATAAGCAGCATGCAGCTGTTGATGATTTATATGAGAAAGGATTTGTTTGCTCGAAATGTGGAAGGAGGAGTCACATAAAGGTTGTCTGATTGTCCATGGTGGAGTAGACTGCTTCGGTAGCGGATTTATGTTATCTAGGTTAAGCTCTCTACTGAGAAGAAGGGTTTTTAATCTCACATTCGCAGGTTTATTGATTCTTTGTTGTTGCTGATAATGTTGTTCCCATTCAGAAGCTTGATTGATTGATTGGTTTGGTTTTTTATGGCGCATTGGCAGCTGTGGCCATAATGCGCCAAGACTAGGTAATATTTAAAAAGTTTAAATTCTCGGTGACCTAATTAGTAAGGCCACCATGTCGAAATATATAATAATGTAACAAAAGCATAAATTAAATACAATTAAAAACTTTTATTAATTTAAAATAGCTAAAAACAGCAGACACATTGTCATTGTCAGATAAAATCTGACTGAGTGTATACGGCTCAGTCAGATGGTTAAAAGCGGTAAAACGGATATTGCTAAAATCTGGACAGTCAATTAAAAGGTGTCTGATAGTTAAAGTTGTACCACAGGACACACACATAGGAGGGTCATCAGCCCTCAGCAAAAACGAATGAGTCAAATGACTATGTCCGATGCGGGTCCGGGCAAGAACAACTTCCTCCTTACGATTCCTGCGCAGACTAGACTGCCACGGTTCAATTACAGGCTTTATACAATATAGTTTATTCCCAGTCTGTCTATTCCACAAATCCTGCCATTGGGAATGTATCTTTTGCTGTATTGTTTGCCTGTAGTCTGTATAGGGGACTGACAGGCAACGGTTATTATTTGGAATTGCTGATTTGGCTGCCGCGTCAGCCAAATCATTTCCCTTAATCCCAATGTGGCTAGGAATCCAGCAGAAGCGGATGTCATATTCACGTTCACGGAGGAAGTGAATCTTCTGCTGAATGCTAGACAGAACTGGATGAGAATTATATTTCACGGTTATTAAAGCCTGTAACACGCTGAGAGAGTCAGAATATAAAATGAACCGTTGGTGTTGGCATTCACTAATGTGATCCAAGGCTAACTCTATTGCGTGCAGCTCTGCAGTAAATATGCTGCATTCAGAGGGAATCTGCTCCGATGTAGTGCTGTCTGTAAAGACAGCAGCAGATCCCACATATGATTCCGACTTCGAGCCGTCTGTGTAAACTGGCGCGAAGTCAGAATATTCAGCTCGGTGTGCTGAATAAAGCTGCAGGTAGACAGACGATGGAGTGTCCGACTTTCCCCAATTTCTAAGGGACAAGTCACATGCCGGAACATGAGCATGCCAGGGTGGAAGGGGTTGCTTCGGTGTTTGAGCAACTTTGTCTACCTTGATATTAAGTTCTTTGAGTAGCTCTTGGAGACGAATACCAAAAGGACGATTGGCAGTCTTTCGAGTGTTGTACAAATTTTCCCATCGTGGCTCAAAAACGGATAGCCACGTAGGATGGTCTGGCAAGGATTTTAGTTTTAGAGCGTAGTTTAGAGACAATTGCTTACGTCGAAGCGATAACGGCGGTTCGTTTGCTTCGACGTATAAGCTCTGGACAGGAGATGTTCGAAATGCTCCAGTAGCTATACGGAGGGCCTGATGATGGACAGGGTCCAGCCAACGAAGTACACTGTCTCTGGCCGAATTGTATACCAGGGACCCGTAATCAAGTCTGGATCGTACAAGTGCACGGTAGATGCGTAGTAGGGTGCATCGATCCGCACCCCAAGATGTAGAGGAAAGAGAGCGCAGAATATTCAGCCCTCTTGTGCACCTTGTGCGGAGTTGACGGATGTGATCCAGAAAGGTTAACTTTTTATCAAATACGAGTCCCAAAACTTTTGTATCCGCCGCTACTGGAATAGCATTATGTCCGAGCCTTAATTCAGGTTCAGGATGAAGATTACGCTTGCGACAAAAGTGCACGCAAACGGTCTTCTCCGGCGAGAACCTGACGCCATTAGCAAGTGCCCAGGAATTAAGGCGATCAATGGCTTTTTGCAGTTGTCTTTCAATAACCCTCATGTTGCATGACTGACAAAAAATGCTAAAGTCATCAACATAGAGGGCACTGTTTACGGTTGGAGGAAGTTGTTCTGTGATGGAATTTACTTTGATGGCGAAAAGCGTGACACTTAAAACTGATCCCTGTGGTACTCCCTCCTCTTGGCTAAAGGAACGAGAGAGTGAGGATCCCACACGAACTTGGAAAGATCGATTGTCTAAAAAGTTTTTAATAAAAATGGGGAGTCGTCCCCTAAGACCAAGGCTATGCAGATCTTTTAAGATGCCAAATCTCCAAGTTGTGTCATACGCTTTCTCCATGTCAAAGAACACCGACACCAAGTGTTCGCGTTTTAGGAAAGCATCCCGGATGGATGTTTCCAGTCTAATAAGATGGTCCAAAGTGGACCGGTTCCTTCGGAAGCCGCACTGGATATTGGAGAGAAGGTCATTTGATTCTAAGTACCAAATTAACCGAGAATTGACCATTCTCTCCAGGATTTTGCACAGACAGCTAGTCAGAGCAATAGGACGATAATTGGTAGTGACTTTTGGATCCTTTCCTGGCTTAGCAAAGGCAAGAACGATTGCCTTGCGCCAGGAATCCGGAAACTGCCCTTCGATAAAGATTCTGTTATACAGAAGGAGCAGACAATCCATAGATTTTGGTGAAAGATGTTTAATCATGTCATAATGGATGCCATCTGGTCCAACAGCACTTGCTTTGGAAAGAGCGAGGGCTCTTTTAAGTTCCTGAATAGTAAAATCCCCGTTGTAGGGATAGAGGCCCTTGGACTTAAAATTAAGTGCTTCTCTTTCCAGTTTATGTTTCAGGACCAGGAACTCTGGGGAATACGAAGCTGTTGCAGAGATGTTAGAGAATGTTTCCCCAAGAGCATTGGCTATTGCAGTTGGATCTGCAATAGCGCATCCATTATAATCTAGGATTGAAGAAGGGTGGGATGTATATTTTCCCTTCATTTTCCGGATTTTATCCCAGACTACCTTAGAATTGGTAGTCTGGTTAATAGATGACGTAAAACGGATCCATGATTCCTTTTGACTCTGACGGCGAATGTAGCGTGCTTTGGCTCGTGTGCGCTTGAAGGCTATTAGATTAGCAGTGGTAGGATATCGACGGAATATCCCCCACGCTTTGTTTTGGGCCTTTTTTGCTGCTGTGCATTGTGAATTCCACCAAGGTTTGGGAAATGGTGGAAACCGGTCAGATGTTTTTGGAACAGCTTTCGCAGCTGCTTGGACAATAATTTCTGTGATGTACTTAACTGCATCATTGATAGGCTCCTGACTGACTGTACTGAGGTCAAAATTTGCCTGATGTTGGAAGGCATTCCAGTCAGCCTGATCAAACTTCCACCGTGGTAACCTAAAAGGAAGACATGGTCTCCCACTGTGTAACAAGGTTATCACAGGGAAGTGATCACTTCCGTATAGATTCTCCTCCACTTCCCAAGTGAGTGAAGGGAGTAGAGAAGGGGAGCAGATAGAGAGATCAATGGCAGAAAACGTACGGGTAGGCATGTGGAAGAAGGTGTTTGTTCCAGTATTTACAAGGGAAAGGGCATTGTCATTGAGCATACGCTCTATGACCCGTCCCCTTCCATTGATGATAGCACTACCCCACAGGGTGTTATGTCCATTAAAATCCCCAAGAAATAAGAAAGGGGGCGGCAACTGCGTTACAAGATCATCAAGGGCTTCCTGGGAGATGTCAGTCCCAGGTGGCAAATAAATAGAGCAGACCGTTAATAGAAAACCCACTGTAAGGCGAATTGCAACAGCCTCTATGCTGGTTGTAATTAGCAAGGGCTGAACTGGGGTCTGATTACTCACAAGGATAGCCACTCCTCCATGAGCAGGACCATCCGCAATTCTATCCTTACGAAAGATTGTGATGTTATGCATGGTGGGATCATCGTTTGCTTTTAGATAAGTCTCCTGCAAGCAAAAGCAAACTGGCTCATGCTTTTGCAGGAGGGCCTTGATGTCATCAGTATTTCGCCGGAATCCACGACAATTCCATTGTAGGAATTTAGCCATTATTTTGGCTTGGTGGGTCCATCAGGCGGCTTCCGAACTGCTGAGGGCTTAATTTTATCAGTCTTGGCTTTATCTTTTTTGGGGAAGAATGGACGCTGTCCCGTGTCCATTTCTTCCTCCGCGAAGAGTTCCAAGACTGATTCATCCGGTACCTCCTTGTGCTCGACATCCATTGTTTCTGTTTTATCTGTTTTATCTGTTAGCTCTTTACCACTTGGTTTTGGTAGTGGTGGAGCACTCGGAGGTACGGATATAGGAGTGGCAGCTGACTGTGTTTTTTTGGTGGGCTTTTGTGAACTCAATAAATAGCGTGCAATCGGAGTGAATGACTCTTTTGGTGGTACAGTCATCTCTGTTTGTGTACCGATAGTGCACTTCGCAGAAACCTTCTGGGCATATGAAGGTTTCCCGCTATTTATTGGTTGCATGCGTCTTCTGGCCTCTGGGTAGGAGATATTCAGCTCTGTTTTTAGTTTTTGGATCTCTTTTTCATCCTTCCACCGCTGGCATGCTCTGGAGTAAGCAGGGTGCTCTCCTTGGCAATTTATACAGATCGGTTTAGAAGCTGAACATTCCTTGCTCTCGTGATCTTTTGAACCACATCGAGCACAGGCAGGGTTACCACGACAAGCCGTTTGTGAATGGCCGTATTTTTGGCATTTAAAGCACCTCAGTGGGTTTGGGATGTAAAGCCGCACTGGGCAGTTTAAATAGCCTGCCTTGATGGAACTTGGAGGCCGTGGGGTGTTAAATGTTATGATGAGAACTCGGGTAGGGACGAGATTCCCATCCTTCCGCATTGATATTCTCTTGACAGCCGTCACTCCTTGGTCTTTTAGTTCAGAGCAGATCTCTTCCTCAGAGACATGAAGAAGATCCCACTCTGAAATGACTCCTCGTGAAGAGTTCAAAGTTTTGTGGGGTGTTACACTGATTGGTATTCCCCCTATGGATGTCGCATTCAGGATTCTTTCTGCTTGCTTTGCACTGGAAGCTTCGATTAAAAGATCGCCAGAACGCAGCCGTTTTACAGATTTTGGTGATCCTGCCAGCCCTTCTAATCCTTTCTGGATAAAGAAGGGTGACATCTTCCCAATTGACTGCTCTCCGGTAGAATGGAGTATGAGGAAAAGCGGTGTAATAGGTGGTCGTTTATCCTCAGTTCTGGCTCTTTTGGCAGAATTGGTGTCATTCTCATCTGATCGGTTAGGTAGGGGCCTTGTTGGGGCCCCAGAAGAAGGATTTAAATTACTCATGAGAGTAAAGAAAAAATGTCTGATGCCTAAGTACCTCACCCACCACGGAGCCCTACGAGGGGGCGCCCACTCGTGAACTAGCAGGTACTGCGTACACGAATGGGACGCCGAGTTCGCTTAGAACACCATACCCACGTTACCAATAAATCTTTATCCCGTCCCAGGACCATAGGGAGGGAGACTTATTGGAACGCAGTTGACCCTAGCAGTATAAAACCACCCGCCGATTGATCCCAGTCGAGCCGGTCCGGGACCACCCGTCTCGTCGAAGCAGGGGCCAAAGTGGTGTATTGAAGCTGGGCCCCTCAACCACCAGGATCCCCCTTTCCGCTTCCACGGGTCGCGGCGCACGGCTGCACACGCCGGATTCCAACGATGTAACCCTGGAACCAAGGTATGGGCGTTAGATCCCAGTGATGCTAGTCTGGAAAACCAGCAGCGTCACTGGGAGGTCCCCTCACCACGTACAGGTGCCCACGTCGAGGGGCCATTCAGAAGCAAAAAGAGTTTTCTGTAGAGGGTGGTCTGGTAAGGATTTTATTTTAGCTGCATAAGAGAGTAATTGGTTTTGTCTTCTGATTTGCAGAGGAGGTTCTTGAGCTTCGGCGTACAGACTCTGCACAGGTGAGGTGCGGAAAGCTCCAAGGGCTAAACGTAGTGCGCAGTGATGTACCGGGTGGAGCCATCTCAGAGCACTAGGTCTTGCCGAGTCATAGACTGGGGCACCATAGTCTAGCTTAGACCGAATGAGAAGGCGATATAAGCGTAGTAGGATTGTCCTGTCTGCTCCCCAGGATATAGCGGATAGGACCTTCAAGATGTTTATTTTCTTCAAACAGTGGACTCGTATGTGACTGATATGCTCTAGGAAAGTCAGTTTTTTGTCAAAAACTAATCCTAAGAAACGGACACTATTTTCAACTGGGATGATCTGTTCTTTCAGCCTGAGTTCTGGGTCAGGATGGAGATTCCTTTTTCTGCAGAAATGTATGCATGCAGTCTTTTGTACCGATATTCTATATCCATTTCTTTCTGTCCATTTTATGACTCTGTTAATGGCTACTTGCAATTGCCGTTCTATTGTTCTCATATGCTGCGCTTGATAAGAAATGCTGAAATCATCAGCATAAACTGTTGTAAAGATATTGTTTGGGATTTGTTCTATTATTGTGCTGAAGTGGACTGCAAAAAGTGTGGCACTAAGTACAGATCCTTGAGGGACCCCTTCTTCTTGATAAAATACATTGGAAAGTGTATTGTTCATTCGAACTTGGAAGGTCCGATTCTTAAGGAAATTGTATATGTAGAGGGGTAGATGTCCTCTAAGGTCCTAAGCCAGGAAAGGATCCAAAAGTCACCACCAATTATCGTCCTATTGCTCTGACTAGCTGTCTGTGCAAAATCCTGGAGAGAATGGTTAATTCTCGTTTAATTTGGTATCTAGAAACAAATGACCTTCTCTCCAACATCCAGTGCGGCTTCCGAAGAAACCGGTCCACTTTGGACCATCTTATTAGAATGGAAGCATCCATCCGGGATGCTTTCCTAAAACGGGAACACTTGGTGTCGGTGTTCTTTGACATGGAGAAAGCGTATGACACAACTTGGAGATTTGGCATTTTAAAAGACTTACATAGCCTAGGCCTAAGAGGGCATCTGCCCGTTTTTATTCAAAACTTTTTGGCCAATCGATCGTTCCAAGTTCGTGTGGGATCCTCACTCTCTCGCTCCTTTAGCCAAGACGAGGGAGTGCCACAAGGATCAGTACTAAGTGTCACGCTTTTTGCCATAAAAATAAATTCCATCACAGAACAACTTCCTCCAACTGTAAACAGTGCCCTCTATGTTGATGACTTTAGCATTTTTTGCCAGTCGTGCAACATGAGGGTTATTGAAAGACAACTGCAGAAAGCCATTGATAGTCTGAATTCCTGGGCACTTAAAAATGGCTTCAGGTTCTCGCCGGAGAAGACCGTTTGCGTACACTTTTGTCGCAAGCGTAATCTTCATCCTGAACCCGAATTAAGGCTCGGACAAAATGCTATCCCAGTAGCAGGAAACACAAAATTCTTGGGACTCATTTTCGATAAAAAACTAACTTTTTTGGATCATATTCGTCAACTCCGCACAAAGTGCACACGTGGACTTAATATTCTCCGCTCGCTCTCCTCTACATCTTGGGGAGCAGACCGATGTACCATTCTTCGGCTCTACCGTGCACTTGTGCGATC
The DNA here is from genome assembly GCF_048544385.1 of Mastigoproctus giganteus. Lineage (NCBI taxonomy): Eukaryota > Metazoa > Arthropoda > Arachnida > Uropygi > Thelyphonidae > Mastigoproctus > Mastigoproctus giganteus. Next base: position 159,902,631 of record NC_143579.1, read on the forward strand.
CAAACTAGATTATGGGTCCCAGGTATATTCCTCAGCCCGAGACAGTGTCCTGCGGTGGCTGGACCCCGTCCATCATCAGGCTATACGCATCGCTACTGGAGCATTTCGAACATCTCCTGTCCAGAGCTTATACGTCGAAGCAAATGAACCACCGTTATCACTTCGACGTAAGCAGTTGTCTCTAAAGTACGCCTTAAAACTGAAATCCCTGCCAGACCATCCTACGTGGCCATTCGTTTTTGAGCCACGATGGGAAAATTTATACAATACTCGAAAGACTGCCAATCGTCCTTTTGGTATTCGTTTCCAAGATCTACTCAAAGAACTTAATATGAAGGTAGACAAGGTTGCCCAAACATCAAAGCAACCCTTTCCACCCTGGCATGCTCGTGTCCCGGCATGCGACTTGTCGCTTAGAAACTGGGGAAAGTCGGACACTCCATCATCTGTCTACCTGCAGCTTCATTCAGCACACCGAATTGAATATTCTGACTTCGCGCCAGTCTACACAGACGGTTCGAAGTCGGAATCATATGTGGGATCTGCTGCTGTCTTCACAGACAGCACTATATCAGAGCAGATTCCCTCTGAATGCAGCATATTTACTGCAGAGCTGCACGCTGTAGAGTTAGCCTTGGATCATATTAGTAAATACCAATACCAACGGTTCATTTTATATTCTGACTCTCTTAGCATGTTACAGGCTTTAATATCTGTGAGGTATAATCCTCATCCAGTTCTGTCTAGCATTCAGCAGAAGATTCACGTTCTCCATGAACGCGAATATGACATCCGCTTCTGCTGGATTCCCAGCCACATTGGGATTAGGGGAAATGATTTGGCTGACGCCGCAGCCAAATCAGCAATCCCGAATAAAAACCGCTGCCTGTTAGTCCCCTATACAGACTACAGGCAAATAATACACGAGAAAATACATTCCCAATGGCAGGATTCGTGGAATAGACAGACTGCGAATAAATTATATCGTATAAAGCCTGTAATTGAACCGTGGCAGTCTAGTCTGCGCAAGAATCGTAAGGAGGAAGTTGTTCTAGCTCGTCTCCGCATAGGACACAGTCATCTTACACATTCTTTTCTGCTGAGGGCAGATGACTGTCCTATGTGCGAGCAATGTGACACCATTTTATCCATTGAACATATTTTATGTGATTGTACCAGTTTTAGAAATGCTCGTTTTACCGCTTTTAACCATCTGACCGAGCCCCATACACTCAGTCAGATTTTATCTGACAATGACCATGTGTCTGCTATTTTTAATTTTCTAAAATCAGTAAACCTTTTTACCAATATTTAAAAAAAAAAAAAAAAAAAATCTTATTGTTATTTACTGATATTTGTCTTTTACAACTTATACTTGCTTTTTTACCCGGACTTAGTGACCTAATTCTTTAGGTCACCGAAAATTTTACCTTTTATAACAAGTTTTTGGCGCATTATAGCCTTAGTTGCTGATGCGCCAATAAAACTCAATCAATCAATCAATCAAAAAGTCCTCTAAGGCCAAGTTGATGTAATCTTTTAAGTATACCGTATCGCCACGTGGTATCATATGCCTTTTGGATATCAAAATTAACCATGACTTGGTGTTGTTTCCTGAGAAAAGCATTTCTTACTTGATTTTCCAGTTGTATAAGTACATCCAAGGTACAGCGATTTTTTCTAAAGCCAAATTGTTCTGGATTGAGAAGATTATTATTTTCTAGGTACCATGTTAGTCTATTGTTGACCATTTTCTCTAAGATCTTGCCTAAGCAGCTGGTCAAAGCTATGGGACGGTAGTTCTGTGGGTCTGAGAGATCTTTTCCCTGTTTTGGGAAAGCTAGTATTATTGAGTGGTGCCATTTGTTTGGGAAGGAATTTTCAAGGTATATTTTGTTGTATAGATCTAACAGGGCTAATTGGGACTGTTCATCTAATTGTTGTACCATTGCATAATGGATTTCATCAGGACCGACTGCGCTGTGTTTCACCTGTAGCAGAGTTTGTTTTAGTTCTGCTGCCGTGAGTGGCAAGTTGTATTGTTCACACTGATTGGTTGAAAAGTTTAATTTTATTTTTTCGGCCTCTTTCTTGTACGTTTTAAAAGCTGTGGGGTATGTACAATTAGCAGATGTATTTGAAAAATTTTCAGCAAGCACGTTGACTATATCTAAGGTGTTTGTAACCAACTGTCCCTTCCAATTTAGCAATGGAGAGTGGTTTAATTGAGAATTGTTGGTCATCCTTCTGATCTTTTTCCAGATAAGTGTAGTTGGTGTGGAAATAGTTATAGTGGATGCAAATTTCATCCAAGCAGCTTTTTTGCTTATTTTTTGCACTTTCCTGACCTTGGCTCTGGTTCTCTTGAATTGTATCAGATTTTCTGTTGTTGGATTTTTGCGAAAAAGGTTCCAGGCTCTATTTCTTTCTTTTTTAGCTTCCTGGCACTCTTTGTTCCACCATGGTTTTGGATATATTCTGATGTTAGAAGATGTTTTAGGTATTGTCTTTTCCGCAGCTTGAAGCATACTATCAGTAACATAGGCTACTGATGTTTGTACTGATTCTCTTTTAATAATGTTGCGGTCTAGCTTGGCTAGTATCCTGAATGTTTCCCAATCTGCATCATATATTTTCCATCTGGGGTGCCTACTGGCTTGGCATGGCGTTTTTTCCATGATTTTCAAAATAATGGGGTAGTGGTCACTGCTCAATGGAGTCTCGTGCACGCTCCATTTAGTCATAGGGAACAGTGTTGGGGAACAGATTGATAAGTCTATTGCAGAACTGCTTTTTGATGGAAGGTGGAAATATGTGTGTGTGCCGTCATTTAAAATCATTAGGTTGTTCTCGACAATTAATTTTTCTATTTGCTTACCCTTCTGGTCTATTTTGTGATCGCCCCATAGTGGGTGATGTCCATTTAGGTCACCTAAGATGCAGAATGGAGGTGGTAGTTGAGTGATCAGCTCTTCGAAATCCTTAAATCGGAATTCTTGATTAGGGGGTAGATATACTGAGGCTATGGTAATATTGAAGCCTATTGCTAGACGGGCTGCAACTGCTTCTAATGGTGTGTTCAATGGGATTGTTTGGGAGGGGACATGTCTGTTAACTAGTATTGCAACTCCTCCTCTCGCTGTTCCATTCGTTATGCGATCCTTTCTATATGTGATATAATTTTTGATTATACTATTGTCCTGTGGTTTTAAATAGGTTTCTTGTAGGCAGATACTTAGTGGGTGGTACTGGGTGATGAGGTCTATAACATCATTTGTTTGGTTTGGTTTGGTTTGTTTTGGTTTTATTGGCGCATTAGCTACTAAGGCTATAATGCGCCAAGACCATGTCATTTATAAAATAATTTAAACTTTCAGTGACCTAATTAGTTAGGTCACTATGTCAAGAAGTATAAGAAAAATGTAAATTTTATAAACGAGTAAAAATATTTATTGACTTTAAAAATCTAAAAATAGCAGACACATTGTCATTGTCGGATAAAATCTGACTGAGTGTATATGGCTCAGTCAGATCATTAAAAGCGGTAAGACGGATACTGCTAAAAACTGGACATTCGATTAAAATGTGTCTAATTGATAAAACTGTGCCACAAGACTCACACATAGGAGGGTCATCAGCCCTCAGCAAAAATGAATGAGTTAAATGACTGTGTCCTATGCGGGTCCGGGCAAGAACAACTTCCTCCTTACGATTCCTGCGCAGACTAGACTGCCACGGTTCAATTACAGGCTTTATACGATATAGTTTATTTCCAGTCTGTCTATTCCACAAGTCCTGCCATTGGGAGTGTATTTTCTCGAGTATTCTTTGCCTGTAGTCTGTATAGGGGACTGACAGGCAGCGATTATTTCTGGGAATTGTTGATTTGGCTGCGGTGTCAGCCAAATCATTTCCCTTAATCCCAATGTGGCTAGGAATCCAGCAGAAGCGGATATCATATTCACGTTCACGGAGGAAGTGAATCTTCTGCTGAATGCTAGACAGAACTGGATGAGAATTAAATCTCACGGTTATTAAAGCCTGTAACACACTAAGAGAATCAGAATATAAAATGAACCGTTGGTTTTGGCATTTACTGATGTGATCCAAAGCTAACTCAATAGCGTGCAGCTCTGCAGTAAATATACTGCATTCAGAGGGAATCTGCTCCGATGTAGTGGTGTCCCTAAAGACAGCAGCAGATCCCACATATGATTCTGACTTCGAACCGTCTGTGTAAACTGGCGCGAAGTCAGAATGTTCAGCTCGGTGTGCTGAATAAAGCTGCAGGTAGACCGATGATGGAGTGTCCGACTTTCCCCAATTTTTAAGGGACAAGTCACATATTGGAATACGAGCATGCCAGGGTGGAAGGGGTTGCTTCGGTGTTTGGGCAACCTTGTCTACCTTGATATCAAGTTCTATGAGTAGCTCTTGGAGACGAATTCCAAAAGGACGATTAGCAGTCTTACGGGTATTGTACAAATTTTCCCATCGTGGCTCAAAAACGGATAGCCACGTAGGATGGTCTGGCAGGGATTTCAGTTTAAAAGCGTAGTTTAGACACAACTGCTTACGTCGAAGCGATAACGGTGGTTCGTTTGCTTCGACGTATAAACTCTGGACAGGAGATGTTCTATATGCTCCAGTAGCGATACGAAGAGCCTGGTGATGGACAGGATCCAGCCATCGAAGGGCACTGTCTCTGGCTGAAGAATATACCTGGGACCCATAATCAAGTTTGGATCGCACAAGTGCACGGTAAAGCCGAAGAAGCGTGCATCGGTCCGCTCCCCAAGATGTAGAGGAGAGCGAGCGGAGAATATTAAGCCCGCGTGTGCACTTTGTGCGAAGTTGACGGATGTGGTGCAGAAAGGTCAACTTTTTATCAAATACGAGTCCCAAGAATTTTGTGTCCGCTGCTACTGGAATAGCATTTTGTCCGAGCATTAATTCAGGTTCAGGATGAAGATTACGCTTACGACAAAAATGTACGCAAACGGTCTTCTCCGGCGAGAACCTGAAGCCATTTGCAAGTGCCCAGGAGTTGAGGCGGTCAATGGCTTTCTGCAGTTGTCTTTCAATAACCCTCATGTTGCATGACTGACAAAAAATGCTAAAGTCATCAACATAGAGGGCACTGTTTACAGTTGGAGGAAGTTGTTCTGTGATGGAATTTATTTTGATGGCGAAAAGCGTGACACTTAATACTGATCCTTGTGGTACTCCCTCCTCTTGGCTAAAGGAGCGAGAGAGTGAGGATCCCACACGAACTTGGAAAGATCGATTGGCTAAAAAGTTTTGAATAAACACGGGGAGATGCCCTCTAAGGCCTAGGCTGTGCAGATCTTTTAAGATGCCAAATCTCCAAGTTGTGTCATACGCTTTCTCCATGTCAAAGAACACCGACACCAAGTGTTCACGTTTTAGGAAAGCATCCCGGATGGATGTTTCCAGTCTAATAAGATGGTCCAAAGTGGACCGGTTCCTTCGGAAGCCGCACTGGATGTTGGAGAGAAGGTCATTGGTTTCTAAATACCAGATTAAACGAGAATTCACCATTCTCTCCAGGATTTTGCACAAACAGCTAGTCAGAGCAATGGGACGATAATTTCTAGTGACTTTTGGATCCTTTCCTGGCTTAGCGAAGGCAAGAACGGTTGCCTTGCACCAGGGATCCGGAAACTGCCCTTCGGTAAAGATTCTGTTATACAGAAAGAGCAGATAATCCATAGATTTTGGTGAAAGATGTTTAATCATATCATAATGGATGCCATCTGGTCCAACAGCACTTGCTTTGGAAAGAGTGAGGGCTCTTTTCAGTTCATGAATAGTGAATTCCCTGTTGTAGGGACAGTCGCTCTTACAATTAAAATTAAGTGCCTGTTTTTCTATTTTTTGTTTCAGGACCAGGAACTCTGGGGAATAAGAAGATGTTGCACAGATTTTAGAGAATGTTTCCCCAAGAGAGTTGGCTATTGCAGTTGGATCTGCAATAGCGCATCCATTATAATCTAGGATTGAAGTAGGGTGGGATGTATGTTTTCCCTTCATTTTCCGGATTTTATCCCAGACTACCTTAGAGTTGGTAGACTGGGTAATAGATGATGTAAAACGGATCCACGATTCCCTTTGACTCTGACGGCGGATGTAGCGTGCTTTGGCTCGTGCACGTTTAAACACTATAAGGTTGTTCGTGGTGGGATATCGACGGAATATCCCCCACGCTTTGTTTTGAGCCTTTTTTGCTGCTGTGCATTGGGAATTCCACCAAGGTTTGGGAAATGGTGGAAACCGGGTAGATGTTTTTGGAACAGTATTCGCAGCTGCTTGGACGATAATTTCTGTGATGTACGTTACTGCATCATTGATCGGCTCCTGACTGACCGTACTGAGTTCAAAATTTGCCTGATGTTGGAAGGCAGTCCAGTCAGCCTGATCAATCTTCCACCGTGGTAACCTGAAGGGAAGACATGGTCTCCCGCTGTGTAACAAGGTTATCACAGGGAAGTGATCACTTCCAAATGGATTCTCCTCCACTTCCCAAGTGAGTGAAGGGAGTAGAGAAGGGGAGCAGATAGAGAGATCAATGGCAGAAAAGGTACGGGTAGGCATGTGGAAGAAGGTGTTTGTTCCAGTATTTAGAAAGGAAAGGTCATTGTCATTGAGCATACGCTCTATGACCCGTCCCCTTCCATTGATGTTTGCACTACCCCACAGGGTGTTATGTCCGTTAAAATCCCCGAGAAGTAAGAAAGGGGGAGGCAACTGCGATACAAGATCATCAAGGTCTTCCTGGGAGATGTCAGTCCCAGGTGGCAAATAAATAGAGCACACAGTTAATAAAAATCCCACTGTCAGGCGAATTGCAACAGCCTCAATGCTGGTTGTAATTAGCAAGGGCTGAACTGGGGTCTGATTACCCACAAGGATAGCCACTCCTCCATGAGCAGGACCATCCGCAATTCTATCCTTACGAAAGATTGTGATGTTATGCAATGTGGGATCATCATTTGCCTTTAGATAAGTCTCCTGCAAGCAAAAGCAAACTGGCTCGTGCTTTTGCAGGAGGGCCTTGATGTCATCAGTATTTCGCCGGAATCCACGACAATTCCATTGTAGGAATTTAGCCATTACTTTGGCTTGGTGGGTCCATCAGGCGGCTTCCGAGGTGCTGAGGGCTTACTTTTGTCAGTCTTGGATTTATCTTTTTTGGGGAAGAATGGACGCTGTCCCGTGTCCATTTCTTCCTCCGCAAAGAGTTCCAAGACAGATTCATCCTGTACCTCCTTGTTCTCTACATCCATTGTTTCTGTTCTTACTGCAGGCTCTTTACCACTTGGTTTTGGTAGTGGTGGAGCACTAGGAGGTACGGATATAGGAGTGGCAACTGACTGTGTTTTTTTGGTGGGCTTTTGAGAACTCAATAAATAGCGTGCAATCGGGGTGAATGACTCTTTTGGTGGAATAGTCATCTCAGTTTGTGTCCCGATAGTGCACTTAGCAGAAACCTTCTGGGCGTATGAAGGTTTCCCGCTATTTACTGGTTGGATACGTTTTCTGGCCTCTGGGTAGGAGATATTCAGCTCTGTCTTCAGTTTTTGTATTTCTTTTTCATCCTTCCACCGCTGGCATGCTCTGGAGTAGGCAGGATGATCTTGTTGACAATTTACACAGATCGGTTTAGAAGCTGAACATTCCTTGCTCTCGTGGTCTTTCGCACCACATCGAGCACAGGCAGGGTTACCACGACAAGATGTTTGTGAGTGGCCGTATTTTTGGCATCTAAAGCACCGCAGTGGGTTTGGGATATAAATCCTCACTGGGCAGTTTAGATAGCCTGCCTTGATGGAACTTGGAGGCCGTGGGGTGTTAAACGTTAGGATGAGAACTCGGGTAGGGACGAGGTTCCCATCCTTTCTCATTGATATCCTTTTAACAGCTGTCACTCCTTGGTCTTTTAATTCAGAGCAGATCTCTTCTTCAGAAACATGAAGAAGGTCCCACTCTGAAATGACGCCTCTTGAAGAGTTCAAAGTTTTGTGGGGGGTTACAATGATAGGTATTCCCCCTATTGATGTGGCGTTCAGGATTTTTTCCGCCTGTTTAATATTTGTAGCTTCGACCAAAAGGTCGCCAGAACGCAGTCGTTTAACAGATTTGGGTGAACCAGCCAACCCTTCTAATCCTTTCTGGATGAAGAAGGGTGACATCTTTCCAATGGACTGCTCTCCGGTGGAATGGAGAATGAGGAAAAGCGGTGTCACTGATGGTGGTGGTTTATCCTCAGTTCTGGCTCGTTTTGCAGAGGTGTTATCTGCGTCATCATCGCGATTAGGTAGGGGCCTTGTTGGGGCCCCAGAAGAAGGATTTAAATTACTCATGAGAGTAAAGAAAAAATGTCTGATGCCTAAGTACCTCACCCACCACGGAGCCCTACGAGGGGGCGCCCACTCGTGAACTAGCAGGTACTGCGTACACGAATGGGACGCCGAGTTCGCTTAGAACACCATACCCACGTTACCAATAAGTCTTTATCCCGTCCCAGGACCATAGGGAGGGAGACTTATTGGAACGCAGTTGACCCTAGCAGTATAATACCACCCGCCGATTGATCCCAGTCGAGCCGGTCCGGGACCACCCGTCTCGTCGAAGCAGGGGCCAAAGTGGTGTATTAAGGCTGGGCCCCTCAACCACCAGGATCCCCCTTTCCGCTTCCACGGGTCGCGGCGCACGGCTGCACACGCCGGATTCCAACGATGTAACCCTGGAACCAAGGTATGGGCGTTAGATCCCAGTGATGCTAGTCTGGAAGTCCAGCAGCGTCACTGGGAGGTCCCCTCACCACGTACAGGTGCCCACGTCGAGGGGAAAGTCGCAAGTTGGAAAATGAGCATGCCAGGGTGGAAAGAATTGCCTTGGTGACTGGGCAACATTGTCTACCGTCAAGTTCAGCTCATTCAGCAGCCCTTGAATGCGAATACCAAAAGGTTTGTTGGCAGTCCGACGGGTGTTGTAGAGATTTTCCCAACGCGGCTCAAACACGGATGGCCACGTGGGATGATCGGGCAGGGATTTTAATTTGAATGCATACTGTAAGGACAACTGCTTACGTCGAAGAGACAGAGATGGTTCATTTGCTTCGACGTAAAGGCTTTGGACAGGAGATGTGCGAAATGCTCCAGTGGCTGTCCGGATGGCTTGATGGTGGATTGGATCTAACCACCGAAGTGCACTATCTCTAGCAGAACCATAAACCTGAGACCCATAGTCGAGTTTGGAACGGACAAGTGCTCGGTAAAGGCGAAGAAGGGTAGAACGATCTGCGCCCCATGAAGTTGATGAAAGGGCACGAAGGATGTTAAGCCCTTTGACACATCTTGTCCTCAGCTGACGAATGTGTTGTAAAAATGTCAGCTTTTTGTCGAAAATAAGTCCAAGGAATTTGAATTCTGCTACAACTGGGATGTTATTTTGCCCAAGCTTTAATTCTGGGTCAGGATGAAGGTTACGTTTGCGACAGTAGTGTACACAAACGGTCTTCTGTGGTGAAAATCTGAACCCATTAGCCAAAGACCAAGCTGTGAGACGATCAATGGTTTTCTGCAGTTGCCTTTCAATGACCCTCATATTGCATGAATTGCAAAATATGGCAAAGTCGTCTACATAGAGGGCATTGTTTACAGTGGGTGGAAGTTGTTCTGTGATAGAGTTTATTTTGATTGCGAAAAGCGTAACACTTAGAACGGATCCTTGTGGGACTCCCTCTTCCTGAGAGAAAACTCGAGAGAGGGTGGATCCTAAACGGACTTGAAACTGGCGATTCGAAAGAAAGTTTTTAATAAAAACAGGAAGGTTACCTCTAAGACCAAAGTTATAGAGGTCTTTTAAAATTCCAAATCGCCAGGCTGTGTCGTACGCTTTTTCAATATCAAAGAAAACTGCTACCAAATGCTCGGATTTAATAAAAGCGTCACGAATGGACGTTTCCAATCGGATTAAATGATCCAGAGTGGATCGATTTCTTCGGAAGCCGCACTGTGTCCTGGAAAGCAGACCATTTGTTTCTAAATACCATACAAGGCGTGCATTAACCATTCTTTCCAGGACTTTGCACAAACAGCTTGTCAGAGCAATAGGACGATAATTACTTGGATTTCTAGGATCCTTTCCTGGTTTTGGGAAGGCAAGGACGATTGCTTTCCGCCAGGAGTCCGGAAATTGTTTATTAAGAAAAATTCTGTTAAACAGAATTAAAAGGTGATCCTTACATTGTGGTGTGAGGTGTTTTACCATTTCGTAGTGGATGTCATCGGGCCCCACAGCACTTGCGTGCGTGAGAAAGAGTGCAGCATTTAACTCCTCCTGTGAAAAGGGCTTGTTATACGATTCAAGCCCTTTTGAATAGAAGTTCAGGGGGTTTTTCTCATTTTTCTCTTTCAGGGCCAAAAACTCTGCGGGAAAAGATGTTATTGCAGATATTTTTGCAAATGTTTCCCCTAGAGTATTTGCTACTGCAGTTCGATCTGCAATTGGACATCCGTTATGCTCGAGGATCACAGAAGGGCATGGTGGATATTTTCCCTTCATTTTCCGGATCTTATCCCAGACTACTTTTGAGCTAGCAGCCTGAGTTATGGAAGATGTAAAACGAATCCAAGATTTCCTTTGGCTCTGACGTCGTACATAACGTGCTTTTGCACGTGCACGTTTGAAGGATATTAAATTTTCAGTGGTGGGATATCGGCGGAATATCCCCCACGCTTTGTTTTGCGCTTTTTTTGCTGCCGTGCATTCTGAATTCCACCAAGGTTTGGGGAATAGTGGGAACCGGCTGGATGATTTTGGGATTGCAATTGCAGCTGCTTGGACAATCGTTTCTGTGACATACATGACTGCTTCATTGATTGGCTCCTGACTGACTGTAGTGATGTCAAAGTTTGCCAGATATTGAAAGGCATTCCAGTCAGCCTGATCGATCTTCCACCGCGGTAAACTAAATGGCAGACAGGGTCTACCATTAGTTAGGGTTGTTATCACGGGGAAGTGATCGCTTCCATATGGATTTTCTTCTACCTCCCAAGTAAGTGAAGGAAGGAGAGAAGGGGAGCAGATAGAAAGATCAATGGCAGAGAATGTACGGGTAGGCATGTGGAAGAAGGTGTTTGTTCCCACATTTAGGAGGGAGAGATCATTGTCAGTGAGCATATGCTCTATGACTCGTCCCCTTCCATTGATGTCAGCACTACCCCACAGAGTGTTATGTCCATTGAAATCCCCAAGAATTAAACAAGGGGAGGGCAATTGCATGATAAGATCATCAAGGTCTTTCTGGGGGATGTCAATCCCAGGTGGCAAATAAACAGAGCAGACAGTTAATAAGAACCCCACTGTAAGGCGAATTGCTACAGCTTCAATGCTAGTTGTAAGCTGCAAAGCCTGAAATGGGATCTGGTTGCCGACGAGGATTGCGACTCCTCCGTGGGCAGACCCATCCACAATTCTATCCTTACGAATGATGGTAATGTTATACATGGTGGGGTCATCATTTGCCTTTAAATAAGTCTCCTGTACGCAAAAGCAAACTGGTTTGTGCTTTTGCAGGAGTGCCTTGATGTCGTCAGTATTTTGCCGGAATCCACGACAATTCCACTGTAGGAATTTAGCCATTATTTGGACTTGGTGGGTCCATCAGGCGGCTTCCGAGGTGCTGAGGGCTTAATTTTGTCAGTCTTGGATTTATCTTTCCTGGGGAAGTATGGACGCTGTCCTGTGTCCATTTCTTCCTCAGCAAAGAGTTCCAAAACTGACTCATCATGTACCTCCTTCTGCTCGACATCCATGTTTTCCTGGGTACTAGGTGTTACTTCCCCTTTCTTATTCTTTTCTTTTGCTTTTGTAACTTGTGGAGCATTAGGAGGTATCGATATAGGAGTGGCAGCTGATTGGTCCTTTTGTGCAGGTTTTTGGGAGCTTAAAAGATAACGTGCAATGGGAGTAAATGATTCTTTTGGAGGGACAGACATGTCCGTCTGAGTCCCAATCGAACATCTCCCTGCTACCTTCTGGGCGTAGGTAGGTTTTTTGATGTTAAGAGGTTTCACTGCTTTTCTTGCCTCCTGGTACGATATGTTTAGCTCTGCCTTCAGCCGTTGAATTTCTTTTTCTTCTTTCCACCTCTGGCATGCCCTTGAATAGGCCGGATGTTCTCCCTCACAGTTAATGCAGGTGGGTTTAGTGGCTGAACATGCTGTTGTTTCGTGGTCCTTTGCACCGCACCGGGCGCATGCAAGGACTCCACGGCAGGCCATTTGAGAATGTCCATACTTCTGACATTTAAAACACCGTAAAGGGTTCGGAATGTATGGACGTACTGGACAGTTGATGTATCCAGCTTTAATCTCATCAGGAGGTTTGGGAGAGTTAAAAGTCAGGATAACACTCCTGGTTTTAACAATTTTCCCATCCCTTCGCGCAGTGATTCTCTTGACGGCAGTAACTCCCTGTGGTTGTAATTCGGAGCAGATTTCCTCCTCGGTGACGTCGAGAAGGTCCCACTCCGAAATGACACCTCTCGATGAATTTAGTGTTCTGTGTGGTGTCACTGTTATGGGTATACCTCCGATTGATGTTACTCGGAGTAGATGTTCAGACTGCCCGTCATTTTTTGTTTCAATCAAGAGGTCCCCAGAACGGAGCCTCTTAACTGACTTGGGTGTACCTGCTAACCCATCCAACCCTTTTTGTATAAAAAAGGGCGACATTTTACCAATCGGTGTTTCATTGGTGGAATGCATTATTAAGAACCTTGGGACAGGCCCTGATGGTAGTTCGGTTCGCTGCCTCTTTGTAGCAATAATGCTATCTGCCTCTCCGTCGTTATTTTCAGATAGGGACCGGGTTGGGGCCCCTGAAGGAATACGTTTATCAGGATTCATATAGTTTTTTTAATTGTTCAGTGCCCGGGCTCCCCACCCACCACGGAGCCCAAAGGGACGCCCACTACCCGGCATGCAATAAATGCGCTCGGGAGTGGGACGCCAGGGCTACCCAGACACTATACCCGCACCGCCGCCAGCCTGAATCCTGTCCCTCGGACCATGAGGGTAGGGGCGTGGCATTGACACGGTTGACCCTCGCAGGCGAACCTACTAGCCGATTGATCCTAGCCGGGCCTTCCAGGACCACCCGTCTTGTCGAAGCAGGGGCCAAAGTTGTGTATTGAAGCTGGGCCCCTCAACCACCAGGATCCCCCTTTCCGAATTTCCACGGGTCGCAGCGCACGGCAAACACGCCGGATTCCATTGATGTAAGCCCGGAACCTAGGCTGAAAGAGATTTGGAACCATCCGTATATACCGGCAAGAAGTCAGCACAGCTTTGAAGATGGCTAGCATGGAGTTGTTGCACATTCAGTGTCGGTAGGCGATTCTTTCCCCATTGTAGAAAATAAGTATCACAAGTTAGTTGAGGAAACGATGTCCACGGAGGATGACAGTAATTCTCTATCTGTTGCCTATTGTGGAGAGGAACATTCCAGTTCTGTGATATTTCAAGAAGCCGTAGGCCAGCTGGTCGGATTTTACCTGGTTTATTTCTATAGAGATTAATTAGTGGTTGATTAAAAAGGTAGGGCTGAATAGGATGCAAAGAGCAAGTCTGTATTTTGGCTGCATATTTAAGTAACAGCATTTTTCTGCGGAGATGCAGAGGGGGCTCATGAGCTTCAATGTATAGACTATGAGTTGGAGATGTCCTATACGCACCAATTGCAATCCGCAGTGCATTATGTTGAATAGGATCTAGCCAGCGTAGTACACTCTTTCGGGCAGAATCATAAACTGGAGCACCATAATCTAAACGGGATCTGATCAATGCTCTATATAAGAGCAGCAAAGTTGTACGGTCTGCTCCCCAAGAATGGGCAGATAAAGCTCTTAGCATGTTGATCTTTTTGAGACAGGTAGTACGTAACAATTTAACATGCTCAAAGAAATTCAGCTTACTGTCCAGGATTAGTCCCAAGAATCTGGTATTGCTGGCAATCGGAATGGTGGTATTTGATATCCGAAGTTCAGGATCCGTATGCAGTTTGCGTTGATTGCAAAAGTGGATCGCAACTGTTTTTTGTTGGGAAAGACGATATCCATTGCACTCAGCCCACTTTTGTACTTTATTGAGAGATATCTGCAATTGCCTTTCAATAGATCTCATATTCTGTGAATGGCAAGAAAGAGAGAGATCGTCAGCGTAAAGGTACGCCTTTACAGTATTTGGAAGTTCTTTTGTGATAGAATCAATTCTGAGGGCAAAGAGGGTCGCACTCAAAACTGACCCTTGTGGTACTCCTTCTTCTTGCAAGAATGTAGTAGAAAGGGAATTTTGATATCGCACCTGGAAAGATCTGCTCTTGAGGAAGTTCTTAATAAATATAGGCAGGTTGCCACGGAGACCATGGTTATGGAGGTCACGGAGAATTCCATAACGCCAGGTGGTATCGAATGCCTTCTCAATATCTATGGAGACCATAACTAGGTGTTCGTTTTTAACAAAGGCATTGCGAATTTCGGATTCAGCCTTGATCATCAGATCAAAGGAGGACCTGTTTTGGCGAAAGCCATGCTGACTATTACTTAGTAGATGTTCGCTTTCAATGATCCAAGCGAGTCGACTGTGGATCATTTTTTCAAGAATTTTACCGAGGCAACTGGACAGAGATATTGGTCTGTAACTATTAGGATTGGAGGGGTCTTTTCCAGGTTTCAAGAAGGCCAAAACTGTAGAATGGTGCCAAGAAGTGGGATAAACATTTCCCAGGAAGATTCGGTTAAAAAAGGCTAGCAGCATTTGTAAGTTTTCCTCATCAAGGTGCTGTAACATAACATAATATATCCCATCTGGCCCAGCGGCACTGTTGCGCGTTGTTCTGATGGCTTGCATAAGTTCACATTTTTGGAGTGGCTGGTTATATGGAAGTAGCAGTGAAGTTCGAAAGTTGATGTGTCTCTGTTCTGCGGTGTTCTTAGTTTTCTGAAATTCCGGAGAGTAGGTGGAAGCAGCTGAGACGTCAGCAAACGTTTTGCCTAAGGCATTTGCTATATCCAGAGGAGCAGAAACGTTTAGACCATTGCAGGAGAGAATTGGGGAAGGAGCAGTTGGAAACTTCCCGGAAAGCTGCCTAATTTTCTTCCATATTAATCGTGGGTTCGTGTTTCTATTGATAGTGGATGCAAACCGAGTCCAAGAATCTTTCTTGGCTTGTCTTTGAATGAAACGAGCTTTTGCCTTTAGTTTCTTGTATTGAATAAGATTAACTGTAGTTGGAGTTCGCCGAAATAAATTCCATGCTTTATTTTGTTCTTTCTTCGCTTTTGTGCATTCCTCATTCCACCAACAGTTGAAATGGCGTCGAGTCTTTGAATTTGATATTGGAATTGAGATTTTAGCTGCAAATAAAAGGCAGGAAGTGATATAGTCGGTAACTTCATCTATGGGATGTAGTTGTATAATTTTTTTATCCAATGTGATTGCTGATTGAAATTTGTCCCAATTAGCTTTAGAAAATTTCCATTTCCTGCAGGGTTCGTCTAATGGTGGTTGTGTAGTCATCAGATTACAAACAATTGGAAAATGGTCGCTGCCCATGGGATTATCCAGAGCGGACCATTGTATGACTGAAAACAGTATTGGGGAGCAAATCGATAGGTCAATGGCAGAAGTCTGTCCATTAGGTAACTGTATATGGGTGTGCGAACCACTGTTAAGAAGAGTGAGGTTTTCTTTATCCAGTAAAGTTTCGATCAGTCGGCCGCGTCTGTCTAATTTAGTTGATCCCCATAAAGGGTGGTGGCCATTGAAATCCCCTAGCAGGCAGATAGGGGAGGGGAGCTGTAATAAAAGTTCTTTAAGATCATTATAAGAGTAAGTATGATTTGGTTGTTGTTGTTGTTGTTGTTGTTGTTGTTTTTTGGTGCAAGGGCTGCTTAGGCCATATTGCACCTATCACTGTTATAAATGGTACATATGCATGGTGGTTGTGATGGCATTACTTAAAAACGATCATATAATTCGATAATTTTTGTGAAGTGAAAGAACTCCAGTAGATTAGCGTCGTTACCTATGATATGGCAGAGTGTCAAAGGTTCTTTAAGGTTTGGTAGGAAGCTAAAAGAGACTTGGCGGGCAGTGGTGTATAAAGTACACTCAATAAGAATATGCTTTATTGTGAGTGGACAATTGCACTGTGTGCATTGTGGAGGATCATTACCTGTGAGGAGATAAAGGTGGGTAAGGTGACTATGGCCAATTCGCGCTCTAGTTAAAATTACTTCCTCCCTCCTGTTCATACGGAAACTGGAGGTCCACGATTGCGGTTCAGGTTTTATTTGGCGGAGTTTATTGTGTGTTTGGGCTTGCCATTGAATTCTCCATTGTTCTTTACACATTCTTTGAATGTTACTTTTGTAGTCAAGATATGGGACGTAATGCTGTGATAATTCTCTGTCGGATGGATGTTTAGCGGCATAGTCTGCACGTTCGTTTCCTAGTATCCCAGCATGGCCTGGGATCCAACAGAAAATGACCACTCGTTGGAGTTCTTGAAGATGCATCAGTTTGGATTTTATGAGCTTTATTAAAGGATGTGTTTTAGAAGAATTTTTCTGTAAAGCTATAATCGCACTCTGGGAGTCTGTATATATCATGCTTTTATGGATGGTCAGATGGAGGATATTTTCCACTGCAATTTTGATGGCGTATAATTCAGCTGTATAGCTGCTGCATTCATTGGGAAGTGATACAGAAAAGGTTTTATGAGGGAAAACGGCTGATGCACCCACTCCACTCTCAGATTTTGATCCGTCAGTATATATTTTTGAAAAATGCAGATAATTTTGTGTATGGGCTATATGGAGTTGTTGTATATTAACATTTGCAAGAGAGTGTTTTCCCCAGTTTAGAAAATAACTGTCACAGAGTGGCATAATACACCTCCATGGGGGATCCGTACTGCTTAAATCTTGAAGAACTTTATCGGGATCTATATTCCAGGTTTCTGATAGTGCTTGAGCTCTGAGAGCAAAAGGTTGAATTGCTCTTGGTTTATTTCTATAGAATGTTGTGAACTGTGGGTCGTTAAGTATCGGCCTAATGGGATGGGTAGGTAGACTTTGGATTTTAGTTGTATAGTTAAGAATTAACATCTTTCTTCTGAGGGTTAGAGGAAGTTCATGAGCATCAATATAAAGACTTTGGACTGGTGAAGTTCTATAAGCGCCTGTAGAAATCCTCAGGGCAGAGTGTTGAATTGGTGCAAGTCGCGCTAGCACACTTTCTCTAGCAGAATCATACACCGGGGCACCATAATCAAGGCGAGATCTGATTAGGGCTCTATACAAATGCAGTAACGTGTACCGATCTGCACCCCATGATGTAGAAGAAATGACTCTGAGTATGTTCATTTTTTTCAGGCAAGACGTCTTTAGATGTTTAACGTGCTCTATGAAGTTCAACTTACTATCAAAAGTCAGACCAAGCAGACGAATGCTGCTCACAACTGAGATAGTTTGATTTGTTAAGTGTACTTCTGGATCTGGATGCATCTTCCTTTTGTTGCAAAAGTGAACTACTTTAGATTTTGAACAAGAGAGTCTATACCCATTCTGTGCCATCCATAACTGAATATTATTAATTGAAATTTGGAGCTGCCGCTCAATGAAAGTCATGTTTTGAGAACTGCAAGAAAAAGTGAAATCATCGGCATAGAGGTATGAATTCACAGTGCTGGGCATATATTTAGTCATATGGTTTATTCTTATTGCGAATAAGGTGGCACTGAGCACAGAGCCTTGTGGGACCCCTTCTTCTTGTATATATGTTTGAGAGAGAACTTGTCGGTATCGGACTTGAAAAGATCTGTGCTGAAGAAAATTCAATATGAAGTACGGTAAGTGGCCTCTCAGGTCAAGGGAATGCAGATCTCTTAGGATACCAAAACGCCATGTGGTGTCGAAGGCTTTTTCTACATCAAGGCATACCATGACGAGATGCTCATTTCGAATGAATGCATTCCTGATGTTTGTTTCCGCTTTGACCATGAGATCCAGGGCTGATCGATTTTTTCTGAATCCAAATTGATTGTCAGAAATTATATTCTTAGAGTCGAGAAACCAAGTAAGTCGACGGTGAATTATTTTTTCCAGGGTTTTGCTTAAGCAGCTGGTGAGAGAAATAGGTCTATAGTTTTCAGGAATGGAATGATCTTTTCCTGGTTTCGGAATTGCTATTATATAGGAGTGGTGCCAGGAACTGGGGAAACAATGTTCAAGAAAGATGCGATTGAAAAAAGTGAGCAGTGAACAGACCGATTCTTTATTTAAGTGTTGGAGCATTATGTAGTATATTCCGTCGGGGCCTGCAGCACTGTGTTTTGAGCTAGATATGGCTTCTTGAAGTTCAAGCATTGTAAGCGGCTGATTATAAGGTAAAGTACATTTACTCGTAGATCTGAAGTTCAGTTTGGACTTTTCAGCTAATGCTTTGATCTTCTGGAATGATAGATCATATGCTGTTGAGGCAGATAGCTGTGAAAAAACAGTCCCTAGGGCATTGGCTATATCTACAGGAGAAGAAAGATCCTGTCCATTCCAGTTCAGAATTGGAGAGGATAATTGGGGAGCTTTGCCACTTAGTTGTTTTATTTTCCGCCATATTATTCTTGAATCAGTATTCTTATTAATCGTGCTCGCAAATCGAATCCAAGATTCTCTTTTAGCTTTCTTCCTAATGTGACGGGCCTTGGCTCTGAGTCTCTTGTAGTTTATAAGATTGGCGGTGGTGGGATATTTTCGAAACAGATTCCATGCTCGGTTTTTTTCTTTTTTTGCACCTTTGCACTCTTCGTTCCACCAATAGTTTGTGGTTCTATGGGTTGTTGACTGTGATTGTGGAATCGCAGTGCATGCAGCAGCGAGTATTTGTCTTGTGATGTGATCGGTAGCTGTGTCAATAGGACAGGTTTCGATGATCTGTTCATCAAAGGACACTCGGGAAGTGAATTTTGCCCAATCTGCTCTGTGAAATTTCCATTTTACATAGTTTTGGGAAATTATGGATTGTGCTGTTTGAATTTTACATATTAGCGGAAAGTGATCACTATTTAGCGGGTTGTCGAGGGCCGTCCACTCAATACTAGGGAAGAGGATCGGAGAGCATATCGAAAGGTCTATTGCAGAAGTTGTACCCGTAGAGAGATGGATGTAAGTTGGCAAGCCAGTATTTAGTATAATCAGATTTTGTCTGTCAGCAAGCTGTTCGATAAGTTGTCCTCGTCTATCTGCATTGGGAGAACCCCACAATGGATGGTGTCCATTGAAGTCACCCAATAAACAGATAGGGGTTGGCAACTGCTGAATAAGATCTTCCAGTTCATGGATGGTATAGGACTGATTGGGCGAAAGGTAGATAGAAACAATTGTCAAAGTAATACCAATCACAATACGTGTTGCAACAGCTTCGATGGAGGTTTGTAAAGGAATTAATCTGCAAGGTACTCTGGAGTCTATGAGTATGGCTACCCCTCCGTGAGCATTATTTGTAGCAGTTCTGTCTTTTCTAAAGAGTGCATAATTTTTAACTGAGAGTGACACATGACGTGTTAAATTTGTCTCCTGTAGGCAGATGCCTACGGGATGATAACGATCAATTAACTCGTGGATATCATCAATGTTACTGCGAATTCCTCTACAGTTCCACTGTATGATTTGGTGCATTATTTGGTTTTGTTACTTGAGGAAGATTCTGAGTCTTTTTTATTTCCAGGCTGTTTGTGGCGATCGAGTTTCATTTTCTCTTTTCTTGGAAAGTTTGGGCGTCCGGTATCCAAGACATCTTCTGCATGAAGATCTAGGATAGGTTCATTTGGGTCAGCATTGTTATCAGTGTCCATATTTTCTGAAGTGATATTGTTTGTCTTCCTATTTGTAACTGAGTCGGTTTTTGACTTTGAAATATCTGGTGGTCTATGTGGGGTTGCTGGTGGGACTGAGACAGGGGTGTTGTTGGCTCTATCTACTACCTTTTGCTCTTTTGGAGTCTGTTTCATTGATGGTGACAGTATAGATCGGGCCCAATCTGCAATCGACATTGTTGGGGGAACTGATACTTCAGTTTGTGTTGCTGTTGTTTGGTGTTTTTGCATTGCTGCTGCATAGGTGTTCTTAGGTGCGTTAAGCATAATTTGCTTTCTTGCCTCTTGGTATGTGACTTTTCGTTCTACCCTGTACTTTTGGATTTTTTTTTCAGTTTTCCATAGATCGCATGACTTGGAGTATGCTGGATGCACGCCTTTGCAATTCAGACAGTGCGGTGTTTTGGCGTCACAGTCTGTGTGCGAATGTTCTTTCGACCCACAGTTTGGGCAGGCTGGATCTCCTCGACAAGCCATTTGTGCGTGACCAAATTTTTGACACTTGTAGCATCTTATAGGATTCGGGATAAAGGGTCGTACTCGGCAGTTGAGATAGCCGGCTTTGACACTGGATGGCAAGATAGGTGTTCCGAATGTCAGGATGATGTTGCGGGTGGGAACAAGTTCTCCATCTTTCCTGATCATGATGCGCTTGGCTTGTATTACTTTCTGATGTTTGAGTTCTTGGGCCAGTTCATCTTCTGTTACATTTATCAGATCCCACTCAGCAATTACTCCCTTGGAAGTATTTAGTGTTGCATGAGGGGTAACTTGAATGGGTAGCCCGCCAAATACTGTTAGTTTCAACAGTCTCTCAGAATGTGCACGACTCACTGTTTCTACCAAGAGGTCTCCAGATCTTAGTCTTCTCACCATTTTGGGAGAGCCCGCCACATTTTCCAAACATTTTTGTATAAGAAATGGTGAGAGAGTGCTCATAGATTTGTCCGACAGACTATGTAAGATAAGGAATGATGGGCATTCCTGTTGGTCTGTGTCTGTACGCAGTCGTTTAGACTTTGTTACATCGTGAGAAATTTCATGATCAGCATTGTTGATGGTACTGGATGAGCGCCTAGGCTGCTCAAGCTCTGGGTAATTGTCGTAGTCCATGTTAGGCTCCTTTTTGCCCTGGGAGGTTGACTTTCCCTCCCAAGTTTCCGGCCCCGCCACGGGGAGGCAGGAGCAGTGCCGCAAGGAGGCCAAGCGGTTAGATAAGTTAGTTGGTTAGTAAAATAGAGTAAATATATGTAATTAAAAAGAAAGGTGAGTTTCCTTCCTTGTTCTTACTTGTGATTTTTCAAGTATAGAACTGAATTATAAATGAACTTCCAGTAAAAAACGATATAACTTAATATAAACTTTTATCACTTGGAAAGATCGCTATATATTCGCACTTTGAACGCTTGACCTCGAATTCGCTTGGCACCCGGGGCCTTAAAGCATCTGAGCGGATTTGGGATGTAAGGCCTAATGCGGCAATTCAAGTAACCTGCTTTGACAGAATCCGGTAGATTTGGCGTACTGAAAGTCAAGATTATGTTTCGCGTGGGAGTTAAGTTGCCGTCTTTTCTGATCATGATACGTTTTGCATGAGAGACATTTTGATCTTTTAGCTCCTGGACAATTTCTTCCTCAGAAACATATAATAGATCCCATTCGGAGATCACTCCTTTGGAAGAATTTAGTGTGTTGTGTGGGGTAACCTGAATTGGTATTCCGCTTAAAGAAGTAAGTTGTAGTAATAACTCAGAATGTCTTGAGTAACAAGTCTCTACTAGTAGATCTCCTGATTGGAGACGTTTAACCATTTTTGGTGAACCTGCAGCGTTTTCAAGGCATCTCTGGATGATGAAAGGTGAGAGCTTGCTCACAGGTTGGGATGACAAAGAGTGTATTATTAGGAAAGCTGGAGATTCCTGCTTCCTAGTGTCTTTTTTAAGTCTCTTTGAAAGAGAGAAGTCATGATCGGTGTCATTGTCAAGTTCATGTTGAGAGCACTTCGGCTCTAAACGTGGAAATTCATTTGTTTCCATCTTTGCTCCTTTTCGCCCCGAGGGTTGGTTTTTCCCCCAGGTTACCGGCCCCGCCACGTGGAGGCAGGAGCGGTGCCACCAGTGACCAAGCGGTTGTTTAAGTTAGTGGATTTGGTTAGTGATATATATATAAGGAATAAGAAAAGAAAGGTGGATTGCCTTTCTGGGTTCTTACTTTTGACTTTTAAAGCACAGAACCACTTCAAGTAAATAAAATAACAGACGCACTGGAAAATAAAGAAACTATATCACTTTGGAGATCACTTTATAATCACTGGAAGAAAATCGCTTGTCACTATCGCTTGGCACTCGGGGCCTAGTGAAATGTGTATGGCCTATCCGCAATCTGGTCAGAACAACTTCTTCTCTCCTTGATTTCCTTATGCTCGTTTTCCAGTGCTCAACTTTTGGTTTTATTTCATATAATTTATTCCATGTTTGTTTTTGCCAGTGTTCTTGCCATTGGGTTAGACAGCGATTTTTAATGATTGGCTTGTAGTCCTTATGGGGAACTGTGAAATATTGTTCTTGAAGGTTGGTGGTTGATTTTACAATTCTATCCGCTTCTTCATTTCCTTTTATCCCTTTGTGTCCTGGTATCCAGCAGAAAAGTATCTCTTGTTTTTTATTTGTGAAGCCTGTTAGTATCTGTTTAATTTTCCAGAGTACTGGATGGGTTATATTGCTTGTGTTTTGTATGGCTTGGATTACACTTAATGAATCACAGTATATTACTGTTCTCAGAAAGATTTCAGTTTTCATTTTCCGTAATTAATTATTTTAAAATTCATAAATAATTTCCATATTCTGTTAGATTTTATTTGCGAATGTTTATTTGATATACTAGCGTGTGGTATGTGTGGTATGGGTGTTTAATGGCGCACAAGCTGCTGTGGCTATATTGCGCCTATTCATAGGTATGTTGAAAAGATAAAATAAATAATTAATGTGAAGACGGTTCAATCTCATTTCATTCCAGAAACTAATCACAGTCGCTTATACATTCCTATTTGTTTTAAATAACAGAAAAGTTCATTAATATTGGCATTTTCACCAATGATATCATTTAATGTTATCCGTTCAGGGAAATTAGCCAGAGAATGTAATATTGAAGTTCGATGTTGTTGAAAATGTGGACAGTCAATCAAAATATGTTTGACTGTTAGATTCTCAGAGCACTGTGAACAAAGAGGAGGATCATCGCCTGTGAGTAGATGGAGGTGAGTTAGATGGGTATGACCTATTCTAATCCGCGCGAGTACCACTTCTTCTCGCCGAACTGTCTGAATGCATGAGTGCCAAAATTTTGGGTCCTGTTTTATCTGGAACAGTTTGTTATTTGTTTGTTTATGCCATAGCTCTGTCTATTGTGCATGAAAAGCTGTTTTAATTATAATATTATAATCAGAAACTGGAATAAAGGCAGAGGTTAAATCTACTGTTGATGGATTTTTAGCCGAAATATCAGCCAACTCATTCCCTTTGATGCCTGAATGTGCTGGGATCCAGCAGAAGTTCACTCGTTGCTGGCGATCTTCAATTTTCAATAGCAAATACTTGATTTGATTTAGTATAGGGTGATCCTTATAAGAGAAATTCTGCATTGCTCTAATTGAGCTGAGAGAGTCGGTGTAAATTAAATATTTTGCAGATGGGATGGGTGAAGACTCAAATTTTCTAGAGCTAATTGAATTGCATATAATTCCGCTGAAAAGCTGCTGTACTCAGGTGGAAGAGAGGCTGATATGATAGCAGAGGGAAACACTGCTGCTGCTCCAACAGTTGAATGAGATTTGGAACCATCAGTATATATCGGTAAGAAGTCAAAACAGTTTTGAATATGGCTAGCATGGAGTTGTTGCACATTCAGAGTTGGTAGACGATTCTTTCCCCATTGGAGAAAATAATTATCACAGGCTGGTTTGATATACTAGCACTGTCATTGGAGTATGTGCGCTATAACATGTCACAAGAAAAAATAATAATAATAAAATAAACTGCAATTTTAACTTGACCGTATTATAATGTGATATGACTGATGGAGAATCTATCTAACCATCGACATAGCAAAAGATATGAAATACTTGTACATGGATGAAATTTAAATCTCTATTTATAGCATAGGAAAGAAAATATTGGTTACTTTGCCGCAACATGAATTTACTTTGCATGACTGGTTCCATTGCGAACACACACTCATCAAGTATTTGTGAGGCACGGAGAAAGCGGATTCCATAAAAAGAGGTAGCGCTAACCTTAACAGACAGACGTGTACCTTTTCGGTTACGGACCGAAGGGCAAAGCTTTTTCTCTAAGATGACGTCAACCGTAATGAGTGGTCGGTGATTGATGATGCTTCGGCTACGGAAAGTAGAGAATGCTTTTAGAAAGTGCAGTTGTTGGTCTTTCCTTGCACTTCAGAGTATATTCTCTTAGAAGAGAGAGATGAGTACACACAGGAAGGAAGAAAATATTTCTAACAACTTGATATGCAAGAATTAAATAACATCAAACATTCTCTTTATTTGTGCAAGTCTTTCTTCGGACTTTGTGCAAAAATGCTGGAACAGAATCGTCAAGGTAAATTTATTCTAAAAGCTCCGCAATTGTCTTCTAACCATCCTATGATAAGCAACTCCTAAATGATATCTTACCGGTCTAGCATAACTGTTGATGGTTCGAAGACACGCCAAGCCAAAATATTCCATAAGAAATGGTAGGTCCGTTGAGCTGATTTGATTTGATTTGATTGAGTTTTTAGTGGCGCATCAGCAGCTATGGCTATAATGCGCCAAACCCTAGTTATAAAAAGTAAATACTTTCAGTGACCTAGTGAATTAGGTCACTACGTCACATTATAAAAACAAGTATAAACTGTAACAGTAGTAAATCTTAAAAAAATAATAAGATTTTTTAAATATGAGTAAAAAGGTTAACTAATTTTAGAAAATTAAAAATAGCAGACACATGGTCATTGTCGGATAAAATCTGACTGAGTGTATATGGCTCAGTCAGATGGTTAAAAGCGGTACAACGGATATTGCTAAAATCTCGACATTCAATTAAAATATGATGAATAGATAAAATGGTGCCACAGTTCTCGCACATAGGACAGTCATCTGCCCTCAGCAGAAAAGAATGTGTAAGATGACTATGTCCTATTCGGAGGCGAGCTAGAACAACTGCCTCCTTACGATTCCTGCGCAGACTAGACTGCCACGGTTCAATTACAGGCTTTATACGATATAATTTATTCGCAGTCTGTCTATTCCACGAATCCTGCCATTGGGAATGTACCTTTTGATGTGCTATTTGCCTGTAGTCTGTATAGGGGACTAACAGGCAGCGGTTATTATTGGGAATTGCTGATTTGGCTGCGGCGTCAGCCAAATCATTTCCCCTAATCCCAATGTGGCTGGGAGTCCAGCAGAAGCGGATGTCATATTCACGTTCATGGAGAACGTGAATCTTCTGCTGAATGCTAGACAGAACTGGATGAGGATTATACCTGATAGATATTAAAGCCTGTAACATGCTAAGAGAGTCGGAGTATAAAATGAACCGTTGGTATTCGCATTTACTAATATGATCCAAGGCTAACTCTACAGCGTGCAGCTCTGCAGTAAATATGCTGCAATCAGATGGAATCTGCTCTGATATAGTGGTGTCTGTGAAGACAGCAGCAGATCCCACATATGATTCCAACTTCGAACCGTCTGTGTAGACTGGCGCGAATTCGGAATATTCAGTTCGGTGTGCTGAATGAAGCTGCAGGTAGACCGATGATGGAGTTTCCGACTTTCCCCAATTTCTAAGGGACAAGTCACATGCCGGGACACGAGCATGCCAGGGTGGAAAGGGTTGCTTTGATGTTTGGGCAACCTTGTCTACCTTGATATTAAGTTCTTTGAGTAGCTCTTGGAAACGAATACCAAAAGGACGATTGGCAGTCTTACGAGTATTGTATAAATTTTCCCATCGTGGCTCAAAAACGAAGGGCCACGTAGGATGGTCTGGCAGGGATTTCAATTTTAAAGCATACTTTAAAGACAACTGCTTACGTCGAAGTGATAACGGTGGTTCGTTTGCTTCGACGTATAAGCTCTGGACAGGAGATGTGCGATATGCTCCAGTAGCAATACGTAGGGCCTGATGATGGACGGGGTCCAGCCATCGCAGGACACTGTCTCTGGCTGAGGAATATACCTGGGACCCATAATCTAGTTTGGATCGCACAAGTGCACGGTAGAGCCGAAGAAGGATACATCTGTCTGCTCCCCAAGACGTAGAGGAGAGCGAGCGGAGAATATTAAGGCCTCTTGTGCACTTTGTGCGGAGTTGACGAATATGATCTAAAAACGTCAGTTTTTTATCGAATATGAGTCCCAAGAATTTTATGTTCGCTGCTACTGGAATGGCATTTTGTCCGAGCCTTAATTCAGGTTCAGGATGAAGATTACGCTTGCGACAAAAGTGGACGCAAACGGTCTTCTCCGGCGAGAACCTGAAGCCATTAGCAAGTGCCCAGGAATTCAGACTATCAATGGCTTTCTGCAGTTGTCTTTCAATAACCCTCATGTTGCACGACTGGCAAAAAATGCTAAAGTCATCAACATAGAGGGCACTGTTTACAGTTGGAGAAAGTTGTTCTATGATGGAATTTATTTTTATGGCAAAAAGCGTGACACTTAATACTGATCCTTGTGGTACTCCCTCCTCTTGGCTAAAGGAGCGAGAGAGTGAGGATCCCACACGAACTTGCAACGATCGATTGGCTAAAAAGTTTTGAATAAAAAAAGGCAGATGCCCTCTTTGGCCTAGGCTATGTAAGTCTCTTAAAATGCCAAATCTCCAAGTTGTGTCATACGCTTTTTCCATGTCAAAGAACACCGACACCAAGTGTTCCCGTTTTAGGAAAGCATCCCGGATAGATGCTCCATTCTAATAAGATGGTCCAAAGTGGACCGGTTCCGTCGGAAGCCGCACTGGATGTTGGAGAGAAGGTCATTTGATTCTAAATACCATATTAAACGAGAATTGACCATTCTCTCCAGGATTTTGCACAAACAGCTAGTCAGAGCAATAGGACGATAATTGGTGGTGACTTTTGGATCCTTTCCTGGCTTAGGAAAGGCAAGAACGATTGCCTTTCGCCAGGAGTCCGGAAACTGCCCTTCAGTAAAGATTCTGTTATACAGAAGGAGCAGACAATCCATAGATTTTGGTGAAAGATGTTTAATCATTTCATAATGGATGCCATCTGGTCCAACGGCACTTGCTTTGGAAAGAGCGAGGGCTCTTTTCAATTCCACAATAGTGAAATCCCCGTTGTAGGAATAATTGCCCTTAGTTTTAAAGTTAAGTGCCTGTTTTTCTATTTTATAATTCAGGACCAGGAACTCTGGGGAATAGGAAGATGTTGCAGAGATGTTAGAGAATGTTTCCCCAAGAGCATTGGCTATTGCAGTTGGATCTGCAATAGCGCATCCATTATAATCTAGGATTGCAGAAGGCTGGGAGGTATATTTTCCCTTCATTTTCCGGATTTTATCCCAGACTACCTTAGAGTTGGTAGACTGGTTAATAGATGATGTAAAACGGATCCAAGATTCCTTTTGACTCTGACGACGGATGTAGCGTGCTTTAGCTCGTGCACGTTTGAAGGCTATAAGGTTGTTCGTGGTAGGATATCGGCGAAATATCCCCCACGCTTTGTTTTGAGCCTTTTTTGCTGCTGTGCATTGTGAATTCCACCAAGGTTTGGGAAATGGTGGAAACCGGGCTGATGTTTTTGGGACAGCATTAGCAGCTGCTTGGACGATGATTTCTGTGAGGAACTTTACTGCGTCATTGATCGGCTCTTGACTGACTGTGCTAAGATCGAAATTTGCCTGTTGTTGGAAGGCAGTCCAGTCAGCCTGATTAATCTTCCACCGTGGTAACCTAAAATGAAGACATGGTCTCCCACTGTGTAACAAGGTTATCACAGGGAAGTGATCGCTTCCGTATGGATTCTCCTCCACTTCCCAGGTGAGTGAAGGGAGTAGAGAAGGGGAGCAGATAGATAGATCAATGGCAGAAAAAGTACGGGTAGGCATGTGGAAGAAGGTGTTTTTTCCAGTATTTAGAAGGGAAAGGTCATTGTCATTGAGCATACGCTCAATGACTCGTCCCCTTCCGTTGACGTTAGCACTACCCCACAGGGTGTTATGTCCATTAAAATCCCCAAGAAGTAAGAAAGGGGGAGGCAGCTGCGTTAGAAGATCATCAAGGTCTGCCTGGGAGATGTCAGTCCCAGGTGGCAAATAAATAGAGCATACAGTTAATAAGAATCCCACTGAAAGGCGAATTGCAACAGCCTCTATGCTGGTTGTAATTAGCAAGGACTGCACTGGGGTATGGTTACCCACAAGGATAGCCACTCCCCCATGTACAGAGCCATCCGCAATTCTATCCTTTCGGAAAACTGTGATGTTGTGCATGGTGGGATCATCATTTGCCTTGAGATATGTCTCCTGCAAGCAAAAGCAAACTGGCTCGTGCTTTTGCAGGAGGGCCTTGATGTCATCTATATTTCGCCGGAATCCACGACAATTCCATTGTAGGAATTTAGCCATTATTTTGGCTTGGTGGGTCCATCAGGCGGCTTCCGAGGTGCTGAGGGCTTACTTTTATCTGTCTTGGATTTGTCTTTTTTGGGGAAGAATGGACGCTGTCCCGTGTCCATTTCCTCCTCCGCAAAGAGTTCCAAGACTGACTCTTCAGGTACCTCCTTCTGCTCAACATCCATCCTTTCTTGGGTACTAGGTGGTACTTCCCCTTTTTTGTTCTTTTCTTTAATAGTTACCTTTGGAACTTGTGGAGCGTTAGGAGGTACCGATATAGGAGTGGCAGCTGATTGGTCCTTTTGCGCAGGTTTTTCAGAACTTAAAAGGTAACGCGCGATGGGAGTGAAAGACTCCTTTGGAGGAATGGTCATGTCCGTCTGAGTTCCGATGGAACATCTCCCTGCTACCTTCTGGGCGTAGGTAGGTCTGTTGATATTCAGGGGTTTGACCGATTTCCTTGCCTCCTGGTATGATATATTTAGCTCTGCCTTCAGCCGTTGAATTTCTTTCTCTTCTTTCCACCTCTGGCATGCTCGTGAATAGGCCGGGTGTTCGCCTTCACAGTTAATACAGGTGGGTTTTGCGGCTGAACATGCTGTTGTTTCGTGGTCCTTTGCACCGCATCGAGCGCATGCAAGGACTCCACGGCAGGCCATTTGAGAATGTCCATACTTCTGGCACTTAAAGCACCGTAAAGGGTTCGGAATGTATGGACGCACTGAACAGTTGATATATCCAGCTTTAATCTCATCAGGAGGTTTAGGAGTGTTAAACGTCAGGATAACGCTCCTGGTTTTAACAATTTTTCCATCCCTTCGCGCAGTGATTCTCTTGACGGCAATGACTCCCTGTGGTTTTAATTCGGAGCAGATTTCCTCCTCGTATACGTCGAGAAGGTCCCACTCCGAAATGACACCTCTAGATGAATTGAGTGTTCTGTGTGGTGTCACTGTTATAGGGATACCTCCGATTGATGTTACTCGGAGTAGATGTTCCGATTGCCTGTCATTTTTAGTTTCAATTAAGAGGTCTCCAGAACGGAGCCTCTTAACTGATTTGGGAGAACCTGCTAACCCGTCTAACCCTTTTTGAATAAAAAAGGGCGACATTTTGCCAATCGGTTTTTCATTGGTGGAATGCATAATGAGAAATCTTGGGACAGGCCCTGATGGTGATGTTTCGGTTCGCTGCCTCTTTGTTGCAATAATATCTGCCTCTCCGTCTATGTTTTCAGATAGGGACCGGGTTGGGGCCCCTGAAGAAGTAAGTTTATCAGGATTCATGGAAAGTTTAAGTTGTTCAGTGCCCGGGCTCCCCACCCACCACGGAGCCCAAAGGGACGCCCACTACCCGGCATGCAAGAAATGCGCTCGGGAGTGGGACGCCAGGGCTACCCATACACTATACCCGCACCGCCGCCAGCCTGAATCCTGTCCCTCGGACCATGAGGGTAGGGGCGTGGCATTGACACGGTTGACCCTCGCAGGCGAACCTACTAGCCGATTGATCCTAGCCGGGCCTTCCAGGACCACCCGTCTTGTCGAAGCAGGGGCCAAAGTGGTGTATTGAAGCTGGGCCCCTCAACCACCAGGATCCCCCTTTCCGAATTTCCACGGGTCGTAGCGCACGGCAAACACGCCGGATTCCATTGATGTAAGCCCGGAACCTAGGCTGTGGGCGTTGGATCCCAGTGGTGCTAGTCTGGAAGTCCAGCAGCGTCACTGGGAGGTCCCCTCACCACGTACAGGTGCCCACGTCGAGGGGTAGTCTGATGCATAGAGGCTGGTTTGCTCTTTTGCGGTTCTTATATATGTTATCCCATTTTGGCGAGAATAAAGTTGTCCAAGTCGGTATGTGTGTGGTATGGGTGTTTAATGGCGCACAAGCTGCTGTGGCTATATTGCGCCTAATCATAAGAATGTTCAAAAAATTCAAATAAATAAATATTTAATGTGAAGATAGTTCAATCTCATTTCATGTCAGAAATTAATCATAGTCGTTCATACATTCCTATTTGTTTCAAATAACAGAAAAGTTCATTAATATTTGCATTTTCACCAATAATATCATTTAATGTTATCCGCTCTGGGAGATTTGCCAGAGAATGAAATGTTGAAGTTCGATGTTGTTGATAATGTGGTTGTTGTTGTTGTTGTTGTTGTATTGGGGTTTTTTGGCACAAGGGCCTCTTGGGCCATATTGTGCCTATTCAGAATTTGTTTGTCACTTTGATCACAGTCTATCATACAGATTTATGTGCTTCAAATAATTAAACAGTTCCTCGAAATTTGCTTCATTGCCAAGAATATCAAATAACGTTAATGGTTCCTTTAAGTTGGACAGGGAGCTAAAGCTTGATTTTCTGACTGTTGAAAGTTGGGGACATTCTATGAGGATGTGTTTTATTGTGAGCTGCGACTGACAGAAGAAACACTGAGGAGGATTCTCTCCCATAAGCAAAAACAGGTGAGTTGGGTGCGAATGGCCGATGCGGAGCCTTGCTAGAATCACTTCTTGTCGCCTGCTTCTCCTGCAACTAGATGTCCACAGTTGTGGCTCTTTTTTTATCTGCAGTAATTTATTATTGGTTTGAGTTTTCCAAAGGAGAGACCATTGTTTCCTGCATTTTGTTTTAATGACAAATTTGTGATCGGTGTAGGGAACTTTTATTTGTCTGGAAGATCCAGCGTCGGGATGCTTTGCTGTTGTTGTTGTTGTTGTTGTATTGGGGTTTTTTGGCACAAGGGCCTCTTGGGCCATATTGTGCCTATTCAGGATTTGTTTGTCACTTTGATCACAGTCTATCATACAGATTTATGTGCTTCAAATAAGTAAACAGTTCCTCGAAATTTGCTTCATTGCCAAGAATATCAAATAACGTTAATGGTTCCTTTAAGTTGGACAGGGAGCTAAAGCTTGATTTTCTGACTGTTGAAAGTTGGGGACATTCTATGAGGATGTGTTTTATTGTGAGCTGCGACTGACAGAAGAAACACTGAGGAGGATTCTCTCCCATAAGCAAAAACAGGTGAGTTGGGTGCGAATGGCCGATGCGGAGCCTTGCTAGAATCACTTCTTGTCGCCTGCTTCTCCTGGAGCTAGATGTCCACAGTTGTGGCTCTTTTTTTATCTGCAGTAATTTATTATTGGTTTGAGTTTTCCAAAGGAGAGACCATTGTTTCCTGCATGTTGTTTTAATGACAGATTTGTGATCGGTGTAGGGAACTTTTATTTGTCTGGAAGATCCAGCGTCGGGATGCTTTGCAGCAGCATCCGCATGTTCATTGCCTGAGATGCCAACATGACCAGGGATCCAGCAGAAGGTAACCTTCTGATTGACTGTTTCATTGTGAAATAACTTAGATCGGATCTCTTTAAGAATGGGGTGAGAGGGACAAAAAGTAGATTGAATGGCAGTGATAGCGCTTAAGGAGTCTGAATATATCAAGGATTCCTTGATATGGTACTTGTTTATATTATCTAGAGCCAGTTTTATTGCGAATAATTCTTGGTTTGGTTTGGTTTGGTTTGTTTTGGTTTTATTGGCGCATTAGCTACTAAGGCTATAATGCGCCAAGACCATGTCATTTATAAAATAATTTAAACTTTCAGTGACCTAATTAGTTAGGTCACTATGTCAAGAAGTATAAGAAAAATGTAAATTTTATAAACGAGTAAAAATATTTATTGACTTTAAAAATCTAAAAATAGCAGACACATTGTCATTGTCGGATAAAATCTGACTGAGTGTATATGGCTCAGTCAGATCATTAAAAGCGGTAAGACGGATACTGCTAAAAACTGGACATTCGATTAAAATGTGTCTAATTGATAAAACTGTGCCACAAGACTCACACATAGGAGGGTCATCAGCCCTCAGCAAAAATGAATGAGTTAAATGACTGTGTCCTATGCGGGTCCGGGCAAGAACAACTTCCTCCTTACGATTCCTGCGCAGACTAGACTGCCACGGTTCAATTACAGGCTTTATACGATATAGTTTATTTCCAGTCTGTCTATTCCACAAGTCCTGCCATTGGGAGTGTATTTTCTCGAGTATTCTTTGCCTGTAGTCTGTATAGGGGACTGACAGGCAGCGATTATTTCTGGGAATTGTTGATTTGGCTGCGGTGTCAGCCAAATCATTTCCCTTAATCCCAATGTGGCTAGGAATCCAGCAGAAGCGGATATCATATTCACGTTCACGGAGGAAGTGAATCTTCTGCTGAATGCTAGACAGAACTGGATGAGAATTAAATCTCACGGTTATTAAAGCCTGTAACACACTAAGAGAATCAGAATATAAAATGAACCGTTGGTTTTGGCATTTACTGATGTGATCCAAAGCTAACTCAATAGCGTGCAGCTCTGCAGTAAATATACTGCATTCAGAGGGAATCTGCTCCGATGTAGTGGTGTCCCTAAAGACAGCAGCAGATCCCACATATGATTCTGACTTCGAACCGTCTGTGTAAACTGGCGCGAAGTCAGAATGTTCAGCTCGGTGTGCTGAATAAAGCTGCAGGTAGACCGATGATGGAGTGTCCGACTTTCCCCAATTTTTAAGGGACAAGTCACATATTGGAATACGAGCATGCCAGGGTGGAAGGGGTTGCTTCGGTGTTTGGGCAACCTTGTCTACCTTGATATCAAGTTCTATGAGTAGCTCTTGGAGACGAATTCCAAAAGGACGATTAGCAGTCTTACGGGTATTGTACAAATTTTCCCATCGTGGCTCAAAAACGGATAGCCACGTAGGATGGTCTGGCAGGGATTTCAGTTTAAAAGCGTAGTTTAGACACAACTGCTTACGTCGAAGCGATAACGGTGGTTCGTTTGCTTCGACGTATAAACTCTGGACAGGAGATGTTCTATATGCTCCAGTAGCGATACGAAGAGCCTGGTGATGGACAGGATCCAGCCATCGAAGGGCACTGTCTCTGGCTGAAGAATATACCTGGGACCCATAATCAAGTTTGGATCGCACAAGTGCACGGTAAAGCCGAAGAAGCGTGCATCGGTCCGCTCCCCAAGATGTAGAGGAGAGCGAGCGGAGAATATTAAGCCCGCGTGTGCACTTTGTGCGAAGTTGACGGATGTGGTGCAGAAAGGTCAACTTTTTATCAAATACGAGTCCCAAGAATTTTGTGTCCGCTGCTACTGGAATAGCATTTTGTCCGAGCATTAATTCAGGTTCAGGATGAAGATTACGCTTACGACAAAAATGTACGCAAACGGTCTTCTCCGGCGAGAACCTGAAGCCATTTGCAAGTGCCCAGGAGTTGAGGCGGTCAATGGCTTTCTGCAGTTGTCTTTCAATAACCCTCATGTTGCATGACTGACAAAAAATGCTAAAGTCATCAACATAGAGGGCACTGTTTACAGTTGGAGGAAGTTGTTCTGTGATGGAATTTATTTTGATGGCGAAAAGCGTGACACTTAATACTGATCCTTGTGGTACTCCCTCCTCTTGGCTAAAGGAGCGAGAGAGTGAGGATCCCACACGAACTTGGAAAGATCGATTGGCTAAAAAGTTTTGAATAAACACGGGGAGATGCCCTCTAAGGCCTAGGCTGTGCAGATCTTTTAAGATGCCAAATCTCCAAGTTGTGTCATACGCTTTCTCCATGTCAAAGAACACCGACACCAAGTGTTCACGTTTTAGGAAAGCATCCCGGATGGATGTTTCCAGTCTAATAAGATGGTCCAAAGTGGACCGGTTCCTTCGGAAGCCGCACTGGATGTTGGAGAGAAGGTCATTGGTTTCTAAATACCAGATTAAACGAGAATTCACCATTCTCTCCAGGATTTTGCACAAACAGCTAGTCAGAGCAATGGGACGATAATTTCTAGTGACTTTTGGATCCTTTCCTGGCTTAGGGAAGGCAAGAACGATTGCCTTGCACCAGGGATCCGGAAACTGCCCTTCGGTAAAGATTCTGTTATACAGAAAGAGCAGATAATCCATAGATTTTGGTGAAAGATGTTTAATCATATCATAATGGATGCCATCTGGTCCAACAGCACTTGCTTTGGAAAGAGTGAGGGCTCTTTTCAGTTCATGAATAGTGAATTCCCTGTTGTAGGGACAGTCGCTCTTACAATTAAAATTAAGTGCCTGTTTTTCTATTTTTTGTTTCAGGACCAGGAACTCTGGGGAATAAGAAGATGTTGCACAGATTTTAGAGAATGTTTCCCCAAGAGAGTTGGCTATTGCAGTTGGATCTGCAATAGCGCATCCATTATAATCTAGGATTGAAGTAGGGTGGGATGTATGTTTTCCCTTCATTTTCCGGATTTTATCCCAGACTACCTTAGAGTTGGTAGACTGGGTAATAGATGATGTAAAACGGATCCACGATTCCCTTTGACTCTGACGGCGGATGTAGCGTGCTTTGGCTCGTGCACGTTTAAACACTATAAGGTTGTTCGTGGTGGGATATCGACGGAATATCCCCCACGCTTTGTTTTGAGCCTTTTTTGCTG
The DNA here is from genome assembly GCF_048544385.1 of Mastigoproctus giganteus. Taxonomy (NCBI): domain Eukaryota; kingdom Metazoa; phylum Arthropoda; class Arachnida; order Uropygi; family Thelyphonidae; genus Mastigoproctus; species Mastigoproctus giganteus. Next base: position 159,937,726 of record NC_143579.1, read on the forward strand.
CTGTGCATTGGGAATTCCACCAAGGTTTGGGAAATGGTGGAAACCGGGTAGATGTTTTTGGAACAGTATTCGCACCCGCTTGGACGATAATTTCTGTGATGTACGTTACTGCATCATTGATCGGCTCCTGACTGACCGTACTGAGTTCAAAATTTGCCTGATGTTGGAAGGCAGTCCAGTCAGCCTGATCAATCTTCCACCGTGGTAACCTGAAGGGAAGACATGGTCTCCCGCTGTGTAACAAGGTTATCACAGGGAAGTGATCACTTCCAAATGGATTCTCCTCCACTTCCCAAGTGAGTGAAGGGAGTAGAGAAGGGGAGCAGATAGAGAGATCAATGGCAGAAAAGGTACGGGTAGGCATGTGGAAGAAGGTGTTTGTTCCAGTATTTAGAAAGGAAAGGTCATTGTCATTGAGCATACGCTCTATGACCCGTCCCCTTCCATTGATGTTTGCACTACCCCACAGGGTGTTATGTCCGTTAAAATCCCCGAGAAGTAAGAAAGGGGGAGGCAACTGCGATACAAGATCATCAAGGTCTTCCTGGGAGATGTCAGTCCCAGGTGGCAAATAAATAGAGCACACAGTTAATAAAAATCCCACTGTCAGGCGAATTGCAACAGCCTCAATGCTGGTTGTAATTAGCAAGGGCTGAACTGGGGTCTGATTACCCACAAGGATAGCCACTCCTCCATGAGCAGGACCATCCGCAATTCTATCCTTACGAAAGATTGTGATGTTATGCAATGTGGGATCATCATTTGCCTTTAGATAAGTCTCCTGCAAGCAAAAGCAAACTGGCTCGTGCTTTTGCAGGAGGGCCTTGATGTCATCAGTATTTCGCCGGAATCCACGACAATTCCATTGTAGGAATTTAGCCATTACTTTGGCTTGGTGGGTCCATCAGGCGGCTTCCGAGGTGCTGAGGGCTTACTTTTGTCAGTCTTGGATTTATCTTTTTTGGGGAAGAATGGACGCTGTCCCGTGTCCATTTCTTCCTCCGCAAAGAGTTCCAAGACAGATTCATCCTGTACCTCCTTGTTCTCTACATCCATTGTTTCTGTTCTTACTGCAGGCTCTTTACCACTTGGTTTTGGTAGTGGTGGAGCACTAGGAGGTACGGATATAGGAGTGGCAACTGACTGTGTTTTTTTGGTGGGCTTTTGAGAACTCAATAAATAGCGTGCAATCGGGGTGAATGACTCTTTTGGTGGAATAGTCATCTCAGTTTGTGTCCCGATAGTGCACTTAGCAGAAACCTTCTGGGCGTATGAAGGTTTCCCGCTATTTACTGGTTGGATACGTTTTCTGGCCTCTGGGTAGGAGATATTCAGCTCTGTCTTCAGTTTTTGTATTTCTTTTTCATCCTTCCACCGCTGGCATGCTCTGGAGTAGGCAGGATGATCTTGTTGACAATTTACACAGATCGGTTTAGAAGCTGAACATTCCTTGCTCTCGTGGTCTTTCGCACCACATCGAGCACAGGCAGGGTTACCACGACAAGATGTTTGTGAGTGGCCGTATTTTTGGCATCTAAAGCACCGCAGTGGGTTTGGGATATAAATCCTCACTGGGCAGTTTAGATAGCCTGCCTTGATGGAACTTGGAGGCCGTGGGGTGTTAAACGTTAGGATGAGAACTCGGGTAGGGACGAGGTTCCCATCCTTTCTCATTGATATCCTTTTAACAGCTGTCACTCCTTGGTCTTTTAATTCAGAGCAGATCTCTTCTTCAGAAACATGAAGAAGGTCCCACTCTGAAATGACGCCTCTTGAAGAGTTCAAAGTTTTGTGGGGGGTTACAATGATAGGTATTCCCCCTATTGATGTGGCGTTCAGGATTTTTTCCGCCTGTTTAATATTTGTAGCTTCGACCAAAAGGTCGCCAGAACGCAGTCGTTTAACAGATTTGGGTGAACCAGCCAACCCTTCTAATCCTTTCTGGATGAAGAAGGGTGACATCTTTCCAATGGACTGCTCTCCGGTGGAATGGAGAATGAGGAAAAGCGGTGTCACTGATGGTGGTGGTTTATCCTCAGTTCTGGCTCGTTTTGCAGAGGTGTTATCTGCGTCATCATCGCGATTAGGTAGGGGCCTTGTTGGGGCCCCAGAAGAAGGATTTAAATTACTCATGAGAGTAAAGAAAAAATGTCTGATGCCTAAGTACCTCACCCACCACGGAGCCCTACGAGGGGGCGCCCACTCGTGAACTAGCAGGTACTGCGTACACGAATGGGACGCCGAGTTCGCTTAGAACACCATACCCACGTTACCAATAAGTCTTTATCCCGTCCCAGGACCATAGGGAGGGAGACTTATTGGAACGCAGTTGACCCTAGCAGTATAATACCACCCGCCGATTGATCCCAGTCGAGCCGGTCCGGGACCACCCGTCTCGTCGAAGCAGGGGCCAAAGTGGTGTATTAAGGCTGGGCCCCTCAACCACCAGGATCCCCCTTTCCGCTTCCACGGGTCGCGGCGCACGGCTGCACACGCCGGATTCCAACGATGTAACCCTGGAACCAAGGTATGGGCGTTAGATCCCAGTGATGCTAGTCTGGAAGTCCAGCAGCGTCACTGGGAGGTCCCCTCACCACGTACAGGTGCCCACGTCGAGGGGCGAATAATTCTGCAGTATAAATACTGCATTCAGTGGGAAGAGAAACAGCTACTGAGAAGTTGGAGGAGACTGCTGCAGCACCTACAGCTGTATCCGTTTTGGAGCCATCAGTATAGATATGTACTTTTGCTGAGTTTTCCAAGGAATGCGATTTATGGAGCTGTTCAAAATTTGTATTAGCCAGGGATGTCTTCCCCCATCTTAAAAAGAAATTGTCACAGAGAGGTACGAATTCAGTCCAGGGAGGTTCGGGAGTACCACGGTCTTGGAAGACATTCTGAAAATTAATGTTCCAACTGATCATGAGCTCTTGCAGTCGAAGCCCTGCTGGGCGATTCTCATTAGGTTTATTTTGATATAGCATGGTGTATTTAGGGTCGAACAAGTGCTGCCAGCTAGGATGTGATGGAATACTCTTAATCTTTAGTGCATAGTTACATAATAAGGATTTTCTCCTTAGGTGCAGTGGAGGTTCATTTGCCTCAATATACAGGCTATGGATCGGAGATGTTCTAAAGGCTCCCACAGCTATCCTAAGGGCACTATGCTGTATGGTGTTCAGTCGTAATAGGGAACTGTTCCTAGCGGAGTCATAGACAGGTGATCCATAATCTAAGCGTGATCTTATTAAAGCTCTATAGAGATGGAGAAGAGAGCTTCTGTCAGCACCCCAGGACGTGGCGGAAACGGCTCTTAGGATGTTCAGTTTTTTAAGACACGTGGTTCGAAGGTAAGATATATGGGAAGCAAAATTAAGTTTATTATCTAAATGTAGCCCCAACAGACGAAAATTGTTAGTGACAGGTATTAGGCTGTTTTTTAAAAATATTTCTGGATCCGGGTGGAGTTTTCGTTTTTTACAAAAGTGAATTGCAGTGGATTTTTTTTCGGCTAAAGAATAACCATTCCGCAGTGCCCATGATTCTATTTTAGCTATGGAAATTTGAAGTTGTCTTTCAATGATGTTCATAGTTTGGGATTGACAGGAGATAATGAGGTCATCGGCAAACATATAGGATTCTACTGTATTTGGTACTTCCCGTGTCATGTTTGTAATTCTTACTGCAAATAATGTTGGACTTAGAATAGAACCCTGCAGTACACCCTCCTCTTGTTCAAATGATTTGGATAAATTGTTCATATACCTTACCTGAAACGTTCTGTTGCATAGAAAATTTTGTATGAATTGAGGTAACTGACCTCTCAAGCCGAAAGAATGGAGATCTTTTAGTACACCATATCGCCAGGTGGTATCGAAGGCTTTCTCGATATCGAGATTAATCATGACTAGATGTTCTCTCCTTATAAAGGCATTTCGGATGTTTGCCTCAGCTTTTATCATCACATCTAGCGTGGACCGGTTCTTTCGAAATCCATACTGGCTGCTGTTTAGTAAGTTATTTGCTTCCAGGAACCACGTTAGCCGCCTGTGAACCATTTTTTCAAGGACTTTTCCTAGACAACTAGTCAGTGATATTGGCCTGTAGTTATGCGGAAAGGTACGATCCTTTCCTGGCTTCGGGAAGGCTAGAACAATTGAGTGACGCCAGGAGAGTGGGTAGGTATTTTCTAAGAAAATACGGTTGTAATATTTTAACAATGTTGTTTTTGCTCTGTTGTCAAGTTGCTTTAACATTATATAATAGACCCCATCTGGACCAGCAGCACTATTTGGTGTTTTATTTAGTGCCCCTACTAATTCTGCTAATGTGAATGGATGGTTGTATGGATGTGAAACTGCCGTGGAAAAATTAATCTTACGCTTTTCTGCAGATTCTTTAATTCTTTGAAAGGTTGGGTTAAAGGTGGATATTGCTGATATGCTGGCAAATGATTCAGCTAAGGCATTTGCTATTTCTGCTGGTGATGACAATTCCTTCCCTTCCCAATTTAGTATTGTAGCTGGGGACTGGACATATTTGCCATTGAGCGTTTGAATTTTCCTCCAAATGATTCTACTATCTGTGTCCTTATTTATACTTGAGGAGAAGCTGATCCAGGCTTCTTTCTTTGCATTTCTTCTTATTTTGCGGAACTTGGCTCTTAGTCTTTTGAAGTTAATTAGGTTACTAGTTGTGGGGAATTTACGAAATAAATTCCAAGATCTGTTTTTTTCCCGTTTCGCATGCGTACAATCTTGGTTCCACCAGTAGTTACTGTGTTTCCGTTTCCCTGGTAAAGATTTTGGTATTGCAATGGTGGCAGCTAGTAATATTTGAGTAGTAATGTGTTCCGTGACATTTTCTATGGTCTGAGATTGTATAATTTTATCATCTAATTGAACATGAGAGGCATATTCACTCCAGTGTGCCCTACGGAATATCCAAATGGAGCGACGTGGGGAAGGGGAGTTTGCTCGTGTTTGGAGTTTGCAGAGGATTGGCAGGTGATCACTGTTCATTGGATTGTTAAGAACAGACCACTCCATAATAGTATATAAGGAGGGAGAACAGATTGAGAGGTCTATTGAACTCATGGATCCAGTCGAAAAATGAATGTAGGTTGGCTCGCCAGTATTTAAAATGGTGAGTTGATAAGCATCAAGAAAGGATTCTATTAGCTTACCTCTCTTGTCAATTGTTGGAGATCCCCACAGCGAATGATGTGCATTGAAGTCTCCGAGCAAGCAGAACGGAGATGGTAGCTGGTCTATTAGATTTTCTAGGTCGTCTGAAGTGAATAAGAAATTAGGAGGGATATATATTGACGCTATTGTAAGAGTGATGCCAATTTCAATACGCACTGCCACTGCTTCAAAAGGGGTCTGAAGAGCAATATGTTTCGATGGAACGTTGTTTCTAACAAGAATTGCCACTCCTCCACAGGCTGGCGAGTCTATTCTCCTATCTCGTCTGAAGATGGTGTAATTTTTAATGGTGGGACACACTCGTGCATTTAAGTAGGTTTCCTGTAGGGCTATGCCTGCTAGATCATACCGGTCGATGAGATCATATAAATCGTCTTTTGTATTGCGAAAGCCTCTACAATTCCATTGGAGGAATCTTTCCATTAAGTGGTTTTGTTGTTTATTTTTGTTTCTGACTGCTTTTTAGTTGAAACGTGCTTAGATCGATCCAATTTCCCTTTCTCTTTTTTTGGAAAGTAGGGACGTGTGACATCCATCTCATCAGTCGCATGCAGTTCTAATATACCATCATCTGATTCATTGCGTTGGTCAACATCCATGCCCGTAGCTACTGGTGGGTTCAGAACTTTAGTTTCTGCCACTTTTGGTTTTGCTGTTTGAGGCACGTCGGTTGGAATGGTAATTGGGGTGTTACTGGCTTGTTCAATTTTTTGTTGAGGAGGACACTGTTTGGAAGCAGAGAGCAAAGAACGTGCCCAATCAGAGATGGATAGATTTGGAGGAACTGTAACATCTGTTTGAATACCTACTGACTGAAATTTTTTAGCAGCAGTGGCATATGTACGCTTTGGTTCTGTTTTGAGTATTTCTCTTCTTGCCTCTGAGTATGTGACTTTATTCTCGACTTTATATTTTTGGATTTTTTTCCCTTGTTTCCATAATTCGCATATTTTCGAAAAAGCCGGATGATTACCTTTACAGTTTGGGCATTGAGAAGTAGCAGAGCATTCGGATTGATTATGATCCTTTGATCCACAGTTTGGACATATTGCCTCACCTCTACATGCAGTTTGGGAGTGTCCGTATTTTTGGCACTTATAGCACCTGATTGGATTCGGGATATAAGGACGCACACGGCAATGAAGATAGCCGGCTTTAACAGATGTTGGTAGGATAGGAGAACTAAAAGTGAGGATTATACTCCTTGTGGGGACAAGGATACCATCTTTCCGAGTCAGAATTCTCCTTGCTTGGATTACTTTTTGTTCTCGAAGTTCTTGGACTATTTCCTCTTCTGATACATTTAACAGGTCCCATTCTGCAATTACCCCCTTCGAGGAGTTTAGGGTGGCATGGGGAGTGACCTTTATTGATTGTCCACCAAAGGTAGTCAGCTTTAATAATTTTGCAGAATGTTGAGAGTTACTAGTCTCTACAAGAATATCCCCGGACTGAAGTCGCCTTACCGTTTTCGGTGAGCCTGCAGCAGACTCAATACATTTTTGTATAAGGAACGGCGATAACTTACTCAGAGGCTGCTCTGAGAGAGAGTGTAGAATGAGGAATGATGGTATCTCCTCATGAGGGGTTGTTCTCAACCTCTTGGGTTGAGAGAAGTCATTATCGTTATCATTTATGTTCTCTCGTCTTGAGCTCAATGGCTCTAAAGGTGGATACATATTTTTATCCATCTTTGCTCCTTTCAGCCCTGGGAGAGTGGATTTCTTCTCCCAGGTTACCGGCCCCGCCACGGGGAGGCAGGAGCAGTGCCGCTAGAGTGACCAAGCGGTATAAAAGTTAGTACGTTAATTTAAGGAAAAAGAAGAAAGGTGGTTTTTCCTTTCTTAAACTAGCTTACGATTTGTAAGACTAAGTTGCCTAATAATAGGAAAGTAAGAAAACTTTTATAACTGAAACAGAACTATATCTTTGAGAAGACGCTCTAATAATCACTCAGGAAATTGCTTGATCACTATAACGCTTGGCACCCGGGGCCGGGATGCTTTGCAGCAGCATCCGCATGTTCATTGCCTGAGATGCCAACATGACCAGGGATCCAGCAGAAGGTAACCTTCTGATTGACTGTTTGATAGTGAAATAACTTAGATCGGATCTCTTTAAGAATGGGGTGAGAGGGACAAAAAGTAGATTGAATGGCAGTGATAGCGCTTAAGGAGTCTGAATATATCAAGGATTCCTTGATATGGTACTTGTTTATATTATCTAGAGCCAGTTTTATTGCGAATAATTCTGCAGTATAAATACTGCATTCAGTGGGAAGAGAAACAGCTACTGAGAAGTTGGAGGAGACTGCTGCAGCACCTACGGCTGTATCCGTTTTGGAGCCATCAGTATAGATATGTACTTTTGCTGAGTTTTCCAAGGAATGCGATTTATGGAGCTGTTGAAAATTTGTATTAGCCAGGGATGTCTTCCCCCATCTTAAAAAGAAATTGTCACAGAGAGGTACGAATTCAGTCCAGGGAGGTTCGGGAGTACCAAGGTCTTGGAAGACATTATGAAAATTAATGTTCCAACTGATCATGAGCTCTTGCAGTCGAAGCCCTGCTGGGCGATTCTCATTAGGTTTATTTTGATATAGCATGGTGTATTTAGGGTCGAACAAGTGCTGCCAGCTAGGATGTGATGGAATACTCTTAATCTTTAGTGCATAGTTACATAATAAGGATTTTCTCCTTAGGTGCAGTGGAGGTTCATTTGCCTCAATATACAGGCTGTGGATCGGAGATGTTCTAAAGGCTCCCACAGCTATCCTAAGGGCACTATGCTGTATGGTGTTCAGTCGTAATAGGGAACTGTTCCTAGCGGAGTCATAGACAGGTGATCCATAATCTAAGCGTGATCTTATTAAAGCTCTATAGAGATGGAGAAGAGAGCTTCTGTCAGCACCCCAGGACATGGCGGAAACGGCTCTTAGGATGTTCAGTTTTTTAAGACACGTGGTTCGAAGGTAAGATATATGGGAAGCAAAATTAAGTTTATTATCTAAATGTAGCCCCAACAGACGAAAATTGTTAGTGACAGGTATCAGGCTGTTTTTTAAAAATATTTCTGGATTGGGTTTGGGTTTGGTTTGGGGTTTATTGGCGCATTAGCAACTAAGGCTATAATGCGCCAAATCCAGGTCATGTGTAAAAAATTAAAGTATTCAGTGACCTAGTTAATTAGGCCACCATGTCGAGATATAACATAGATGTTAAAGGTATAAAAGTATATCAGCAAAGCAATAAAAATTCAATTTTAAATACGGGTAAAAAGGCTTACAGATTTTAAAAAGCTAAAAACAGCAGACACATTGTCATTGTCAGATAAAATCTGACTGAGTGTATAAGGCTCAGCCAGATGACTAAAATCGGTAAAATAAAAGTCACGTTCATGTCTAAAACGTGGACACTCGATTAAAATGTGACGTATACTTAAATAGGTGTCACAGTTCTCACACATAGGACAGTCATCTGCCCTCAGCAGAAATGCATGCGTAAGATGACTGTGTCCTATGCGGAGGCGAGCTAGAACAACTTCCTCTCTGCGACTCCTGCGCAGACTAGACTGCCAATGTCGGATTACAGGCTTTATCTGATAAAGCTTGTTTGTGACATGATCATGCCAAGAATTTTGCCATTGGGACAGTAATTTAGCCTGTATTAGCTGCCTGTAGTCTGTATAGGGGACTAACAGGCAGTAAGTGCTGTGGGGTTCTGGTGACCTAGCCGCAGCATCTGCCAGTTCATTTCCCACGATCCCAATGTGGCTTGGAATCCAGCAGAAACGAATGTCGAAAGAACACTCAGACAGAGAGTGTAGCATCTGCTGAATCCGGATCACAAATGGATGAGGATTATACCTCATACTAGATAAAGCCTGCAGTGTACTGAGAGAGTCAGTGTACACCATACACCTTTGATACCTGTGGGTTTTAATATGGTCCAAGGCTAACTCTATAGCATACAACTCGGCTGTATATATGCTGCATTGTTGGGGAATCTTTCCAGATATAGAAAGACCTGGAAAGATAGCAGCAGATCCAACAGACAACTCCGACTTCGAGCCATCAGTGAAGACAGGCAAGAAGTTGGAATATTCGGCCCGGTGGGCAGCGTAGAGTTGGTGGTAGACAGCAGGTGGAGTTACTGACTTATCCCAATTTTTAAGGGTGAAGTCACATGATGGTAAGCGAGCATGCCAGGGTGGAAGTGGTTGCCTTGGTGACTGGGCAACATTGTCTACCATGATGTCGAGCTCTCTTAGCAGCTCTTGGACGCGGATACCAAAAGGCCGGTTGGCAGTCTGACGAGTGTTATATAGGTTTTCCCATCGTGGCTTGAAAACGGATGTCCACGTAGGGTTGTCTGGCAGGGATTTTAATTTAAAAGTATATTTTAAAGACAATTGCTTTCGTCGAAATGACAGTGGTGGTTCAGTTGCTTCAACATATAAACTCTGGACAGGGGATGTTCTAAATGCTCCAGTAGCAATGCGGATGGCTTGGTGGTGAACTGGGTCCAGCCACCTAAGTACGCTATTTCTGGCCGATGCGTACACTTGGGACCCATAGTCTAGTTTAGATCGGACAAGTGCACGATAGAGGCTGAGCAAAGTGGAGCGGTCTGCTCCCCATTTATTGGAGGAAATAGAGCGTAGGAGATTCAACCCTCTTGTGCACTTTGTCCGCAGTTGACGAATATAAGGTAAAAATGTCAACTTCTTGTCGAAAATGAGCCCCAAGAATTTTGTCTCGGGTGCTACTGGAATGATGTCTTGTCCGAGTTTAAGTTCTGGTTCAGGGTGAAGGTTCCGTTTGCGACAAAAGTGTACGCAGACAGTCTTCTGTGGCGAGAACCTAAACCCATTAGTCATTGCCCAAGTGTTGACGTGGTCTATGGCATGCTGCAATTGCCTTTCAATGACCCTCATATTGCATGACTGCAAAAAGATGCTAAAATCATCTACAAAGAGGGCACTGTTTACGATTGGAGGAAGTTGTTCAGTTATAGAGTTAACTTTGATAGCAAAAAGCGTAACGCTTAAAACTGATCCTTGTGGAACTCCCTCTTCTTGGCAGAATGGCCGGGAGAGAGTGGATCCTACACGAACTTGGAAAGACCGGTCTGTAAGGAAGTTTTTAATAAAGAGGGCAATGTGTCCTCGAAGACCAAAGTTATATATGTCTTTTAAAATTCCATATCTCCAAGCCGTGTCGTACGCTTTTTCCATATCAAAGAAAACCGACACCTGGTGCTCACGTTTCAGGAAAGCATCACGTATAGATGTTTCCAAGCGGATTAAATGGTCAAGTGTTGACCTGTTCCTTCGGAAGCCACACTGTATTCTGGAAAGAAGGTCGTTAGCTTCTAAATACCACAAAAGACGAGCATTGACCATTCTTTCCAGAATCTTGCACAAGCAGCTCGTCAGAGCGATAGGACGATAATTTTTTGCTATTTTTGGATCCTTTCCAGGTTTCGGAAAGGGAAGGACGGTTGCCATATGCCATGAGTCCGGAAATGTCTCTTCAAAATAGATTCTATTATAGAGACAGAGCAAATGATCCATAGATTCTGATGAAAGGTGTTTTATCATCTCATAATGGATGTCGTCTGGCCCAACAGCACTCGCCTTGGATAGCGAGAGTGCTGCTTTCAGCTCCCATTGTGTAAAGGGCTGATTGTATTCCTCGCGATTGTTAGAGGACAGCTTCAGGTGATGTTTTTCTGCTCTCTGCTTGTGTGCGAGGAACTCTGGGGGGTAAGCTGTTTCTGAAGACACTTTAGCAAATGTCTCCCCGAGAGTATTTGCAATTGCAGTTACATCTGCAATTTTACATCCATTATGTTCCAGGATCGATGAAGGGTGTGAGTTGTATTTGCCCTTCATTTTCCGAACTTTGTCCCAGATGGCTTTGGGATTGGCGGCCCGTGTAAGGGAAGATGTAAATTTGATCCAAGATTCCTTTTGGCTCTGACGTCTAATGTACCGTGCTTTGGCACGTGCACGTTTGAAGGCTATTAAATTATCTGTGGTGGGGTAACGACGAAATATTCCCCATGCTTTGTTTTGAGCCTTCCTAGCTGCTGTGCATTCTCCATTCCACCATGGTTTTGGAAAACGTGGAAAGCGGGATGATGTCCTGGGAATTGCAACTGCTGCTGCCTGGACTATACTTTCTGTGATGTCTTTTACTGCCTCATTAATTGGCTCCTGGCCGACTATAGTGGTATTAAACGTTGCCAGATGACGAAAGGCATTCCAGTCGGCATGATCGATCTTCCAACGTGGTATCCTCGACTGGTGACATTGTCTCCCATTTGAAATGGTGGATAACACGGGGAAGTGATCACTACCATAAAGGTTTTCTTCAACCTCCCATGTACTCAGAGGCAGGAGGGAAGGGGAGCAGATGGAAAGATCAATGGCAGTAAATGAACGGGTAGCCGAGTGAAAAAAGGTGTTAGATCCCACATTTAGAAGGGCCAGATCATTGTTTTCAAGCAATCGCTCGATAATCCGACCTCTTCTGTTGATGTCAGAACTACCCCACAGCGGATTATGTCCATTGAAATCCCCCAATAATAGAAAAGGGGGTGGCAGTTGCTTGATGAGATCATCAAGGTCTGCCTGGGCGGTGTCGTTCCCAGGTGGCAAATAAATGGAGCAGACAGTTAAAAGGAACCCAACTGTAAGACGAACTGCTACAGCCTCCAGATTAGTGGTAAGAAGCACAACTTGAAACGGGTTATGGTTACCCACAAGGATAGCGACTCCTCCGTGGGCAGGTCCATCCCCAGCTCTGTCTCTGCGAATAACTGAGCAGTTACGTAAGTAAGGGTCCTCGTTTGCCTTTAAATACGTCTCCTGTAAGCAAAAGCAAGTTGGTTCATGCTTACTCAGGAGAACCTTGATGTCATCTCTATTTCTACGAAATCCACGGCAATTCCATTGGAGAAATTTAAATGTACCCATTATTTTGATTTACTGGGTGCGTCTGGTGGCTTCCGAAGGGCTGAGGGCTTGATTTTCTCAGTCCTGGGTTTATCTCTCTTTGGAAAGACTGGACGTTGGCCTGTATCCATTTCTTCTTCGTCTTTCGCAAAGAGTTCCAGGACAGGGTCGTCCTGTACCTCCTTATTTTCGACATCCATTGTCTCTTGAATTGTAGATGCCTGTTCCACTTTCTTCAGAGTTTCTTTAGTACTCTGTTTTGGAAGTGGTGGAGCACTAGGAGGTACGGATATAGCAGTGGCGGCTGACTGTGATTTTTGGGTGGGCTTTTCGGAACTTAATAAATAGCGCGCAATGGGGGTAAAAGACTCCCTTGGTGGAATACTCATATCAGTCTGAGTACCAATGGTACTTTTCCCAGAAGCTTTCTGGGCATATGAGGGCTTGGCGCTATTTATAGGTTGGATGCGTCTTCTGGCCTCCTGATAGGAGATGTTTAGCTCTGTTTTTAGTTTCTGAATTTCTTTCTCCTCTTTCCACCGCTGGCATGCTCGAGAGTATGCAGGGTGTTCCCCTTGGCAGTTTGTACAACTTGGCTTAGAAGCTAAACATTCCTTGCTCTCGTGGTCTTTGGCACCACATCGAGCACAGGCAGGGTTACCACGACAAGCTGTTTGAGAGTGGCCATACTTTTGGCATTTAAAACACCTCAGTGGGTTCGGGATATAAATCCTCACTGGGCAGTTTAAATAGCCTGCTTTTATAGAACTTGGAGGCCGTGGGGTGTTGAACGTCACGATGAGAACTCGGGTAGGGACGAGATTCCCATCCTTCCGCATCGATATTCTTTTCACAGCCGTCACTCCTTGGTCTTTAAGTTCAGAGCAGATCTCTTCTTCAGAAACATGAAGAAGATCCCACTCTGATATGACACCGCGTGAGAAATTCAAGGTTTTATGGGGTGTAACGACGATGGGTAGTCCCCCTAACGATGTTGCTTTCAGTAGTTTTTGTGCATGTTTTTGGCTTGCAGCCTCGACTAAAATGTCTCCAGAACGTAGCCTTTTTACAGATTTTGGAGATCCTGTCAACCCTTCTAATCCTTTCTGGATGAAAAAGGGTGACATTTTCCCGAGTGTCTGCTCTCCGGTGGAATGGAGAATGAGGAAAAGCGGTGTCACAGATGGTGGTGTATCCTCAGTTCTGGCTCTTTTTGCAGAGGTATTTTCTGTGGTTTCGTCTCGATTAGGTAGGGGCCTTGTTGGGGCCCCAGAAGAAAGATTTAAATTACTCATAGGAGTAAAGAGAAAGTGTCTGATGCCTAAGTACCTCACCCACCACGGAGCCCTACGAGGGGGCGCCCACTCGTGAACTAGCAGGTACTGCGTACACGAATGGGACGCCGAGTTCGCTTAGAACACCATACCCACGTTACCAATAAGTCTTTATCCCGTCCCAGGACCAAAGGGAGGGAGACTTATTGGAACGCAGTTGACCCTAGCAGTATAAAACCACCCGCCGATTGATCCCAGTCGAGCCGGTCCGGGACCGCCCGTCTTGTCGAAGCAGGGGCCAAAGTGGTGTATTAAGGCTGGGCCCCTCAACCACCAGGATCCCCCTTTCCGCTTCCACGGGTCGCGGCGCACGGCTGCACACGCCGGATTCCAATGGTGTAACCCTGGAACCAAGGTATGGGCGTTGGATCCCAGTGATGCTAATCTGGAAAAACCAGCAGCATCACTGGGAGGTCCCCTCACCACGTACAGGTGCCCACGTCGAGGGGAATATTTCTGGATCCGAGTGGAGTTTTCGTTTTTTACAAAAGTGAATTGCAGTGGATTTTTTTTCGGCTAAAGAATAACCATTCCGCAGTGCCCATGATTCTATTTTAGCTATGGAAATTTGAAGTTGTCTTTCAATGATGTTCATAGTTTGGGATTGACAGGAGATAATGAGGTCATCGGCAAACATATAGGATTCTACTGTATTTGGTACTTCCCGTGTCATGTTTGTAATTCTTACTGCAAATAATGTTGGACTTAGAATAGAACCCTGCGGTACACCCTCCTCTTGTTCAAATGATTTGGATAAATTGTTCATATACCTTACCTGAAACGTTCTGTTGCATAGAAAATTTTGTATGAATTGAGGTAACTGACCTCTCAAGCCGAAAGAATGGAGATCTTTTAGTACACCATATCGCCAGGTGGTATCGAAGGCTTTCTCAATATCGAGATTGATCATGACTAGATGTTCTCTCCTTATAAAGGCATTTCGGATGTTTGCCTCAGCTTTTATCATCACATCTAGCGTGGACCGGTTCTTTCGAAATCCATACTGGCTGCTGTTTAGTAAGTTGTTTGCTTCCAGGAACCACGTTAGCCGCCTGTGAACCATTTTTTCAAGGACTTTTCCTAGACAACTAGTCAGTGATATTGGCCTGTAGTTATGCGGAAAGGTACGATCCTTTCCTGGCTTCGGGAAGGCTAGAACAATTGAGTGACGCCAGGAGAGTGGGTAGGTATTTTCTAAGAAAATACGGTTGTAATATTTTAACAATGTTGTTTTTGCTCTGTTGTCAAGTTGCTTTAACATTATATAATAGACCCCATCTGGACCAGCAGCACTATTTGGTGTTTTATTGAGTGCCCCTACTAATTCTGCGAATGTGAATGGATGGTTGTATGGATGTGAAACTGCCGTAGAAAAATTAATCTTACGCTTTTCTGCAGATTCTTTAATTCTTTGAAAGGTTGGGTTAAAGGTGGATATTGCTGATATGCTGGCAAATGATTCAGCTAAGGCATTTGCTATATCTGCTGGTGATGACAACTCCTTCCCTTCCCAATTTAGTATTGTAGCTGGGGACTGGACATATTTGCCATTGAGCGTTTGAATTTTCCTCCAAATGATTCTACTATCTGTGTCCTTATTTATACTTGAGGAGAAGCTGATCCAGGCTTCTTTCTTTGCATTTCTTCTTATTTTGCGGAACTTGGCTCTTAGTCTTTTGAAGTTAATTAGGTTACTAGTTGTGGGGAATTTACGAAATAAATTCCAAGATCTGTTTTTTTCCCGTTTCGCATGCGTACAATCTTGGTTCCACCAGTAGTTACTGTGTTTCCGTTTCCCTGGTAAAGATTTTGGTATTGCAATGGTGGCAGCTAGTAATATTTGAGTAGTAATGTGTTCCGTGACATTTTCTATGGTCTGAGATTGTATAATTTTATCATCTAATTGAACATGAGAGGCATATTCACTCCAGTGTGCCCTACGGAATATCCAAATGGAGCGACGTGGGGAAGGGGAGTTTGCTCGTGTTTGGAGTTTGCAGAGGATTGGCAGGTGATCACTGTTCATTGGATTGTTAAGAACAGACCACTCCATAATAGTATATAAGGAGGGAGAACAGATCGAGAGGTCTATTGAACTCATGGATCCAGTCGAAAAATGAATGTAGGTTGGCTCGCCAGTATTTAAAATGGTGAGTTGATAAGCATCAAGAAAGGATTCTATTAGCTTACCTCTCTTGTCAATTGTTGGAGATCCCCACAGCGAATGATGTGCATTGAAATCTCCGAGCAAGCAGAACGGAGATGGTAGCTGGTCTATTAGATTTTCTAGGTCGTCTGAAGTGAATAAGAAATTAGGAGGGATATATATTGACGCTATTGTAAGAGTGATGCCAATTTCAATACGCACTGCCACTGCTTCAAAAGGGGTCTGAAGAGCAATATGTTTCGATGGAACGTTGTTTCTAACAAGAATTGCCACTCCTCCACAGGCTGGCGAGTCTATTCTCCTATCTCGTCTGAAGATGGTGTAATTTTTAATGGTGGGACACACTCTTGCATTTAAGTAGGTTTCCTGTAGGGCTATGCCTGCTAGATCATACCGGTCGATGAGATCATATAAATCGTCTTTTGTATTGCGAAAGCCTCTACAATTCCATTGGAGGAATCTTTCCATTAAGTGGTTTTATTGTTTATTTTTGTTTCTGACTGCTTTTTAGTTGAAACTTGCTTAGATCGATCCAATTTCCCTTTCTCTTTTTTTGGAAAGTAGGGACGTGTGACATCCATCTCATCAGTCGCATGCAGTTCTAATATACCATCATCTGATTCATTGCGTTGGTCAACATCCATGCCCGTAGCTACTGGTGGGTTCAGAACTTTAGTTTCTGCCACTTTTGGTTTGGCTGTTTGAGGCACGTCGGTTGGAATGGTAATTGGGGTGTTACTGGCTTGTTCAGCTTTTTGCTGTGAAGGACACTGTTTGGAAGCAGAGAGCAAGGAACGTGCCCAATCGGCGATGGATATATTTGGAGGAACTGTAACATCTGTTTGAATACCTACTGACTGACATTGTTTAGCAGCAGTGGCATATGTACGCTTTGGTTCTGTTATGAGTATTTGTCTTCTTGCCTCTGAGTATGTGACTTTATTCTCAACTTTATATTTTTGGATTTTTTTCCCTTGTTTCCATAGTTCGCATATTTTGGAAAAAGCTGGGTGATTACCTTTACAGTTTGGGCAATGAGGAGTAGCAGTGCATTCGGATTGATTATGTTCCTTTGATCCACAATTTGGACATATTGCCTCACCTCTACATGCAGTTTGGGAGTGTCCATATTTTTGGCACTTATAGCACCTGATTGGATTCGGGATGTAAGGGCGCACACGGCAATGAAGATAGCCAGCTTTGACAGATGTTGGTAGGATAGGAGAACTAAAAGTGAGTATTATACTCCTTGTAGGAACAAGAATACCATCTTTCCGAGTCAGGATTCTCCTTGCTTGGATTACTTTTTGTTCTTGAAGCTCTTGGACTATTTCCTCTTCTGATACATTTACTAAGTCCCATTCTGCAATTACACCCTTCGAGGAGTTTAGGGTGGCATGGGGAGTGACTTTTATTGGTTGTCCACCAAAGGTAGTCTGCTTTAATAACTTTGCAGAGTGTTGCGCTTTACTGGTCTCTACAAGAATATCCCCGGACTGAAGTCGCCTCACCATTTTCGGTGAACCTGCAACAGACTCAATACATTTTTGGATAAGGAATGGCGATAACTTACTCAGAGGCTGCTCTGAGAGAGAGTGTAGAATGAGGAATGATGGTATCTCCTCTTGAGGGGTTGTTCTCAGCCTCTTGGGTTGAGAGAAGTCATTATCATTGTCATTTATATTGTCTCGTCTTGAGCTCAATGGCTCTATAGGTGGATATATATTTTTATCCATCTTTGCTCCTTTCAGCCCTGGGAGAGTGAATTTCTCCTCCCAGGTTACCGGCCCCGCCACGGGGAGGCAGGAGCAGTGCCGCTAGAGTGACCAAGCGGTATAAAAGTTAGTACGTTAATTTAAAGAAAAAAAGAAAGGTGTTTTTCCTTTCTTAAACTAGCTTACGATTTGTAAGACTAAGTTGCCTAATAATAGGAAAGTAAGAAAACTTTTATAACTGAAACAGAACTATATCTTTGAGAAAACGCTCTAATAATCACTCAGGAAATTGCTTGATCACTATAACGCTTGGCACCCGGGGCCCTGACGGCGGGTATAGCGTGCTTTAGCTCGTGCGCGTTTAAAGGCCATAAGGTTTGTCGTGGTAGGATATCGGCGGAATATCCCCCACGCTTTGTTTTGGGCCCTTTTTGCTGTTGTGCATTGGGAATTCCACCAAGGTTTGGGAAATGGTGGAAACCGGGCAGATGTTTTTGGAACTGCATTCGCAGCTGCTTGGACGATAGCTTCTGTGATGTACGTTACTGCTTCATTGATAGGCTCTTGGCTGACGGTACTGAGATCAAAATTTGCCTGATTTTGGAAGGCAAACCAGTCAGCCTGATCAATCTTCCACCGTGGTAACCTGAAAGGAAGACATGGTCTCCCACTGTGTAACAAGGTTATCACAGGGAAGTGATCGCTTCCGTATGGATTCTCCTCCACTTCCCAGGTGAGTGAAGGGAGTAGAGAAGGGGAGCAGATAGAGAGATCAATGGCAGAAAAAGTACGGGTAGGCATGTGGAAGAAGGTGTTTTTTCCAGTATTCAGAAGGGAAAGGTCATTGTCATTGAGCATACGCTCTATGACTCGTCCCCTTCCGTTGATGTTAACACTACCCCACAGGGTGTTATGTCCATTAAAATCCCCGAGAAGTAAGAAAGGGGGAGGCAACTGCGTTACAAGATCATCAAGGTCTTCCTGGGAGATGTCAGTCCCAGGTGGCAAATAAATCGAGCAGACCGTTATTAAAAATCCCACTGTAAGGCGAATTGCAACAGCCTCTATGCTGGTTGTAATTAGCAAGGGCTGAACTGGGGTCTGATTACCCACAAGGATAGCCACTCCTCCATGAGCAGGACCATCCGCAATTCTATCCTTACGAAAGATTGTGATGTTATGCATGGTGGGATCATCATTTGCCTTTAAATAAGTCTCCTGCAAGCAAAAGCAAACTGGCTCGTGCTTTTGCAGGAGGGCCTTGATGTCATCTGTATTTCGCCGGAATCCACGACAATTCCATTGTAGGAATTTAGCCATTATTTTGGCTTGGTGGGTCCATCAGGCGGCTTCCGAGGTGCTGAGGGCTTACTTTTATCAGTCTTGGATTTGTCTTTTTTGGGGAAGAATGGACGCTGTCCCGTGTCCATTTCCTCCTCCGCAAAGAGTTCCAAGACTGATTCATCCTGTACCTCCTTGTTCTCTACATCCATTCTTTCTGTTGTTACTTGAGGCTCTTTACCACTTGGTTTTGGTAGTGGTGGAGCACTAGGAGGTACGGATATAGGAGTGGCAACTGACTGTGTTTTTTTGGTGGGCTTTTGAGAACTCAATAAATAGCGTGCAATCGGGGTGAATGACTCTCTTGGTGGTATAGTCATCTCAGTTTGTGTCCCGATAGTGCTCTTAGCAGAAACCTTCTGGGCATATGAAGGTTTCCCGCTATTTACTGGTTGGATACGTTTTCTGGCCTCTGGGTAGGAAATATTCAGCTCTGTTTTCAATTTTTGGATTTCTTTTTCGTCCTTCCACCGCTGGCATGCTCTTGAGTAGGCGGGGTGCTCACCTTGGCAGTTGACACAGGTGGGTTTTGGAGCTGTACATTCCTTGCTCTCGTGGTCTTTCACACCACATCGAGCACAGGCAGGGTTACCACGACAAGATGTTTGTGAGTGGCCATATTTTTGGCATCTAAAACACCGCAGTGGGTTTGGGATATAAATCCTCACTGGGCAGTTTAGATAGCCTGCTTTGATGGAGCTTGGAGGCCGTGGGGTGTTAAACGTTAGGATGAGAACTCGGGTAGGGACGAGATTCCCATCCTTTCTCATTGATATTCTTTTGACAGCTGTCACTCCTTGTTCTTTTAATTCAGAGCAGATCTCTTCTTCAGAAACATGAAGAAGGTCCCACTCTGATATGACACCACGTGAAGAATTTAAAGTTTTGTGAGGGGTTACGACGATAGGTATTCCCCCTATGGATGTAGACTTTATGATTTTTTCCGCTTGCTTGGTGGTAGAAGCTTCGACCAAAAGGTCGCCAGAACGCAGTCTCTTTACAGTTTTAGGTGAACCTGCCAACCCTTCTAATCCTTTCTGGATAAAGAAGGGTGACATCTTCCCAATGGACTGCTCTCCGGTGGAATGGAGAATGAGGAAAAGCGGTGTCACTGATGATGGTGTATCCTCAGTCCTGGCTCTTTTTGCAGAGGTGTTTTCTGCGTCATCATTTCGATTAGGTAGGGGCCTTGTTGGGGCCCCAGAAGAAAGATTTAAATTACTCATATGAGTAAAGAGAAAATGTCTGATGCCTAAGTACCTCACCCACCACGGAGCCCTACGAGGGGACGCCCACTCGTGAACTAGCAGGTACTGCGTACACGAATGGGACGCCGAGTTCGCTTAGAGCACCATACCCACGTTACCAATAAGTCTTTATCCCGTCCCAGGACCATAGGGAGGGAGACTTATTGGAACGCAGTTGACCCTAGCAGTATAATACCACCCGCCGATTGATCCCAGTCGAGCCGGTCCGGGACCACCCGTCTCGTCGAAGCAGGGGCCAAAGTGGTGTATTGAAGCTGGGCCCCTCAACCACCAGGATCCCCCTTTCCGCTTCCACGGGTCGCGGCGCACGGCTGCACACGCCGGATTTCAAAGATGTAACCCTGAAACCAAGGTATGGGCGTTAGATCCCAGTGATGCTAATCTGGAAACCCAGCAGCGTCACTGGGAGGTCCCCTCACCACGTACAGGTGCCCACGTTGAGGGGGGGGGAGAACAGATCGAGAGGTCTATTGAACTCATGGATCCAGTCGAAAAATGAATGTAGGTTGGCTCGCCAGTATTTAAAATGGTGAGTTGATAAGCATCAAGAAAGGATTCTATTAGCTTACCTCTCTTGTCAATTGTTGGAGATCCCCACAGCGAATGATGTGCATTGAAATCTCCGAGCAAGCAGAACGGAGATGGTAGCTGGTCTATTAGATTTTCTAGGTCGTCTGAAGTGAATAAGAAATTAGGAGGGATATATATTGACGCTATTGTAAGAGTGATGCCAATTTCAATACGCACTGCCACTGCTTCAAAAGGGGTCTGAAGAGCAATATGTTTCGATGGAACGTTGTTTCTAACAAGAATTGCCACTCCTCCACAGGCTGGCGAGTCTATTCTCCTATCTCGTCTGAAGATGGTGTAATTTTTAATGGTGGGACACACTCGTGCATTTAAGTAGGTTTCCTGTAGGGCTATGCCTGCTAGATCATACCGGTCGATGAGATCATATAAATCGTCTTTTGTATTGCGAAAGCCTCTACAATTCCATTGGAGGAATCTTTCCATTAAGTGGTTTTATTGTTTATTTTTGTTTCTGACTGCTTTTTAGTTGAAACTTGCTTAGATCGATCCAATTTCCCTTTCTCTTTTTTTGGAAAGTAGGGACGTGTGACATCCATCTCATCAGTCGCATGCAGTTCTAATATACCATCATCTGATTCATTGCGTTGGTCAACATCCATGCCCGTAGCTACTGGTGGGTTCAGAACTTTAGTTTCTGCCAATTTTGGTTTGGCTGTTTGAGGCACGTCGGTTGGAATGGTAATTGGGGTGTTACTGGCTTGTTCAGCTTTTTGCTGTGAAGGACACTGTTTGGAAGCAGAGAGCAAGGAACGTGCCCAATCGGCGATGGATATATTTGGAGGAACTGTAACATCTGTTTGAATACCTACTGACTGACATTGTTTAGCAGCAGTGGCATATGTACGCTTTGGTTCTGTTATGAGTATTTGTCTTCTTGCCTCTGAGTATGTGACTTTATTCTCAACTTTATATTTTTGGATTTTTTTCCCTTGTTTCCATAGTTCGCATATTTTGGAAAAAGCTGGGTGATTACCTTTACAGTTTGGGCAATGAGGAGTAGCAGTGCATTCGGATTGATTATGTTCCTTTGATCCACAATTTGGACATATTGCCTCACCTCTACATGCAGTTTGGGAGTGTCCATATTTTTGGCACTTATAGCACCTGATTGGATTCGGGATGTAAGGGCGCACACGGCAATGAAGATAGCCAGCTTTGACAGATGTTGGTAGGATAGGAGAACTAAAAGTGAGTATTATACTCCTTGTAGGAACAAGAATACCATCTTTCCGAGTCAGGATTCTCCTTGCTTGGATTACTTTTTGTTCTTGAAGCTCTTGGACTATTTCCTCTTCTGATACATTTACTAAGTCCCATTCTGCAATTACACCCTTCGAGGAGTTTAGGGTGGCATGGGGAGTGACTTTTATTGGTTGTCCACCAAAGGTAGTCTGCTTTAATAACTTTGCAGAGTGTTGCGCTTTACTGGTCTCTACAAGAATATCCCCGGACTGAAGTCGCCTCACCATTTTCGGTGAACCTGCAACAGACTCAATACATTTTTGGATAAGGAATGGCGATAACTTACTCAGAGGCTGCTCTGAGAGAGAGTGTAGAATGAGGAATGATGGTATCTACTCTTGAGGGGTTGTTCTCAGCCTCTTGGGTTGAGAGAAGTCATTATCATTGTCATTTATATTGTCTCGTCTTGAGCTCAATGGCTCTATAGGTGGATATATATTTTTATCCATCTTTGCTCCTTTCAGCCCTGGGAGAGTGAATTTCTCCTCCCAGGTTACCGGCCCCGCCACGGGGAGGCAGGAGCAGTGCCGCTAGAGTGACCAAGCGGTATAAAAGTTAGTACGTTAATTTAAAGAAAAAAAGAAAGGTGTTTTTCCTTTCTTAAACTAGCTTACGATTTGTAAGACTAAGTTGCCTAATAATAGGAAAGTAAGAAAACTTTTATAACTGAAACAGAACTATATCTTTGAGAAAACGCTCTAATAATCACTCAGGAAATTGCTTGATCACTATAACGCTTGGCACCCGGGGCCTTTGATAAAGTGGACAATCTATCAAAATATGTTTCACGGTTAGATGTTCAGAGCACTGTGAACACTGAGGGGGATCATCGCCTGTGAGTAGATGGAGGTGTGTTAGATGGGTATGCCCTATTCTAATCCGTGCGAGTACCACTTCTTCTCGCCGTAATGTCTGAATGCATGAGTGCCAAAATTTTGGGTTCTGTTTGAACTGGAAAAGTTTGTTACTTGTTTGTTTATGCCATAGCTCTGTCCATTGTGCATGGTATGCTGTATTAATTATAATATTATAATCATAAACTGGAATAAAGACAGAGGTTAAGTCTAATGTTGACGGATTTTTAGCAGAAATATCAGCCAGCTCGTTCCCTTTGATGCCTGAATGTGCTGGAATCCAGCAAAAGGTCACTCGTTGCTGACGATCTTTAATTTTTAACAGCAAATTCTTGATTTGATTTAATACAGGGTGATCCTTATGAGAGAGATTCTGCATTGCTCTAATTGAGCTGAGAGAGTCGGTGTAAACTAAATATTTTGCAGAGGGATGAAGAGTCAAATTATCAAGAGCTAATTGTATTGCATATAATTCCGCTGAAAAGCTGCTGTACTCAGGTGGAAGAGAGGCTGATATGATAGCAGAGGGAAACACTGCTGCTGCTCCAACAGTTGAATGAGATTTGGAACCGTCAGTATATATCGGTAAAAAGTCAAAATAGTTTTGAATATGGCTAGCATGTAGTTGTTGCACATTCAGAGTCGGTAAGCAATTCTTTCCCCATTGGAGAAAATAATTATCGTAGGCTGGTTGAGGAAATGGAATCCATGGTGGGTGAGAATAATTCTTTCTGTGCTGCCTACTCTGGAGAGGAACATTCCAATTTTGTGCTATTTCAAGGAGCCGTAGGCCTGCTGGTCGTATTTTATTTGGTTTATTTCTATAGAGATGAAATGGTGGATTAAAGAGATATGGTTGGATGGGGTGCAGAGAACTGTTTTGTATTTTGGCTGCATATTTAAGTAGTAACATTTTTCTGCGGAGGTACAGAGGGGGCTCATGGGCTTCAATATATAGACTATAGGTTGGTGAAGTCCTATAAGCACCAAGGGCAATCCTCAGTGCATTGTGTTGTACAGGATCGAGCCAGCGTAATACACTCTTTCGGGCAGAATCATAAACTGGGGCACCGTAATCCAACCGAGATCTAATCAGTGCTCTGTATAAGAGCAGCAAAGTTGTACGATCTGCTCCCCAAGACTGGGCAGAAAGAGCTCTTAGCATGTTCAGCTTTTTCAGACATGTTGTTGTTGTTGATATGGAGGTTTGATGGCGCATAGGCTACTTTGGCCATAATGCGCCTATTCATTTATTATAAAAAAGAGATGAAAAAGTTTCATAAATTCAGAATTGATTAAAAAGTCCTGTTTGCTTTATGAAGTTGAAAAATTCGGAAATATCTGCATCATCTCCAATGAGATTCTCTAAAGTTATTGGTCTACGAAGATTAACCAGTGATAGCAGGGTTGAAGTTCTGTCTTGTTCATAGTAAGGGCAGTCAATGAGAATGTGTTTAATACTCAGATTTATATTACAAAGTGGACACTGTGGCGGGACATTCCCTGTGAGTAAATATAGGTGGGTCAGATAAGTATGGCCTATTCTTACCCTTGAAAGGACTACCTCTTCTCGTCTTGATGTGCGGACACTGGAGCGCCAAATTTTTGGATCATGTTTAAATTGAAAGAGTTTATTATTAATTTGAGAGTGCCATATTGCTGTCCATTTTGACAGGCTTGCAGCCTGAATGATTAATGCATAATCTGATGGCGGAACAGGAATATCAGTTAAGTCGAAGCTAGTTGGATTTTTTGCGGCTTTATCAGCCAGTTCGTTGCCCAAAATGCCAGAATGAGCTGGAATCCAGCAGAAGGTGACCAGTTGATTGCGTTCTTCAATTTGTAGTAATATGCTTTTTATTTCATCTAGAACAGGGTGTACTTTATCTAAGGGGTTACATAAAGCCAAAATTGAGCTGAGGGAATCAGTATAAATAACAGATTTTAAAGCACAGTCAGAAGAGAGATTCTGTAAAGCTAGTTTGATAGCATATAATTCAGCTGAGAAGATACTGAATTCAGATGGCAAGGATGCTGAAATAACGGTATTTGGAAACACTGCAGCTGCTCCAACGTTTGAATTAGATTTAGAGCCGTCTGTATAAATTGGAGAGAAGTCAAAGTATCTTTGAATGTGAGCTTCGTGAAGTTGTTTGATATTTGATGTTTGTAAAATGTTCTTACCCCATTGAGAGAGGTAGGTGTCACAGGTCGGTATAGGTGGTGGAACCCATGGTGGTTGAGGACAAGTTGTTGTCTGTTGCACAGAAAGGATGGGAACATTCCAAATTTGCATCAGTTCAAGAAGGCGAAGACCAGCTGGCTTTACTACGCTTGGTTTATTTCTGAAAAGGTTTTCTAATGGTGGATTGAACAGGTATGACTGAGTCGGATGCATGGCACAGCTTTGTATCTTGACAGCATAGTTCAATAACAGTGTTTTCCTACGTAAGGTTAGTGGGGGTTCATGGGCATCAATGTAGAGACTATGTGCTGGTGATGTTCTGAAAGCACCGAGTGAAAGTCTCAAGGCACTGTGTTGAATTGGATCAAGCCAACGCAATGCACTCAATCTGGCTGAATCATAGATGGGAGCTCCATAATCAAGACGGGATCTGATTAATGCCCGGTACAGACGAAGCAGAGATGTACGATCTGCGCCCCATGTTTGGGAGGATAAAGCTCTGAGTATATTTAACTTTTTTAGACAGGAAGTACGTACATTTTTAATGTGGTCTATAAAATTTAACTTATTATCAAATGTTAATCCTAGAAATCTGATGCTATTAGTGACCGGGATGGAGACATTATAAATTTGAAGTTCAGGATCCAGATGAAGTTTGCGCTGTCTACAAAAATGGATGGCAACTGTTTTCTGCTGCGAGAGTCGATATCCGTTGAGGCTGGCCCACTGTTGAATTTTATTAAGTGATATCTGGAGCTGCCGTTCAATAGACCTCATATTTTGGGAATGGCAGGAGATGGAAAGATCATCTGCATAAAGGTAGGTCTCAACTGTATTTGGAAGCTGATTGGTGATGGAATCTATTCTAAGAGCAAACAAAGTGGCACTCAGTACTGATCCCTGTGGCACTCCTTCTTCCTGTATAAACGTTTTGGAAAGGGCATCTTGGTACTGAACTTGAAACGATCTAGTACGTAGGAAGTTCTGAACAAAAATAGGAAGGTTGCCTCGCAAACCAAGAGAGTAAAGATCACTAAGTATGCCATGCCGCCAGGTAGTGTCAAAAGCCTTCTCGATATCTATTGAAACCATTACAAGATGTTCCCGTTTAACAAAGGCATTTCGAATGGCGAATTCAGCCTTGACCATAAGATCTAAGCATGACCTATTTTTACGAAAGCCATATTGGTTATGGCTCATTAGATGTTGTGACTCAATGATCCATACGAGTCTTCTGTGGACAATTTTTTCAAGGATTTTGCTCAGGCAGCTTGAGAGAGAGATCGGTCTATAGCTATAGGGGTTAGTTGGATCTTTCCCAGGTTTTAGGAATGCCAAAACAGTAGAGTGGTGCCAAGAATTTGGAAAAACGTTTTCTAAAAATATACGATTGTAAAAAACCAG
The DNA here is from genome assembly GCF_048544385.1 of Mastigoproctus giganteus. Taxonomy (NCBI): domain Eukaryota; kingdom Metazoa; phylum Arthropoda; class Arachnida; order Uropygi; family Thelyphonidae; genus Mastigoproctus; species Mastigoproctus giganteus. Next base: position 159,963,994 of record NC_143579.1, read on the forward strand.
AAGCAGTCTTAAAGCTTTGTCATCGAGATGTTGAAGCATGACATAATAAATCCCATCTGGCCCGGCTGCACCATTGTGGGCTGTTCTAATGGCATGCAGAAGTTCAAAGTATTGCAGAGGTTTGTTATATGGAAGAGTACATGCGGGTTGAAATTTTATGGCATGCTTTTCTCTAGTGTTTTTAATTCGTTGGAATGATGTAGGATATGCTGATGCCGCTGATATTTCAGCAAAAGTATTGCCCAAAGCATTAGCAATGTCTAAGGAATTGGATAGATCTTGCCCTTTCCAGGAGAGGATTGGAGATGGTATAGTAGGAAACTTACCAGATAACTGTCTAATTTTCTTCCATATAGTTTTCGGATCAGTGTTTCTGTTAAAGGTCGATGCAAAACGGGTCCAGGATTCTTTCTTAGCTTGCTTTTGTACAAATCGTGCTTTTGCTCTTAGCTTCTTATAATTAATGAGATTGGTTGTGGTTGGACATCGCCGAAATAAATTCCAGGCTTTGATTTTTGCTTTCTTTGCTTTTGTGCACTCATCATTCCACCAATAATTATAATGCTTGCGATCAGGGGGGTTTGATAATGGTATTGTGTCCTTGGCCACTTTTAGGAGATGTGATGTGATGTAGTCTGTTACATTATCAATATTTTGGAGCTGGATTTTTTCCTCGTCAAGAGAGATTGATGATCGAAATTTTGCCCAGTTTGCGCGAACAAATTTCCATTTCCTGCGGAGCTTGTTTGATGGAGTCTGTGACATTAAAACATTGCATATGATTGGAAGGTGGTCACTGCCCATTGGATCATTTAAAACGTACCACTCTATGGTTGGAAAGAGTATTGGAGAACAAATTGAGAGATCTATTGCTGAGGTGTGTCCAGTTGGGAGTTGTATGTGAGTGTGCGTACCAGTATTGAGTAAGGTGAGGTTTTGTGACTCTAGAAAGCTTTCAACGAGTCGACCACGTGTGTCTAGTTTAGGATCGCCCCATAAGGGGTGGTGCCCATTAAAATCCCCTAATATACAGAGAGGTGGAGGTATCTGTAGGAATAGATCTTCAAGATCTTTTAAACAATAAGCATGGTTTGGTGGTAGGTATATTGAAACAACTGTTATTGAAATATTCAGAGTTATATGAACAGCAACAGCTTCTATTTCAGTTTGAAGTGGAATATGTTTAGTTGGGATCTTTGAGTTTATCAGGATTGCTACACCACCATGGGCAGCATTTGCTGTGTTACGATCTCTTCGATAAAGACAATAGTTTTTTATTGAAGGAGAAATTTGCGAGGTTAGGTAAGTTTCCTGAAGACAAAGGGCAACTGGAGAATATCGGCTAATTAGATCACGGATATCATCTGTGTTGCAACGAAAGCCTCTGCAGTTCCATTGTAAAATACAAGGCATTATTTGTGTTTTATTGAAGGAGCTGTATCTGACTGTTTTTTGAAGGTTACTGGCTTATGACGCTCTAATTTAGTTTTATCTTTTTTAGAGAAAACTGGTCGACCTGTGTCCATTTCTTCTTCTGCATGGATTTCTAGAGGGGGATCATCCTGTATGGATGTGCCATCTGTGTCCATGGTTGTGTCCTGAAAATTTTTTACTACATTTGCGTTTGAACTATGAGATATGGTATCTATGACCGGAGTAGGTGAGGCCGCTGGTATTGTCAGAGGAGTATTATTGGCTTGGTCAGAGAACTTGGATTGTTGCTTAGAAAGAACATTTCTAGCCCAATCAGAAATTGATTTGTTAGTGGGAACTGTTACATCAGTTTGAGTGGAGACGGTCTGATATTTTTTCACAGCATTGGCATAGGTCATATTTTTGGTTATAGTTGGAGCAACTAATTTTCTCGCTTCTGGGTAACTTACTTTGTTCTCAACCTTGTATTTTACTATTTTTTTCTCGGTTTTCCACTTTTCGCATGTCTTGGAATATGCAGGATGGTCACCTTTGCAATTTGGGCAGGTCATTTTTGTAGCTGTACAGTTACTTTGTATGTGATCTGCAGAACCACAATTAGGGCAGACAGGAACTCCTCTGCATACAGTTTGTGAGTGGCCATACTTCTGACATTTGTAACACCTTAAAGGGTTTGGAATGTAAGGCCGGATTCGGCAAAGTAAATAACCTGCTTTTACAGAGGAGGGTAAGTTGGGTGTATTGAAGGTGAGAATAATGTTTCTTGTAGGTGTAAGTACATTATCTTTTTTGATCATTATTCGTCTTGCTTCAATTACGTGTTGTCCCTGCAGCTCTTGGGTTATTTCTTCCTCAGTAACGTTTAATAAGTCCCAACTGGATATCACACCCTTAGATGAATTTAAGGTTGTGTGCGGGGATATTTTAACTGGAATTCCAGCAAAACTTGTCAGTTGTAACAGCTTCTCAGAATGTCTGTGGTTGGTGGTTTCTACTAGTAAGTCTCCTGATTGCAGTCTCTTCACCATCTTGGGAGATCCTGCAATACCCTCCAGATGTTTTTGTATGACAAACGGAGACAATTTATTAATGGGCTGACTAGTAAGAGAGTGGATAATTAAGAACGATGGGCAAGGTTGCTCCATCCGATCAGTCTTTTGTCTCTTTGGATTTTCGTTCTCAATATCCTGCTGATGGTCTGTGTTTGCCATGTTTGCTCCTTTTAGCCCTTGGCAAGTGGACTTGCTTGCCAAGATTTCCGGCCCCGCCACGGGGAGGCAGGAGCAGTGCCGCTAGGAGGCCAAGCGGTTAAAGTGTTAGTTCGTTAGTGGAAATAGAAATATATGGATAAATAAAGAAAGGTGAGTTTCCTTTCTCTGTTCTAACTGGTGGCTTTTAAGTGTAGAACAATATAGAAATAAAGCTAATAGAAACGTAGGAAATTAGAAAAAACTTTAATCGCTTTTGATGAGCACTCTGTTTTCGCAGAAAAAATCGCTTGACCTCGAATTCGCTTGGCACCCGGGGCCTTTCAGACATGTAGTACGTATTACTTTAATGTGCTCAAAGAAATTTAACTTGCTGTCTAATATTAATCCCAAGAATCTAATATTGTTGGCAATCGGGATGGTGGAATTTGATATCCGAAGTTCAGGGTCTATATGTAATTTACGTTGATTTCAAAAGTGGATAGCAACTGTTTTCTGATGGGAAAGCCGATATCCATTGAAATCAGCCCATTTTTGAATTTTATTGAGGGACATTTGCAATTGCCGTTCAATAGATCTCATGCACTGGGAATGGCAAGAAATGGATAGATCGTCAGCATAAAGATAGGCTTCTACAGTATTTGGAAGTTCTTTGGAAATGGAATCAATTCTAAGGGCAAATAGGGTTGCACTCAAAACCGACCCCTGTGGTACTCCTTCTTCCTGCAAGAATGTAGAAGAAAGGGAGTTTTCGTATCGAACCTGGAATGAACGGCTCTGGAGGAAATTCCTAATAAATATAGGCAGGTTGCCTCGTAGACCAAGATTATATAGGTCACTGAGAATGCCATACCGCCAGGTAGTATCGAATGCCTTTTCTATATCAATGGAGATCATGACAAGGTGTTCGTTTTTCACAAAGGCATTGCGAATTTCAGATTCCGCCTTGATCATCAGATCTAGAGAGGACCTATTTTTGCGAAAGCCATGTTGACAATTACTCAGTAGTTGTTCAGTTTCAATGATCCAGCTGAGTCGACTGTGGATCATTTTTTCAAGAATTTTACCAAGGCAACTTGACAGAGAGATTGGCCTGTAATTATTAGGATTGGAAGGATCTTTTCCAGGTTTCAAAAAGGGCAAAACTGTAGCATGGTGCCAAGAGGTTGGATAAATATTTTCCAGGAAGATCCGGTTAAAGAAGACTAGCAGCATTTGTAAGTTTTGCTCATCGAGATGTTGCAGCATGACATAATATATGCCATCTGGCCCAGCTGCACTGTTTCGTGTTGTACTGATAGCTTGTAGAAGTTCACAATATTCAAGAGGCTGATTATATGGAAGTGATAGTGAGGTTCTAAAGTTGATGGGCCTCTGTTCGGTGGAGGTCTTAATTTTTTGGAATTTCGGAGTGTAATTTGAGGCAGCAGAGACTTCGGCAAAGGTTTTACCCAAGGCATTCGCTATATCTAGACGACCAGAGAGTTCTTGCCCATTGTATGAAAGAATTGGGGAAGGGATGATTGGAAACTTCCCAGAAAGTTGTCTAATTTTCTTCCATATTAATCTGGAGTCGGTATTTCTGTTGAGAGTACATGCAAACCGAGTCCAAGAATCTTTCTTGGCTTGCCTGTGAATGAACCGCGCTTTTGCCCTTAACTTCTTGTAACTAATTAAATTAACTGTCGTTGGAAATCGACGGAATAAATTGAATGCTTTATTTTTTTCCTTCTTTGCTTTCGTGCACTCTTCGTTCCACCAGTAGTTGAAGTGCCGTCGGGTTTGGGGGTTTGATAATGGAATTGAGTATTTTGCTGCAACTAAAAGATGGGATGTTATATAATCAGTTACTTCGTCTATAGGTTGTAGCTGAATAGTTTCTTTGTCCAGAATTATTGCTGATTGAAATTTCGCCCATTTGGCTTTAGAAAATTTCCATTTTCTGCAGGGTTGGTCTATTGGTGATTGTGTAGTTAGCAGGTTACAGACAATTGGAAAATGGTCACTTCCCATTGGATCATCCATAACGGACCACTGAATGACTGGAAACAGTTGTTGTTGTTGCTCTGGAGGTTTAATGGCACATCAGCTGCTAAGGCTATAATGTGCCTATTCACTTATTATATTAAGACACGAGTTTTCTCTAAATCAAAAGAAAATCAGAAATAATTGAAAAGCCCAGTTTGCCTGAGAAAGTCAAAAAATTCAGAAATATTTGCCTTATCACCAATCAGGTTTTCAAGAGTAATTGGTTTATGTAGATTAACCAGTGAGATCAAGGATGAAGTTCTCGCTTGTGTATAATAGGGGCAGCCAATAAGAATATGTTTTACAGTCAAATTGTTGGAACAATGTGTACATTGTGGTGGATCATCTCCTCTCAGTAAATGAAGGTGGGTCAGATGTGTATGTCCTATTCTTGCCCTTGAGAGGACTACTTCTTCTCGTCTCGATGTACGGACACTGGAGCGCCAAATTTTCGGGTCTTGTTTAAACTGAAAGAGTTTATTATTAGTCTGGGAGTGCCACAGGGCTGTCCATTGTGATAGGCAAGCAGCATGAATGGTTAGTGCATAATCTGATGCTGGAACAGGGATGTTGGTTACATCTAAGGTAGTTGGATTTTTTGCAGCTTTATCGGCCAGTTCATTTCCTAAAATACCGGAATGTGCTGGAATCCAGCAAAAAGTGACCTGTTGATTGGGTTCTTTAATTTGCAGTAATAAGCTTCTGATTTCATCTAGAACAGGGTGAACTTTATCTGAGGAATTACATAACGACATGATTGAGCTGAGGGAATCAGTGTAAATGACAGATTTTAAGGAACAGTTAAAATGAAGATTTTCTAAAGCTAGTTTTATTGCGTATAATTCAGCAGAAAATATACTAAATTCTGACGGAAGGGAAGCTGATACAATTGTATTTGGAAACACTGCAGCTGCTCCAACATTTGAATTAGATTTAGAGCCATCTGTATAAATTGGAGAGAAATCAGAATATCTTTGAATGTGAACTGCGTGAATTTGGTTGATATTTGCTGCTTGCAAGGAATTCTTTCTCCATTGACAGAGGTAAGTGTCACAGATTGGAAGAGGAGGAGGAGTCCATGGAGGTTGAGTATAAGTTGCTACCTGCTTTACGGAATGGATGGAAATATTCCAAACTTGCACAAGTTCAAGAAGGCGAAGACCAGCTGGTTTTACTATGCTAGGTTTGTTTCTGTATAGGGTTTCTAACGGTGGGTTAAAAAGGTATGACCGAATGGGATGAGAAGCACAGCTTTGTATCTTGACAGCATATTTGAGTAACAGTGTTTTCCTGCGTAAAGTTAGTGGGGGCTCATGAGCATCAATGTAGAGACTATGTGCTGGCGACGTTCTGAATGCACCAGTTGCAATTCTCAAAGCACTGTGCTGAATGGGATCAAGCCAGCGTAATGCACTCTTTCTGGCAGAATCATAGATTGGAGCACCGTAATCGAGACGAGATCTGATTAATGCCCTGTATAACCGAAGAAGTGTGGTACGATCTGCACCCCATGTTTGGGCAGATAAAGCTCTGAGTATGTTTAACTTTTTTAGACATGAAGTCCGTACATTTTTAATATGATCTAGGAAATTTAACTTATTGTCAAGGGTTAATCCTAGAAATCGGATGTTGCTGTTGTTGTTGTTGTTGTTGTTGTTGTTGTTGTTGTTGTTGTGGGGGTTTTATGGCGCATAAGCTGCTTTGGCTATAATGCGCCTATTCCTTTATTGTATTAATATATGAGAAATTCTTGTCACATCAGAAAAGGCAGAAATCAGAAATGACTGAAAACTCCAATTTGTTTCAGAAAGTTAAAAAATTCCGGAATATTTGCATTGTCACCAATGATATTCTCTAGAGTTATTGGTTTTCGAGGGTTAACCAAAGATAGCAGGGTGGTATTTCTGTTTTGTTTATAGTATGGACATTCAATGAGAATGTGTTTCACTGTCAAATTTAGAGAACAATGTGGACACTGTGGTGGATCATCTCCTGTGAGTAAATGAAGATGGGTCAGGTAAGTATGACCTATTCTAGCTCTTGAAAGAATTACTTCTTCCCGCCTTGATGTCAGGACACTGGAGAGCCAGATTTTCGGAACTTGTTTAATCTGTAAGAGTTTATTATTCGTTTGGGAATGCCATAGTGCTGTCCATTCTGATAGGCATGCAGCATGAATCATTAGTGCGTAGTCTGAGGCTGGAACAGGGATATTGGTTAAATCTAAGCTGGTTGGGTTTTTTGCAGCTTTATCAGCCAGTTCATTGCCTAAAATATCAGAATGTGCTGGTATCCAGCAGAAGGTTGAATTTGATTTTGATTTTTTGTGGCGCAAAAACAGCAGGGTTATAGTGCGCCAGGAAAAAGTTAAAATATAAAAAGGTAAGACTGGTAACTTGTAAAAAGCTACTTCGTCTTAAGGTGCATACAGTCATAAAATCAGTACAATGACAAAAGCAAATTGTTTATTTCATATGACTGTATACAAATTGATCGACTTTAAAAATTTAAAAACTGCTGACACATTGTCGTTGTCATTTAAAATCTGACTGAGTGTATACGGATCAGTCAGATGGGTAAAAGCAGTAAAACGAGCATTAATAAAACTAGAACAATCACATAAAATGTGTTCGACGGTTAAAACGGTGTCGCATTGCTCACACATAGGAGGGTCATCAGCCCTCAGCAAAAAGGAGTGTGTCAAATAACAGTGTCCTATGCGGAGCCGAGCAAGAACAACTTCCTCTTTGCGATCCCTGCGAAAGCTGGACCGCCAAGGATGGATCACAGGCTTAATTCGACATAGTTTGTTTGTAGTAATCAGTCGATGCCACGAATCTTGCCACTGAGATTGCAGGTTACTACGGATCACTTGCCTGTAGTCTGTATAGGGGACTAACAGGTCAAGATTATCCGTCAGGGCTGTCGATTTGGCTGCAGTGTCAGCCAAATCATTTCCTCTAATCCCGATGTGACTGGGGATCCAGCAGAAGCGGATATCGAATCCGCTTGCATCGAGGCTGTATATTATCTGCTGAATTCGGGACAGGGTTGGATGATTGGTGTGTGACATCGCTGATAAAGCCTGTAGTGCACTCATTGAATCGGCATATATAATACACCGTTGGTAACGGTGTTTTCTTATGTGATCTAGAGCTAACTCTATGGCATGCAGCTCTGCAGTGTAAATGCTGCAGTTAACAGGTATCTGCTCTGATATGGTTTTATCTGGAAAAACAGCAGCAGATCCTACATATGATTCCGACTTCGAGCCGTCTGTGTAAACTGGAAAGAAGTCAGAATGTTCTGCACGGTGTTGTGAATAGAGCTGAAAGTAGACAGAGGGCGGAGTATTAGACTTCGTCGCAAGTTTGAGCGAGAAGTCACATGCTGGTGTTTGTGCATGCCAGGGTGGAAGGGGCTCCTGTGATGATCGAGCAACCTTGTCTACCGAGATGTTAAGCTCATTGAGTAGCTCTTGAACACGAATGCCGAATGGCCGATTGGCATTGCGTCGTGTGTTATAAAGATTTTCCCATCGTGGCTCGAAAACGGATGTCCACGTGGGGTGGTCAGGCAGGGACTTCAGCTTGAAGGCATATTGCAGAGACAACTGCATTCGCCGAAGCGACAAAGATGGTTCATTTGCTTCGGCGTACAGACTTTGGACAGGCGAAGTTCTAAAAGCACCGGTAGCAATGCGGATGGCTTGATGATGGACGGGGTCAAGCCAACGAACAGCGCTATTTCTGGCAGATGCATATACCTGAGAGCCATAGTCCAATTTTGAACGTACAAGTGCACGGTACAGACGTAGAAGAGTGCATCGGTCTGCACCCCAAGAGGTAGAAGAGAGAGAGCGGAGGATGTTAAGCCCTCTCGTACACTTCGTACGTAGCTGACGAATGTGTTGAAGAAATGTCAACTTTTTGTCAAAAATGAGTCCCAGGAATTTCGCCTCTGATACAACTGGAATGGTGCTTTGTCCAAGTCGTAATTCTGGCTCAGGGTGGAGGTTACGTTTGCGACAAAAATGGACGCAAACTGTCTTCTCCGGTGAGAACCTGAATCCATTGGCCGTGGCCCAGGTGTTAACGCGGTCAATAGCTTGTTGCAGTTGTCTCTCAATAACCCTCATATTGCATGATTGAGAGAATATGCTGAAGTCATCGACATAGAGTGCACTGTTTATAGTTGGAGGAAGTTGTTCAGAAATAGAATTTATTTTAATGGCAAAAAGCGTAACACTTAAGACAGATCCTTGCGGTACCCCCTCCTCTTGGTAAAAAGGCCGTGAAAGGGAGGATCCTACACGAACTTGGAAATAACGGCAGGATAAAAAGTTTTTAATAAAAATGGGAAGGTGGCCTCTCAGACCGAGATTGTAAAGGTCTTTTAAAATACCAAATCTCCAAGTTGTGTCGTACGCTTTTTCCATGTCAAAGAAGATGGACACCAAGTGTTCTCTTTTTAGGAAAGCATCACGGATTGATGTTTCCAGTCTAATTAAGTGGTCCAGTGTGGACCTGTTTCTTCGGAAGCCGCACTGAAAGAGGGAGAGAAGGTCGTTCGATTCTAAATACCATAAGAGACGAGCATTGACCATTCTCTCCAATATTTTGCACAGACAGCTGGTCAGAGCAATAGGACGATAGTTTTTTGGACATTTAGGATCCTTTCCCGGCTTAGCAAAAGCAAGTATAGTTGCCTTGCGCCAGGTATCCGGAAAGTGCTCTTCAAGGAAGATTCTGTTATACATGAAAAGCAAACAGTCCATGGATTCTGGTGAAAGATGTTTGATCATTTCATAATGGATGTTGTCTGGTCCAACAGCGGTAGCCTTTGTATGGGCAAGTGCTGTTTTTAGCTCGTGGATAGTAAATGGCCCATTATATGGGTGGGAACCCTTCGATGTGAATTTAAGGGCCTGATTTTCAGTCTTGCACTTTAAGACCAGAAACTCTGGGGAGTAAGATGACTTTGCAGAGATCTTAGAAAATGTTTCCCCAAGAGCATTGGCTATTGCAGTAGAGTCTGCAATAGTACATCCATTATATTCAAGGACCGATGAGGGGTGTGCTGTGTATTTACCCTTCATTTTCCGGATTTTTTCCCAGACTACCTTAGAGTTGGTAGACTGGTTAATAGATGATGTAAAACGGATCCACGATTCCTTTTGACTCTGACGACGGATGTAGCGTGCTTTGGCTCGTGCACGTTTAAAGGCTATAAGGTTGGTCGTGGTAGGATATCGACGGAATATCCCCCACGCTTTGTTTTGAGCCTTTTTGGCTGCTGTGCATTGTGAATTCCACCATGGTTTGGGAAATGGTGGAAACCGGGCAGATGTTTTTGGAACAGCATTCGCAGCTGCTTGGACAATATTTTCTGTGATGTACTTAACTGCATCATTGATAGGCTCCTGACTGACTGTGCTACGATCAAAATTTGCCTGATGTTGGAAGGCAGTCCAGTCAGCCTGATCAATCTTCCACCGTGGTAACCTGAAGGGAAGACATGGTCTCCCACTGTGTAACAAGGTTATCACAGGGAAGTGATCACTTCCGTATGGATTCTCCTCCACTTCCCAAGTGAGTGAAGGGAGTAGAGAAGGGGAGCAGATAGAGAGATCAATGGCAGAAAGAGTACGGGTAGGCATGTGGAAGAAGGTGTTTGTTCCAGTATTTAGAAGGGAAAGGTCATTGTCATTGAGCATACGCTCTATGACTCGTCCCCTTCCGTTGATGTTAGCACTACCCCACAGGGTATTGTGTCCATTAAAATCCCCGAGAAGTAAGAAAGGGGGAGGCAACTGCGTTAGAAGATCATCAAGGTCTTCCTGGGAGATATCAGTCCCAGGTGGCAAATAAATAGAGCAGACCGTTAATAGAAATCCCACTGTAAGGCGAATTGCAACAGCCTCTATGCTGGTTGTAAGTAGCAAGGGCTGAACTGGAGTCTGATTATTCACAAGGATAGCCACTCCTCCATGAGCAGGACCATCCGCAATTCTATCCTTACGAAAGATTGTGATGTTATGCATGGTGGGATCATCATTTGCCTTTAGATAAGTCTCCTGCAAGCAAAAGCAAACTGGCTCGTGCTTTTGCAGGAGGGCCTTGATGTCATCTGTATTTCGCCGGAATCCACGACAATTCCATTGTAGGAATTTAGCCATTATTTTGGCTTGGTGGGTCCATCAGGCGGCTTCCGAGGTGCTGAGGGCTTACTTTTATCAGTCTTGGCTTTATCTTTTTTGGGGAAGAATGGACGCTGTCCGGTGTCCATTTCTTCCTCCACGAAGAGTTGCAAGACTGAATCGTCCGGTACCTCCTTGTCCTCTACATCCATTGATTCTGTTAATTTTGGTTGCTCTTTTTTACCACTTGGTTTTGTTAGTGGTGGGGCACTAGGAGGTACGGATATTGGAGTAGCAGCTGATTGTGTTTTTGTGGTGGGCTTTTGTGAACTCAATAAATAGCGGGCAATCGGCGTGAATGACTCTCTTGGTGGTATAGTCATATCTGTTTGTGTACCGATAGTGCACTTCGCAGAAACCTTCTGAGCATATGAAGGCTTCCCGCTATTTATTGGTTGTATGCGTTTTCTAGCCTCTGGGTAGGAGATGTTAAGCTCCGTTTTTAACTTTTGTATCTCCTTTTCGTCCTTCCACCGCTGGCATGCTCGAGAGTATGCAGGGTGCTCTCCTTGGCAGTTAATACAGTTAGGCTTAGGAGCTATACATTCCTTGCTCTCGTGATCTTTAGCACCACATCGAGCACAGGCAGGGTTACCACGACAAGCTGTTTGTGAGTGGCCGTACTTTTGACATTTAAAACACCTCAGTGGGTTTGGAACATAAATCCTCACTGGGCAGTTTAAGTACCCTGCCTTGATGGAACTTGGAGGCCTTGGGGTGTTGAATGTTAGGATGAGAACTCGGGTAGGGACAAGATTCCCATCCTTACGCATGGATATTCGCTTGACCGCTGTTACTCCTTGTTCTTTTAATTCAGAGCAGATCTCTTCTTCAGAAACATGAAGGAGATCCCACTCTGATATGACACCTCGTGAAGAGTTCAAAGTTTTGTGAGGGGTTACAATAATGGGTATTCCCCCTATAGATGTGGCTTTCAAAATTTTTTCTGCTTGATTTATATTCGATGCTTCAATAAGAATATCTCCAGAACGCAGCCGTTTTACGGATTTGGGTGAACCTGCCATCCCTTCTAATCCTTTCTGGATAAAGAAAGGTGACATTTTCCCTATTGACTGCTCTCCTGTGGAATGGAGAATGAGGAAAAGCGGTGTCACAGATGGTGTTTTCTCCTCAGTTCTGGCTCTTTTAGCAGAATTGCTCTCACTTTCTTCCGACGATCGATTAGGTAGGGGCCTTGTTGGGGCCCCAGAAGAAGAATTTAAATTACTCATGGGAGTAAAGAAAAAATGTCTGATGCCTAAGTACCTCACCCACCACGGAGCCCTACGAGGGGGCGCCCACTCGTGAACTAGCAGGTACTGCGTACACGAATGGGACGCCGAGTTCGCTTAGAACACCATACCCACGTTACCAATAAGTCTTTATCCCGTCCCAGGACCAAAGGGAGGGAGACTTATTGGAACGCAGTTGACCCTAGCAGTATAAAACCACCCGCCGATTGATCCCAGTCGAGCCGGTCCGGGACCGCCCGTCTTGTCGAAGCAGGGGCCAAAGTGGTGTATTAAGGCTGGGCCCCTCAACCACCAGGATCCCCCTTTCCGCTTCCACGGGTCGCGGCGCACGGCTGCACACGCCGGATTCCAAAGATGTAACCCTGGAACCAAGGTATGGGCGTTAGATCCCAGTGATGCTAATCTGGTAAACCAGCAGCATCACTGGGAGGTCCCCTCACCACGTACAGGTGCCCACGTCGAGGGGCCAGCAGAAGGTGACCAGTTGGTGGCGTTCTATAATCTTTAGCAATAATTTTCTAATTTCATTTATAACAGGGTGAAACTTGTCTGAGGAATTACACAAAGCCTTGATTGAGCTGAGGGAATCAGTGTAAATTACTGATTTTAAAAAGCAGTCAGGAGAGAGATTTTTTTTTTAAAGCTAGTTTAATTGCGAATAATTCAGCTGAAAAGATACTGAATTCAGGAGGAAGGGCTGCTGATACAATTGTATTCGGAAACACTGCAGCTGCTCCAACTTTTGAATTGGATTTAGAGCCATCTGTGTATATTGGTAAAAAATCAATATATTTTTGAGTGTGAACAGCATGAACTTGTCTGATATTTGATGATTGCAAGATATTCTTTCCCCACTGACAGAGGTAAGTGTCACAGGTCGGTATAGGAGGTGGAACCCATGGTGGTTGAGTACAAGTGGCGACTTGTTTTACGGAATGGATGGATACATTCCAAACCTGCAATAGTTCAAGGAGGCGATGACCAGCTGGTTTTACTATGCTAGGTTTATTTCTGTACAGATTTTCAAATGGCGGATTGAAAAGATATGGCTGAATGGGATGTGAGGCACAACTTTGTATCTTGACAGAATACTTCAGCAAAAGCAATTTCCTACGTAAAGATAGTGGCGGCTCGTGAGCATCAATGTAAAGGCTATGTGCTGGCGATGTTCTGAATGCGCCAAGTGCAATCCTCAGTGCACTGTGTTGTACTGGATCAAGCCAGCGTAATGCGCTCTTTCTGGCAGAGTCATAAATGGGAGCTCCATAATCAAGACGAGATCTGATTAATGCCCTGTATAATCGAAGAAGGGAGGTACGATCTGCACCCCACGTTTGTGCAGATAAAGCTCTTAGTATGTTTATCTTTTTTAAGCAGGCAGTACGTACTTTTTTAATGTGCTCTAAGAAATTTAGCTTGTTGTCCATGATTAAACCTAGAAATCTAATATTACTAGTGACTGGGATGGAGATATTAGAGATGTAAAGTTCAGGATCCAGATGAAGTTTGCGTTGTCTACAAAAATGGATAGCAACTGTTTTCTGCTGCGAAAGCCTATAGCCGTTAAGACTGGCCCATTGCTGTATTTTATTTAATGATATCTGAAGCTGTCTTCAATAGTTTGTTTGTTTGTTTTGTTTGTTTGTTTCGGGATTTATTGGGCGCATCGGCAACTATGACCATAGTGCGCCATACATATGATAATTATGCATGCTATTTCTTTTCACTTACAGAAAATGGAAAAAGAAATCAGAAAATAATTTTTTTCCCTAACTAAAGGAGGTGATATACTTTAATCATCTTCAGAAAGTTATATATGCTTGAGACATTTGTTTCATTGTTTAAAAGTGAGGTAAGTGTAAGATCTTTTGTCGTGGCTGAAGTGCAAAGAATCTGGCGTTCTCTTGTATATTTTGTGCATTCGACCAGAATGTGTTTCACTGAGAGCAGTGTATTACAGTGATGACATTGAGGGGGTATTTCTCCTCTTAAAAGATAACCATGAGTGATATTTGTGTGCCCTATTCGCAGTCGAGCCAATATTACCTCTTGATGTCGGATTGAATTAAAGCTGGAAGGCCATCGCTCGAGGTTTGGCTTGATACTTCGAAGTTTATTATTAGGTTGATTTTCCCATGATAACTGCCATTGGCACATGCATTTTTCCTGGATTATTGGTCGATAGTCTTGATGAGGCACTTTCCATTTTTTCTCGGGTGGTAGGTGAGCTGATTTGGCAGCATTGTCCGCTAGTTCGTTTCCAGGAATTCCAATATGTCCTGGGACCCAGCAGAAATGTATGTTTTTTCCAAGTTCTGATAAGCTATGTAAAGAGCTGACTATTCTTTTCACGACTGGGTGGGTGATGTTCATGGTGTTTTTTAGTGCTTGGAGTGCACTTAAAGAATCTGTGAAAATTATACTGTTGTTAATATCAGAGGACTCGATATGGTTCAGTGCAACCTGAATTGCTATTAGTTCGGCGGAAAATATACCGAACTCAGGTGATAACTGATAAGCTAATGTGATGTTTGGAAAAACTGCGGCGATTCCAACGTGGACATCATTCTTTGATCCATCCGTATGTACTATGGAAAAGCTGGGAAACTGGTCTACTACTGCATGGTATAGTTGCGAGAAGTTTTCTATATGCAAAGTAGATTTATTCCATTCATGCAGATGTAAGTCACATGAGGGTGGAATGATATTCCAAGGAGCAAGAGAGGATGGGAGGCTATGTGCCACATTGTCTAAGGTTAGATTTAGTTCTTCTAAGAGGTGTTCTATTCTCATACCCAAAGGACGATTAGCATTAGGGCGGTTTTGGTATAACCTACTGTGCTGTGATGTGAAAAGTATAGGCCAGTTCGGGTGTTCTGGCATAGATCTAATTTTATAGGCATAACGTAGTATCAGTTGTTGTCGCCTGATTGAGAGAGGTGGTTCGTGTGCTTCAGCATATAAGCTATGTATTGGTGACGTGCGATATGCCCCTAAAGCAACGCGTATTCCACTATGATGGATAGGGTCAAGCCAGCGAAGGGCACTAGGTCTTGCTGAACTATAGACTGGTGCTCCGTAGTCAAGTTTCGATCTTATTAATGCTCTATATAACCGTAATAAAGTAAGGCGATCAGCTCCCCATTTGGTTGCAGAGAGAACCCGGATGATATTTAGTTTTTGTTGACATGATGTTCTTAGTCTTTTGATGTGCTCAACGAAAGTGAGTTTATGGTCTAAAGTGATTCCTAAGAAACGTATGCTGGGATGAACTGTTATTTGTTGGCGATTCAGTTGTAGCTCCGGATTGGGATGGAGTTTGCGTTGGCGGCAAAAATGGATGCAAAACGTTTTTTCTGGACAAAGTTGAAATCCATTAGTCTGAGCCCATGAACTGATCTTATTTATTGCCACTTGCAACTGTCTCTCAATAGTATTCATATTTTTAGCATGACACCAAATACTAAGATCGTCTACAAACAGTGCTTTATCAACAGTGTCTGGAATTTGTCCGGCAATGGAGTTTATTGCAATTATAAAAAGTGAAGCACTGAGTACAGAGCCTTGAGGAACTCCTTCTTCTTGGGAAAATACTTGGGACAGTGAGGTTTTGAATCGAACCTGGAATGTACGCTTGCATAGGAAATTCTGTATGAAAATCGGGAGGTGACCCCGAAGTCCATGACGATGTAATTCACGGAGTATTCCATACTTCCACGTGGAATCATAGGCCTTACTGATGTCAAAGCAGACTAACACATGGTGTTCCGATCTGAGGAATGCATTACGGATGGAATTCTCTAGTCTGACTAGTATATCTAGTGTAGATCTGTTTTGTCGGACACCGTATTGTGCAGAATGTAGCAGATTGAGATTTTCAAAGTACCAGATCAGTCGATGGTTCACCATCTTTTCGAGAATTTTGCAAATGCAGCTGGTCAAGGCGATTGGTCTATAATGAGTGGGATTTGTAGGGTCTTTACCTGGTTTAGGGAAGGCAAGGACCGTAGCGTGATGCCATTGATTAGGAAATTTATCTTCCAGGAAGAGTCTGTTGAATAGATGAAGAAGTAACTGTAATGATTCGGTACTTAGTTCCTGAATCATGGAATAGTGAATGTTATCTGGTCCTACAGCACTGCGTCTAGATGTTGACAAAGCTCTATGTAATTCGTGAATGGTAAAAGGTAAATTATATTGTTCATCTCCTTTTGAAGAGAAGTTTAACTTATGTTTTTCTAAACTTGTTTTTAATCTTCTGAAGGTCGGTGTATAACTTTCTATTGCTGATGTTTTTGCAAAGGTTTCACCTAGTATATTGGCAATTCCAGCAGGATCATTTACATTCTGCCCTCTCCATTCCATGATGGGTAGGGGTATCGGTTTATATTTGCCACTCATTTTTCTGATTGCTTTCCAAATTTTATGTGTAGGCATTGCTTGATTAATAGTCGAAGTGAAGCGGATCCAAGCAGCCTTTTTATTGCAGCGTCTAACATATCTCGCTCTTGCTCTAGCACGCTTATATTGAATGAGATTGGTTGTAGTTGGACTCCGGCGAAAAGAATTCCAAGCTTTACTTTGCATTTTTTTAGCCACAAGGCATTCATCGCTCCACCAGGTTTTTGGATGAATCGGTAATTTTGATGAGGATTTCGGTACGGTTTGTTCTGCTGCATGTAATATCATTTTGGTGACATAGCCAACTGCTTCGTCAGTTGTGGAATTTTGGATTATTTAGGGATCAAGCTTGGTTAATTTTTTATAGGACTGCCAATCTGCTTTATCAGTAAGCCAGTGCGGAATTTTAATAGGATGATGAGGGGGCTTATTAAGTAATTCAATTATTATGGGGAAATGATCGCTATGTAGCGGATCGTTGTTTACCGTCCACTTTAGAATAGGATATAAGGTTGCAGAACAGATAGACAAATCTATTGCAGTGCTTGTTCCTGAAGGAAGGTGAACGTATGTAGGTGAACCGTCATTTAGAAGAAGGAGGTTGTTATTGTCAAGACACTGTTCAATTAGTTTTCCTCTTTGGTCGATGCTGTTGTTACCCCAAAGAGTGTGATGACCATTTAAGTCTCCCAGAATGAGGAAAGGTGTTGGGAGTTGAGCTATAAGATTGTTGAGATCATTTTGCTGGAAGGTATAGCTTGGTGGAATGTATAAGGAGCAGATTGTCATATGGATGTCAGCAGCTATACGGACTGCTATTGCCTCGAGGGGAGTGTTCAGTGAGACCTGTTTGGTAGGAATATGTGGGTTTGTTAAAATAGCTACGCCACCATGTGCGATATTCTGATTGGTTCTGTCTTTTCTAATAATGTTATAATGAGACAGTTTTGGTGTATTTTGGGGTTTTAAATAAGTTTCTTGAAGGCAGATACATATTGGTGAGTATTTACAGGAAAGATCGTATAGGTCATCGATATTGGCGCGGAATCCACGACAGTTCCATTGTATTATTCTGTTCATTGTTTATCTCTTATTAGACTTTCTGAGCGTTTTCGGGTTGTTGATGTTTTCTGTTTTTCACTTTTGTTTTTATCTTTTTTTGGGAAGGAAGGCCTTTCGGTGTCCATATCTTCTTCAACAAAGATTTGAAGAACAGGGTTGTTGCTCTGGAGGTTTAATGGCACATCAGCTGCTAAGGCTATAATGTGCCTATTCACTTATTATATTAAGACATGAGTTTTCTCTAAATCAAAAGAAAATCAGAAATAATTGAAAAGCCCAGTTTGCCTGAGAAAGTCAAAAAATTCAGAAATATTTGCCTTATCACCAATCAGGTTTTCAAGAGTAATTGGTTTATGTAGATTAACCAGTGAGATCAAGGATGAAGTTCTCGCTTGTTTATAATAGGGGCAGCCAATAAGAATATGTTTTACAGTCAAATTGTTAGAACAATGTGTACATTGTGGTGGATCATCTCCTCTCAGTAAATGAAGGTGGGTCAGATGTGTATGTCCTATTCTTGCCCTTGAGAGGACTACTTCTTCTCGTCTCGATGTACGGACACTGGAGCGCCAAATTTTCGGGTCTTGTTTAAACTGAAAGAGTTTATTATTAGTCTGGGAGTGCCACAGGGCTGTCCATTGTGATAGGCAAGCAGCATGAATGGTTAGTGCATAATCTGATGCTGGAACAGGGATGTTGGTTACATCTAAGGTAGTTGGATTTTTTGCAGCTTTATCGGCCAGTTCATTTCCTAAAATACCGGAATGTGCTGGAATCCAGCAAAAAGTGACCTGTTGATTGGGTTCTTTAATTTGCAGTAATAAGCTTCTGATTTCATCTAGAACAGGGTGAACTTTATCTGAGGAATTACATAACGACATGATTGAGCTGAGGGAATCAGTGTAAATGACAGATTTTAAGGAAGAGTTAAAATGAAGATTTTCTAAAGCTAGTTTTATTGCGTATAATTCAGCAGAAAATATACTAAATTCTGACGGAAGGGAAGCTGATACAATTGTATTTGGAAACACTGCAGCTGCTCCAACATTTGAATTAGATTTAGAGCCATCTGTATAAATTGGAGAGAAATCAGAATATCTTTGAATGTGAACTGCGTGAATTTGGTTGATATTTGCTGCTTGCAAGGAATTCTTTCTCCATTGACAGAGGTAAGTGTCACAGATTGGAAGAGGAGGAGGAGTCCATGGAGGTTGAGTATAAGTTGCTACCTGCTTTACGGAATGGATGGAAATATTCCAAACTTGCACAAGTTCAAGAAGGCGAAGACCAGCTGGTTTTACTATGCTAGGTTTGTTTCTGTATAGGGTTTCTAACGGTGGGTTAAAAAGGTATGACCGAATGGGATGAGAAGCACAGCTTTGTATCTTGACAGCATATTTGAGTAACAGTGTTTTCCTGCGTAAAGTTAGTGGGGGCTCATGAGCATCAATGTAGAGACTATGTGCTGGCGACGTTCTGAATGCACCAGTTGCAATTCTCAAAGCACTGTGCTGAATGGGATCAAGCCAGCGTAATGCACTCTTTCTGGCAGAATCATAGATTGGAGCACCGTAATCGAGACGAGATCTGATTAATGCCCTGTATAACCGAAGAAGTGTGGTACGATCTGCACCCCATGTTTGGGCAGATAAAGCTCTGAGTATGTTTAACTTTTTTAGACATGAAGTCCGTACATTTTTAATATGATCTAGGAAATTTAACTTATTGTCAAGGGTTAATCCTAGAAATCGGATGTTGCTGGTGACCGGGACAAAGATGTTAGAAATTTGAAGTTCAGGATCTGGATGAAGTTTGCGTTGTCTACAGAAATGGATGGCAACTGTTTTCTGTTGTGAGAGCCGATAGCCGTTGAGGCTCGCCCATTGTTGAATTTTATTAAGTGATATCTGAAGCTGTCTTTCAATAGACCTCATGTTTTGAGAATGACAAGAGATGGAAAGGTCATCTGCATAAAGGTAAGTCTCAACTGTATTTGGAAGCTGCTTAGTAATACAATCTATTCTCAGGGCAAAAAGTGTGGCACTCAGTACTGATCCCTGTGGAACACCTTCTTCCTGGATGAAAGTTGGGGAAAGGGCATGTTGATATCGAACTTGAAATGTTCTTGTATGTAGAAAGTTCTGAATGAATATAGGAAGATTGCCTCGTAGTCCGAGAAGGTAAAGATCACTAAGTATACCATACCGCCAGGTGGTATCAAAAGCCTTCTCTATGTCTATTGAAACCATTACTAGATGTTCATGTTTGACAAAAGCATTACGGATGGCAAATTCGGCCTTGACCATAAGATCTAAGCATGATCTGTTTTGGCGAAAGCCATATTGACAATGGCTCATTAGATGTTCCGACTCAATGATCCAGACGAGTCTTCTGTGGATAATTTTCTCAAGGATTTTACTGAGGCAGCTTGAGAGAGATATGGGTCTATAGCTATTTGGGTTTGATGGATCTTTTCCAGGCTTCAGGAATGCCAAAATTGTAGAGTGATGCCAAGATGCTGGATAAACATTTTCTAAAAATATGCGATTGTAAAAGACCAGGAGGCAGCGCAGAGCTTTGTCATCAAGATGTTGTAGCATGACATAATAAATTCCATCTGGTCCAGCAGCACCATTGCGAGCTGTTCTAATGACATGTAAAAGTTCAGAATATTGCAGAGGTTTGTTATATGGGAGAGGACGGGTAGTTTGAAAATGAATAGCATGCTTTTCTTTAGTGATTTTAATTCTTTGGAAAGAGGTAGTATAGGCTGACGTTGCTGAGATTTCTGCAAAAGTATTGGCTAAAGCATTAGCTATATCTACAGGATTAGAGAGATCTTTTCCATTCCAGGAGAGGATTGGAGAAGGTATGGTAGGAAACTTACCAGACAGCTGTCTAATTTTTTTCCATATTATTTTGGGATCGGTATTTCTGTGAAAAGTGGATGCAAAACGGGTCCAGGATTCTTTCTTTGCCTGTTTTTGTATGAAGCGTGCTTTTGCCCTTAATTTCTTATAATTAATGAGATTGACTGTGCTCGGACATTTCCGAAACAAATTCCAGGCTTTATTTTTTGCTCTCTTTGCTGTGGTGCATTTGTCATTCCACCAGTAATTATAATGCTTTCGGCCCGGCGGATTTGATATTGGTATTGTGTCTTTAGCCACATTTAGAAGATGCGACGTGATGTAATCTGTCACATCATCAATGTGCTGGAGGCGGATTTTTTCCTCATCGAGGTCAATTGATGATTGAAATTTTGCCCAGTCTGCTCGGACAAATTTCCACTTTCTGCAGGGTTGAATTGAAGGAGTCTTTGCTTTTAGAAAGTTGCATACTATTGGGAAGTGGTCACTGCCCATGGGATCGTTTATTACATACCACTCTATGGCTGGGACTAGTACTGGTGAACAAATTGAGAGATCTATTGCTGAGGTGTGTCCTGTTGGAAGCTGTACGTGTGTCGGTGCACCTGTATTGAGTATAGTGAGATTTAGTGCATCCAAAAAACTTTCAATTAGTCGGCCTCGTCTATCCAATTTAGGAGAGCCCCATAATGGGTGGTGCCCGTTAAAGTCCCCTAATATACAGAGAGGTGGAGGTACCTGTATAAAGAGGTCTTCAAGATCTTTTAAAGAGTTAGTACAGTTTGGCGGTAGGTATATTGAGACTAGTGTTATTGCACTATGGAGAATTATACGAACAGCAACAGCTTCTATATTAGTTTGGAGTGGGATATGTTTAGTTGGGATCTTTGAATTTACTAAGATTGCCACACCACCATGGGCAGCGCTAGCGGTATTTCGATCTCTTCGATAAATGCAATAGTTCTTTATCGAAGGAGAAATTTGTGTGGTTAGGTAAGTTTCCTGTAAACAAAAGGCAACCGGAGAATATTGATTAATTAGGTATTGAATATCGTCTGTGTTTGAACGAAAGCCTCTGCAATTCCATTGTAAGATGCTGTGGTTCATTTTGGTTTAGATGAGGACGATTCATCTGACTGTTTTTTGTTTGAGGAGGATTTTTTTCGGTCTCTTTTCGGGAAGGTAGGGCGACCGGTATCCATAGTATCGTTTGCGTGAAGTTCTAGTATTGGTTCTTCATGATCTGGGTTTACATCTACTTCCATACTACCAGTGGATGATTCAGGTTTATTGTTGTGTTTAGTAGTTTTCAGTTTTTCTTTGTCATGAGGGACTGTCCGAGTCTCAACTGGGATACTGATTGGAGTGTTGGTCGATTCAGTGGTTTTAATTTGATGTGTGTCTTTGACAGGGCTTGATAATGTGTTTTTAACCCAGTTAGATAGAGATGTGCAGGGAGGTATGGATACATCTGTTTGAGCTGCTGTTGAATTAAAGCTTCGAGTGTGAGCTGCATATGAACGACTGGGCATGGACGACATAACCTGTCTGCGTGCCTCAGGGTACGTGACTTTGTGCTCTATTTTATATTTTTGGATTTTCTTCCCCGTTTTCCACATTTCACAAGATTTGGAAAAGGCTGGGTGACTTTCTTTGCAGTTTGGACAAATGGGACTTGAGGCTGAACAGTCTGTTTGTGTATGCTCCTTGGAACCACAAATTGGACAAATGGCATCACCTCTACATGCTTGTTGCGAATGTCCATATTTTTGGCATTTAAAGCAACGTAGAGGATTAGGTATGTAAGGCCGTATTCGGCAGTTTAAATAGCCAGCTTTTACTGAGGATGGCAAATCTGGGGTGCTGAATGTTAAAATTATGGATCGGGTTGGAACAAGATTTCCATCTTTTTTGGTTTTTATACGTTTTGCACTAATTACTTTTTGATTGCCCAGTTCCTGTACTAGTTCCTCTTCAGATACTGTAATCAGGTCCCACTCTGTGATGACACCTTTTGACGAGTTTAACGTATTGTGGGGAGTTACAGATACGGGTAGCCCAGCAAAGGTTGTTGTTTTAAGCAGCCATTCTGAATGTTTTGAGGAAGCTGTTTCGATTAGTAGGTCTCCGGACTGCAGACGTTTAACCATTTTCGGCGTACCAGCAATGGATTCCAAAAATCTTTGGATGACAAATGGTGACAATTTGCCAACAGGCTGGTTGGAGAGCGAATGTATTACAAGGAAGTTTGGCATCTCATTGCTCTGCACTTCTCTTCGGAGCCTTTTTGGTTGGTTTAGGTCATCATCATTTGGTATGTCTGGCCTTGAATTTGAAGGCTCTAGTGGTGGATAGTCATTTATATCCATCGTTACTCCTTTTCGCCCTGGAGGATAACTTTTCCCCCAGGTTACCGGCCCCGCCACGGGGAGGCAGGAGCAGTGCCGCTCGGAGGCCAAGCGGTTGAAGTGTTAGTTAATTAGTAAAAATATAAATTGAGGAAAATGTAAAGAAAGGTGTATTTCCTTCCTGTGTTCTACTTGTTACTTTTCAAGTATAGAACTGTTTTTTAAAGTAAAACTGTTTATAGAAATGTGAACGTAAAATATAATTTCAATCACTTATCAAGAGCACTTTATAAATCGCAAGAATATAGCTTGGCCTCGAAATACGCTTGGCACCCGGGGCCGAAGAACAGGGTCATCTGCTGATTTTTCTTTAGTGTCCATTTGTTGTTGGTGACTAGAAGTTAGGATATGTTTTTCTTTAAATCCTTCGTCCGGAGTGTGTATGTTTTCTTGTGGTATGGTAATTGGTGTATTGACTGCTTGGGTTTGAGTTGCACTGTACAAAGATTTTACGTAATTTGAGAAAGACTGCTTTGGAGATACTGTTATTTCAGTTTGCGATCCGGTTGATTGGAATTTTTTGGTGGCTTGGGCATACGTAGGTCTGTCTGAATGAATTGGTGGTGAGATGATTCTTTTTGCTTCTTGGTAAGAAACATTATGCTCAGTTTTATATTTTTGGATAAGTTTCTCACTTTTCCAGCGCTCGCATATTCTGGCATAAGCGGGATGATCCTTTTTGCAATTTGGACATACTGATTGAGGAGCATTACAGTTTTCGCAATCGTGTTCGATTGAACCACACTTTGCGCAAGTAGGGGTTCCCCGGCAAGCTGTTTGGGAATGTCCATACTTCTGGCATCGGAAACACCGTAGCGGGTTTGGGACGTATGGTCTCACATTACATACCAGATATCCGGCCTTAATGGATGATGGACGATTCGGTGTGTTAAAGGTCAAGATCAGATTGCGGGTAGGGATCAGATTACCATCTTTTCTCGTGGAGATTCTCTTGACATGAATAACTCCTTGTTCTTTCAGTTCTTCTAGCATTTCTTCTTCAGTTACATCTAGTAAGTCCCAGTTTGAGATCACTCCTTTAGAGGTGTTTAGTGATCTGTGGGGTGTTACAGTTACTGGGAGACCTGCAAAGTAATTTGTTTTCAGAAGTCGCTCAGAATGTTTGGTATTAGATGTCTCAATGAGAATATCTCCTGATCTGAGTCTTTTTACGGATTTCGGAGATCCTGCTTTACTTTCCAATTCCTTTTGAATTCTAAAGGGAGAGAGTTTGCCAACTGCATTCTCACCAGTTGAATGGATGATTAGGTAGGTTGGAATTGGATATGTCTCTGGCTCAGTTTTTTGGCGCTTTGCCGTTCCTGCTGTGGAACTGTCTTTCTTTTTTGATATCTGGGTTGCGTCTGGCAGCCCAGATAAGTCTGAGTTTGATTTACTCATGGTATGCTCTTTTTGGCCCCGGGAGATTGTCTTTTTCTCCCAGGTTACCAGCCCCGCCACGTGGAGGCAAGAGCGGTGCCGCCTAGTGACCCAAGCGAAGAAAAGGGTTAGTAATAACTAAAAATAAAAAGAGGGATTAAAGAAAGGTGGCTTTCCTTTCTAGGTTATAGTATTTGAATATATCTATTTAATTATAATCTTCAGGAGTTATCGGACTTTCGAAACTCAGGAGAAACGTATTTACAATTAAGCGTACTAGATAATCACTCTGGAAAGGCGCTGTGGTCACTAATATCGCTTGGCACTCGGGGCCATCTCCAATAGTTCTCATATTTTGGGAATGACAGGAGATGGAAAGGTCATCTGCATAAAGGTAAGTTTCTACAGTATTTGGAAGTTGTTTAGTGATAGAATCTGTTCTTAGAGCAAAAAGAGTGGCACTCAGTACTGATCCCTGTGGAACACCTTCTTCCTGAATGAAAGTTGCAGAGAGGGCATGTTGGTATCGTACTTGAAACGATCTAGTGTGTAGAAAATGCTTTATAAATATAGGAAGGTTGCCCCGCAGACCAAGAGAGTAAAGATCTCTTAGTATGCCATGCCGCCAGGTGGTATCAAAAGCCTTCTCTATATCTATGGAAACCATTACTAGATGTTCATGCTTAATAAAGGCATTACGAATGGCAAATTCAGCTTTCACCATAAGGTCCAAGCATGACCTGTTTTGACGAAAGCCATACTGACTATTGCTCATTAACTGTTCTGACTCAATGATCCAGACGAGTCTACAGTGGACAATTTTTTCTAGAATTTTGCTGAGGCAGCTTGAGAGGGATATTGGTCTATAGCTATGGGGATTGGTTGGATCTTTTCCAGGTTTTAAGAATGCCAAAACAGTAGAATGATGCCAAGAAGTTGGATAGACATTTTCTAGAAAAATACGATTGTAAAAGAGCAGAAGGAGATGCAATGCTCTGTCATCAAGATGTTGTAGCATGGCGTAATAGATTCCGTCTGGTCCGGCAGCACCATTGTGAGCTGTTCCGATAGCATGTAAGAGTTCGGAATATTGTAGAGGTTTGTTATACGGCAGAAGAAGAGCAGTTTGGAAGTTAATAGAGTGCTGTTCTGCAGTGTTTTTAATTCTCTGGAAAAGTGGAGTGTAAGCTGCTTCCGCTGAGATTTCAGCAAATGTGTTGCCCAAAGCATTTGCGATATCTAAAGGACTAGATAGATCTTGCCCATTATAGGACAGAATTGGTGAAGGTTTGGTTTGGTTTGGTTTGGTTTTGGTTTTATTGGCGCATTAGCTACTAGGGCTATAATGCGCCAAGACCATGTCATTAATAAAAATTGAAACTTTCAGTGACCTAACTAGTTAGGTCACCATGTCAAAATAAATATTAACAAAAGTATAAAAGATAAATCAATGGAAAAGCACAATAAAATGTAAATTTTATATGGCAGTAAAAATGTTTATTGATTTTAAAAAGCTAAAAACAGCAGACACATGGTCATTGTCAGATAAAATCTGACTGAGTGTATAAGGCTCAGCCAGATGACTAAAAACGGTAAAGTATAAATCACGTTCATGTCTAAAACGTGGACATACGGTTAAAATGTGATTAATAGATAAAATGGTGTCGCATTGCTCGCACATAGGACAGTCATCTGCCCTCAGCAGAAAAGAATGTGTAAGATGACTGTGTCCGATGCGGAGACGAGCTAGAACAACTTCCTCCTTACGGTTCCTGCGCAGACAAGACTGCCACGGTTCAATTACAGGCTTTATACAATATAATTTATTCGCAGTCTGTCTATTCCACGAGTCCTGCCATTGGGAATGTATGTTTTGATGTATTATTTGCCTGTAGTCTGTATAAGGGACTAACAGGCAGCGGTTATTATTGGGAATTGCTGATTTGGCTGCGGCGTCAGCCAAATCATTTCCCCTAATCCCAATGTGGCTCGGAATCCAGCAGAAGCGGATGTCATATTCACGATCATGGAGAACGTGAATCTTCTGCTGAATGCTAGACAGAACTGGATGGGGATTATACCTCACAGATATTACAGCCTGTAACATGCTAAGAGAGTCGGAATATAAAATGAACCGTTGGTATTGGCATTTACTAATATGGTCCAAGGCTAACTCTACAGCGTGCAGCTCAGCAGTAAATATGCTGCATTCAGAGGGAATCTGCTCTGAGATAGTGCTGTCTGTGAAGACAGCAGCAGATCCCACATATGATTCTGACTTCGAACCGTCTGTGTAGACTGGCGCGAAGTCGGAATATTCAGTTCGGTGTGCTGAATGGAGCTGCAGGTAGACGCATGATGGAGTGTCCGACTTTCTCCAGTTTCTAAGCGACAAGTCGCATGCCGGGACACGAGCATGCCAGGGTGGAAAGGGTTGCTTGGATGTTTGGGCAACCTTGTCTACCTTGATATTGAGTTCGTTGAGTAGCTCTTGGACACGAATACCAAAAGGACGATTGGCAGTCTTACGGGTGTTGTACAAGTTTTCCCATCGTGGCTCAAAAACGAAGGGCCACGTGGGATGGTCTGGCAGGGATTTCAGTTTTAAGCGTACTTTAAAGACAACTGCTTACGTCGAAAGGATAACGGTGGTTCGTTTGCTTCGACGTATAAACTCTGGACAGGAGATGTTCGAAATGCTCCAGTAGCAATACGTATAGCCTGATGATGGACAGGATCCAGCCATCGAAGTACACTGTCTCTGGCTGAAGAATATACTTGGGACCCATAATCTAATTTGGATCGCACAAGTGCACGGTAAAGCCGTAAAAGGGTGCATCGGTCTGCACCCCAGGATAAGGAGGACAGCGAGCGGAGCATATTAAGGGCTCTTGTGCACTTTGTGCGAAGTTGGCGAATGTGATCCAAAAAGGTCAATTTTTTATCGAATATGAGTCCCAAGAATTTTGTGTTCGCTGCTACTGGAATAGCATTTTGTCCGAGCCTTAATTCAGGTTCAGGATGAAGATTACGCTTGCGACAAAAGTGTACGCAAACGGTCTTCTCCGGCGAGAACCTGAAGCCATTAGCAAGTGCCCAGGAATTCAGACTATTGATGGCTTTCTGCAGTTGTCTTTCAATAACCCTCATGTTGCATGACTGGCAAAAAATGCTAAAGTCATCAACATAGAGGGCACTGTTTACAGTTGGAGGAAGTTGTTCTGTGATGGAATTTATTTTGATGGCAAAAAGCGTGACACTTAATACTGATCCTTGTGGTACTCCCTCCTCTTGGTTAAAGGAGCGAGAGAGTGAGGATCCCACCCGAACTTGGAACGATCGTTTGGCGAGAAAGTTTTGAATAAAAAAGGGGAGATGCCCTCTAAGGCCTAGATTATGTAAATCTTTTAAAATGCCAAATCTCCAAGTTGTGTCATACGCTTTTTCCAAG
Organism: Mastigoproctus giganteus; assembly: GCF_048544385.1. Taxonomy (NCBI): domain Eukaryota; kingdom Metazoa; phylum Arthropoda; class Arachnida; order Uropygi; family Thelyphonidae; genus Mastigoproctus; species Mastigoproctus giganteus. Next base: position 159,991,688 of record NC_143579.1, read on the forward strand.
TCAAAGAACACCGACACCAAGTGTTCGCGTTTTAGGAAAGCATCCCGGATGGATGCTTCCATTCTAATAAGATGGTCCAAAGTGGACCGGTTCCTTCGGAAGCCGCACTGAATGTTGGAGAGAAGGTCGTTTGATTCAAGATACCAAATTAAACGAGAATTAACCATTCTCTCCAGGATTTTGCACAGACAGCTAGTCAGAGCAATAGGACGATAATTGGTGGTGAATTTTGGATCCTTTCCTGGCTTAGGAAAGGCAAGAACGATAGCCTTTCGCCAGGAGTCCGGAAATTGCCCTTCAGTAAAAATTCTGTTATACAGAAGGAGCAGACAATCCATAGATTTTGATGAAAGATGTTTAATCATTTCATAATGGATGCCATCTGGTCCAACGGCACTTGCTTTGGAAAGAGCGAGGGCCCTTTTCAGTTCCAAAATAGTGAAATCCCCGTTGTAGGGATAAATACTCTTATATTTAAAGCTAAGTGCCTGTTTTTCAATTTTATATTTCAGGACCAGAAACTCTGGGGAATACGAAGATGTTGCAGAGATCTTGGAGAATGTTTCCCCAAGAGAATTAGCTATTGCAGTTGGATCTGCAATAGCGCATCCATTATAATCTAGGATTGAAGAAGGGTGGGATGTATATTTTCCCTTCATTTTCCGGATTTTATCCCAGACTACCTTAGAGTTGGTAGACTGGTTAATAGAGGTTGTAAAACGGATCCACGATTCCTTTTGACTCTGACGACGGATGTTACGTGCTTTGGCTCGTGCACGTTTGAAGGCTATAAGGTTGTTCGTGGTAGGATATCGGCGAAATATCCCCCACGCTTTGTTTTGAGCCTTTTTTGCTGTTGTGCATTGTGAATTCCACCAAGGTTTAGGAAATGGTGGAAACCGGGCTGATGTTTTTGGGACAGCATTAGCATTAGCAGCTGCTTGGACAATATTTTCTGTGATGTACTTAACTGCATCATTGATAGGCTCTTGACTGACTGTACTAAGATCAAAATTTGCCTGGTGTTGGAAGGCAGTCCAGTCAGCCTGATCAATCTTCCACCGTGGTAGCCTGAAGGGAAGACATGGTCTCCCACTGTGTAGCAAGGTTATCACGGGGAAGTGATCACTACCGTATGGATTCTCCTCCACTTCCCAGGTGAGTGAAGGGAGTAGAGAAGGGGAGCAGATAGAGAGATCAATGGCAGAAAAAGTACGGGTAGGCATGTGGAAAAAGGTGTTTGTTCCAGTATTTAGAAGGGAAAGGTCATTGTCATTGAGCATGTGCTCTATGACTCGTCCCCTTCGATTGATGTTAGCACTACCCCACAGGGTGTTATGTCCATTAAAATCCCCAAGAAGTAAGAAAGGGGGAGGCAGCTGCGTTAGAAGATCATCAAGGTCTGCCTGGGAGATGTCAGTCCCAGGTGGCAAATATATAGAGCATACAGTTAATAAGAATCCCACTGAAAGGCGAATTGCAACAGCCTCTATGCTGGTTGTAATTAGCAAGGGCTGCACTGGGGTATGGTTACCCACAAGGATAGCCACTCCCCCATGTACAGAGCCGTCCGCAATTCTATCCTTTCGGAAAACTGTGATGTTGTGCATGGTGGGATCGTCATTTGCCTTGAGATATGTCTCCTGCAAGCAAAAGCAAACTGGCTCGTGCTTTTGCAGGAGGGCCTTGATGTCATCTATATTTCGCCGGAATCCACGACAATTCCATTGTAGGAATTTAGCCATTATTTTGGCTTGGTGGGTCCATCAGGCGGCTTCCGAGGTGCTGAGGGCTTACTTTTATCTGTCTTGGATTTGTCTTTTTTGGGGAAGAATGGACGCTGTCCCGTGTCCATTTCCTCCTCCGCAAAGAGTTCCAAGACTGACTCTTCGGGTACCTCCTTCTGCTCAACATCCATCCTTTCTTGGGTACTAGGTGGTACTTCCCCTTTTTTGTTCTTTTCTTTAATAGTTACCTTTGGAACTTGTGGAGCGTTAGGAGGTACCGATATAGGAGTGGCAGCTGATTGGTCCTTTTGTGCGGGTTTTTGAGAACTTAATAGATACCGCGCGATGGGAGTGAAAGACTCCTTTGGAGGAATGGTCATGTCCGTCTGAGTTCCGACGGAACATCTCCCTGCTACCTTCTGGGCGTAGGTAGGTCTGTTGGTATTCAGGGGTTTGACCGATTTCCTTGCCTCCTGGTATGATATATTTAGCTCTGCCTTCAGCCGTTGAATTTCTTTCTCTTCTTTCCACCTCTGGCATGCTCGTGAATAGGCCGGGTGTTCGCCTTCACAGTTAATACAGGTGGGTTTTGCGGCTGAACATGCTGTTGTTTCGTGGTCCTTTGCACCGCATCGAGCGCATGCAAGGACTCCACGGCAGGCCATTTGAGAATGTCCATACTTCTGGCACTTAAAGCACCGTAAAGGGTTCGGAATGTATGGACGCACTGAACAGTTGATATATCCAGCTTTAATCTCATCAGGAGGTTTAGGAGTGTTAAAAGTCAGGATAACGCTCCTGGTTTTAACAATTTTTCCATCCCTTCGCGCAGTGATTCTCTTGACGGCAATGACTCCCTGTGGTTTTAATTCGGAGCAGATTTCCTCCTCGTATACGTCGAGAAGGTCCCACTCCGAAATGACACCTCTAGATGAATTGAGTGTTCTGTGTGGTGTCACTGTTATGGGGATACCTCCGATTGATGTTACTCGGAGTAGATGTTCCGATTGCCTGTCATTTTTAGTTTCAATTAAGAGGTCTCCAGAACGGAGCCTCTTAACTGATTTGGGAGAACCTGCTAACCCGTCTAACCCTTTTTGAATAAAAAAGGGCGACATTTTGCCAATCGGTTTTTCATTGGTGGAATGCATAATGAGAAATCTTGGGACAGGCCCTGATGGTGATGTTTCGGTTCGCTGCCTCTTTGCTGCAATAATATCTGCCTCTCCGTCTATGTTTTCAGATAGGGACCGGGTTGGGGCCCCTGAAGAAGGTAGTTTATCAGGATTCATAGAGTTTTTTATATGGTTCAGTGCCCGGGCTCCCCACCCACCACGGAGCCCAAAGGGACGCCCACTACCCGGCATGCAATAAATGCGCTCGGGAGTGGGACGCCAGGGCTACCCAGACACTATACCCGCACCGCCGCCAGCCTGAATCCTGTCCCTCGGACCATGAGGGTAGGGGCGTGGCATTGTCACGGTTGACCCTCGCAGGCGAGCCTACTAGCCGATTGATCCTAGCCGGGCCTTCCAGGACCACCCGTCTTGTCGAAGCAGGGGCCAAAGTGGTGTATTGAAGCTGGGCCCCTCAACCACCAGGATCCCCCTTTCCGAATTTCCACGGGTCGCAGCGCACGGCAAACACGCCGGATTCCATTGATGTAAGCCTGGAACCTGGGCTGTGGGCGTTGGATCCCAGTGATGCTAGTCTGGAAGTCCAGTAGCGTCACTGGGAGGTCCCCTCACCACGTACAGGTGCCCACGTCGAGGGGATTGGTGAAGGTACGGTAGGAAACTTACCAGAAAGTTGTCTAATTTTTTTCCATATTATTTTTGTGTCAGTGTTTTTGTTAATGCTTGATGCAAAACGGATCCAGGATTCTTTCTTGGCTTGCCTTTGTATGAAGCGTGCTTTTGCCTTTAACTTCTTATAATTAATTAGATTGGGTGTTGTTGGATATTTCCGAAACAAATTCCAGGCTTTATTTTTTGCTTTTTTGGCTTTTGTGCATTGCTCATTCCACCAATAATTATAATGCTTACGAACCGAGGGATTTGACAGTGGTATTGTGTCTTTAGCTACATTTAGGAGATGTGACGTGATGTATTCTGTCACATCATCGATAGGCTTGAGACGGATTTTTTGCTCATCAAGAGATATTGATGACCGGAATTTTGCCCAGTTTGCTCGGACAAATTTCCATTTTCTGAAGGGTTGAGCTGGAGGGGCCTGTGCTATTAATAGGTTGCATACGATTGGGAAGTGATCGCTACCCATTGGATCATTTAAAACATACCACTCTATGGTCGGGACCAGTAATGGAGAACAAATGGAGAGATCTATGGCTGAGGTATGTCCATTTGGGAGCTGAACGTGAGTGTGTGTGCCAGTATTGAGTATAGTGAGGTTTACTGCCTCTATTAGGCTCTCAACGAGTTGACCTCGTCTATCTAATTTAGGATCACCCCATAAGGGGTGGTGCCCGTTGAAGTCCCCTAACATACAGAGAGGTGGAGGTATCTGTATAAGGAGATCTTCAAGATCTTTTAAACAATAGGTACGGTTTGGCTGTAAGTAGATTGATACTAATGTTATTTCAATATGGAGCGTCATACGCACAGCAACGGCTTCTATTTCAGTTTGAAGTGGAATATGTTTAGATGGGGTCTTTGAATTTATCAGGATTGCTACACCACCATGGGCAGCTTGTTTGTTTGTTTTTGGTTTTTTATTGGCGCATTGGCAGCTGTGGCCATAATGCGCCAAGACTATGCAATATTTAAAAGTTTAAATTCTCGGTGACCTAATTAGTTAGGTCACCATGTCCAGATAAATAATAACAAATATATAAAAATTAAATCAATAAAGAGATAACAATAACAAATTTTAAATACAATTAAAAACTTTTATTGATTTAAAATAGCTAAAAACAGCAGACACGTTGTCATTGTCGGATAAAATCTGACTGAGTGTATAAGGCTCAGTCAGATGACTAAAAGCGGTAAAACGGGTGCTGCTAAAATCTGGACAGTCAATTAAAAGGTGTCTAATCGTTAGGATTGTGCCACAGGACACACACATAGGAGGGTCATCAGCCCTCAGCAAAAACGAATGAGTTAAATGACTGTGTCCTATGCGGGTCCGGGCAAGAACAACTTCCTCCTTACGATTCCTGCGCAGACTAGACTGCCACGGTTCAATTACAGGTTTTATATGATATAACTTATTCGCAGTCTGTCTATTCCACGAATCCTGCCATTGGGAATGTATCTTTTGATGTATTATTTGCCTGTAGTCTGTATAGGGGACTAACAGGCAGTGGTCATTATTGGGAATTGCTGATTTGGCTGCGGCGTCAGCCAAATCATTTCCCCTAATCCCAATGTGGCTAGGAATCCAGCAGAAGCGGATATCATATTCACGTTCATGGAGAACGTGAATCTTCTGCTGAATGCTAGACAGAACTGGATGAGAATTATATCTCACAGATATTAAAGCCTGTAACACGCTGAGAGCGTCGGTATACAAAATGAACCGTTGGTATTGGCATTCACTAATGTGATCCAAGGCTAACTCTATAGCGTGCAGCTCTGCAGTAAATATGCTGCATTCAGAGGGAATCTGCTCCGATGTAGTGCTGTCTGTAAAGACAGCAGCAGATCCCACATATGATTCTGACTTCGACCCGTCTGTGTAGACTGGCGCGAAGTCAGAATGTTCAGCTCGGTGTGCTGAAAAAAGCTGCAGGTAGACAGACGATGGAGTGTCCGACTTTCCCCAATTTCGAAGGGACAAGTCACATGCCGGGACATGAGCATGCCAGGGTGGAAGGGGTTGCTTTGGTGTTTGGGCAACCCTGTCTACCTTTATATTAAGTTCTTTGAGTAGCTCTTGGACACGAATACCAAAAGGACGATTGGCAGTCTTACGGGTGTTGTACAAATTTTCCCATCGTGGCTCAAAAACGGTTAGCCACGTAGGGTGGTCTGGCAGGGATTTCAGTTTTAGAGCGTAGTTTAGAGACAACTGCTTACGTCGAAGCAATAATGGCGGTTCGTTTGCTTCGACGTATAAGCTCTGGACAGGAGATGTGCGATATGCTCCAATAGCGGTACGGAGAGCCAGATGATGGACAGGATCGAGCCAACGAAGTACACTGTCTCTGGCCGAATTGTATACCAGGGACCCGTAATCCAGTCTGGATCGTACAAGTGCACGATAGATGCGTAGTAGGGTGCATCGATCCGCACCCCAAGATGTTGAGGAAAGAGAGCGCAGAATATTTAGCCCTCTTGTGCACTTTGTGCGGAGTTGACGGATGTGATCCAGAAAGGTCAGCTTTTTATCGAATACGAGTCCCAAGAATTTTGTGTCCGCTGCTATTGGAATTACATTTTGTCCGAGCTTTAATTCAGGCTCAGGATGAAGATTACGCTTACGACAAAAGTGTACGCAAACGGTCTTCTCCGGCGAGAACCTGAAGCCATTAGCAAGAGCCCAGGAGTTGAGGCGATCAATAGCTTTCTGCAGTTGTCTTTCAATAACCCTCATGTTGCATGACTGACAAAATATGCTAAAGTCATCAACATAGAGGGCACAGTTTACAGTTGGAGGAAGTTGTTCTGTGATGGAATTCACTTTGATGGCAAAAAGCGTGACACTTAATACTGATCCTTGTGGTACTCCCTCCTCTTGGCTGAAGGAACGAGAGAGTGAGGATCCCACACGAACTTGGAAAGATCGATTGGCTAAAAAGTTTTTAATAAAAATGGGGAGTTGCCCCCTAAGGCCAAGGCTATGCAGATCTTTTAAGATGCCAAATCTCCAAGTTGTGTCATACGCTTTCTCCATGTCAAAGAACACCGACACCAAGTGTTCACGTTTTAGGAAAGCATCCCGGATGGATGCTTCCAATCTAATAAGATGGTCCAAAGTGGACCGGTTCCTTCGGAAGCCGCACTGTATGTTGGAGAGAAGGTCATTTGATTCTAAGTACCATATTAAACGAGAATTAACCATTCTCTCCAGGATTTTGCACAGACAGCTAGTCAGAGCAATAGGACGATAGTTGGTGGTGACTTTTGGATCCTTTCCTGGCTTAGGGAAGGCAAGAACGATTGCCTTTCTCCAGGAATCCGGAAACTGCCCTTCAGTAAAGATTCTGTTATACAGAAGGAGCAGACAATCCATAGATTTTGGTGAAAGATGTTTAATCATGTCATAATGGATGCCATCTGGTCCAACAGCACTTGCTTTGGAAAGAGCGAGGGCTCTTTTCAGTTCCTGAATAGTAAAATCCCCGTTGTAGGGATAGAGGCCCTTGGACTTAAAATTAAGTGCTTCTCTTTCCAGTTTATGTTTCAGGACCAGGAACTCTGGGGAGTACGAGGATGTTGCGGAGATGTTAGAGAATGTTTCCCCAAGAGCATTGGCTATTGCAGTTGGATCTGCAACAGCGCATCCATTATAATCTAAGATTGAAGAAGGGTGGGATGTATATTTTCCCTTCATTTTCCGGATTTTATCCCAGACTACCTTAGAGTTGGTAGACTGGTTAATAGATGATGTAAAACGGATCCACGATTCCTTTTGGCTCTGACGACGGATGTAGCGTGCTTTGGCTCGTGCACGTTTGAAGGCTATAAGGTTGTTCGTGGTAGGATATCGGCGAAATATCCCCCACGCTTTGTTTTGAGCCTTTTTTGCTGCTGTGCATTGTGAATTCCACCAAGGTTTGGGAAATGGTGGAAACCGGGCTGATGTTTTTGGGACAGCATTAGCAGCTGCGTGGACAATGATTTCTGTGATGTACGTTACTGCGTCATTGATAGGCTCCTGACTGACTGTACTGAGGTCAAAATTTGCCTGATGTTGGAAGGCATTCCAGTCAGCCTGATCAAACTTCCACCGTGGTAACCTAAAAGGAAGACACGGTCTCCCACTGTGTAACAAGGTTATCACAGGGAAGTGATCACTTCCGTATGGATTCTCCTCCACTTCCCAGGTGAGTGAAGGGAGTAGAGAAGGGGAGCAGATAGAGAGATCAATGGCAGAAAAAGTACGGGTAGGCATATGGAAGAAGGTGTTTGTTCCAGTATTTAGAAGGGAAAGGTCATTGTCATTGAGCATACGCTCTATGACTCGTCCCCTTCCGTTGATGTTAGCACTACCCCACAGGGTGTTATGTCCGTTAAAATCCCCGAGAAGTAAGAAAGGGGGAGGCAACTGCGTTACAAGATCATCAAGGTCTTCCTGGGAGATGTCAGTCCCAGGTGGCAAATAAATCGAGCAGACCGTTATTATAAATCCCACTGTAAGGCGAATTGCAACAGCCTCTATGCTGGTTGTAATTAGCAAGGGCTGAACTGGGGTTTGATTACCCACAAGGATAGCCACTCCTCCATGAGCAGGACCATCCGCAATTCTATCCTTACGAAAGATTGTGATGTTATGCAGGGTGGGATCATCATTTGCCTTTAGATAAGTCTCCTGCAAGCAAAAGCAAACTGGCTCGTGCTTTTGCAGGAGGGCCTTGATGTCATCAGTATTTCGCCGGAATCCACGACAATTCCATTGTAGGAATTTAGCCATTATTTTGGCTTGGTGGGTCCATCAGGCGGCTTCCGAGGTGCTGAGGGCTTACTTTTATCAGTCTTGGCTTTGTCTTTTTTGGGGAAGAATGGACGATGTCCCGTGTCCATTTCTTCCTCCGCAAAGAGTTCCAAGACTGATTCATCCTGTACCTCCTTGTTCTCTACATCCATTCTTTCTGTTGTTACTTCAAGCTCTTTACCACTTGGTTTTGGTAGTGGTGGAGCACTAGGAGGTACGGATATAGGAGTGGCAACTGACTGTGTTTTTTTGGTGGGCTTTTGAGAACTCAATAAATAGCGTGCAATCGGGGTGAATGACTCTCTTGGTGGTATAGTCATCTCAGTTTGTGTCCCGATAGTGCTCTTAGCAGAAACCTTCTGGGCATATGAAGGTTTCCCGCTATTTACTGGTTGGATACGTTTTCTGGCCTCTGGGTAGGAAATATTCAGCTCTGTTTTTAGTTTTTGGATTTCTTTTTCGTCTTTCCACCGCTGGCATGCTCTTGAATAGGCGGGGTGCTCACCTTGGCAGTTAACACAGGCGGGTTTTGGAGCTGTACATTCCTTGCTCTCGTGGTCTTTAACACCACATCGAGCACAGGCAGGGTTACCACGACAAGATGTTTGTGAGTGGCCGTATTTTTGGCATCTAAAACACCGCAGTGGGTTTGGGATATAAATCCTCACTGGGCAGTTTAGATAACCTGCCTTGATGGAATTTGGAGGCCGTGGGGTGTTAAACGTGAGGATGAGAACTCGGGTAGGGACGAGATTCCCATCCTTCCGTATCGATATTCTCTTTACAGCTGTCACTCCTTGGTCTTTCAATTCAGAGCAGATCTCTTCTTCAGAAACATGAAGAAGGTCCCACTCTGATATGACACCACGTGAAGAATTTAGAGTTTTGTGAGGGGTTACGATGATAGGTATTCCCCCTATGGATGTAGCCTTTATGATTTTTTCCGCTTGCTTGGTGGTAGAAGCTTCGACCAAAAGGTCGCCAGAACGCAGTCTTTTTACAGATTTTGGTGAACCTGCCAACCCTTCTAATCCTTTCTGGATGAAGAAGGGTGACATCTTTCCAATGGACTGCTCTCCGGTGGAATGGAGAATGAGGAAAAGCGGTGTCACTAATGGTGGTGATTTATCCTCAGTTCTGGCTCGTTTTGCAGAGGTGTTATCTGCGTCATCATCTCGATTAGGTAGGGGCCTTGTTGGGGCCCCAGAAGAAAGGGGATTTGAATTACTCATGAGAGTAAAGAAAAATGTCTGATGCCTAAGTACCTCACCCACCACGGAGCCCTACGAGGGGGCGCCCACTCGTGAACTAGCAGGTACTGCGTACACGAATGGGACGCCGAGTTCGCTTAGAACACCATACCCACGTTACCAATAAGTCTTTATCCCGTCCCAGGACCATAGGGAGGGAGACTTATTGGAACGCAGTTGACCCTAGCAGTATAATACCACCCGCCGATTGATCCCAGTCGAGCCGGTCCGGGACCACCCGTCTCGTCGAAGCAGGGGCCAAAGTGGTGTATTAAGGCTGGGCCCCTCAACCACCAGGATCCCCCTTTCCGCTTCCACGGGTCGCGGCGCACGGCTGCACACGCCGGATTCCAATGATGTAACCCTGGAACCAAGGTATGGGCGTTGGATCCCAGTGATGCTAATCTGGAAAACCAGCAGCATCACTGGGAGGTCCCCTCACCACGTACAGGTGCCCACGTCGAGGGGCCATGGGCAGCATTTGCTGTGTTACGATCCCTTCGATAAAGGCAATAGTTCTTTATCGAAGGAGAAATTTGCAAAGTTAAGTAAGTTTCCTGAAGACAAAGGGCAACTGGAGAAAATCTATTTATTAGATCTTGGATATCGACTGTATTGCAACGAAAGCCTCTGCAGTTCCATTGTAAAATACAAGGCATTATTTGTGTTTAGTTGATGGAGCTGATTCTGACTGCTTTTTGAAAGTGACTGGTTTATGGCGTTCCAATTTGTGTTTGTCTTTTTTTTGGAAGACTGGCCGACCAGTGTCCATGTCTTCCTCTTCGGCATGGATTTCTAAAAGAGGATCTTCCTCTATAGATGTTCCATCTGTTTCCATTGTTGTGTCTCGAATATTTTTGATTATATTTGAATTTGTATTACATGGTGTGGTAGAACCCATTGGAGGAGGAGTTTCCGCTGGTATTGTAAGAGGAGTATTATTTGCTTGGTCTGCGAGTTTGGGTTGTTGTTTACGTACATTTGGTTTTTCCTCAGAGAGGACAGTTCTAGCCCAATCTGAAATTGAAATATTAGTAGGAACTGTAACAATAGTTTGAGTAGAGACTGTTTGGTATTTTTTAACTGCATTAGCATAGGAAATATTTTTATTCATAGTAGGTGCCACTAGTCTTCTCGCTTCTGGGTAACTCACTTTGTTCTCGACCTTGTATTTTACAATTTGTTTCTCCGTTTTCCATTTTTCACAACTTCTGGAATAGGCAGGATGATCACCTTTGCAATTTGGACATATCATTTTAGTAGTCGTACAGTCACTTTGTATGTGATCCGAGGAACCACAGTTGGGGCAGACAGGAACTCCTCTGCATACAGTTTGTGAGTGGCCATACTTTTGACATTTAAAACATCTTAAAGGATTGGGAATGTACGGGCGGATACGGCAAAGTAAATAACCTGCTTTTACAGAGCACGGTAAGTTGGGCGTATTAAAAGTGAGAATAATGTTTCTGGTTGGGATAAGTTGATTATCTTTTTTAGTCATTATACGTTTGGCTTGAATTACATTTTGTCCCTGCAGCTCTTGGGTAATTTCTTCCTCTGTGACATTTAACAGGTCCCAACTGGATATGACACCCTTTGATGAATTTAGGGTTGCATGAGGAGATATTTTTACCGGAATTCCCGCAAAGTTTGTTAACTGTAAGAGTTTCTCCGAATGCCTGTGGTTCGTAGTTTCCACTAGCAGGTCTCCTGATTGTAATCTCTTGACAGTCTTAGGAGATCCTGCAATACCTTCGAGATGTTTTTGTATTACGAAGGGAGACAGTTTGCTCATTGGCTGACTAGTAAGGGAGTGGAAAATTAAAAAGGATGGGCAGGGTTGCTCCATCTGATTAGTCTTCTGTCTCTTTGGACGATCATTTTCTAAGTCGTGATTGGGGTCATGATTGTCTGTTCTTGAGCTCGAAGGCTCTAACGGTGGATAATTATTTTTATCCATAATGGCTCCTTTTCGCCCTGGGGGTTTGTCCTTACCGCCCAGGTTACCGGCCCCGCCACGGGGAGGCAGGAGCAGTGCCGCTTTGTGGCCAAGCGTAGAGTTAGTACAGTTAGTAAATCTAAATTAAAGAAAAAGGTGATTTCCTTCTTCTGGGCTCTCTTCTTATTTCTTATAAGAGACTAGAGCTACTTAACAGAAAATTTAATAATTGCAAGAGAAAACAAAGAAAAACTTAGTCGCTGGGAAGAAAAACGCTTGATAGACGCACAATAATCACTTGGCCACGGAAACGCTTGGCACCCGGGGCCTGTTGTTGTTGTATTTGGGTTTTCTGGCACAAGGGCCTCTTGGGCCATATTGTGCCTGTTCGATATTTGCTTATCACTAATTTCTCATGTTATTGTGATCATAGGCTATTATAAAGATTTATCTGTTTCAAATAAGTAAACAGTTCCTCCAAATTTGCATCATTGCCAAGAATCTGCAATAAGGTAATCGGTTCCTTCAAATGGGATAGGGATGTAAAGGTTGATTTTCTGGTAGTTGAAAGTTGGGGACATTCAATGAGAATATGATATATTGTCAACTGAGACTGGCACAACAAACACTGAGGAGGGTTCTCTCCCATAAGCAGATACAGATGAGTTGGATGTGAATGTCCAATGCGGAGCCTTGCTAGAATTACTTCTTGTCGCCTGCTTTTCCTAATACTAGATGTCCACAATTTTGGCTCTTTTTTTTATCTGCAGCAGTTTATTATTTATTTGAGCTTTCCAGAGGTCAGACCATTGCTTCCTGCATGATGTTTCAATGATGGATTTGTAGTCGGTGTAGGGCACTGTTTGTTGCCTGGAATTGCTTGAGTCAGGGTGTTTAGCGGCGGCGTCCGCTTGTTCATTACCTGGAATGCCTGCATGACCAGGTATCCAGCAGAAGGTAACCTTCTGGTTGGCTTTTTGACAGTAAAATAACTTGGACCGTATCTCTTTAAGAATCGGATGTGAGGGCGACATGGTAGTTTGAATGGCAGTGATTGCGCTTAAGGAGTCTGTGTATATCAGGGATTGCTTTATACCGCTGTTGTGTATTCTATCTAGAGCTAGTTTAATAGCAAATAATTCTGCAGTATAGATAGTACATTCCGTAGGAAGAGACACGGCATCTGAAAAGGTAGAAGAAACTGCTGCAGCACCAACGGCTGCATCTGTTTTGGAGCCATCAGTATAGATAGGTACTTTATCTGAATTTTCCAACAAATGAGTTTTATGGAGCTGTTGATAGTTTATATTTGCCAGAGAGGATTTTCCCCATCTTGAAAAGAAATTGTCGCAGAGAGGTGAGAATTCAGTCCAGGGAGTTTCAGGAGTAGCAAGGTCTTGGAATATGTTGTGAAATATAAGACCCCAACTGATCGTGAGTTCTTGCAGTCGAATCCCTGCAGGGCGGTTTTCATTAGGCTTATTGTGATATAATTCAGCATATTGAGGATCAAACAGGTACTGCCAGCTAGGGTGGAATGGCATGCTTTTAATTTTTGCTGCATACTTACACAATAAGGATTTTCTCCTGAGATGCAAAGGGGGTTCATTTGCCTCAATATACAGGCTGTGGACCGGAGATGTTCTGAAGGCTCCCACAGCTATCCTAAGAGCACTATGCTGTATGGTGTTCAGACGTAACAGTGAACTTTTCCTAGCGGAGTCATAGACAGGTGATCCATAGTCTAATCGTGATCTTATTAAAGCTCTATACAGATGAAGGAGAGAGCTTCTGTCAGCACCCCAGGACTTAGCAGAGACTGCTCTCAGGATGTTCAGTTTTTTTAGACATGTAGTTCGAAGGAAAGCAATATGGGAAGCAAAATTAAGTTTGTTATCTAAGTATAACCCCAACAGTCGGAAACTGTTAGTGACAGGAATCAGGTTGTTTTTTAAAAATATTTCTGGATCTGGGTGAAGTTTGCGTTTTTTAGAAAAATGAATTGCACTAGATTTCTTTTCTGATAGGGAATAGCCATTCCGCAATGCCCATGATTCAATTTTAGCGATGGAAATTTGGAGTTGTCTTTCAATGGTGTTCATGGATTGGGATTGACAAGAAACAACGAGGTCATCAGCGAACATATACGATTCTACTGTATTAGGTACATCCTGTGTCATGTTTGTAATTCTTATTGAAAATAACGTCGGACTAAGAATGGACCCCTGAGGAACACCCTCCTCTTGTTCAAATGATTTAGATAAATTGTTCATGTATCTAACCTGAAATGTTCTGTGGCATAGGAAGTTTTGTATAAAGTGGGGTAAATGACCTCTCAAGCCAAAAGAATGAAGATCTTGAAGTACACCGTATCGCCAGGTGTTATCAAAGGCTTTCTCAATATCAAGATTGATCATGACCAGATGTTGTCCCCTTATAAAGGCATTTCGGATGTTTGCTTCTGCTTTTATCATTACATCTAACGTGGACCGGTTCTTTCGAAACCCGTACTGATTGTTATTTTGCAAGTTGTTAGTTTCCAGGAACCACGTTAGCCGCCTGTGAACCATTTTTTCCAAGACTTTGCCTAAGCAGCTGGTCAGTGAAATCGGCCTGTAATTATGTGGAAAGCTGCGATCCTTTCCTGGCTTTGGAAAGGCTAGTATAATTGAGTGACGCCATGAGTTTGGGTAAATATTTTCTAGAAATATTCGATTGTAATATTTTAACAATACCCTTTTTGTTCTGTTGTTTAGTTGGCTTATCATGATGTAGTAGATCCCATCTGGACCAGCAGCACTACTGGAAGTTTTATTGAGCGCCCCTAAAAGTTCTGTTAATGTAAATGGCTGGTTGTACGGGTGTGAAACTCTGGTGGAGAAATTGATCTTATGCTGCTCTGATGATTTTTTAATTTTCTGAAAGAGTGGATCGTAGGTGGATACACCTGATATACTGGCAAATGATTCGGCTAAGGCATTTGCAATTTCTGCCGGAGAGGACAACTCCTTTCCTTTCCAGTTTAATATTGAGGATGGGGACTGGACATATTTGCCATCAATTGTTCGTATTTTCTTCCAGATGAGTCTGATATCTGTGTCCTTGTTTATACTAGAGGAAAAGCTAATCCATGCTTCTCTTTTTGCTTTCCTTCTTATTTGGCGGAACTTAGCTTTCATTCTTTTAAAACTAATTAGGTTACTGGTTGTGGGGAATTTGCGGAACAAATTCCAAGCCCTATTTTTTTGCTGTTTAGCGTATGTACAATCCGGATTCCACCAGTAATTATTGTGTTTGCGTTTCCCAGGCAAGGACTTTGGTATTGTAGAGTTGGCAGCTTGTAATATTTGATTAGTTATATGTTGTGTGACATAATCTATGGGTTGAAGTTGAATTATTTCATCATCTAACTGAACATTTGAAGCATATTCATTCCAGTGTGCCCTACGAAATTTCCATTTGGAGCGACCCGGCAAAGGGGAGTTTACCCGTGTTTGCAGCTTGCAGAGAATTGGTAGATGATCACTATTTAGTGGATTTTCAAGAACAGACCACTCCGTATTAGTACATATGGAGGGAGAGCAGATTGAAAGGTCTATAGCACTCATGGATCCTGTTGAAAAATGTATATAGGTAGGCTCTCCAGTATTCAAAAGGGTAAGTTGGCACACATCGAGAAGATTTTCTATTTGTTTACCTCTTTTGTCGATTGTTGGAGATCCCCACAGCGAGTGATGAGCATTGAAGTCTCCGAGTAAATAGAAAGGAGGTGGTAGCTGGTCTATTAGATTTTCTAGATTTTCTGAGGAGATTGAGGAATTTGGGGGAATATATATAGATGCTATTGTAAGAGTCATGCCAATTTCTGCGCGCATTGCCACTACCTCAAAAGGAGTCTGAAGAGCAACAGGTTTAGATGGAATATTATTTCTAACAAGAACTGCCACGCCTCCACGAGCTGGCGAGTCGATACTCCTATCTCTTCTGAACATGGTATAATTTTTAATGGTAGGACACACTTGTGGATTTAAATAGGTTTCTTGTAGGGATATACATGCTGGTTCATAGCGGTTTACGAGATCATGCAAGTCATCTTTTGCATTACGAAAGCCTCTACAATTCCACTGAAGAATTCTTTCCATTATGCGTTCTTGTTAGTTGTTTTTGCTTCTGACAGTTTTTTGGTTGTAGCTTGTTTATACCTCTCTATTTTTACTTTGTCTTTCTTAGGAAAGAAAGGACGTGTTGTGTCTATCTCATCAGTTGCGTGGAGTTCTAAAATTCCATCATCTGAATTTTTCTCCTGATCAATATCCATTTCCGTTGAAATCCGTGGATGCACCATTGGGGTTTCTGTAGCTTTTGGTTTCATTGTTGACGCATCGGCTGGAATGGAGATTGGAGTACTGCTGGCTTGTTCAGTTGTTTGTTGTGAAGGACACTGTTTGGGAAGAGTGAGTATGGATCGTGCCCAATTCGCGATAGATGTATTAGGAGGAACTGTAACGTCCGTTTGGATACTTACTGATTGCACCTGTTTGGCAGCTGTGGCATACGTTCGCTTTGGCTCCATTTTGATTATTTCTCTTCTCGCCTCTGAATAAGTGACTTTGTTTTCCACTTTATATTTCTGTATTTTTTTCCCTTGCTTCCATTGTTCGCATATTTTAGAGAAAGCTGGATGATTCCCTTTACAATTTGGGCAATTAGGAGTGGTAGCATTGCAATCGGATTGATTGTGGTCTTTCGATCCGCAGTTAGGACATATTGCCTCACCTCTACATGCAGTCTGAGAGTGTCCATATTTTTGGCACTTATAGCACCTGATTGGGTTTGGGATGTAGGGTCGGACACGGCAATGGAGATAGCCTGCTTTGACAGATGTTGGTAAGATGGGAGAGCTAAAAGTGAGGATTATGCTCCTTGTTGGAATGAGAGTACCATCTTTACGGGTCATGATTCTCCTGGCTTGGATGACTCTTTGTTCTCGTAGCTCTTTGACTATTTCCTCCTCTGATACGGTTAATAAGTCCCATTCTGCAATTACTCCCTTGGAGGAATTTAAGGTGGCATGGGGAGTGACTTTTATTGGATGTCCGCCGAAAGTTGTCAGATTTAATAGCTTTGCAGAATGCTGGGATTTCGTGGTCTCTACCAGAAGATCCCCAGACTGGAGTCGCCTTACTGATTTTGGTGAACCTGCGACAGCCTCTAAGCATTTTTGCACAAGGAATGGGGACAATTTACTCAAAGGCTGGTCTGATGTAGAGTGCAGTATGAGAAATGCTGGTATCTCCTCTTGAGGATTTGTTTTCAACCTCTTGGGTTGGGAGAAGTCATCATCGGTGTGTTTAGTCGCTAGTTTTGAGCTCGGAGGCTCTAAAGGTGGAAACGAATTGTTATCCATCTTTGCTCCTTTCAGCCCCGGGAGAGTGGATTTCTTCTCCCAGGTTACCGGCCCCGCCACGGGGAGGCAGGAGCAGTGCCGCTAGAGTGACCAAGCGGTATAAGAGTTAGTATATTAGTTTAAATGAAAAAAAGAAAGGTGATTTGCCTTTCTGAAACTTACTTACAGATCGTAAGTCTAAGTTTACTAGTATTTAATGAAAACGTAAGAAAACTTTTTTAACTGAACAAAAAGTGCAGCTTCAAGAAAAACGCTCTAGAAATCACTGAGAATCGCTTGATCACTATAACGCTTGGCACCCGGGGCCGATGTTGCTGGTGACCGGGACAAAGACGTTAGAAATTTGAAGTTCAGGATCTGGATGAAGTTTGCGTTGTCTACAGAAATGGATGGCAACTGTTTTCTGTTGTGAGAGCCGATAGCCGTTGAGGCTCGCCCATTGTTGAATTTTATTAAGTGATATCTGAAGCTGTCTTTCAATAGACCTCATGTTTTGTTTGTTTGAGTGTGGGCTTTACGGCGCAAGAGCAACATGGCCATAATGCGCCTAACTCTGGTAAAGTTTAGTGCTTTTTTTTTTTTTTTTTTATATATATTGCAGTTAACGTTTACAGTGTGTTATACAGTTTTATCTCTTTAAGGAAAGTGAAGACTTTGTCTACATGTGGCATATCTGCTAAAAGATGGGCAATGCTCGGAGAATTCGTTGCTGAAAAAGAGGCAAATAAAGTTTGACGCTCATTTTTATAAATCGGGCAGTCAATGAGTATGTGTTGGACTGTAAGTTGGGCTTTGCAGTTTGTGCAACGTGGTGGATCAGCGGCTGTAAGTAGATAGAGATGTGTCAGGTGTGTGTGACCTATTCGTAATCGGGCTAATACAACTTCTTCATGACGGTTCTCACGAATACTAGACTTCCATGGTTTGAGATCTTTTTTAATGCCGAGTAATTTGTTATTGGCCTGACTCTGCCAGATGCGTTGCCATTGTTCCATACATTGTTTCTTTATAATGTACTTGTAGTCAGATGCAGGTGTAGTAAAGGCTTGGGCTATAGGGTCGGTAGCAGTTTTGGCAGCTAGGTCGGCCTGTTCATTTCCAGAAATTCCAGCATGACCAGGGATCCAACATAACAGAACTTGTTGTTTCTTGTGGTTTAACTTTGTCAGAGTATTCCAGATCTGTCCAAGTAAGGGGTTATCATTTTTTGTATTGCGTTGTATGGCTTGGATAGCACTAATGGAGTCTGTATATACAACACTGTGCAATATGGTTTTAGAGAGTGCATAGTTTAAGGCTATGTGGATAGCACAAAGTTCTGCAGTATAGCTGCTACATTCTAAAGGGAGTTTCTTGGATATAGTTGTGTTGGGAAATACTGCTGCTGCTCCAACATGATTGTTAGTTTTAGACCCGTCTGTGTAAATTGGTGTGTACTGGCCGTGCTGGGTTCTCAGTGCGGTGTACATTTGCAGTGCGTTCTGTTGGGATAAGGTGTGTTTTCCCCATGCTGTCAATGAAAAGTCACACGGTGGTATATAGTATGTCCAAGGTGGAACTTCACGAGAGGCAGTGGGCTGTATTTTACTAAAGTCAATTTGCCAATCAGCCTGCAATGAGAAAAGACGTATCCCAGTTGGTGGATTTATTGATGGATAGGCTTGGTATAGGTTTATCCATTTAGGGGAGAAAAGTCCGTTCCAAGTGGGATGGTTTGGATGCCCTTTGAGTTTTACTGCATATTGTAATAGAAGCATTTGTCTGCGTAGCTGCAGGGAGGTTTCATGTGCTTCAGCATATAGGCTATGGACAGGTGATGTTCGGTACGCCCCCAGTGCAAGACGTAGAGCACTGTGGTGCACAGGATCAAGCCAGCGTAAAGCACTTTGTCTAGCAGAGCTATAAACTACAGAACCATAGTCTAGACGTGAACGTATTAGCGCATGGTACAACTGTAATAGTGTGTATCGGTCAGCTCCCCATGTTGTGCCTGATAGAACTCTTAAGATATTTAGCTTTTTAAGACAGGTGATCCTGAGTGTTTTTATATGTTCCAGGAAGGTGAGCTTTTGGTCAAGTATCACACCAAGAAAGCGGACACTAGGGACAACTGGTATGATTTGATTTTCTAGTCGAAGTTCTGGGTGTAGGTGTAGGTTACGCTTCCTGCAAAAGTGTATACCGACAGTCTTTTGGTTTGACAGGCGAAAACCATTGTTTTGGGCCCATTTTGCTATTTTGTTGATTGCACATTGCAGCTGTCTCTCTACCATCCGCATATTAGGAGAATGGCAGGCGATACTAAAGTCATCGGCATACAGGGTAGTGGATATTGTTTGTGGCAGGTCCTGTGTTATTGAGTTCATTTTTATATTAAAGAGGGTAGCACTTAGCACTGATCCTTGGGGCACTCCTTCTTCCTGTATGAACTTTGAAGATAAGTGGTTGTGAAATCGAACTTGAAATGAGCGGTGTTGTAGGAAGTTTCTTATAAACTGTGGTAGGTGTCCGCGTAATCCCAGATCGTATAGATTTCGCATTATACCGTATCTCCAAGCAGTGTCAAACGCTTTTTCAATGTCAAATAGGACCATCGCAAGATGTTCTTTGCGTACGAAGGCGTCACGGATGTTTATTTCTGTCTTAATCAATAGGTCAAGAGTGGATCTACCTTCACGAAAGCCACACTGCACTGGATTCATAAGGTTATTTCGACCTAGAAACCAGGATAGCCGAGCGTTGATCATTTTTTCCATTACCTTGCATAGACAGCTGGTGAGTGCAATAGGTCGGTAATGCTGCGGATTTGAAGAATCTTTTCCAGGTTTTGGAAAAGCCAAAACATAAGCATGCCGCCATTTGTCAGGGAAAGTGTTTTCTTTGAATATTCTGTTGAAGAGCAATAATAGTGTCTTGAGTGCAGATTCAGTGAGTTTTGCTATCATTATGTAATGTATTCCATCTGGACCTGCTGCACTGAGTTTAGTGGAGGCTAGAGCATGATGTAATTCTGACATTGTGAAAGGGAGATTGTATGCAGCACTGGATGTTGATTCAAAATTAATTGAGTGTTTTTCAGCTTGTGCTTTGAGTGTCTGGAATTGTGGCGAGTATGATGTCACAGCTGATATTTCCTTGAAAGATCTACCTAGAGCGTTTGCAATCTCCTCTGGTTTTGAAATATCAGAGCCATTTACATTAAGCATGGGACAGTTGACACTTGGATGTTTTGCATACATACGCTGTATTTTAGCCCAAACTGTTTGGGTTTTTGTCATTTTTGTAATTGTGGAAGCGAAACGCCTCCATGCTTCCCTTTTGCTGGTCTGTCTAACTCGTTTTGCTTTTGCCCTTGCCCTTTTAAAGCAGATGAGGTTTTCTGTTGTTGGGAACTTTCTGAAGATGTTCCATGCTCTGTTCTTCTCTTTTTTTGCGGCACTACATTCATTATTCCACCACACTTTACAGCGGGCCGATATTTTAGAGGATCGTTTCGGAATTGCTTTGTCCGCTGCTTGCAGTATTTTGTTAGATATATGTTCTACTGCCAAGTTTATAGGTGTTTGTTGAACTTGTTTTTCTTCTAGTGTAGCTAGCTGCTTGTACATATCCCAATCAGCTTTGGAGAATATCCATTTTGGGATTCGGTAAAAAATATGGGGAACGCTTGTATCAATGCGGCATATCACAGGGTAATGATCACTGCCCAGTGGGTTGCTGTGAATAGTCCATCCGAACAGAGGGTATATGGTTGCTGAGCATAAAGAGACATCAATAGCTGATGTAGATCCTGTGGGAAGATGCGTATAAGTGTGGGCTCCATTATTGAGAGTTATTAGATTGTGTTGATCAAGTAATTTTTCGATAGTTTTTCCGCGCTTGTCCAGGTTGTGGTTTCCCCACAGCGGATGGTGACTGTTCAGGTCTCCTAGGATACAATAGGGTTTGGGAAGCTGGATCACTAGTTCTTCTAATTCAGCGTAGCTTATGTTTTGGTTAGGTGGTAAGTATAATGAGACTATGGTTAAATCAAAGTTGACATTGATTCGTGCAGCAACTGCTTCAAGATTTGTCTTTAGTGGAATTACTTTTGAGGGTATCTGGGAGTTGATGATCAGCGCTACTCCTCCATGTGCAACGTTGTTCAGATTGTGGGCAACACGATCTTGCCGATGTATTACGTATTTCTGAAGGGAAACAATTATATTTGGTGTTAGATTGGTTTCTTGTAGGCAGAAGGCAATAGGATCATACTGCGAAAGGAGATCTCGGATGTCAGCCAAATTACTGCGATAGCCTCTGCAGTTCCATTGTAAGAAAGTAAGCATTATTTTGGTTTAGTGGGGCCCTCGATTTGTTTTCGAGGTGCAGAAGGTTTAGATCGCTCAAGTTTACCTTTTCCCTTCTTTGGGAAATAAGGTTTCGCTGTATCCATCTCCTCTTCAGTAAAAAGTTCTAAAATCTGTCCATCTTGGTTTGAATTATCTTCTGAATCCATGTAGTCTGTTTGGTTTGAGTCGGGAGTGGTAGACACTGTAGTATTTTGCTGTTGAGTGGCATCTGGTTGTATTGTGATCGGCGTATTTATTGCTTTGCTTTGTTTGCTTTTTGTTTGGGTTGTTGGCACTGAGGACAATATTGACTTTGCCCATTCAGCTAGTGACTTTGTTGGTGGTATGGTGACCTCTGTTTGGGTAGCAATTGATACATGATTTTTGGTTATTTGGGCATAACTTGGCTTGTTAGTATTTGGAACTGGTAAGGATTTTTTAGCTTCTTGGTAGGTTACATTATGTTCAGTTTTGTATCGCTGTATCTGTTTTTCGCGTTTCCAAAGGGGACACTCCTTCGAATACGCCGGATGGGCTTCTTTACAGTTAATGCAGTTTGGAGTTGTGTTAGTGCAGTCATTTGTAGAATGTTCAGTGGATCCACATGTGGCACAGGCAGCTGCTCCTCTGCAGACCGTCTGTGAGTGCCCAAATTTCTGGCACTTATAGCAGCGTAATGGATTTGGTATGTATGGTTTAACTCGGCAGTTAAGGTAACCGGCTTTGATCAATGTTGGTGGTTTAGGATTATCAAAAGTAAGGATTATATTCCGGGTAGGAACTAGTACATTATCCTTCTTCGTGAGAATTCGCCTTACATTGATGACTCCTTCTTCTCGTAATTCCTGTTTGAGTTCTTCATCTGACAAATTGAGGAGGTCCCACTCAGTGATGACACCTCTTGACGTGTTCAAGGAAACGTGCGGTGAAACGCTGACCGAAATTCCACCAAAGGATTGTAATTTTTGTAGTTGTTCAGATTGTCTGGCAGTGACAACTTCAACCAGTAGGTCTCCAGATCTTAACCGACGAACTGTCTTGGGAGTACCTATTATGCTTTCTAGGCTTTTTTGCACTAGGAAAGGGGAGAGTTTTCCAACTGGTTGTTCTTGAGTTGAATGTATAATTAAAAAGGTTGGGGTTCGGATTCTGCCTACGTCAGTCTTTTGACGTTTTGCTGTTGTTGTTGTTGTTGTTTTTTGGTGCAAGGGCTGCTTAGGCCATATTGCACCTATCACTGTTATAAATGGTACATATGCATGGTGGTTGTGATGGCATTACTTAAAAACGATCATATAATTCGATAATTTTTGTGAAGTGAAAGAACTCCAGTAGATTAGCGTCGTTACCTATGATATGGCAGAGTGTCAAAGGTTCTTTAAGGTTTGGTAGAAAGCTAAAAGAGACTTGGCGGGCAGTGGTGTATAAAGTACACTCAATAAGAATATGCTTTATTGTGAGTGGACAATTGCACTGTGTGCATTGTGGAGGATCATTACCTGTGAGGAGATAAAGGTGGGTAAGGTGACTATGGCCAATTCGCGCTCTAGTTAAAATTACTTCCTCCCTCCTGTTCATACGGAAACTGGAGGTCCACGATTGCGGTTCAGGTTTTATTTGGCGGAGTTTATTGTGTGTTTGGGCTTGCCATTGAATTCTCCATTGTTCTTTACACATTCTTTGAATGTTACTTTTGTAGTCAAGATATGGGACGTAATGCTGTGATAATTCTCTGTCGGATGGATGTTTAGCGGCATAGTCTGCACGTTCGTTTCCTAGTATCCCAGCATGGCCTGGGATCCAACAGAAAATGACCACTCGTTGGAGTTCTTGAAGATGCATCAGTTTGGATTTTATGAGCTTTATTAAAGGATGTGTTTTAGAAGAATTGTTCTGTAAAGCTATAATCGCACTCTGGGAGTCTGTATATATCATGCTTTTATGGATGGTCAGATGGAGGATATTTTCCACTGCAATTTTGATGGCGTATAATTCAGCTGTATAGCTGCTGCATTCATTGGGAAGTGATACAGAAAAGGTTTTATGAGGGAAAACGGCTGATGCACCCACTCCACTCTCAGATTTTGATCCGTCAGTATATATTTTTGAAAAATGCAGATAATTTTGTGTATGGGCTATATGGAGTTGTTGTATATTAACATTTGCAAGAGAGTGTTTTCCCCAGTTTAGAAAATAACTGTCACAGAGTGGCATAATACACCTCCATGGGGGATCCGTACTGCTTAAATCTTGAAGAACTTTATCGGGATCTATATTCCAGGTTTCTGATAGTGCTTGAGCTCTGAGAGCAAAAGGTTGAATTGCTCTTGGTTTATTTCTATAGAATGTTGTGAACTGTGGGTCGTTAAGTATCGGCCTAATGGGATGGGTAGGTAGACTTTGGATTTTAGTTGTATAGTTAAGAATTAACATCTTTCTTCTGAGGGTTAGAGGAAGTTCATGAGCATCAATATAAAGACTTTGGACTGGTGAAGTTCTATAAGCGCCTGTGGAAATCCTCAGGGCAGAGTGTTGAATTGGTGCAAGTCGCGCTAGCACACTTTCTCTAGCAGAATCATACACCGGGGCACCATAATCAAGGCGAGATCTGATTAGGGCTCTATACAAATGCAGTAACGTGTACCGATCTGCACCCCATGATGTAGAAGAAATGACTCTGAGTATGTTCATTTTTTTCAGGCAAGACGTCTTTAGATGTTTAACGTGCTCTATGAAGTTCAACTTACTATCAAAAGTCAGACCAAGCAGACGAATGCTGCTCACAACTGAGATAGTTTGATTTGTTAAGTGTACTTCTGGATCTGGATGCATCTTCCTTTTGTTGCAAAAGTGAACTACTTTAGATTTTGAACAAGAGAGTCTATACCCATTCTGTGCCATCCATAACTGAATATTATTAATTGAAATTTGGAGCTGCCGCTCAATGAAAGTCATGTTTTGAGAACTGCAAGAAAAAGTGAAATCATCGGCATAGAGGTATGAATTCACAGTGCTGGGCATATATTTAGTCATATGGTTTATTCTTATTGCGAATAAGGTGGCACTGAGCACAGAGCCTTGTGGGACCCCTTCTTCTTGTATATATGTTTGAGAGAGAACTTGTCGGTATCGGACTTGAAAAGATCTGTGCTGAAGAAAATTCAATATGAAGTACGGTAAGTGGCCTCTCAGGTCAAGGGAATGCAGATCTCTTAGGATACCAAAACGCCATGTGGTGTTGAAGGCTTTTTCTACATCAAGGCATACCATGACGAGATGCTCATTTCGAATGAATGCATTCCTGATGTTTGTTTCCGCTTTGACCATGAGATCCAGGACTGATCGATTTTTTCTGAATCCAAATTGATTGTCAGAAATTATATTCTTAGAGTCGAGAAACCAAGTAAGTCGACGGTGAATTATTTTTTCCAGGGTTTTGCTTAAGCAGCTGGTGAGAGAAATAGGTCTATAGTTTTCAGGAATGGAATGATCTTTTCCTGGTTTCGGAATTGCTATTATATAGGAGTGGTGCCAGGAACTGGGGAAACAATGTTCAAGAAAGATGCGATTGAAAAACGTGAGCAGTGAACAGACCGATTCTTTATTTAAGTGTTGGAGCATTATGTAGTATATTCCGTCGGGGCCTGCAGCACTGTGTTTTGAGCTAGATATGGCTTCTTGAAGTTCAAGCATTGTAAGCGGCTGATTATAAGGTAAAGTACATTTACTCGTAGATCTGAAGTTCAGTTTGGACTTTTCAGCTAATGCTTTGATCTTCTGGAATGATAGATCATATGCTGTTGAGGCAGATAGCTGTGAAAAAACAGTCCCTAGGGCATTGGCTATATCTACAGGAGAAGAAAGATCCTGTCCATTCCAGTTCAGAATTGGAGAGGATAATTGGGGAGCTTTGCCACTTAGTTGTTTTATTTTCCGCCATAGTATTCTTGAATCAGTATTCTTATTAATCGTGCTCGCAAATCGAATCCAAGATTCTCTTTTAGCTTTCTTCCTAATGTGACGGGCCTTGGCTCTGAGTCTCTTGTAGTTTATAAGATTGGCGGTGGTGGGATATTTTCGAAACAGATTCCATGCTCGGTTTTTTTCTTTTTTTGCACCTTTGCACTCTTCGTTCCACCAATAGTTTGTGGTTCTATGGGTTGTTGACTGTGATTGTGGAATCGCAGTGCATGCAGCAGCGAGTATTTGTCTTGTGATGTGATCGGTAGCTGTGTCAATAGGACAGGTTTCGATGATCTGTTCATCAAAGGACACTCGGGAAGTGAATTTTGCCCAATCTGCTCTGTGAAATTTCCATTTTACATAGTTTTGGGAAATTATGGATTGTGCTGTTTGAATTTTACATATTAGCGGAAAGTGATCACTATTTAGCGGGTTGTCGAGGGCCGTCCACTCAATACTAGGGAAGAGGATCGGAGAGCATATCGAAAGGTCTATTGCAGAAGTTGTACCCGTAGAGAGATGGATGTAAGTTGGCAAGCCAGTATTTAGTATAATCAGATTTTGTCTGTCAGCAAGCTGTTCGATAAGTTGTCCTCGTCTATCTGCATTGGGAGAACCCCACAATGGATGGTGTCCATTGAAGTCACCCAATAAACAGATAGGGGTTGGCAACTGCTGAATAAGATCTTCCAGTTCATGGATGGTATAGGACTGATTGGGCGAAAGGTAGATAGAAACAATTGTCAATGTAATACCAATCACAATACGTGTTGCAACAGCTTCGATGGAGGTTTGTAAAGGAATTAATCTGCAAGGTACTCTGGAGTCTATGAGTATGGCTACCCCTCCGTGAGCATTATTTGTAGCAGTTCTGTCTTTTCTAAAGAGTGCATAATTTTTAACTGAGAGTGACACATGACGTGTTAAATTTGTCTCCTGTAGGCAGATGCCTACGGGATGATAACGATCAATTAACTCGTGGATGTCATCAATGTTACTGCGAATTCCTCTACAGTTCCACTGTATGATTTGGTGCATTATTTGGTTTTGTTACTTGAGGAAGATTCTGAGTCTTTTTTATTTCCAGGCTGTTTGTGGCGATCGAGTTTCATTTTCTCTTTTCTTGGAAAGGTTGGGCGTCCGGTATCCAAGACATCTTCTGCATGAAGATCTAGGATAGGTTCATTTGGGTCAGCATTGTTATCAGTGTCCATATTTTCTGAAGTGATATTGTTTGTCTTCCTATTTGTAACTGAGTCGGTTTTTGACTTTGAAATATCTGGTGGTCTATGTGGGGTTGCTGGTGGGACTGAGACAGGGGTGTTGTTGGCTCTATCTACTACCTTTTGCTCTTTTGGAGTCTGTTTCATTGATGGTGACAGTATAGATCGGGCCCAATCTGCAATCGACATTGTTGGGGGAACTGATACTTCAGTTTGTGTTGCTGTTGTTTGGTGTTTTTGCATTGCTGCTGCATAGGTGTTCTTAGGTGCGTTAAGCATAATTTGCTTTCTTGCCTCTTGGTATGTGACTTTTCGTTCTACCCTGTACTTTTGGATTTTTTTTTCAGTTTTCCATAGATCGCATGACTTGGAGTAGGCTGGATGCACGCCTTTGCAATTCAGACAGTGCGGTGTTTTGGCGTCACAGTCTGTGTGCGAATGTTCTTTCGACCCACAGTTTGGGCAGGCTGGATCTCCTCGACAAGCCATTTGTGCGTGACCAAATTTTTGACACTTGTAGCATCTTATAGGATTCGGGATAAAGGGTCGTACTCGGCAGTTGAGATAGCCGGCTTTGACACTGGATGGCAAGATAGGTGTTCCGAATGTCAGGATGATGTTGCGGGTGGGAACAAGTTCTCCATCTTTCCTGATCATGATGCGCTTGGCTTGTATTACTTTCTGATGTTTGAGTTCTTGGGCCAGTTCATCTTCTGTTACATTTATCAGATCCCACTCAGCAATTACTCCCTTGGAAGTATTTAGTGTTGCATGAGGGGTAACTTGAATGGGTAGCCCGCCAAATACTGTTAGTTTCAACAGTCTCTCAGAATGTGCACGACTCACTGTTTCTACCAAGAGGTCTCCAGATCTTAGTCTTCTCACCATTTTGGGAGAGCCCGCCACATTTTCCAAACATTTTTGTATAAGAAATGGTGAGAGAGTGCTCATAGATTTGTCCGACAGACTATGTAAGATAAGGAATGATGGGCATTCCTGTTGGTCTGTGTCTGTACGCAGTCGTTTAGACTTTGTTACATCGTGAGAAATTTCATGATCAGCATTGTTGATGGTACTGGATGAGCGCCTAGGCTGCTCAAGCTCTGGGTAATTGTCGTAGTCCATGTTAGGCTCCTTTTTGCCCTGGGAGGTTGACTTTCCCTCCCAAGTTTCCGGCCCCGCCACGGGGAGGCAGGAGCAGTGCCGCAAGGAGGCCAAGCGGTTAGATAAGTTAGTTGGTTAGTAAAATAGAGTAAATATATGTAATTAAATAGAAAGGTGAGTTTCCTTCCTTGTTCTTACTTGTGATTTTTCAAGTATAGAACTGAATTATAAATGAACTTCCAGTAAAAAACGATATAACTTAATATAAACTTTTGTCACTTGGAAAGATCGCTATATATTCGCACTTTGAACGCTTGACCTCGAATTCGCTTGGCACCCGGGGCCGACGTTTTGCTGCGACAGAACCAGACTCCTCTTGTTCTTGCCTTGTCAGAGTTTCTTCTGTGTACCCAGTGTTTTTCTGGGTTTTATGGACTTCTTGCTCCATTTCGCCCTGGAAGGGAGATCTTTTCCCCTCCAGGTTACCGGCCCCGCCACGTGGAGGCAGGAGCAGTGCCACCTTTGTGACCAAGCGGTAGTGGGTTAGTAGTAATATGCAAAGAAAAAAGGGGAAAAAAAAGAAAGAAGGTTAATTTTCCTCCTGTTCAAGTAAAGTGATTTCTTTACTGAAGCTTATTTAATTGATTGTTAGTGTAACGCTGTAAATAAAGAAGACGATTTTACTTATTCAAGAGAGCGCAATTCACTGGCAAATACACTTGATCACAAAATCGCTTGGCACCTGGGGCCCTTCATGTTTTGAGAATGACAAGAGATGGAAAGGTCATCTGCATAAAGGTAAGTCTCAACTGTATTTGGAAGCTGCTTAGTAATATAATCTATTCTCAGGGCAAAAGGTGTGGCACTCAGTACTGATCCCTGTGGAACACCTTCTTCCTGGATGAAAGTTGGGGAAAGGGCATGTTGATATCGAACTTGAAATGTTCTTGTATGTAGAAAGTTCTGAATGAATATAGGAAGATTGCCTCGTAGTCCGAGAAGGTAAAGATCACTAAGTATACCATACCGCCAGGTGGTATCAAAAGCCTTCTCTATGTCTATTGAAACCATTACTAGATGTTCATGTTTGACAAAAGCATTACGGATGGCAAATTCGGCCTTGACCATAAGATCTAAGCATGATCTGTTTTGGCGAAAGCCATATTGACAATGGCTCATTAGATGTTCCGACTCAATGATCCAGACGAGTCTTCTGTGGATAATTTTCTCAAGGATTTTACTGAGGCAGCTTGAGAGAGATATGGGTCTATAGCTATTTGGGTTGGATGGATCTTTTCCAGGCTTCAGGAATGCCAAAATTGTAGAGTGATGCCAAGATGCTGGATAAACATTTTCTAAAAATATGCGATTGTAAAAGACCAGGAGGCAGCGCAGAGCTTTGTCATCAAGATGTTGTAGCATGACATAATAAATTCCATCTGGTCCAGCAGCACCATTGCGAGCTGTTCTAATGACATGTAAAAGTTCAGAATATTGCAGAGGTTTGTTATATGGGAGAAGACGGGTAGTTTGATTTTTGATTTGATTTGGGTTTTATTGGCGCATAAGCAACTTGGGCTATAATGCGCCAAGACCAGGTCATGTATAAAAGAGTAAACTTTCAGTGACCTAATTAGTTAGGTCACTATGTCAAAAAATTTAACAAAGGTATAAAAAACAGAAAATCACAATAAAATGTAAATTTTATATATAAGCAAAAACGTTTATTGATTTTAAAAAGCTAAAAACAGCAGACACGTGGTCATTGTCGGATAAAATCTGGCTGAGTGTATAAGGCTCAGCCAGACGACTAAAAGCGGTAAAATAAAAATCACGTTCAGGGGTAAAACATGGACATACGGTTAAAATGTGATAAATAGATAAAATGGTGTCACAGTTCTCGCACATAGGACAGTCACCTGCCCTCAGCAGAAAAGAATGTGTAAGATGACTGTGTCCTATGCGGAGACGAGCTAGAACAACTTCCTCCTTACGATTCCTGCGCAGACTAGACTGCCACGGTTCAATTACAGGCTTTATACGATATAATTTATTCGCAGTCTGTCTATTCCACGAATCCTGCCATTGGGAATGTATCTTTTGATGTACTATTTGCCTGTAGTCTGTATAGGGGACTAACAGGCAGCGGTTATTATTGGGAATTGCTGATTTGGCTGCGGCGTCAGCCAAATCATTTCCCCTAATCCCAATGTGGCTGGGAATCCAGCAGAAGCGGATGTCATATTCGCGTTCATGGAGAACGTGAATCTTCTGCTGGATGCTAGACAGAACTGGATGAGGATTATATCTCACAGATATTAAAGCCTGTAACATGCTAAGAGAGTCGGAATATAAGATGAACCGTTGGTATTGGCATTTACTAATGTGATCCAAGGCTAACTCAATTGCGTGCAGCTCTGCAGTAAATATGCTGCATTCAAAGGGAATCTGCTCTGATATAGTGCTGTCTGTAAAGACAGCAGCAGATCCCACATATGATTCCGACTTCGAACCGTCTGTGTAAACTGGCGCGAAGTCAGAATATTCAGTTCGGTGTGCTGAATGAAGCTGCAGGTAGACACATGATGGAGTGTCCGACTTTCCCCAGTTTTTAAGCGACAAGTCGCATGCCGGGACACGAGCATGCCAGGGTGGAAAGGGTTGCTTTGATGTTTGGGCAACCTTGTCTACCTTGATATTAAGTTGTTTGAGTAGCTCTTGGAAACGAATACCAAAAGGACGATTGGCAGTCTTTCGAGTATTGTATAAATTTTCCCACCGTGGCTCAAAAACGAATGGCCACGTAGGATGGTCTGGCAGGGATTTCAGTTTTAAGGCGTATATTAGAGACAACTGCTTACGTCGAAGTGATAACGGTGGTTCGTTTGCTTCGACGTATAAGCTCTGGACTGGAGATGTTCGAAATGCTCCAGTAGCGATGCGTATAGCCTGATGATGGACGGGGTCCAGCCACCGCAGGACACTGTCTCGGGCTGAGGAATATACCTGGGACCCATAATCTAGTTTGGATCGCACTAGTGCACGGTAAAGCCGAAGAATGGTACATCGGTCTGCTCCCCAAGATGTAGAGGAGAGCGAGCGGAGAATATTAAGTCCACGTGTGCACTTGGTGCGGAGTTGACGAATGTGATCCAAAAAAGTTAGTCTTTTATCGAATATGAGTCCCAAGAATTTTGTGTTCGCTGCTACTGGAATTGCATTTTGTCCGAGCCTTAATTCAGGTTCAGGATGAAGATTACGCTTGCGACAAAAGTGTACGCAAACGGTCTTCTCCGGCGAGAACCTGAAGCCATTAGCAAGTGCCCAGGAATTTAGACAATCAATGGCTTTCTGCAGTTGTCTTTCAATAACCCTCATGTTGCAAGACTGGCAAAAAATGCTAAAGTCATCAACATAGAGGGCACTGTTTACAGTTGGAGGAAGTTGTTCTGTGATGGAATTTATTTTTATGGCAAAAAGCGTGACACTTAATACTGATCCTTGTGGTACTCCCTCCTCTTGGTTAAAGGAGCGAGAGAGTGAGGATCCCACACGAACTTGGAACGATCGTTTGGCGAGAAAGTTTTTAATAAAAATGGGGAGTTGCCCCCTAAGACCAAGGCTATGCAGATCTTTTAGGATGCCAAATCTCCAAGTTGTGTCATACGCTTTCTCCAAGTCAAAGAACACCGACACCAAGTGTTCGCGTTTTAGGAAAGCATCCCGGATGGATGCTTCCAATCTAATAAGATGGTCCAAAGTGGACCGGTTCCTTCGGAAGCCGCACTGGATATTGGAGAGAAGGTCATTTGCCTCGAGATACCATATTAAGCGAGAATTAACCATTCTCTCCAGGATTTTGCACAGACAGCTAGTCAGAGCAATAGGACGATAGTTGGTGGTGACTTTTGGATCCTTTCCTGGCTTAGGGAAGGCAAGAACGATTGCCTTTCGCCAGGAATCCGGAAACTGCCCTTCAGTAAAGATTCTGTTATACAGAAGGAGCAGACAATCCATAGATTTTGGTGATAGATGTTTAATCATTTCATAATGGATGCCATCTGGCCCAACAGCACTTGCTTTGGAAAGAGTGAGGGCTCTTTTCAGTTCCTCTATAGTGAATGCCCCGTTGTAGGGATAGAGGCCCTTGGTCTTAAAATTAAGTGCTTGTTTTTCTAGTTTATGTTTCAGGACCAGGAACTCTGGGGAGTACGAGGATGTTGCGGAGATGTTAGAGAATGTTTCCCCAAGAGCATTGGCTATTGCAGTTGGATCTGCAATAGCGCATCCATTATAATCTAGGATTGAAGAAGGGTGGGATGTATATTTTCCCTTCATTTTCCGGATTTTATCCCAGACTACCTTAGAGTTGGTAGACTGGTTAATAGATGATGTAAAACGGATCCACGATTCCTTTTGACTCTGACGACGGATATATCGGGCTTTCGCCCGTGCACGTTTAAAGGTTATAAGGTTCGTCGTGGTGGGATAGCGGCGGAATATCCCCCACGCTTTGTTTTGAGCCTTTTTTGCCGCTGTGCATTGGGAATTCCACCAAGGTTTAGGAAATGGTGGAAACCGGGCAGATGTTTTTGGAACAGCATTCGCAGCTGCTTGGACAATATTTTCTGTGATGTACTTAACTGCAACATTGATAGATTCTTGACTGACTGTGCTAAGATCAAAATTTGCCTGATGTTGGAAGGCAGTCCAGTCAGCCTGATCAATCTTCCACCGTGGTAACCTAAAAGGAAGACATGGTCTCCCACTGTGTAACAAGGTTATCACGGGGAAGTGATCGCTTCCGTACGGATTCTCCTCCACTTCCCAAGTGAGTGAAGGGAGTAGAGAAGGGGAGCAGATAGAGAGATCAATGGCAGAAAAAGTACGGGTAGGCATGTGGAAGAAGGTGTTTGTTCCAGTATTTAGAAGGGAAAGGTCATTGTCATTGAGCATATGCTCTATGACTCGTCCCCTTCCGTTGATGTTAGCACTACCCCACAGGGTGTTATGTCCGTTAAAATCCCCAAGTAAGAAAGGGGGTGGCAGCTGCGTAAGGAGATCATCAAGGTCTGCCTGGGGGATGTCAGTCCCAGGTGGCAAATAAATGGAGCACACAGTTAATAGAAATCCCACTGAAAGGCGAATTGCAACAGCCTCTATGCTGGTTGTAATTAGCAAAGGCTGCACTGGGGTCTGGTTACCCACAAGGATAGCCACTCCCCCATGTACAGGGCCGTCCGCAATTCTATCCTTTCGAAAAAATGTGATGTTGTGCATGGTGGGATCATCATTTGCCTTTAGATATGTCTCCTGCAAGCAAAAGCAAACCGGCTCGTGCTTTTGCAGGAGGGCCTTGATGTCATCTATATTTTGCCGGAATCCACGACAATTCCATTGTAGGAATTTAGCCATTATTTTGGCTTGGTGGGTCCATCTGGCGGCTTCCGAGGTGCTGAGGGCTTACTTTTATCAGTCTTGGATTTATCTTTTTTG
This sequence comes from Mastigoproctus giganteus, assembly GCF_048544385.1. NCBI lineage: Eukaryota > Metazoa > Arthropoda > Arachnida > Uropygi > Thelyphonidae > Mastigoproctus > Mastigoproctus giganteus. Next base: position 160,024,743 of record NC_143579.1, read on the forward strand.
GGGAAGAATGGACGCTGTCCCGTGTCCATTTCTTCCTCCGCAAAGAGTTCCAAGACTGATTCTTCGGGTACCTCCTTTTGCTCGACATCCATTTTTTCTTGGGTAGTAGGGGGGACTTCCCCTTTCTTATTCTTTTCTTTCGTAATTACCTTTGTTAATTGTGGAGCATTAGGAGGTACCGATATAGGAGTGGCAGCTGATTGGTCCTTCTGTGTAGGTTTTTGCGAACTTAAGAGATACCGCGCGATGGGTGTGAAAGATTCCTTGGGAGGAATGGTCATGTCCGTCTGAGTTCCGACGGAACATCTCCCTGCTACCTTCTGGGCGTAGGTAGGTCTGTTGATATTCAGGGGTTTGACCGATTTCCTTGCCTCCTGGTATGATATATTTAGCTCTGCCTTCAGCCGTTGAATTTCTTTTTCTTCTTTCCACCTCTGGCATGCTCGTGAGTAGGCCGGATGTTCGCCCTCACAGTTAATACAGGTGGGTTTTGCGGCTGAACATGCTGTTGTTTCGTGGTCCTTTGCACCGCATCGTGCGCATGCAAGGACTCCACGGCAGGCCATTTGAGAGTGTCCATACTTCTGGCATTTAAAACACCGTAAAGGGTTCGGAACGTATGGACGCACTGAACAGTTGATATATCCAGCTTTGATCTCGTCAGGAGGTTTAGGAGAGTTAAAAGTCAGGATAACGCTCCTGGTTTTAACTATTTTTCCATCCCTTCGCGCAGTGATTCTCTTGACGGCAATGACTCCCTGTGGTTTTAATTCGGAGCAGATTTCCTCCTCGGTGACGTCGAGAAGATCCCACTCCGAAATGACACCTCTCGATGAATTGAGTGTTCTGTGTGGTGTCACCGTTATAGGGATTCCTCCGATTGATGTTACTCGGAGTAGATGTTCGGATTGCCTGTCATTTTTAGTTTCAATTAAGAGGTCTCCAGAGCGGAGCCTCTTAACTGATTTGGGTGAACCTACTAACCCATCTAACCCTTTTTGGATAAAAAAGGGCGACATTTTACCAATCGGGTTTTCACCGGTTGAGTGCATAATCAGGAACCTTGGAACAGGCCCTGATGTTACTTCTGTTCGCTGCCTTTTTGTACTAATAGTACTATCTGGATCGTCGTCAATGTTTGCAGATAGGGACCGGGTTGGGGCCCCTGAAGAAATGAGTTTATCAGGATTCATAGAGTTTATTTAATTGTTCAGTGCCCGGGCTCCCCACCCACCACGGAGCCCAAAGGGACGCCCACTACCCGGCATGCAATAAATGCGCTCGGGAGTGGGACGCCAGGGCTACCCAGACACTATACCCGCACCGCCGCCAGCCTGAATCCTGTCCCTCGGACCATGAGGGTAGGGGCGTGGCATTGACACGGTTGACCCTCGCAGGCGAACCTACTAGCCGATTGATCCTAGCCGGGCCTTCCAGGACCACCCGTCTTGTCGAAGCAGGGGCCAAAGTGGTGTATTGAAGCTGGGCCCCTCAACCACCAGGATCCCCCTTTCCGAATTTCCACGGGTCGCAGCGCACGGCAAACACGCCGGATTCCATTGATGTAAGCCCGGAACCTAGGCTGTGGGCGTTGGATCCCAGTGATGCTAGTCTGGAAGTCCAGCAGCGTCACTGGGAGGTCCCCTCACCACGTACAGGTGCCCACGTCGAGGGGCGGGTAGTTTGAAAATGAATAGCATGCTTTTCTTTAGTGATTTTAATTCTTTGGAAAGAGGTAGTATAGGCTGACGTTGCTGAGATTTCTGCAAAAGTATTGGCTAAAGCATTAGCTATATCTGCAGGATTAGAGAGATCTTTTCCATTCCAGGAGAGGATTGGAGAAGGTATGGTAGGAAACTTACCAGACAGCTGTCTAATTTTTTTCCATATTATTTTGGGATCGGTATTTCTGTGAAAAGTGGATGCAAAACGGGTCCAGGATTCTTTCTTTGCCTGTTTTTGTATGAAGCGTGCTTTTGCCCTTAATTTCTTATAATTAATGAGATTGACTGTGCTCGGACATTTCCGAAACAAATTCCAGGCTTTATTTTTTGCTCTCTTTGCTGTGGTGCATTTGTCATTCCACCAGTAATTATAATGCTTTCGGCCCGGCGGATTTGATATTGGTATTGTGTCTTTAGCCACATTTAGAAGATGCGACGTGATGTAATCTGTCACATCATCAATGTGCTGGAGGTGGATTTTTTCCTCATCGAGGTCAATTGATGATTGAAATTTTGCCCAGTCTGCTCGGACAAATTTCCACTTTCTGCAGGGTTGAATTGAAGGAGTCTTTGCTTTTAGAAAGTTGCATACTATTGGGAAGTGGTCACTGCCCATGGGATCGTTTATTACATACCACTCTATGGCTGGGACTAGTACTGGTGAACAAATTGAGAGATCTATTGCTGAGGTGTGTCCTGTTGGAAGCTGTACGTGTGTCGGTTTGGTTTGGTTTGGTTTGGTTTGGAGTTTATTGGCGCATCAGCAACTGAGGCTATAATGCGCCAAATACCGGTCATATATAAAAGTGAAAACATTCAGTGACCTAAGTAGTTAGGCCACCATGTCGAGATATAAAAGGAGTAAAAAAACAAAACATATGAACAAAGGAATGCCAAATGAATTTTAAATTCGATTAAAAAGGTTTACTGATTTTAAAAAGTTAAAAACAGCAGACACATTGTCATTGTCGGATAAAATCTGAATGAGTGTATAAAGCTCAGCCAGAGGACTAAAAGCGGTAAAACAGAAATCACGTTCGTGTCTAAAACGTGGACACTCGGTTAAAATGTGGCGTATGCTTAAATAGGTGTCACAATTCTCACACATAGGACAGTCATCTGCCCTCAGCAAAAAAGCATGTGTAAGATGACTGTGTCCTATGCGGAGACGAGCTAAAACAACTTCCTCTCTGCGATTCCTGCGCAGACTAGACAGCCAATGTCGGATTACAGGCTTTATCTGATAGAGCTTGTTTGTGACTTGCTCATTCCAGGATTGTTGCCATTGGGACAGTAATTTATCATGTATTAATTGCCTGTAGTCTGTATAGGGGACTAGCAGGCAATAAGTGTTGTGGGGTTCGGGTGACCTGGCCGCAGCATCTGCCAGTTCATTTCCCACTATCCCAATGTGGCTTGGAATCCAGCAGAAACGAATGTCAAATGAACACTCAAACAAGGAATGCAACGTCTGCTGAATCCGGGTCACAAATGGATGAGGATTATACTTCCTACCCGATAAAGCCTGCAGTGTACTTAGAGAATCAGTGTACACCATACACTTTTGATACCTATGGGTTTTAATGTGGTCCAAGGCTAACTCTATAGCATACAACTCAGCTGTATATATGCTGCATTGTTGGGGAATCTTTCCAGATATAGAAAGACCTGGAAAGATAGCAGCAGATCCAACAGACAACTCCGACTTCGAGCCATCAGTGAAGACAGGCAAGAAGTCGGAGTATTCGGCCCGGTGGGCAGCATAGAGTTGGTGGTAGATAGAAGATGGAGTTATGGACTTACCCCAATTTTTAAGGGAGAAGTCGCACGATGGTAGGCGAGCATGCCAGGGTGGAAGTGGTTGCCTTGGTGACTGGGCAACATTGTCTACCATGATGTTGAGCTCTCTGAGCAGCTCTTGGACACGGATACCAAAAGGCCGATTGGCAGTCTGACGAGTGTTATATAGGTTTTCCCATTGTGGCTTGAAAACAGATGTCCACGTAGGGTTGTCTGGCAGGGATTTTAATTTAAGCGTGTATTTTAAAGACAATTGCTTTCGTCGAAATGACAGTGACGGTTCAGTTGCTTCAACATATAAACTCTGGACAGGGGATGTTCTAAATGCTCCAGTAGCGATACGAATGGCTTGGTGGTGAACTGGGTCCAGCCACCTAAGTACACTGTTTCTAGCCGATGCGTACACTTGGGACCCATAGTCTAGTTTAGATCGGACAAGTGCACGGTAGAGGCTGAGTAAAGTGGAGCGGTCTGCTCCCCATTTATTCGAGGAAATAGAGCGTAGAAGATTCAACCCTCTTGTGCACCTTGTCCGCAACGTGTGTCGGTGCACCTGTATTGAGTATAGTGAGATTTAGTGCATCCAAAAAACTTTCAATTAGTCGGCCTCGTCTATCCAATTTAGGAGAGCCCCATAATGGGTGGTGCCCGTTAAAGTCCCCTAATATACAGAGAGGTGGAGGTACCTGTATAAAGAGGTCTTCAAGATCTTTTAAAGAGTTAGTTGTTGTTGTTGTGATGGGGGTTTAATGGCGCACGAGCTGCTGGGGCTATAGTGCGCCTATTCATAGGAAAATGATAAAATTCAAATTTCTGATAGAATCAAATCATGATTTATTACAGTGATGTTTTAGAATTTATCATACAATCCAATTTTTTTCAAAAACGAGAAGAATTCGTTGATGTTTGCATCGTCACCTATAATATTTTTTAATGTCTTCGGTTCCGGAAGATTTTTTAGGGAAAGGAGGATGGATATTCTGTCCTGATCGTAGTGAGGGCAGTCAATGAGAATGTGTTTGACTGATAAGTGCGAGGAACAGTGTGGACAATGAGGAGGATCCTCTCCTGTAAGTAGGTGAAGGTGTGTCAGATATGTATGTCCTATCCGCGCTCGTGCAAGCACTACTTCTTCTCTGCGTACTGTTTTGGTGCTAGAGCGCCAAAGTTGTGGATCCTGTTTCAACTGATAAAGTTTATTATTGCTTTGGGTGTGCCATAGCTCTCTCCACAGTGCAAGACATGTTGCTTGTATGATATTATTATAGTCATAGATTGGAATAGGAGCATGGGTTAAATCATAAGTTGATGGATTTTTGGCAGTTTTGTCAGCCAGTTCATTCCCTTTTATCCCCGAATGGGCTGGGATCCAACAAAAGGTCACTGATTGATGACGTTCTTCAATTTTTAATAAGAGGCTTCTGATTTGGTTTAAAATAGGATGAACCTTGTAAGAAAAGTTTTGTATTGCTGTAATTGAGCTTAGAGAGTCAGTGTATACAATATATTTTAGAGATGGGTAGAGATTCAGGTTTTCTAAAGCTAACTTTATTGCATGAAGTTCTGCAGAGAAGCTGCTATACTCAGGTGGAAGGGAAGCAGAAATGATTGTAGAGGGAAATACTGCTGCTGCTCCAGCGGCTGAATGTGATTTGGAGCCATCAGTATATATTGGCAATAAATTAGCATATTTCTGAATATGGCTTGCATGCAGTTGTTTCACGTTGAGTGACGGTAGAAGATTCTTTCCCCATTTTTGAAGATAAGTATCACAAGTTAATTGTGGAGGAGGTGTCCAAGGTGGGTGAGGGCATTTCACTACATCTAGCCTGTTGACATTAGGAATATTCCAATTCTGTGTTACTTCAATTAGGCGTAAGCCTGCCGGTCTTATTTTACTGGGTTTATTTCTATAAAGGTTTTGCAGTGGTGGATTAAAGAGATATGGCCCAATAGGATGCTGACAGCAACTTTGTATTCGGACTGCATACTTAAGAAGTAGTGCTTTCCTGCGGAGACAAAGAGGGGGCTCATGTGCTTCAATGTATAAACTGTGGGTAGGAGATGTTCTGAATGCGCCAAGGGCAATCCGCAATGCACTATGCTGTATAGGGTCCAACCAGCGTAGTGTACTCTTTCGAGCAGAATCGTAGATTGGAGCACCATAATCCAAACGGGATCTGATCAATGCTCTATATAATAGAAGCAAAGATGTACGGTCTGCTCCCCAAGACATTGCAGATAAAGCTCTGAGTATGTTCAGTTTTTTGAGGCAGGAAGTACGCAGCGATTTAATGTGATCTAAGAAATTTAATTTTCTGTCAAGGATTAATCCCAAGAATCTGATATTGTTGGACACTGGAATGGTAAAATTTGACATCTGAAGTTCAGGATCTGCATGCATTTTTCGTTGATTACAAAAGTGGATTGCAACAGTTTTCTGCTGAGATAGACGATAGCCATTGAGTCCTGCCCACCTTTGGACCTTATTCAAGGATAACTGTAGTTGCCGCTCAATGGATCTCATATTCTGAGAATGGCAAGATATGGAGAGATCATCCGCATAAAGATAGGTCTCAATTGTATTTGGAAGTTCCTTTGTGATAGAATCAATTTTAAGGGCAAAGAGGGTTGCACTCAATACTGAACCTTGTGGCACTCCCTCTTCCTGTAAGAATGTCATAGAAAGCGAGTTGTGGTATCGAACTTGGAACGAACGAGTCTGGAGAAAGTTCCTGATGAAAATAGGAAGGTTGCCTCGTAGACCAAGGGCATGGAGGTCGCTGAGAATGCCATGACGCCAGGTAGTATCAAATGCCTTCTCTATGTCTATGGACACCAAAACGAGATGTTCATTTTTTACGAAGGCATTGCGAATTGCAGACTCTGCCTTGATCATGAGATCTAAGGAGGACCTGTTCTTACGAAAGCCATGCTGATTATTACTCATTAGATGTTGTGCTTCGATGGCCCATGCAAGTCGATTATGAATAATTTTTTCAAGTAATTTTCCGAGGCAACTGGAGAGGGAAATTGGTCGGTAATTGTATGGAATTGTAGGGTCTTTTCCAGGTTTCAAAAAGGCAAGGACTGTGGCATGATGCCAAGAGCTGGGATAAATGTTTTCCATAAATATCCGGTTATAATAGACCAGCAGTATTTGTAAATTTCTCTCACCAAGGTTTTGTAACATAATGTAAGAGATTCCATCTGGTCCAGCGGCACTGTTGCGTGTTGTTTTAATGACATGTATAAGTTCATGATATTGAAGAGGCTGATTATATGGAAAGAAAACTGAGGTTCGAAAGTTGATGGCTCGTTGTTCAGTCTTGGTCTTTATTTTCTGGAAATCCGGAGAGTAATTTGATGCCGCAGAAACTTCGGCAAAAGTTTTTGCCAAGGCATTTGCAATGGCTTGAGGAGCAGATAGTTCTTGCCCATTCCATGAAAGAATTGGTGAAGGGGTGGTTGGAAATTTTCCGGAAATCTGCCTGATTTTCTTCCATATTAACCTGGAGTTAGTGTACCTGTTTATGGTAGATGCAAACCGAATCCAAGAATTTTTCTTTGCTTCTCTTTGAGTGCGACGTGCTTTTGCTCTTAGTTTCTTGTAATTGATAAGATTAGCTGTGGTTGGGGATCTACGGAATAAATTCCATGCTTTATTTTTTAACTCCTTAGCTATTGTGCATTCTTGATTCCACCAATAGTTAAGGTGCCGTCGGGATTGGGGATTCGACAATGGAATTGAACATTTAGCTGCAGATATTATATGTGAAGTGATATACTCTGTGGCTTCATCTATTGACTGTGTTCGTATATATTGTTCATCCAGGGTGACTACTGATTGAAATTTGACCCAGTTGGCTTGAGAGAACTTCCATTTCCTGCAGGGTTTGACTGTTGGTGGCTGTGCAGTGAGCAGATCACAAATAATCGGAAAATGATCACTGCTTAAGGGGTCATCTAAAACAGACCATTCTATGATTGGAAACAGATTCGGGGAACATATTGATAGATCAATTGCAGAAATTTGTCCAGTTGGTAATTGTATGTGAGTGGGTGCGCCAGTATTAAGAACAGTAAGGTTTTGCTTGTCTAGAAAAGTTTCAATTAGGCGGCCATGTGTATCTAATTTTGTTGATCCCCATAAGGGATGGTGGCTATTGAAATCACCCAACATACAGACAGGGGGTGGTAATTGCATTAGCAGGTTTTCCAGATCTTGGTAAGAGAAGGTATGACTTGGTGGGAGATAGACTGATGCTAGTGTTAACGCAATCTGAGTTATCAAGCGTACGGCTACAACTTCAATTGTAGTTTGCAAAACAATTTGCTTGGTAGGGATCTTTGAGCTGACCAAGATGGCCACGCCCCCACGGGCAGAATTTGAATTATTACGATCGTGCCGATAGATGGCATAGTTCTTTATGTTGGTGGAAATTTGCGGAGTTAGATAGGTTTCCTGTAGACAGAAACCAACTGGAGAATAGCGGTTAATTAAGACTTGAATATCGTTAAGGTTGCTACGAAATCCTCTACAATTCCATTGTAGAATGTAAGGCATTATTGATGTTTAGTAGAAGAAGCTGCTTCTGACTGTTTTTTTGATGTGACTGTCTTGTGACGTTCAAGCTTTGGTTTGTCTTTTTTTGGGAATAATGGTCGACCGGTGTCCATTTCTTCTTCCGCATATATTTCTAAGATCGGTTCTTCTTGTCTGGATGATTCAATAGTATCCATAGATGTTTCTTGGATATTCTTTTTTAAATTTGAGTTACGATTATTCGATATAGAAGAAATCACTGGGGGAGGAGAAGGAGATGTAGCTGGTACTGTAAGTGCAGTACTACTTGCCTGGTTCAACTGTTTCGGGACATTGGACTGTTGCTGAGAGAGAACAGTCCGAGCCCAATCAGAGATTGATGTGGTTGAAGGGACGGTAACATCAGTTTGGGTGGCTACTGATTGATATTTTTGCGCAATATTGGCGTACGTACGTTTATTTATAGTGGGAGTGAGTAATTTCCGTGCTTCTTGAAAGCTTACTTTATTTTCTATCTTATATTTTACGATTTGCTTTTCGGTTTTCCATTTGTCACATGTCCTTGAGTAGGCAGGATGGTTTCCTTTACAGTTGGGTTGTTGTTGTTGTTGTTGTTGTTGTGTTTAACGACACATAGGCTACTTGGGCCATATTGTGTCTTCCTAATGGTGAATATGAAATAACTATATTTTATTATATATCCCTATCCGGTTTAGGAAAGTAAACAGTTCTTTTTTATTAGGATCATCTCCCAGAATCTGAGTTAAATTTATTGATGTCTGCATATTAGTTAACGATTTAAAAGTGTCTAAGCGGATGTTTTGAAAGAGAGGACAGTCCACTAACAAATGACGAATGGTCAGTTGTACTTGACATGATGGACATTGTGGAGCGCTTTCATTAGTTAACAGATACAGGTGAGTGAGATGAGTATGCCCAATCCTGAGCCTTCCTAAGATTGTTTCTTCTCGTCTGCTTTTCTGGAAGCTGGAGGGCCACAGCTTTGGTTCCGGTTTTATTTGGTAGAGTTTATTTCCTGGATAACCTTTCCAGATTAATGACCAGCTGTTATAACATGCTTTACGTATAATGTGTTTGTAATCTGTATATGGAACTTGAAAAGTCTGCGAAATAGTGGTTTCTGGTTGTTTGGCTGCATGATCTGCTCTTTCATTGCCGGATATTCCAGAATGTCCTGGGATCCAGCAGAATGTCACAGTTTGGTTCAATTCCATACAGGCAAGTAACTTAGAATGAATCTGTTTTACTACAGGGTGAGAGGATTTGGTATTAGTATTTATGGCAGAGACAGCACTGAGTGAGTCAGTGAATATTAAAGCAGACGGAATTAGTTGTTCAATAATGTGATCCAGAGCTAAGTTTATAGCATAGAGCTCAGCAGTGAAGATACTGCATTCAATTGGCAATGAGACAGAAGTGCTAAATGTTGGGAAGATTGCAGCAGCACCTACTTGGGTCTCGGTTTTTGATCCATCTGTATATATTTCACATGCGTTTGAATTAGAAAGAGTGTAAGTTGCATGTAACTGTGCGATATTGGAAGGAGACAGCGTGTTCTTTCCCCACTGTTGAAAGTAGTCATCATATATTGCACAGATATTTTCCCAGGGTGGGTCTGGTGGTGTTTTGTCCTGAAATATATTGCTGATATCTATGTTCCATGATTGAGCCAGTTCCTTAAATCTAAGTGCAGCAGGTCGGTTTTCATTAGGTTTACTGATATAAAATGACTCACATTCAGTATTGTAGAGACATCTCCAACAAGGATGAGAGGGCAGACTACGGATTTTTGCGGAATACATCAGAAGTAATGATTTTCTGCGAAGATGTAAGGGAGGTTCATGAGCTTCGATGTACAGGCTCTGAACCGGGGAAGTTCTGAATGCACCTAGAGCGACTCTCAAAGCACAGTGCTGGATGGTGTTTAGCCGTTCTAAAGTACTTTTCCTCGCTGAATCATATACTGGAGAGGCATAGTCCAAGCGAGACCTGATGAGAGCTCTATACAGATGGATGAGGGTATGACGATCAGCACCCCATGACATGGATGACACACACCGGAGGATGTTTAATTTCTTCAAGCAGATGGTACGAAGATAGGCCACATGTGCTTGAAAGTTCAGTTTCCTGTCTAGTATCAGACCGAGGAAACGGATATTGTGAGCAAGAGGAATTGGCACGTTATTTATCTTTAGCTCTGGATCAGGATGAAGTGACCGAAGTTTGCAGAAATGAGTGGTAGTGGTTTTCTGTTCAGCGAGATTATATCCATTTTGTAAGGTCCAGGATTGAATTTTCGTTAAAGCAATTTGTAGCTGTCTTTCGATAGTATTCATGCTTTGCGATTGGCAGGATATAGTGAGATCGTCAGCATACATGTATACTTCAATCATTTTTGGAAGTTCTTCCAAAATATTGTTGATCCTAATTGCAAATAGGGTTGGACTCAATATGGAACCCTGTGGGACACCCTCTTCTTGAATGTGAGATGTTGACAGCATGTTTTTATATCGGACCTGAAATGTACGCAATTTTAAAAAGTTCTGAATTATTAAAGGGAGATGTCCTCTCAGCCCCAACTGATGCATATCTTTAATAATACCATGACGCCATGTGGTGTCAAATGCTTTATGAATATCCAGGTTGACCATCACTAGATGTTGTTTTCTCACGAAGGCATTACGAATGTTGGATTCAATTTTTACTAGTACATCTAGGGTGGACCTGTTTTTACGGAAGCCATATTGGTGATCAGAAAGGAGATTTTCGGAGTCTAGAATCCAGGTGAGCCTCTTATGTACCATCCTTTCAAAGATTTTGCCCAGACAGCTTGTCAACGATATCGGTCTGTAATTCTCAACTAGAGAAGGATCTTTGCCTGGTTTTGGAATAGCACAAATATAGGAATGACGCCATGACAGAGGATATGTATGTTCAGAGAAGATCCGGTTATAAAAGAGTAACAGTGTGCCGAGATCGGCTTCACACAGATGCTTCAGCATACTGTAGTGAATGCCGTCTGGTCCTGCTGCGCTGTTCGGAGATTTGCTCAAAGATTCTCTCAGTTCAGATAGAGTAAACAGCTGGTTATATGGAAGTGAAAGTCTAGTTGAGAAATTAAACTTATGACGTTCTGATTCAGTTTTATTGCGTTGAAAGGAGATCGCATAAGAGGAACAGGCAGAAATGTTATAAAACGATTCGGCTAAAGCATTTGCAATGTCAATAGGAGAGGATAAGTCCTGCCCATTGCATTGTATTATCGGAGATTGCTGCGGTAGAAATTTCCCATTGAGAGCTTGAATTTTTTTCCAGATGATTCGAGTGTCAGTATTTTTGTTAATAGCTGAGGCAAATTTAATCCAGGAGTCACGTTTTGCTGTCTTCCTAATTTGTCTTGCTTTGGCTCTGAGTTTTTTGTACATAATTAGGTTGGCAGTAGTTGGAAATTTGCGAAACTGGTTCCAGGCACGGTTTTTTTCTCGTTTCACTTTGGAGCATTCTTCATTCCACCATGGATTTTGGTGTACCCGCTTGCTCTGGTTGGATTTTGGAATGGAAATTTCTGCTGCAGATAATATATGACTTGTAATGTGGTCAGTTACAACATCAATATGATTTTGTTGTACATATAGTTTGTCAAGTAAAACACAAGTTGAATAGTTTTTCCAGTCTGCTTTATGAAAGTTCCAAGTAGTACTGCCTTTAGGACATGATACCGTCTGTGTTTGAATTGTATTGATGATAGGAAAATGGTCACTGTGGAATGGATCATTTAGCACTGACCATTCCATGCTTGGAAAAAGAGATGCTGAACATATTGACAAGTCTATGGCTGATGTACTACCTGTAGGTAGTTGGATGTGAGTTGGAGAGCCAGAATTTAACAGAGTCAGGTTATGGTTATCCAGGAACATTTCTATTAATTGGCCTCTCCTATCCATGATGGGAGATCCCCACAATGGATGGTGACCGTTGAAATCGCCGAGCAAACAGACTGGAGGTGGCAATTGCGTGATAAGGTTGTCAAGTTCAGTCTGCGAGCAAGGATAATTTGGTGGGATATAAATGGATGCAAGGGTTAATGATATTCCCATTGCTATCCGAACTGCTACAACTTCTAAAGAGGTTTGTAGTTGGAGATGTCTTGACGGTATGTTAGTTCTGATAAGAATAGCCACCCCACCACGAGCAGGAGTGTCAGAATCCCTGTCTCGTCTAAACATAGAATAATTTTTAATTTTCAGAGAAACTTGTGGTGATAAAAAGGTTTCCTGTAAACATACACCTATTGCTTTAGTTTGTATTAGTAAATCATTCAAGTCATCTATATTACTGCGTAATCCTCTACAGTTCCATTGAAGGAATTTATTCATTTGCTGGATTTATTGGAGGAAGATTGATCTGACTGTTTTTTTTGGGAAGGTTTCTGTCTGCTTAGTTTCGATTTTTCATTTCTGGGAAATGTTGGGCGTCCTGGGTCCATGGTATCATTCGCATGTAACTCAAGTACTGTCTCTTCATCCTCTGACTGAACCTCCATTTCCATGTTGCTAATCCTTGGTTTCGATTTCTTCTGGTTTTCAATAGTAGCTGATTTCGTTGTTTCTGGCAAGGTTGAGATAGCATCAGTTGGGATGCTGATTGGGGTGTTGCTGGTTTCACTGACTGTAGTTTTCTTATTATAAGTTAGCGCAGTTTTGGCCCAGGTGGCAAAGGAAATATTCGGTTCGATGGAGACATCTGTTTGGGTTGCAGCTGAGTGGCTATTTTTTGTGACCGATGCATATGATCGGCTAGGCATGGTTAGCATTATTTGCTTTCTTGCTTCAGGGTATGTGACTTTATGTTCCACTTTATACTTTTGGATTTTTTTCCCTGTTTTCCAAAGGTCACACGCTTTAGAAAATGCAGGATGGCTTCCTTTACAGTTTGGGCAAGTGGGAGTGGAAGCTGTACAGTCTCCTTGGGAATGCTCCTTGGAGCCGCAAATAGGGCACACAGCATCGCCTCGGCATGCTGTCTGAGAATGGCCGTACTTCTGGCACTTAAAGCAGCGAATGGGATTCGGGATGTAGGGTCGAATCTTGCAGTTTAAGTAACCTGCTTTTACAGAAGATGGGAGATTCGGAGTACTGAATGTCAAAATAATGGACCTGGTTGGTAATAGGTTGCCATCTTTTTTCGTCATAATTCTCCGTGCATGAGTCACTTTTTGTTCGCTAAGCTCTTGAATGATTTCTTCCTCAGACACATTTAGTAAGTCCCATTCACTGATAACTCCTTTAGAGGTGTTCAGAGTGTTATGGGCTGTTACTGACACAGGAATATTGTTAAAAGTTGTTAATTTTAACAATTTTTCTGAGTGATTTGGCTTAGAAGCTTCAATTAGAAGGTCTCCGGATTGGAGACGTTTAACCATTTTAGGAGATCCAACAACCGATTCTAAACATTTCTGTATTAGGAAAGGCGATAGCTTGCCAATAGGTTGTGTGGATAGGGAATGCATTATCAGAAATGCTGGCATGTCTGTTTGTTTTTCTGTCCGTAGTCTCTTCGGACGATTCAAGTCATGCTCTGAATCAGAGTTGACGGGTCTGGAGCCCGCGGGCTCTAGCGATGGATATGCATCGCAATCCATCGCTGCTCCTTTTAGCCCCGGAAGAGGGAATTCCTTCTCCCAGGTTACCGACCCCGCCACGTGGAGGCAGGAGCGGTGCCAACCAGTGACCAAGCGATCAGCAGAAGAGGAGAGCAGTACGTTGCTAGCGATAGCAGTAACGTTGCAAGCGGGATTAGCAGTAACGTTGCTAGCGGTGAAGCAGTGACGTTGCTCAGCGAGGGAAGCAGTAACGTTGCGAGCGGTCAGCAGTAACGTTGCGAGCGGTGGAGGGATTATTAAAGCACTAGTACTCGCCCTAGGAAAAATCGCTAGAAAATCGCACTAGAAAGATCGCTTGGGAACTATCGCTTGGCACTCGGGGCCCTATCTCTGGCCGAGAGCTTGTCGGCTCTAGAGGCGGAAACGTATTTTGGTCCATGCTTGCTCCTTTTGGCCCTTGGCAGATTAGCTTTTCTGCCAAGATTTCCGGCCCCGCCACGGGGAGGCAGGAGCAGTGCCCGGTGTGACCAAGCGTAAAGTAGTAAGTGTTAGTAAAAGATACAAGAGAAATAAAGAAAGGTAACTTTTCTTTCTCGCTCTGTACAAGTACTTTTGTAACAGTAGCTGATTTTAAATAAATAAATTTAAGGGCAGGAACTTAATATAACTCTAAATCGCTTTTGAATAATCACACTTTATTCACAGAGAAAACGCTCGATCACAATCGCTTGGCACCCGGGGCCTAAAGAGTTAGTACAGTTTGGCGGTAGGTATATTGAGACTAGTGTTATTGCACTATGGAGAATTATACGAACAGCAACAGCTTCTATATTAGTTTGGAGTGGGATATGTTTAGTTGGGATCTTTGAATTTACTAAGATTGCCACACCACCATGGGCAGCGCTAGCGGTATTTCGATCTCTTCGATAAATGCAATAGTTCTTTATCGAAGGAGAAATTTGTGTGGTTAGGTAAGTTTCCTGTAAACAAAAGGCAACCGGAGAATATTGATTAATTAGGTATTGAATATCGTCTGTGTTTGAACGAAAGCCTCTGCAATTCCATTGTAAGATGCTGTGGTTCATTTTGGTTTAGATGAGGACGATTCATCTGACTGTTTTTTGTTTGAGGAGGATTTTTTTCGGTCTCTTTTCGGGAAGGTAGGGCGACCGGTATCCATAGTATCGTTTGCGTGAAGTTCTAGTATTGGTTCTTCATGATCTGGGTTTACATCTACTTCCATACTACCAGTGGATGATTGGTTGGTTGGTTGGTTGAGTTTTATTGGCGCATCAGCAACTATGGCTATAATGCGCCAAAACCTTGTCATAAAAAGTAAAAAAGTTTCAGTGACCTACTGAATTAGGTCACTACGTCAGGTTATAAAAACAAGTATAAACTGTAACAGACAAATATCAGTAAATAAGTAACAATGGAAAATCTTAAAATAATGAGATTTTTAAATATGATTAAAAAGGTTTACTGATTTTAGGAAATTAAAAATAGCAGACACATGGTCATTGTCGGATAAAATCTGACTGAGTGTATACGGCTCAGTCAGATGGTTAAAAGCGGTAAAACGAGCATTTCTAAGACTGGTACAGTCAACTAAAATGTGTCTGATTGTTAAGATTGTGCCACAGGACACACACATAGGAGGGTCATCAGCCCTCAGCAAAAACGAATGAATTAAATGACTGTGTCCTATGCGGGTCCGGGCAAGAACAACTTCCTCCTTACGGTTCCCGCGCAGACTAGACTGCCATGGTTCAATTACAGGTTTTATATGATATAATTTATTCGCAGTCTGTCTATTCCACGAATCCTGCCATTGGGAATGTATCTTTTGGTGTATTATTTGCCTGTAGTCTGTATAGGGGACTAACAGGCAGTGGTTATTATTGGGAATTGCTGATTTGGCTGCGGCGTCAGCCAAATCATTTCCCCTAATCCCAATGTGGCTGGGAATCCAGCAGAAGCGGATATCATATTCACGTTCATGGAGAACGCGAATCTTCTGCTGAATGCTAGACAGAACTGGATGATCATTATATCTCACAGATATTAAAGCCTGTAACGCACTGAGAGAGTCGGAATATAAAATGAACCGATGGTATTGGCATTCACTAATGTGATCCAAGGCTAACTTTATAGCGTGCAGCTCTGCAGTAAATATGCTGCATTCAGAGGGAATCTGCTCCGATGTAGTGCTGTCTCTAAAGACAGCAGCAGATCCCACATATGATTCCGCCTTCGAGCCGTCTGTGTAGACTGGCGCGAAGTCAGAATGTTCAGCTCGGTGTGCTGAAAAAAGCTGCAGGTAGACAGACGATGGAGTGTCCGACTTTCCCCAATTTCTAAG
Source organism: Mastigoproctus giganteus (assembly GCF_048544385.1). Taxonomy (NCBI): domain Eukaryota; kingdom Metazoa; phylum Arthropoda; class Arachnida; order Uropygi; family Thelyphonidae; genus Mastigoproctus; species Mastigoproctus giganteus. The sequence goes on from NC_143579.1 coordinate 160,040,798, forward strand.
GGACAAGTCACATGCCGGGACATGAGCATGCCAGGGTGGAAGGGGTTGCTTTGGTGTTTGGGCAACCCTGTCTACCTTTATATTAAGTTCTTTGAGTAGCTCTTGGACACGAATACCAAAAGGACGATTGGCAGTCTTACGGGTGTTGTATAAATTTTCCCATCGTGGCTCAAAAACGGTTAGCCACGTAGGGTGGTCTGGCAGGGATTTCAGTTTTAGAGCGTAGTTTAGAGACAACTGCTTACGTCGAAGCGATAACGGTGGTTCGTTTGCTTCGACGTATAAGCTCTGGACAGGAGATGTGCGATATGCTCCAATAGCGGTACGGAGAGCCAGATGATGGACAGGATCGAGCCAACGAAGTACACTGTCTCTGGCCGAATTGTATACCAGGGACCCGTAATCCAGTCTGGATCGTACAAGTGCACGATAGATGCGTAGTAGGGTGCATCGATCCGCACCCCAAGATGTTGAAGAAAGAGAGCGCAGAATATTTAGCCCTCTTGTGCACTTCGTGCGGAGTTGACGGATGTGATCCAGAAAGGTCAGCTTTTTATCGAATACGAGTCCCAAGAATTTTGTGTCCGCTGCTATTGGAATTACATTTTGTCCGAGCTTTAATTCAGGTTCAGGATGAAGATTACGCTTACGACAAAAGTGTACGCAAACGGTCTTCTCCGGCGAGAACCTGAAGCCATTTGCAAGAGCCCAGGAGTTGAGGCGATCAATAGCTTTCTGCAGTTGTCTTTCAATAACCCTCATGTTGCATGACTGACAAAATATGCTAAAGTCATCAACATAGAGGGCACAGTTTACAGTTGGAGGAAGTTGTTCTGTGATGGAGTTCACTTTGATGGCAAAAAGCGTGACACTTAATACTGATCCTTGTGGTACTCCCTCCTCTTGGCTGAAGGAACGAGAGAGTGAGGATCCCACACGAACTTGGAAAGATCGATTGGCTAAAAAGTTTTTAATAAAAATGGGGAGTTGCCCCCTAAGGCCAAGGCTATGCAGATCTTTTAAGATGCCAAATCTCCAAGTTGTGTCATACGCTTTCTCCATGTCAAAGAACACCGACACCAAGTGTTCACGTTTTAGGAAAGCATCCCGGATGGATGCTTCCAATCTAATAAGATGGTCCAAAGTGGACCGGTTCCTTCGGAAGCCGCACTGTATGTTGGAGAGAAGGTCATTTGATTCTAAGTACCATATTAAACGAGAATTAACCATTCTCTCCAGGATTTTGCACAGACAGCTAGTCAGAGCAATAGGACGATAGTTGGTGGTGACTTTTGGATCCTTTCCTGGCTTAGGGAAGGCAAGAACGATTGCCTTTCGCCAGGAATCCGGAAACTGCCCTTCAGTAAAGATTCTGTTATACAGAAGGAGCAGACAATCCATAGATTTTGGTGAAAGATGTTTAACCATGTCATAATGGATGCCATCTGGTCCAACAGCACTTGCTTTGGAAAGAGCGAGGGCTCTTTTCAGTTCCTGAATAGTAAAATCCCCGTTGTAGGGGTAGAGGCCCTTGGACTTAAAATTAAGTGCTTCTCTTTCCAGTTTATGTTTCAGGACCAGGAACTCTGGGGAGTACGAGGATGTTGCGGAGATGTTAGAGAATGTTTCCCCAAGAGCATTGGCTATTGCAGTTGGATCTGCAACAGCGCATCCATTATAATCTAAGATTGAAGAAGGGTGGGATGTATATTTTCCCTTCATTTTCCGGATTTTATCCCAGACTACCTTAGAGTTGGTAGACTGGTTAATAGATGATGTAAAACGGATCCACGATTCCTTTTGACTCTGACGACGGATGTAGCGTGCTTTGGCTCGTGCACGTTTAAAGGCTATAAGGTTGTTCGTGGTAGGATATCGGCGAAATATCCCCCACGCTTTGTTTTGAGCCTTTTTTGCTGTTGTGCATTGTGAATTCCACCAAGGTTTGGGAAATGGTGGAAACCGGGCTGATGTTTTTGGGACAGCATTAGCAGCTGCGTGGACAATGATTTCTGTGATGTACGTTACTGCGTCATTGATAGGCTCCTGACTGACTGTACTGAGTTCAAAATTTGCCTGATGTTGGAAGGCATTCCAGTCAGCCTGATCAAACTTCCACCGTGGTAACCTAAAAGGAAGACACGGTCTCCCACTGTGTAACAAGGTTATCACAGGGAAGTGATCACTTCCGTATGGATTCTCCTCCACTTCCCAGGTGAGTGAAGGGAGTAGAGAAGGGGAGCAGATAGAGAGATCAATGGCAGAAAAAGTACGGGTAGGCATATGGAAGAAGGTGTTTGTTCCAGTATTTAGAAGGGAAAGGTCATTGTCATTGAGCATACGCTCTATGACCCGTCCCCTTCCGTTGATGTTAGCACTACCCCACAGGGTGTTATGTCCGTTAAAATCCCCGAGAAGTAAGAAAGGGGGAGGCAACTGCGTTACAAGATCATCAAGGTCTTCCTGGGAGATATCAGTCACAGGTGGCAAATAAATAGAGCAGACCGTTATTAAAAATCCCACTGTAAGGCGAATTGCAACAGCCTCTATGCTGGTTGTAATTAGCAAGGGCTGAACTGGGGTCTGATTACCCACAAGGATAGCCACTCCTCCATGAGCAGGACCATCCGCAATTCTATCCTTACGAAAGATTGTGATGTTATGCAGGGTGGGATCATCATTTGCCTTTAGATATGTCTCCTGCAAGCAAAAGCAAACTGGCTCGTGCTTTTGCAGGAGGGCCTTGATGTCATCAGTATTTCGCCGGTTGTTGTTGTTGTATTTGGGTTTTCTGGCACAAGGGCCTCTTGGGCCATATTGTGCCTGTTCGATATTTGCTTATCACAAATTTCTCATGTTATTGTGATCATAGGCTATTATAGAGATTTATCTGTTTCAAATAAGTAAACAGTTCCTCCAAATTTGCATCATTGCCAAGAATCTGCAATAAGGTTATCGGTTCCTTCAAATGGGACAGGGAGGTAAAGGTTGATTTTCTGGTAGTTGAAAGTTGGGGACATTCAATGAGAATATGATATATTGTCAACTGTGACTGGCAGAACAAACACTGAGGAGGGTTCTCTCCCATAAGCAAATACAGATGAGTTGGATGTGAGTGTCCGATGCGGAGCCTTGCTAGAATTACTTCTTGCCGCCTGCTTTTCCTGATACTAGATGTCCACAATTTTGGCTCTTTTTTTATCTGCAACAGTTTATTATTTATTTGAGCTTTCCATAGGTCAGACCATTGCTTCCTACATGATGTTTCAATGATGGATTTGTAGTCGGTGTAGGGCACTGTTTGTTGCCTGGAAGTGCTTGAGTCAGGGTGTTTAGCAGCGGCGTCCGCTTGTTCATTACCTGGAATGCCTGCATGACCAGGTATCCAGCAGAAGGTAACCTTCTGGTTGGCTTTTTTACAGTAAAATAACTTGGACCGTATCTCTTTAAGAATCGGATGAGAGGGCGGCATGGTAGTTTGAATGGCAGTGATTGCGCTTAAGGAGTCTGTGTATATCATAGATTGCTTTATACAGCTGTTGTGTATTTTATCTAGAGCTAGTTTAATAGCAAATAATTCTGCAGTATAGATAGTACATTCCGTAGGAAGAGACACAGCATCTGAAAAGGTAGAAGAAACTGCTGCAGCACCAACGGCTGCATCTGTTTTGGAGCCATCAGTATAGATAGGTACTTTATCTGAGTTTTCCAACAAATGAGTTTTATGGAGCTGTTGATAGTTTATATTTGCCACAGAGGATTTTCCCCATCTTGAAAAGGAATTGTCGCAGAGAGGTGAGAATTCAGTCCAGGGAGTTTCAGGAGTAGCAAGGTCTTGGAATATGTTGTGAAATTTAAGATCCCAACTGATCGTGAGTTCTTGCAATCGAATCCCTGCGGGGCGGTTTTCATTAGGCTTACTGTGATATAATTCAACATATTGAGGATCAAACAGGTACTGCCAGCTAGGGTGGAATGGCATGCTTTTAATTTTTGCTGCATAATTACACAATAAGGATTTTCTCCTGAGATTCAAAGGGGGTTCATTTGCCTCAATATACAGGCTGTGGACCGGAGATGTTCTGAAGGCTCCCACAGCTGTCCTAAGAGCACTATGCTGTATGGTGTTTAGACGTAATAGTGAACTCTTCCTAGCGGAGTCATAGACAGGTGATCCATAATCTAATCGTGATCTTATTAAAGCTCTATACAGATGAAGGAGAGAGCTTCTGTCAGCACCCCAGGACTTAGCAGAGACTGCTCTCAGGATGTTCAGTTTTTTTAGACATGTAGTTCGAAGGAAAGCAATATGGGAAGCAAAATTAAGTTTGTTATCTAAATATAACCCCAACAGACGGAAATTGTTAGTGACAGGAATCAGGTTGTTTTTTAAAAATATTTCGGGATCCGGGTGAAGTTTGCGTTTTTTACAAAAATGAATTGCGCTAGATTTCTTTTCTGATAGGGAATAGCCATTCCGCAATGCCCATGATTCAATTTTAGCGATGGAAATTTGGAGTTGTCTTTCAATGGTGTTCATGGTTTGGGATTGACAAGAAACAACGAGGTCATCAGCGAACATATATGATTCTACTGTATTAGGTACATCCTGTGTCATGTTTGTAATTCTTATTGAAAATAACGTCGGACTAAGAATGGACCCCTGAGGAACACCCTCCTCTTGTACAAATGATTTAGATAAATTGTTCATGTATCTAACCTGAAATGTTCTGTGGCATAGGAAGTTTTCTATAAAGTGGGGTAAATGACCTCTCAAGCCAAAAGAATGAAGATCTTGAAGTACACCGTATCGCCAGGTGTTATCAAAGGCTTTCTCAATATCAAGATTGATCATGACCAGATGTTGTCCCCTTATGAAGGCATTTCGTATGTTTGCTTCTGCTTTTATCATTACATCTAACGTGGACCGGTTCTTTCGAAACCCGTACTGATTATTATTTTGCAAGTTGTTAGTTTCCAGGAACCACGTTAGCCGCCTGTGAACCATTTTTTCCAAGACTTTGCCTAAGCAGCTGGTCAGTGAAATCGGCCTGTAATTATGTGGAAAGCTGCGATCCTTTCCTGGCTTTGGAAAGGCTAGTATAATTGAGTGACGCCAGGAGTTTGGGTAAATATTTTCTAGAAATATTCGATTGTAATATTTTAACAATGCCCTTTTTGTTCTGTTGTTTAGTTGGCTTATCATGATGTAGTAGATCCCATCTGGACCAGCAGCACTACTGGAAGTTTTATTGAGCGCCCCTAAAAGTTCTGTTAATGTAAATGGCTGGTTGTACGGGTGTGAAACTCTAGTGGAGAAATTGATCTTATGCTGCTCTGATGATTTTTTAATTTTCTGAAAGATTGGGTTGTAGGTGGATACACTTGATATACTGGCAAATGATTCGGCTAAGGCATTTGCAATTTCTGCCGGTGAGGACAACTCCTTTCCTTTCCAGTTTAATATTGAGGCTGGGGACTGGATATATTTGCCATCAATTGTTTGTATTTTCTTCCAGATGAGTCTGATATCTGTGTCCTTGTTTATACTAGAGGAAAAGCTAAGCCATGCTTCTCTTTTTGCCTTCCTTCTTATTTGGCGGAACTTAGCTTTCATTTTTTTAAAACTAATTAGGTTACTGGTTGTGGGGAATTTGCGGAACAAATTCCAAGCCCTATTTTTTTCCTGTTTAGCGTATGTACAATCCGGATTCCACCAGTAATTATTGTGTTTGCGTTTCCCAGGCAAGGACTTTGGTATTGTAGAGTTGGCGGCTTGTAATATTTGATTCGTTATATGTTGTGTGACATAATCTATGGGTTGAAGTTGAATTATTTCATCATCTAACTGAACATTTGAAGCATATTCATTCCAGTGTGCCCTACGAAATTTCCATTTGGTGCGACCCGGCAAAGGGGGGTTTACCCGTGTTTGCAGCTTGCAGAGAATTGGTAGATGATCACTATTTAGTGGTTGTTGTTGTTGTTGATATGGAGGTTTGATGGCGCATAGGTCTATTTAGTGGATTTTCAAGAACAGACCACTCCGTATTAGTACATATGGAGGGAGAGCAGATTGAAAGGTCTATAGCACTCATGGATCCTGTTGAAAAATGTATATAGGTAGGCTCTCCAGTATTCAAAAGGGTAAGTTGGCACACATCGAGAAGATTTTCTATTTGTTTACCTCTTTTGTCGATTGTTGGAGATCCCCACAGCGAGTGATGAGCATTGAAGTCTCCGAGTAAATAGAAAGGAGGTGGTAGCTGGTCTATTAGATTTTCTAGATTTTCTGAGGAGATTGAGGAATTTGGGGGAAGATATATAGATGCTATTGTAATAGTCATGCCAATTTCTGCGCGCATTGCCACTACCTCAAAAGGAGTCTGAAGAGCAACAGGTTTAGATGGAATATTATTTCTAACAAGAACTGCCACGCCTCCACGAGCTGGCGAGTCGATACTCCTATCTCTTCTGAACATGGTATAATTTTTAATGGTAGGACACACTTGTGGATTTAAATAGGTTTCTTGTAATGATATACATGCTGGTTCATAGCGGTTTACGAGATCATGCAAGTCATCTTTTACATTACGAAAGCCTCTACAATTCCACTGAAGAATTCTTTCCATTATGCGTTCTTGTTAGTTGTTTTTGCTTCTGACAGTTTTTTGGTTGTAGCTTGTTTATACCTCTCTATTTTTCCTTTGTCTTTCTTAGGAAAGAAAGGACGTGTTGTGTCTATCTCATCAGTTGCATGGAGTTCTAAAATTCCATCATCTGAATTTTTCTCCTGATCAATATCCATTTCCGTTGAAATCCGTGGATGCACTATTGGGGTTTCTGTAGCTTTTGGTTTCATTGTTGACGCATCGGCTGGAATGGAGATTGGAGTATTGCTGGCTTGTTCAGTTGTTTGTTGTGAAGGACACTCTTTGGGAGAAGTGAGTATGGATCGTGCCCAATTCGCGATAGATGTATTAGGAGGAACTGTAACGTCCGTTTGGATACTTACTGATTGCACCTGTTTGGCAGCTGTGGCATACGTACGCTTTGGCTCCATTTTGATTATTTCTCTTCTCGCCTCTGAATAAGTGACTTTGTTTTCCACTTTATATTTCTGTATTTTTTTCCCTTGCTTCCATAGTTCGCATATTTTGGAGAAAGCTGGGTGATTCCCTTTACAATTTGGGCAATTAGGAGTGGTAGCATTGCAATCGGATTGGTTGTGGTCTTTCGATCCACAGTTAGGACATATTGCCTCACCTCTACATGCAGTCTGAGAGTGTCCATATTTTTGGCACTTATAGCACCTGATTGGGTTTGGGATGTAGGGTCGGACACGGCAATGGAGATAGCCTGCTTTGACAGATGTTGGTAAGATGGGAGAGCTAAAAGTGAGGATTATGCTCCTTGTTGGAATGAGAGTACCATCTTTACGAGTCATGATTCTCCTGGCTTGGATGACTTTTTGTTCTCGTAGCTCTTTGACTATTTCCTCCTCTGATACGGTTAATAAGTCCCATTCTGCAATTACTCCCTTGGAGGAATTTAAGGTGGCATGGGGAGTGACTTTTATGGGATGTCCGCCGAAAGTTGTCAGATTTAATAGCTTTGCAGAATGCTGGGATTTCATGGTCTCTACCAGAAGATCCCCAGACTGGAGTCGCCTTACTGATTTTGGTGAACCTGCGACAGCCTCTAAGCATTTTTGCACAAGGAATGGGGACAATTTACTCAAAGGCTGGTCTGATGTAGAGTGCAGTATGAGAAATGCTGGTATCTCCTCTTGAGGATTTGTTTTCAACCTCTTGGGTTGGGAGAAGTCATCATCGGTGTGTTTTGTCGCTAGTTTTGAGCTCGGAGGCTCTAAAGGTGGGAACGTATTGTTATCCATCTTTGCTCCTTTCAGCCCCGGGAGAGTGGATTTCTTCTCCCAGGTTACCGGCCCCGCCACGGGGAGGCAGGAGCAGTGCCGCTAGAGTGACCAAGCGGTATAAAAGTTAGTATATTAGTTTAAATGAAAAAAAGAAAGGTGATTTGCCTTTCTGAAACTTACTTACAGATCGTAAGTCTAAGTTTACTAGTATTTAATGAAAACGTAAGAAAACTTTTTTAACTGAACAAAACTGCAGCTTCGAGAAAAACGCTCTAGAAATCACTGAGAATCGCTTGATCACTATAACGCTTGGCACCCGGGGCCAGTATTTCGCCGGAATCCACGACAATTCCATTGTAGGAATTTAGCCATTATTTTGGCTTGGTGGGTCCATCAGGCGGCTTCCGAGGTGCTGAGGGCTTACTTTTATCAGTCTTGGCTTTGTCTTTTTTGGGGAAGAAAGGACGATGTCCCGTGTCCATTTCTTCCTCCGCAAAGAGTTCCAAGACTGATTCATCGTGTACCTCCTTGTTCTCTACATCCATTGTTTCTGGTATTACGGGTGACTCTTCAGAACGTTTTTGCTCTTTTTTACCACTTGGTTTTGGTAGTGGTGGAGCACTAGGAGGTACGGATATAGGAGTGGCAACTGATTGTGTTTTTTTGGTGGGCTTTTGTGAATTTAATAAATAGCGTGCAATCGGAGTGAATGACTCTTTCGGTGGTATAGTCATCTCAGTTTGAGTACCGATAGTGCACTTGGCAGAAACCGTCTGAGCATAGGAAGGTTTCCCGCTATTTATTGGTTCGATACGTTTTCTGGCCTCTGGGTAGGAGATATTCAGCTCTGTTTTCAGTTTTTGGATTTCTTTTTCATCCTTCCACCGCTGGCATGCTCGAGAATAGGCGGGGTGCTCTCCTTGGCAATTAATACAAATCGGTTTTGAAGCTGAACATTCCTTGCTCTCGTGGTCTTTAACACCACATCGAGCACAGGCAGGGTTACCACGACAAGATGTTTGTGAGTGGCCGTATTTTTGGCATCTAAAACACCTCAGTGGGTTTGGGATGTAAATCCTCACTGGGCAGTTTAGATAGCCTGCCTTGATGGAACTTGGAGGCCTTGGGGTATTGAACGTGAGGATAAGAACTCGGGTAGGGACGAGATTCCCATCCTTTCGTATCGATATTCTTTTCACAGCTGTCACTCCTTGGTTTTTCAATTCAGAGCAGATCTCTTCTTCAGAAACATGAAGAAGGTCCCACTCTGATATAACACCACGTGAAGAATTCAGAGTTTTGTGGGGGGTTACGGTGATAGGTATTCCCCCTATGGATGTAGAGTTCAAGAATTTTTCAGCTTGTTTTGTGCTGGAAGCTTCAACTAAAAGATCGCCAGAACGCAGTCGTTTAACGGATTTTGGTGAACCTGCCAACCCTTCTAATCCTTTCTGGATAAAGAAGGGTGACATCTTTCCAATTGACTGTTCTCCGATGGAATGGAGAATGAGGAAGAGCGGTGTCACTGATGGTGTTGGTGTATCCTCAGTTCTGGCTCTTTTTGCAGAGGTGTTTTCTTTTTCATCTTCTCGATTAGGTAGGGGCCTTGTTGGGGCCCCAGAAGAAAGGGGATTTAAATTACTCATATGAGTAAAGAGAAAGTGTCTGATGCTGTTGTTGTTGTTGTTATTTGAAAGCTATTGGCGCAAGAGCAGCTTAGGCTATAATGCGCCTAGCCTAGGTAGGAGAGTTTTGTATATCAGCATTTTTTCACTTTACTTGTGGTTTATGGCAGAACCAAGACTTTGCTATATATATTGTGTAGTTTCTCTATAAAAGGTGTACTTTTAATTTTATATGTTTTGAAAGTATCCAGTTAACTTGAGGAAGGAGAAAACTTCGGTTATATTTGGCCGGTCATCTAAAATTGTTTTAAGCATGAGATTGTTTTGTTTATTCATTATTGATTGAAAGGCTCTTTGACGTTCTCTATGAAATTTTGGGCAGTTCACCATGAAGTGATGTATAGTCAGCGGAACTTGACAGTTTTGGCATTGAGGGGGATCTTCACCTCTGAGTAGGTAACAGTGTGTCATATGTGTATGCCCGATTCGCAATCGAGCGAGGATCACTTCTTCCTGTCTATTCGATCGGAAGCTAGTAGACCATGGTCGAAGTGTTTCTTTTATTAGGCGAAGTTTGTTGTTAGTCTGATCTAGCCAGTGTTTTTGCCATTGTTTTATACTGCTTTGGTGGATCAAGGATTTGTAATCTGTATATGGCATTGTATGAAAGGCATAATCAGATGTGGAAGCTTCTTTTGCTGCTTTGTCTGCTCTTTCGTTTCCAGTTATTCCTGTGTGGCCTGGGATCCAGCAGAATCTGATATTGTGCTTTCTTTGTAATACCTTTGATACTGAAAATTGGATATGTTGTAGGATTGGATGTCCTTTGGTATTTGCGTTCTGCAAGGCAGTAACAGAGCTAAGCGAGTCCGTGAAAATAATGCTGTTTGCTATCTGTTTATGTTTGATGTGGTTTATAGCCATTGAAATGGCTTGTAATTCAGCAGTAAAAATACTGCATTCTTTTGGGAGTTGTTGGATGAAGGTACGATCCTCAAAATGAATTGCAGCTCCTACACAAGTCTCTGATTTAGACCCATCTGTATATATGAAAGTGTGATTTGGATATTGTTCTTTGTATGCTGCATATAACTGCTGGTAGTTTTTTCTGGATAGAGTGTTTTTCCCCCAGGTTTGAAAATACATATCATATATGGGTTGAACTATGCACCATGGTGGAATGGTCTGTGCAATTGCAGTAGCCACGTTGTCATAATCAAGCTCTCGGCTTAGCAGTAAATCTTTCAGACGGATGTTGGCAGGTCGATTCATCCGTGGATGGGCTTGGTATATGTTTTCCCAGTTATATGAAAACAGAAAGTCTCTATTTGGATGATCACTGATAGATTTTATCTTGACGGCATAGTGCAATAACAAGTTCTGTCGTCTAAGCTGTAATGAAGGTTCATGGGCTTCTGCATAAAGGCTTTGTACAGGTGAAGTTCGAAAAGCGCCGAGTGCTATACGGAGTGCACTGTGGTGTATGGGGTCTAACCATCTCAAAGCACTTGGTTTAGCCGAGTCGTAAACAGCTGCTCCATAATCTAGTTTAGCACGAACTATAGATCGATAAAGTTTGAGAAGTGTATATCGATCTGCTCCCCAAGTTGTTGCGGAAAGAACTTTGAGAATGTTTAATTTCTTTAAGCAAGAAAGCCTGAGTTGTTTAATGTGATCAAGGAATGTTAGTTTCTTATCCAAAAGAAGTCCTAAGAATCTTATGCTTGGTGTTACTGGGATAATATGTCCGTCAAGTTTCAATTCGGGATCAGGGTGTAGGTTTCGTTTTCTACAGAAGTGTATACACGCAGTTTTTTGTGTGGAAATCCGGAAGCCATTTGTTTGAGCCCATTTGCTTATTTTGTTTATTGTTCCTTGTAGCTGACGTTCTATACTTCGCATATTCTGAGAGTGATAGGAAATGCTGAAATCGTCAACGTATAAAGCAGCGTCAACGATTCTTGGAATGTGCTCGGTTATTGTATTTATTTTAATAGCGAACAGGGTAGTGCTAAGCACAGACCCCTGAGGCACTCCTTCTTCTTGGATGAAAACCTTTGAAAGGATTGTCTGCAGCCTAACTTGGAATGTCCTGTGTTGCAAGAAATTTTGGATATATTTAGGAAGATGTCCACGTAAACCAAGGAGGTGTAGGTTTTGTAGGATTCCATAACGCCATGCCGTATCGTAAGCTTTTTCTATATCAAAGCAGATCATGACGTGATGTTCCTTGCGGATGAAGGCATTCCGTATACTGTTTTCTAGTTTTATAAGTAGGTCTAGTGTTGAGCGATTTTTCCTGAAACCATGCTGTGCCGGGTCGAGAAGATTATTACTGTTCAGATACCACATTAAACGAGCGTTGATGATTTTTTCCATAACTTTGCCTAGGCAACTTGTTAAAGCAATTGGACGGTAGTTGCGTGGATTGGAAAGATCCTTTCCCGGTTTTGGGAAGGCCAGAATTATTGCATGATGCCAACTATGTGGAAACTGGTTTTCTAGAAAGATTTTGTTGAACAGTTCAAGTAATGCCATTTGGGATTGGTGGTCAAGTTCCTTTATCATCATGTAGTGAATTTGGTCTGGTCCTACGGCGCTTTGCTTTGTCTGCGACAGAGCTGTTTTTAATTCATGGAAAGTTAACGGAAGGTTGTACTGTTCGTCATTTCTTGTGGAAAAATTCAGTTTGTGTTTTTCTATTCTTGCCTTGTATGTTTGAAAATTAGGAGTATATGATGTGGTTGCTGATGTTTTGGCAAAGGTTTCACCCAGTGCATTGGCTATTTCTGAAGGCTGTGCGGTGATTTGTCCATTCCAGTTTAGGATTGGGGGTGGATTAATCTGGTATCTGCCATTCATTTTTCTGATTTTATTCCAGACAGTTTGAGATGGTGTGGGACTTGTTAAAGTGGATGCAAATTTTATCCAGGATGCTTTGCTACTGGCTCTTCTAACGTACCTGGCTCGCGCTCGTGCCTTTTTGAATAATACTAGGTTCTCTGTAGTGGGACATCTTCGGAAATTATTCCAGGTTTTAATTCTCTCTCTTTTAGCGTGTGAACATTCTTCATTCCACCATGGTTTTGGATGTCTTGGAAGGTGTGGTGATGTTTTTGGAATAGTCTGCTCAGCAGCTTGGATTAGTTTATTTGTTACATATTGTACTGCTGCATCTAAAGGCTTTTGCTTGATAATATCTGCATCTAATTTTACAATGGATTTATACTGTTCCCAATCTGCTTCATTTACTTTCCATTTGGGATTTCTACGTGACTGACATGTGGTTCCTGATATCATGGAAATGATTATTGGATAGTGATCGCTGCTGAGAGGATCTCTGTGTACAGACCAATCAAGTATTGGAAATAATGTTGGAGAGCATAATGATAGGTCAATAGCTGTGCTGTTTCCCGATGGAAGATGCGTGTATGTATGTGTGCCATCATTCAACAGGGTTAAGTCATTCTGTTCTATCCATTTTTCGATCTGTTTTCCTCTCCGGTCTATGGCTGTGTTTCCCCACATAGGACTGTGTCCATTGAGGTCTCCCAGTATACAGTAGGGTGGAGGTAACTGAGTTAATATATCTTCCAAGTCTTGTTGTTGTAATTCTTGGTTTGGGGGAACGTAAATTGTTATAATGGTTATGAGAGATTTAATGGCTATGCGTACTGCAACCGCCTCAAGGGTTGTGTTTAGTGGAAGAACTTGGGAAGGAATGTGTGATTTTACCAAAATTGCCACACCACCATGGGTCGTGCCACCTGTTACTCTGTCTTTACGGTATGTGATATAGTTCTTTACTGTGGGAGAGTCTTGAGGTCTGAGATACGTTTCTTGCAGGCAAAGACACAGCGGGGTATGCTGTGCAATCAGATCATATATATCATGTATATTAGTGCGGAAACCTCTGCAGTTCCATTGGATTATAATCCCCATTATTTGGTTTTCGAGAAAGTGTCAGACTGTTTCTTAGCTGTTGCTTTAAGCTTTTCAAGTTTATGTTTTTCCTTTGGAAAATATGGTTTGCCGGTATCCATCTCTTCTTCCGCAAAAATCTCTAGTACTGATTCCTCTGCTTGATTGGTCAATTCTGTATCCATTTGTTCTGTTGGCTTCTGGCTTATGACATTACGTTTTTCTGTGGCTTTTGTTTCTGTGTGTTTTGCATTCGGAGGTACAGATAGTGGTGTGTTTGTGACTTTCTCTTTTTGTTTTGGCTGGGATGTGAGAAGTAGACCTCGTGCCCAGTCTGAAATAGACTTCTTTGGGGGAATCGTGAAATCTGTTTGCGTCTCTATTGTACGCCATTTCTTTATGACCTGTGCATAGGAAGGTCTGTTTAAAATAGTCGGGAGTACAGTTCTCTTAGCTTCTTGGTATGTTACGGAGTGTTCTACTTTATATCGTTGAATCTGCTTTTCTCTTTTCCAGAATTCGCAGTTCTTAGAATAGGCGGAATGATCCCCCTTACAATTTGGACACTTTGGTTGCTCGGCTGGACAGTTCTGATTGGTATGATCTTGAGATCCACAGTTGGAACAGATGTTGTTGTTATGTTGTTATTTGAAAGCTATTGGCGCAAGAGCAGCTTAGGCTATAATGCGCCTAGCCTAGGTAGGAGAGTTTTGTATATCAGCATTTTTTCACTTTACTTGTGGTTTATGGCAGAACCAAGACTTTGCTATATATATTGTGTAGTTTCTCTATAAAAGGTGTACTTTTAATTTTATATGTTTTGAAAGTATCCAGTTAACTTGAGGAAGGAGAAAACTTCGGTTATATTTGGCCGGTCATCTAAAATTGTTTTAAGCATGAGATTGTTTTGTTTATTCATTATTGATTGAAAGGCTCTTTGACGTTCTCTATGAAATTTTGGGCAGTTCACCATGAAGTGATGTATAGTCAGCGGAACTTGACAGTTTTGGCATTGAGGGGGATCTTCACCTCTGAGTAGGTAACAGTGTGTCATATGTGTATGCCCGATTCGCAATCGAGCGAGGATCACTTCTTCCTGTCTATTCGATCGGAAGCTAGTAGACCATGGTCGAAGTGTTTCTTTTATTAGGCGAAGTTTGTTGTTAGTCTGATCTAGCCAGTGTTTTTGCCATTGTTTTATACTGCTTTGGTGGATCAAGGATTTGTAATCTGTATATGGCATTGTATGAAAGGCATAATCAGATGTGGAAGCTTCTTTTGCTGCTTTGTCTGCTCTTTCGTTTCCAGTTATTCCTGTGTGGCCTGGGATCCAGCAGAATCTGATATTGTGCTTTCTTTGTAATACCTTTGATACTGAAAATTGGATATGTTGTAGGATTGGATGTCCTTTGGTATTTGCGTTCTGCAAGGCAGTAACAGAGCTAAGCGAGTCCGTGAAAATAATGCTGTTTGCTATCTGTTTATGTTTGATGTGGTTTATAGCCATTGAAATGGCTTGTAATTCAGCAGTAAAAATACTGCATTCTTTTGGGAGTTGTTGGATGAAGGTACGATCCTCAAAATGAATTGCAGCTCCTACACAAGTCTCTGATTTAGACCCATCTGTATATATGAAAGTGTGATTTGGATATTGTTCTTTGTATGCTGCATATAACTGCTGGTAGTTTTTTCTGGATAGAGTGTTTTTCCCCCAGATTTGAAAATACATATCATATATGGGTTGAACTATGCACCATGGTGGAATGGTCTGTGCAATTGCAGTAGCCACGTTGTCATAATCAAGCTCTCGGCTTAGCAGTAAATCTTTCAGACGGATGTTGGCAGGTCGATTCATCCGTGGATGGGCTTGGTATATGTTTTCCCAGTTATATGAAAACAGAAAGTCTCTATTTGGATGATCACTGATAGATTTTATCTTGACGGCATAGTGCAATAACAAGTTCTGTCGTCTAAGCTGTAATGAAGGTTCATGGGCTTCTGCATAAAGGCTTTGTACAGGTGAAGTTCGAAAAGCGCCGAGTGCTATACGGAGTGCACTGTGGTGTATGGGGTCTAACCATCTCAAAGCACTTGGTTTAGCCGAGTCGTAAACAGCTGCTCCATAATCTAGTTTAGCACGAACTATAGATCGATAAAGTTTGAGAAGTGTATATCGATCTGCTCCCCAAGTTGTTGCGGAAAGAACTTTGAGAATGTTTAATTTCTTTAAGCAAGAAAGCCTGAGTTGTTTAATGTGATCAAGGAATGTTAGTTTCTTATCCAAAAGAAGTCCTAAGAATCTTATGCTTGGTATTACTGGGATAATATGTCCGTCAAGTTTCAATTCGGGATCAGGGTGTAGGTTTCGTTTTCTACAGAAGTGTATACACGCAGTTTTTTGTGTGGAAATCCGGAAGCCATTTGTTTGAGCCCATTTGCTTATTTTGTTTATTGTTCCTTGTAGCTGACGTTCTATACTTCGCATATTCTGAGAGTGATAGGAAATGCTGAAATCGTCAACGTATAAAGCAGCGTCAACGATTCTTGGAATGTGCTCGGTTATTGTATTTATTTTAATAGCGAACAGGGTAGTGCTAAGCACAGACCCCTGAGGCACTCCTTCTTCTTGGATGAAAACCTTTGAAAGGATTGTCTGCAGCCTAACTTGGAATGTCCTGTGTTGCAAGAAATTTTGGATATATTTAGGAAGATGTCCACGTAAACCAAGGAGGTGTAGGTTTTGTAGGATTCCATAACGCCATGCCGTATCGTAAGCTTTTTCTATATCAAAGCAGATCATGACGTGATGTTCCTTGCGGATGAAGGCATTCCGTATACTGTTTTCTAGTTTTATAAGTAGGTCTAGTGTTGAGCGATTTTTCCTGAAACCATGCTGTGCCGGGTCGAGAAGATTATTACTGTTCAGATACCACATTAAACGAGCGTTGATGATTTTTTCCATAACTTTGCCTAGGCAACTTGTTAAAGCAATTGGACGGTAGTTGCGTGGATTGGAAAGATCCTTTCCCGGTTTTGGGAAGGCCAGAATTATTGCATGATGCCAACTATGTGGAAACTGGTTTTCTAGAAAGATTTTGTTGAACAGTTCAAGTAATGCCATTTGGGATTGGTGGTCAAGTTCCTTTATCATCATGTAGTGAATTTGGTCTGGTCCTACGGCGCTTTGCTTTGTCTGCGACAGAGCTGTTTTTAATTCATGGAAAGTTAACGGAAGGTTGTACTGTTCGTCATTTCTTGTGGAAAAATTCAGTTTGTGTTTTTCTATTCTTGCCTTGTATGTTTGAAAATTAGGAGTATATGATGTGGTTGCTGATGTTTTGGCAAAGGTTTCACCCAGTGCATTGGCTATTTCTGAAGGCTGTGCGGTGATTTGTCCATTCCAGTTTAGGATTGGGGGTGGATTAATCTGGTATCTGCCATTCATTTTTCTGATTTTATTCCAGACAGTTTGAGATGGTGTGGGACTTGTTAAAGTGGATGCAAATTTTATCCAGGATGCTTTGCTACTGGCTCTTCTAACGTACCTGGCTCGCGCTCGTGCCTTTTTGAATAATACTAGGTTCTCTGTAGTGGGACATCTTCGGAAATTATTCCAGGTTTTAATTCTCTCTCTTTTAGCGTGTGAACATTCTTCATTCCACCATGGTTTTGGATGTCTTGGAAGGTGTGGTGATGTTTTTGGAATAGTCTGCTCAGCAGCTTGGATTAGTTTATTTGTTACATATTGTACTGCTGCATCTAAAGGCTTTTGCTTGATAATATCTGCATCTAATTTTACAATGGATTTATACTGTTCCCAATCTGCTTCATTTACTTTCCATTTGGGATTTCTACGTGACTGACATGTGGTTCCTGATATCATGGAAATGATTATTGGATAGTGATCGCTGCTGAGAGGATCTCTGTGTACAGACCAATCAAGTATTGGAAATAATGTTGGAGAGCATAATGATAGGTCAATAGCTGTGCTGTTTCCCGATGGAAGATGCGTGTATGTATGTGTGCCATCATTCAACAGGGTTAAGTCATTCTGTTCTATCCATTTTTCGATCTGTTTTCCTCTCCGGTCTATGGCTGTGTTTCCCCACATAGGACTGTGTCCATTGAGGTCTCCCAGTATACAGTAGGGTGGAGGTAACTGAGTTAATATATCTTCCAAGTCTTGTTGTTGTAATTCTTGGTTTGGGGGAACGTAAATTGTTATAATGGTTATGAGAGATTTAATGGCTATGCGTACTGCAACCGCCTCAAGGGTTGTGTTTAGTGGAAGAACTTGGGAAGGAATGTGTGATTTTACCAAAATTGCCACACCACCATGGGTCGTGCCACCTGTTACTCTGTCTTTACGGTATGTGATATAGTTCTTTACTGTGGGAGAGTCTTGAGGTCTGAGATACGTTTCTTGCAGGCAAAGACACAGCGGGGTATGCTGTGCAATCAGATCATATATATCATGTATATTAGTGCGGAAACCTCTGCAGTTCCATTGGATTATAATCCCCATTATTTGGTTTTCGAGAAAGTGTCAGACTGTTTCTTAGCTGTTGCTTTAAGCTTTTCAAGTTTATGTTTTTCCTTTGGAAAATATGGTTTGCCGGTATCCATCTCTTCTTCCGCAAAAATCTCTAGTACTGATTCCTCTGCTTGATTGGTCAATTCTGTATCCATTTGTTCTGTTGGCTTCTGGCTTATGACATTACGTTTTTCTGTGGCTTTTGTTTCTGTGTGTTTTGCATTCGGAGGTACAGATAGTGGTGTGTTTGTGACTTTCTCTTTTTGTTTTGGCTGGGATGTGAGAAGTAGACCTCGTGCCCAGTCTGAAATAGACTTCTTTGGGGGAATCGTGAAATCTGTTTGCGTCTCTATTGTACGCCATTTCTTTATGACCTGTGCATAGGAAGGTCTGTTTAAAATAGTCGGGAGTACAGTTCTCTTAGCTTCTTGGTATGTTACGGAGTGTTCTACTTTATATCGTTGAATCTGCTTTTCTCTTTTCCAGAATTCGCAGTTCTTAGAATAGGCGGAATGATCCCCCTTACAATTTGGACACTTTGGTTGCTCGGCTGGACAGTTCTGATTGGTATGATCTTGAGATCCACAGTTGGAACAGATAGGGACTCCACGGCATGCCATTTGTGAATGACCATACTTTTGGCATTTAAAGCAGCGGAGAGGATTCGGAATGTATGGTCTGATGTTACAATTTAGGTACCCGGCCTTTACCGATGTAGGTGGTTTGGGAGTGTTAAAGGTCAGTATCAAATTTCTAGTTGGAGTAAGTATACCATCTCTAGTAACATTAATCCTTCTCACCGCAATGACGCCTTGATCTTCTAGCTCATTTTTAATTTCTTCTTCTGAGACACTAATAAGGTCCCATTCAGAAATTACTCCTTTTGATGTGTTTAGGCTGTTATGGGGAGAGACTGCTACTGGGATCCCTCCAAAAGTTCTCATCTGAAGCAGTCTTTCTGCATGTTTGGCACTGGCTGTCTCGACTAAAATGTCGCCTGATTTCAGTCTCTTGACATTTTTTGGTGTTCCAGCTACACTTTCTAGGCATTTTTGTATTACAAATGGCGACAGTTTTCCCAATGGCTGTTCTGATGTTGAGTGGAGGACTAGAAAGGTAGGTGCATGAAGCGATGTTATCTCCTTTTTTTGTCTTTTGGTAACATTTGTCTCATTATCCTCATTTTTCCGATTCAAAGGAGTCGGATCTTTGGGATCTGTGGTTGTGATGTTTGGATCATTCATGTTTGCTCCTTTTAGCCCTGGGAGTGAGAGCTTTTCCTCCCAGGTTTCCGGCCCCGCCACGGGGAGGCAGGAGCGGTGCCACCTAGTGACCAAGCGGAAGTTGATTAGTAGTTAGTAAACTAGAAAATAAATAAAAGAAAGGTGTCTTTCCTTTCTTAGGATTCTTTGTGCTGGTACTTTTCAGCAACTATATATATATATGTACAATAGAGAATTTTCTTTAAACTCTATAAACGTGTATCACTATCGCTTTATAATCGCAGAGATATCGCCTGATCACTAGAAACGCTTGGCACTCGGGGCCAGTTGGAACAGATAGGGACTCCACGGCATGCCATTTGTGAATGACCATACTTTTGGCATTTAAAGCAGCGGAGAGGATTCGGAATGTATGGTCTGATGTTACAATTTAGGTACCCGGCCTTTACCGATGTAGGTGGTTTGGGAGTGTTAAAGGTCAGTATCAAATTTCTAGTTGGAGTAAGTATACCATCTCTAGTAACATTAATCCTTCTCACCGCAATGACGCCTTGATCTTCTAGCTCATTTTTAATTTCTTCTTCTGAGACACTAATAAGGTCCCATTCAGAAATTACTCCTTTTGATGTGTTTAGGCTGTTATGGGGAGAGACTGCTACTGGGATCCCTCCAAAAGTTCTCATCTGAAGCAGTCTTTCTGCATGTTTGGCACTGGCTGTCTCGACTAAAATGTCGCCTGATTTCAGTCTCTTGACATTTTTTGGTGTTCCAGCTACACTTTCTAGGCATTTTTGTATTACAAATGGCGACAGTTTTCCCAATGGCTGTTCTGATGTTGAGTGGAGGACTAGAAAGGTAGGTGCATGAAGCGATGTTATCTCCTTTTTTTGTCTTTTGGTAACATTTGTCTCATTATCCTCATTTTTCCGACTCAAAGGAGTCGGATCTTTGGGATCTGTGGTTGTGATGTTTGGATCATTCATGTTTGCTCCTTTTAGCCCTGGGAGTGAGAGCTTTTCCTCCCAGGTTTCCGGCCCCGCCACGGGGAGGCAGGAGCGGTGCCACCTAGTGACCAAGCGGAAGTTGATTAGTAGTTAGTAAACTAGAAAATAAATAAAAGAAAGGTGTCTTTCCTTTCTTAGGATTCTTTGTGCTGGTACTTTTCAGCAACTATATATATATATGTACAATAGAGAATTTTCTTTAAACTCTATAAACGTGTATCACTATCGCTTTATAATCGCAGAGATATCGCCTGATCACTAGAAACGCTTGGCACTCGGGGCCGTGTCTGATGCCTAAGTACCTCACCCACCACGGAGCCCTACGAGGGGGCGCCCACTCGTGAACTAGCAGGTACTGCGTACACGAATGGGACGCCGAGTTCGCTTAGAACACCATACCCACGTTACCAATAAATCTTTATCCCGTCCCAGGACCATAGGGAGGGAGACTTATTGGAACGCAGTTGACCCTAGCAGTATAAAACCACCCGCCGATTGATCCCAGTCGAGCCGGTCCGGGACCGCCCGTCTTGTCGAAGCAGGGGCCAAAGTGGTGTATTAAGGCTGGGCCCCTCAACCACCAGGATCCCCCTTTCCGCTTCCACGGGTCGCGGCGCACGGCTGCACACGCCGGATTCCAAAGATGTAGCCCTGGAACCAAGGTATGGGCGTTAGATCCCAGTGATGCTAATCTGGAAACCCAGCAGCATCACTGGGAGGTCCCCTCACCACGTACAGGTGCCCACGTCGAGGGGACCAGTGGATGATTCAGGTTTATTGTTGTGTTTAGTAGTTTTCAGTTTTTCTTTGTCATGCGGGACTGTCCGAGTCTCAACTGGGATACTGATTGGAGTGTTGGTCGATTCAGTGGTTTTAATTTCATGTGTGTCTTTGACAGGGCTTGATAATGTGTTTTTAACCCAGTTAGATAGAGATGTGCAGGGAGGTATGGATACATCTGTTTGAACTGCTGTTGAATTAAAGCTTCGAGTGTGAGCTGCATATGAACGACTGGGCATGGTCGACATAACCTGTCTGCGTGCCTCAGGGTACGTGACTTTGTGCTCTATTTTATATTTTTGGATTTTCTTCCCCGTTTTCCACATTTCACAAGATTTGGAAAAGGCTGGGTGACTTTCTTTGCAGTTTGGACAAATGGGACTTGAGGCTGAACAGTCTGTTTGTGTATGCTCCTTGGAACCACAAATTGGACAAATGGCATCACCTCTACATGCTTGTTGCGAATGTCCATATTTTTGGCATTTAAAGCAACGTAGAGGATTAGGTATGTAAGGCCGTATTCGGCAGTTTAAATAGCCAGCTTTTACTGAGGATGGCAAATCTGGGGTGCTGAATGTTAAAATTATGGATCGGGTTGGAACAAGATTTCCATCTTTTTTGGTTTTTATACGTTTTGCACTAATTACTTTTTGATTGCCCAGTTCCTGTACTAGTTCCTCTTCAGATACTGTAATCAGGTCCCACTCTGTGATGACACCTTTTGACGAGTTTAACGTATTGTGGGGAGTTACAGATACGGGTAGCCCAGCAAAGGTTGTTGTTTTAAGCAGCCATTCTGAATGTTTTGAGGAAGCTGTTTCGATTAGTAGGTCTCCGGACTGCAGACGTTTAACCATTTTCGGCGTACCAGCAATGGATTCCAAAAATCTTTGGATGACAAATGGTGACAATTTGCCAACAGGCTGGTTGGAGAGCGAATGTATTACAAGGAAGTTTGGCATCTCATTGCTCTGCACTTCTCTTCGGAGCCTTTTTGGTTGGTTTAGGTCATCATCATTTGGTATGTCTGGCCTTGAATTTGAAGGCTCTAGTGGTGGATAGTCATTTATATCCATCGTTACTCCTTTTCGCCCTGGAGGATAACTTTTCCCCCAGGTTACCGGCCCCGCCACGGGGAGGCAGGAGCAGTGCCGCTCGGAGGCCAAGCGGTTGAAGTGTTAGTTAATTAGTAAAAATATAAATTGAGGAAAATGTAAAGAAAGGTGTATTTCCTTCCTGTGTTCTACTTGTTACTTTTCAAGTATAGAACTGTTTTTTAAAGTAAAACTGTTTATAGAAATGTGAACGTAAAATATAATTTCAATCACTTATCAAGAGCACTTTATAAATCGCAAGAATATAGCTTGGCCTCGAAATACGCTTGGCACCCGGGGCCACTGGAAACAGTATCGGAGAACAAATCGAGAGGTCAATTGCGGAAGTCTGTCCAGTAGGTAACTGTATATGGGTGTGTGTACCAGTATTAAGAATGGTAAGGTTTTGTTTGTCTAGTAGAGTTTCAATCAGTCGGCCCTGTCTATCTAATTTAGAGGATCCCCATAAAGGGTGGTGGCCATTTAAATCCCCTAGCAAGCAGATTGGGGAGGGTAGCTGTACTAAAAGTTCTTCGATACCTTTATAAGAGTGGGTATTGTTTGGTGGCAGATAGACCGAGACTAGCGTAAATGCAATCTCAGCAATCAGACGCACAGCAACGGCTTCAATTTGGGTTTGAAGTATGATTTGGCTAGAAGGGATCTTTGAGTTAATCAAAATAGCTACACCACCACGAGCAGAGTCAGATGTATTGCGATCTCTTCGATAAACTGAGTAGTTTTTTATAGAAACAGAAATTTTAGCAGTTAAATAGGTTTCCTGGAGACAGTGTGTGTGTGTGTGTGTGGTATGGGTGTTTAATGGCGCACAAGCTGCTGTGGCTATATTGCGCCTATTCATAGGTATGTTGAAAAGATAAAATAAATAATTAATGTGAAGACGGTTCAATCTCATTTCATTCCAGAAACTAATCACAGTCGCTTATACATTCCTATTTGTTTTAAATAACAGAAAAGTTCATTAATATTGGCATTTTCACCAATGATATCATTTAATGTTATTCGTTCACGGAAATTAGCCAGAGATTGAAATATTGAAGTTCGATGTTGTTGAAAATGTGGACAGTCAATCAAAATATGTTTGACTGTTAGATGCTCAGAGCACTGTGAACAAAGAGGAGGATCATCGCCTGTGAGTAGATGGAGGTGCGTTAGATGGGTATGACCTATTCTAATCCGCGCGAGTACCACTTCTTCTCGCCGAACTGTCTGAATGCATGAGTGCCAAAATTTTGGGTCCTGTTTTATCTGGAACAGTTTGTTATTTGTTTGTTTATGCCATAGCTCTGTCCATTGTGCATGAAAAGCTGTTTTAATTATAATATTATAATCAGAAACTGGAATAAAGGCAGAGGTTAAATCTGCTGTTGATGGATTTTTAGCCGAAATATCAGCCAACTCGTTCCCTTTGATGCCTGAATGTGCTGGGATCCAGCAGAAGTTCACTCGTTGCTGGCAATCTTCAATTTTCAATAGTAAATACTTGATTTGATTTAGTATAGGGTGATCCTTATAAGAGAAATTCTGCATTGCTCTAATTGAGCTGAGAGAGTCGGTGTAAATTAAATATTTTGCAGATGGGTGAAGACTCAAATTTTCTAGAGCTAATTGAATTGCATATAATTCCGCTGAAAAGCTGCTGTACTCAGGTGGAAGAGAGGCTGATATGATAGCAGAGGGAAACACTGCTGCTGCTCCAACAGTTGAATGAGATTTGGAACCATCAGTATATATCGGTAAGAAGTCAAAACAGTTTTGAATATGGCTAGCATGGAGTTGTTGCACATTCAGAGTTGGTAGACGATTCTTTCCCCATTGGAGAAAATAATTATCACAGGCTGGTTGAGGAAATGGGGTCCATGGTGGGCAAGAATCATTCTTTCTGTGCTGCCTACTCTGGAGAGGAACATTCCAATTTTGTGCTATTTCAAGGAGCCGTAGGCCTGCTGGGCGTATTTTATTTGGTTTATTTCTATAGAGATTGTGAAATGATGGATTAAAGAGATATGGTTGGATGGGGTGCGGAGAACAGTTTCGTATTCTGACTGCATATTTAAGTAGTAACATTTTTCTGCGGAGGTAAAGAGGGGGCTCATGGGCTTCAATATATAGACTATAGGTTGGTGATGTCCTATAAGCACCAAGAGCAATCCTCAGTGCATTGTGTTGTACAGGATCGAGCCAGCGTAATACACTCTTTCGAGCAGAATCATAAACTGGGGCACCGTAATCTAACCGAGATCTAATCAGTGCTCTATATAAGAGCAGCAAAGTTGTACGATCTGCTCCCCAAGACTGGGCAGATAGAGCTCTAAGCATGTTCAGCTTTTTCAGACAGGTAGTACGTATTACTTTAATGTGCTCAAGGAAATTTAACTTGCTGTCTAATATTAATCCCAAGAATCTAATATTGTTGGTAATCGGGATGCTGGAATTTGACATCCGGAGTTCGGGGTCTAAATGTAATTTGCGTTGGTTACAAAAGTGGATTGCAACTGTTTTCTGATGGGAAAGCCGATATCCATTGAACTCAGCCCATTTTTCAATTTTATTGAGGGACATTTGCAATTGCCGTTCAATAGATCTCATGTTCTGAGAGTGGCAAGAAATGGAGAGATCGTCAGCATAAAGATAGGCTTCTACAGTATTTGGAAGTTCTTTGGAAATGGAATCAATTCTAAGGGCAAATAGGGTTGCACTCAAAACCGACCCCTGTGGTACTCCTTCTTCCTGCAAGAAAGTAGAAGAAAGGGAGTTTTGGTATCGAACCTGGAAAGAGCGGATCTGGAGAAAGTTCCTAATGAATATAGGCAGGTTGCCTCGTAGACCAAAATTATGTAGGTCACTGAGAATGCCATACCGCCAGGTTGTATCGAATGCCTTTTCTATGTCAATGGAGACCATGACATGGTGTTCATTTTTCACAAAGGCATTGCGAATTTCAGATTCGGCCTTGATCATCAGATCTAGAGAGGACCTATTTTTGCGAAAGCCATGTTGACAATTACTCAATAGTTGTTCAGTTTCAATGATCCAGCTGAGTCGACTGTGGATCATTTTTTCAAGAATTTTACCAAGGCAACTTGACAGAGAGATTGGCCTGTAACTATTAGGACTGGAAGGATCTTTTCCAGGTTTCAAAAAGGGCAAAACTGTAGCATGGTGCCAAGATGTTGGATAAGTATTTTCCAGGAAGATCCGATTAAAGAAAACTAGCAGCATTTGTAAGTTTTGCTCATTGAGATGCTGCAGCATGACATAATATATGCCATCTGGCCCAGCTGCACTGTTTCTCGTTGTTTTTATGGCTTGTAGAAGTTCACAATATTCAAGGGGCTGATTATACGGAAGTGATAGCGAGGTTCTAAAGTTAATGGGCCTCTGTTCGGTGGAGGTCTTAATTTTTTGGAATTTCGGAGTGTAATTTGATACAGCAGAGACTTCGGCAAAGGTTTTACCCAAGGCATTCGCTATTTCTAGAGGACCAGAGAGTTCTTGTCCATTGTATGAAAGAATTGGGGAAGGGATGGTTGGATACTTCCCAGAAAGCTGTCTAATTTTCTTCCATATTATTCTGGAGTCGGTATTTCTGTTGATAGTACATGCAAACCGACTCCAAGAATCTTTCTTGGCTTGCCTGTGAATGAACCGCGCTTTTGCCCTTAGCTTCTTGTAGCTAATTAAATTAGCTGTTGTCGGAAATCGACGGAATAAGTTGAATGCTTTATTTTTTTCCTTCTTTGCTTTTGTGCACTCTTCGTTCCACCAGTAGTTGAAGTGCCGTCGGGTTGGGGGGTTTGATAATGGAATTGAGTATTTTGCTGCAACTAAAAGACTGGATGTGATATAATCGGTTACTTTATCTATAGGTTGTAGCTGAATAGTTTCTTTGTCCAGAATGATTGCTGATTGAAATTTGGCCCATTTGGCTTTAGAAAATTTCCATTTTCTGCAGGGTTGGTCTAATGGTAGTTGTGCAGTGAGCAGGTTACAGACAATTGGAAAATGGTCACTTCCCATTGGATCATCCATGGCGGACCACTGAATGACTGGAAACAGTATCGGAGAACAAATTGAGAGGTCAATTGCAGAGGTCTGTCCAGTAGGTAACTGTATGTGGGTGTGTGTACCAGTATTAAGAATGGTAAGGTTTTGTTTATCTAGTATAGTTTCAATCAGTCGGCCCTGTCTATCTAATTTAGAGGATCCCCATAAAGGGTGGTGGCCATTGAAATCCCCTAGCAAGCACACTGGTGACGGCAGCTGTACTAAAAGTTCTTCAATATCTTTGAAAGAGTAGGAATTGTTTGGTGGGAGATAGACTGAGACTAGCGTAAATGCAATCTCAGCAATCAGACGCACAGCAACGGCTTCAATTTTGGTTTGAAGAATGATTTGACTAGCAGGGATCTTTGAGTTAATCAAAATGGCTACACCACCACGAGCAGAGTCAGATGTATTCCGATCTCTTCGGTAGACTGAGTAGTTATTTATAGAAACAGAAATTTTAGCAGTTAAATAGGTTTCCTGCAGACAGAAACCCACTGGAGAGTAGCGTCTAATTAAGTACTGAATGTCATCAATGTTGCCTCTAAAGCCTCTACAATTCCACTGTAAAATATAAGGCATTATTTGGGTTTAGAAGAAGCTGTTCCTGACGTGGCTGTCTTGTGGCGTTCTGGCTTTGGTTTATTTCTTTTTGGAAAGGTGGGTCGACCTGTGTCCATATCTTCTTCTTCTTCTTCTGCAAATATTTCAAGAATCGGATCTTCCTGTTTAGATGAGTACTCTTGATCCATCGATGTTTCCTGAATACTCTGTTTTGAAGTTGAACTGGGAATATTTGGAGTAGTAGCAATCACTGGTGAATGAGGAGATTTTGCTGGGATCGTAAGAGGCGTATTACTTGCTTGGTCTGAGTGCTTCTGCATATTGGACTGCTGCTGAGAAAGAACAGCTCGAGCCCAGTCAGAGATTGATATGTTGGATGGAACAGTAACATCAGTTTGCGTGGCTATTGTTTGATATTTTTTTGCAATACTGGCATAGCTACGGTTAGATATACTGGGTGCAATTAATTTTCTTGCTTCCTGATAAGTAACTTTGTTTTCGACTTTATATTTTACAATTTTTTTCTCCATTTTCCACTTCTCACATGTTTTAGAGTAAGCAGGATGGTTACCCTTGCAATTAGGACAAGTCATTTCTTTTGCTGAACAGTCATTTTGATTGTGATCAGAAGAGCCACAGTTGGGACAGGCTGGGTTCCCTCTGCATGCCGTCTGAGAATGGCCATACTTCTGGCATTTATAGCATCTCAACGGATTAGGAATGTAAGGACGAATACGACAATTTAGATATCCTGCTTTTACTGATGAGGGTAGATTTGGACTGCTAAAGGTAAGAATGATATTTCTGGTGGTTGTTGTTGTTATTTAGCTTAACGACACAAGGGCTACTGAGGCCAAATTGTGTCTGTTCATAGTTTATTTAGTCGAAATATAGCACTGTTGGTGTTAAATTAAATACTCCTATATAGTCCAATACGTTTTAAAAATATTACAAGTTCATTTATGTTTGCTTCATTTCCCAGGATATGAGTTAAATCATGTGGGAGGTTCAACCTAGAGACTGACTGAAAAGTGTTTGACCGTATGGTTGAATATAGGGGACAATCGAAGAGGAAATGCCTAACAGTAAGTTGACTGTCACAGGATGAACACTGGGGTGGATCTTCTCCCAGTAGCAGGAACAGATGAGTATGATGAGTGTGTCCAATTCTGAGTCTTGCCAGTACTACTTCCTCTCGTCTGTTTTGTCGAAAGCCTGAGAGCCACAGCTTTGGTTCTTGCTTTATCTGGTAAAGTTTATTGTTGGTGTTACTTTTCCAGATCTGTGACCAATTGTCGTAACTTGCTTTGCGAATAACAGGCTTATAATCAGTGTAAGGAACCTGAAGATGTTCTGGGCCAGCTGGATGAGGATTTTTAGCTGCAAGATCCGCACTTTCATTTCCCGGAATACCAGAATGGCCAGGGATCCAGCAAAAACTGATTGATTGATTAGACACACTGCAGGAAAATAGCTGAGAATGAATGTGTTTCAAGGTAGGATGAGAAGATGAAAAATTCTTCCTTATGGCAGAAACAGCACTGAGTGAGTCAGTGTAAATTATGACAGGTGAGATGGAAAGTTCAATAATTTTACTGAGTGCTAATTTGATGGCATATAATTCGGCTGTGAAGACGCTGCAGACTAATGGTAGTGAAGCTGTAACCGTTACAGAAGGAAAAACTGCAGCTGCACCAACCGCAGTAGCTGTTTTGGATCCGTCAGTATAGACTTTACAGGCATGGGAGTTCAGAGTAGTGTGAGCTAAGTGCAACTGCCTGATATTAAAGGAAGGTACAGTATTCTTTCCCCACTCCAAAAAATGTGTATCGTGGGAGGAAGAAACGTATGTCCAAGGTGGAACAGGAGCAGTTGTGTTCTGAAAAATATCGCTTAAATTGATATTCCAACTCTGAGAAAGCTCTTTAATCCTTAGTGAAGCAGGTCTGTTTTCATTTGGCTTGCTGTCATATATCAAATCCCACCGAGTATTATAAAGATACTCCCAACTGGGGTGAGATGGAAGACTCTGGATCTTAGCAGCATAGTGGAGCAATAATGATTTCCTACGAAGATGTAATGGAGGATCGTGTGCTTCGATATAGAGACTCTGGATTGGAGAAGTCTTAAAAGCGCCCAACGCAGTCCTGAGAGCACTGTGCTGGACAATATTTAGACGTTGTAAAGTAGTGCTCCTGGCAGAGTCATACACCGGACAACAATAATCTAGCCGTGACCGGATTAAAGTTCTATAAAGGTGCAATAGTGTATACCGATCAGCGCCCCATGACATAGCCGAGACTGATCGCAGTATATTCAGATGCTTTAGACATGTATTTCTTAAATGAGAGATGTGAGCTTGAAAATTCAGCTTGCTATCTAATATCACTCCAAGGAATTTAATGGTACTCTCAAGCGGGATTGGAATATTGTTTATTTGTAATTCCGGATCGGGATGGAGAGTTCGTTTCTTGCAAAAGTGGGTGAGAGTGCATTTCTTTTCTGATAGTTTGTAGCCATTCCGTGAAGTCCACGATTGTATTTTGGTAATAGCAAGTTGGAGCTGCCGTTCGATGGTGTTCATACTTTGAGATCGACAAGAAATTGTAAGGTCATCTGCGTACATGTAAGTTTCAACAGTTTTTGGGATGTCTCGTGTTATGCTGCTAACTCGGATTGAAAATAGTGTTGGACTAAGTATCGATCCCTGCGGGACTCCTTCTTCCTGAATGTGAGATGCAGAGAGTACATTTTTATATCGGACCTGAAAAGAACGCAATTGCAGAAAATTTTGAATTATTTTCGGCAAATGGCCCCTAAGCCCCAAGTGGTAAAGGTCCATAATAATCCCATGACGCCATGTAGTGTCAAATGCCTTTTCAAGATCTAGGTTGACCATGACAAGATGTTGTTTCATGACAAAGGCATTGCGGATATGAGATTCGGCTTTGATAAGCACGTCCAGCGTCGATCTATTCTTCCGAAAGCCATACTGATGATCTGGAAGGAGATTTTGTGACTCCAGGATGTAAGTAAGCCTAGTGTGAACCATTCTTTCGAAAACTTTACCCAGGCAGCTCGTAAGAGATATTGGCCTATAGTTTTCAACACAGGAATGATCTTTTCCTGGTTTTGGTAAAGCAATAATGAAAGAATGACGCCAGGAGGAAGGATAGGCATTTTCGGAGAATATCCGATTATAAAAGATTAACATGGTACTCAAATCTTCTTGAATTAAATGTTTCAGCATAACATAATGAACTCCATCTGGGCCTGCAGCACTGTTTGAAGATCTGTTTAACGATTCTTGAAGTTCTATGAATGTAAAGGGTTGGTTGTACGGGAAAGAACGGTTCGTGAAAAAGTTGATTTTATATCGTTCTGCACTAGTTTTGATGTTCTGAAATGTGGACCCATAGGAGGCAGAAGCAGAGATTGTAGCAAATGATTCAGCAAGTGCATTAGCAACTTCTTCAGCTGTAGATAGGTCTTTCCCTTTCCAATGAAGTATTGGAGAGGGCATACGAGCGAATTTCCCATTTAGTGCCTGTATTTTTTTCCAAATGAGGCGTGTGTCGGTGTCTTTTGTGATTGTTGAGGCAAAAGCGATCCACGAGTCTCGTTTCGCTTTCCGTCTAATCTGCCTTGCTTTTGCTTTAAACCTTTTATAAGCAATGAGGTTATTAGTGGTGGGATTCTTACGGAAATTATTCCAAGCTCGGTTTTTTTCCTGTTTGGCAGTGAAGCAATCTGCATTCCACCAGTGATTTCGGTGATTGTGATATGTCTTGGATTTTGGAATGTAAGTATTTGCTGCAGTCAGAATCTGATTGGTGATGTAAGTATTTACATCATCAATAGGTTCTTTTTTAACGTAAGATCTGTCTAGAAGTATTTGAGCAGAATAGCCATCCCAGTTCGCCTTTTTAAACTTCCAAGAGGATCGTTTATCAGGATTTGGTGTTACTCCTGTTTGTAAGGAGCAAATGATCGGAAAGTGGTCACTGCTAAAAGGATCAGTTAATACAGACCATGTCATGATTGGAAAGATGGAAGGTGAGCAAACTGACAAGTCAATTTGAGAAGTAGATCCTGTAGGTAGGTGGATGTAGGTAGGAGATCCAGAGTTTAATAAATTTAGGTCATTATTATATATAAATTCCTCGATCAACTTGCCTCTTCTGTCCATTGTAGCTGATCCCCACAATGGATGGTGGCCATTAAAGTCACCGAAAAGACAAACTGGAGTTGGAAGTTGTGCGATGAGGTTGTCAAGTTCTGATTGGGCCAGTAATAGAGATGGTTTGATTGATTTTGTGTTTATTGGCGCAAAAACAGCTAAGGTTATACTGCGCCATGAAACGATTAAAATATCAATAAAGATAAATTCTGGTAACCTTTAAAAAGGTTACCTCGTCAAATTGTTATTTATAAATGTGGGTATATATTAGTAGCTTTTAAAAATTTAAAAACTGCCGACACGTGGTCGTTGTCTGATAAAATCTGACTGAGTGTATAAGGCTCAGTCGAATGAGTAAAAGCGGTAAAATATATATTGCGAACATGGGTAAAATGAACGCAATCTATTAAAATATGCTTTATAGTTAAAACGGTGTCGCAAGACTCGCACATAGGAGGGTCATCCGCCCTCAGCAGAAAAGAATGTGTCAAATGACTGTGTCCTATGCGGAGTCGGGCAAGAACAACTTCCTCGCTCCGATTCCTGCGCAGACTAGACTGCCATATTTCTATTACAGGCTTTATTTGGTATAATTTATTTGTTCTCTGTCTGTGCCACAGTTCTTGCCAATGGGAATATATCTTGTTACGTATTATTTGCCTGTAGTCTGTATAGGGGACTGACAGGCAACAATTATGAGTGGGTGTTGCTGATTTGGCTGCAGCGTCAGCCAAATCATTTCCTTTTATCCCAATGTGGCTAGGAATCCAGCAGAAGCGGATATCAAACTTGTATTCATGAAGAGAATGTATCTTCTGCTGAACCCGACAAAGAACTGGATGAGAATTGTGTCTCAGAGATAATAAAGCCTGTAGTACACTGGAAGAGTCAGAATATATTATTGACCTTTGGAATTGACAAGTTCGAATGTGATCCAAGGCTAGCTCTATAGCATACAGCTCTGCAGTGTATATGCTGGATTCAGGAGGAATCTGCTGAGATATTATAGTGTCTGGAAAGACAGCAGCAGATCCTACGCACGATTCAGACTTCGAGCCGTCTGTGTAAACGGACAGGAAGTCTGAGTGCTCAGCTTGGTGTGCAGAGTAGAGCTTCTGGTAGAGAGATGACGAGGTTTCAGACTTTACCCATTTCTTAAGGGAAAAGTCGCATGGTGGGGGATGAGCATGCCAGGGTGGAAGAGTTTCTTTTGGTGTTTCTGCCACCTTGTCTACCATGATGTTAAACTCTCTGATTAGCTCTTGGACACGAATACCAAAAGGTCGGTTGGCAGTCTGACGGGTATTATACAAGTTTTCCCAACGTGGCTCGAAAACGGATGCCCACGTAGGATGGTCTGGCAGGGATTTCAACTTTAAAGCATAGTTTAAAGACAACTGCTTACGTCGAAGGGATAACGATGGTTCGTTTGCTTCGACGTATAAGCTCTGGACAGGAGATGTTCGAAAAGCTCCAGTAGCGATACGGAGAGCCTGATGGTGGACAGGGTCCAGCCATCGGAGGACACTATCTCTAGCTGAGGAGTATACCTGGGACCCGTAGTCTAATTTGGGGCGTACAAGTGCACGGTAAAGCCGTAGTAGGGTGCATCGATCTGCTCCCCAACGCGTTGAGGAGAGAGAGCGGAGAATATTGAGACCCCTCGTGCATTTTGTACGAAGTTGACGAATATGTTCGAGAAAGGTCAACTTTTTATCAAACACAAGTCCCAAGAATTTTGTGTCTGACACTACTGGAATAACATTTTGCCCGAGCCTTAATTCAGGTTCAGGATGAAGACTACGCTTGCGACAAAAGTGTACGCAAACGGTCTTCTCCGGCGAGAACCTGAAGCCATTGGCAAGTGCCCAGACATTCAGATTATCAATGGCTTTCTGCAGTTGTCTTTCAATAACCCTCATGTTGCACGACTGACAAAAAATGCTAAAGTCATCAACAAAGAGGGCACTGTTTACAGTTGGAGAAAGTTGTTCTATGATGGAATTGACTTTGATGGCAAAAAGCGTGACACTTAAGACTGATCCTTGTGGTACTCCCTCCTCTTGGCGAAAGGAGCGAGAGAGTGAGGATCCCATACGAACTTGGAAAGATCGATTGGCTAAAAAATTTTGAATAAAAAAGGGCAGATGCCCTCTTAGGCCTAGGCTATGTAAATCTTTTAAAATGCCAAATCTCCAAGTTGTGTCATACGCTTTCTCCATGTCAAAGAACACCGACACCAAGTGTTCGCGTTTTAGGAAAGCATCCCGGATGGATGCTTCCAATCTAATAAGATGGTCCAAAGTGGACCGGTTCCTTCGGAAGCCGCACTGGATTCTGGAGAGAAGGTCGTTTGATTCTAAGTACCATATTAAACGGGAATTAACCATTCTCTCCAGGATTTTGCACAGACAGCTAGTCAGAGCAATAGGACGATAATTGGTGGTGACCTTTGGATCCTTTCCTGGCTTAGGAAAGGCAAGAACGATTGCCTTTCGCCAGGAGTCCGGAAACTGCCCTTCAGTAAAGATTCTGTTATACAGAAGGAGCAGACAATCCATAGATTTTGGTGAAAGATGCTTAATCATTTCATAATGGATGCCATCTGGTCCAACGGCACTTGCTTTGGAAAGAGCGAGGGCTCTTTTCAATTCCAGAATAGTGAAATCCCCGTTGTAGGGATAAATGCCCTTAGTTTTAAAGTTAAGTGCCTGTTTTTCGATTTTATATTTCAGGACCAGGAACTCTGGGGAATACGAAGATGTTGCAGAGATGTTAGAGAATGTTTCCCCAAGAGCATTGGCTATTGCAGTTGGATCTGCAATAGCGCATCCATTATAATCTAGGATTGCAGAAGGTTGGGAGGTATATTTTCCCTTCATTTTCCGGATTTTATCCCAGACTACCTTAGAGTTGGTAGACTGGTTAACAGATGATGTAAAACGGATCCACGATTCCTTTTGACTCTGACGACGGATGTAGCGTGCTTTGGCTCGTGCACGTTTGAAGGCTATAAGGTTGTTCGTGGTAGGATATCGGCGAAATATCCCCCACGCTTTGTTTTGAGCCTTTTTTGCTGCTGTGCATTGTGAATTCCACCAAGGTTTAGGAAATGGTGGAAACCGGGCTGATGTTTTTGGGACAGCATTAGCAGCTGCTTGGACAACAGTTTCTGTGATGTACTTAACTGCATCATTGATAGGCTCTTGACTGACTGTACTAAGATCAAAATTTGCCTGATGTTGGAAGGCAGTCCAGTCAGCCTGATCAATCTTCCACCGCGGTAGCCTGAAGGGAAGACATGGTCTCCCACTGTGTAGCAAGGTTATCACGGGGAAGTGATCACTACCGTATGGATTCTCCTCCACTTCCCAGGTGAGTGAAGGGAGTAGAGAAGGGGAGCAGATAGGGAGATCAATGGCAGAAAAGGTACGGGTAGGCATGTGGAAAAAGGTGTTTGTTCCAGTATTTAGAAGGGAAAGGTCATTGTCATTGAGCATATGCTCTATGACTCGTCCCCTTCCATTGATGTTAGCACTACCCCACAGGGTGTTATGTCCATTAAAATCCCCAAGAAGTAAGAAAGGGGGAGGCAGCTGCGTTAGAAGATCATCAAGGTCTGCCTGGGAGATGTCAGTCCCAGGTGGCAAATAAATAGAGCATACAGTTAATAAGAATCCCACTGAAAGGCGAATTGCAACAGCCTCTATGCTGGTTGTAATTAGCAAGGGCTGCACTGGGGTCTGGTTACCCACCAGGATAGCCACTCCCCCATGTACAGAGCCATCAGCAATTCTATCCTTTCGAAAAACTGTGATGTTGTGCATGGTGGGATCATCATTTGCCTTTAGATATGTCTCCTGCAAGCAAAAGCAAACTGGCTCGTGCTTTTGCAGGAGGGCCTTGATGTCATCTATATTTCGCCGGAATCCACGACAATTCCATTGTAGGAATTTAGCCATTATTTTGGCTTGGTGGGTCCATCAGGCGGCTTCCGAGGTGCTGAGGGCTTACTTTTGTCAGTCTTGGATTTATCTTTTTTGGGGAAGAATGGACGCTGTCCCGTGTCCATTTCCTCCTCCGCAAAGAGTTCCAAGACTGACTCTTCGGGTACCTCCTTCTGTTCGACCTCCATGTTTTCTTGGGAAGTAGGAGGTACTTCACCTTTCTTATTTTTTTCTTTGGTGATTGCCTTTGTTACTTTAGGAGCATTAGGAGGTACCGATACAGGAGTGGCAGTTGATTGGTCCTTCTGTGCAGGTTTTTGCGGACTTAACAGATATCGCGCGATGGGAGTGAAAGACTCCTTTGGAGGGATGGACATGTCCGTCTGTGTTCCGATGGAACACCTCCCTGCTACCTTCTGGGCGTAGGTAGGCTTGTTGATGTTGAGCGGTTTCACCGCTTTCCTTGCCTCCTGGTACGAAATGTTTAGCTCTGCCTTCAGCCGTTGTATTTCTTTTTCTTCTTTCCACCTCTGGCATGCTCTTGAGTAGGCCGGGTGTTCTCCCTCACAGTTAATACAGGTGGGTTTTGGGGCTGAACATGCTGTTGTTTCATGGTCCTTTGCACCGCATCGAGCGCATGCAAGGACTCCACGGCAGGCCATTTGAGAATGTCCATACTTCTGGCATTTGAAACACCGTAAAGGGTTCGGAATGTATGGACGCACTGAACAGTTGATGTATCCAGCTTTAATCTCATCAGGAGGTTTAGGAGTGTTAAAAGTCAGGATAACGCTCCTGGTTTTAACAATTTTTCCATCCCTTCGCGCAGTGATTCTCTTGACGGCAATGACTCCCTGTGGTTTTAATTCGGAGCAGATTTCCTCCTCGTATACGTCGAGAAGGTCCCACTCCGAAATGACACCTCTCGATGAATTGAGTGTTCTGTGTGGTGTCACTGTTATAGGGATTCCTCCAATTGATGTTGTTCGGAGGAGATGTTCAGATTGCCTGTCATTTTTAGTTTCAATTAAAAGGTCTCCAGAACGGAGTCTCTTAACTGATTTGGGAGAACCTGCTAACCCATCTAACCCTTTCTGTATGAAGAAGGGTGACATTTTTCCAATCGGTTTTTCAGTGGTGGAATGCATGATTAGAAATCTTGGGACCGGCCCTGATGATGGTGTTTCAGTTCGCTGTCTCTTTGTTGCAATAGTATTATCTGCCTCTCCGTCTATGTTTTCAGATAGGGACCGGGTTGGGGCCCCTGAAGAAGTAAGTTTATCAGGATTCATGAGTTTTTTTAAGTGGTTCAGTGCCCGGGCTCCCCACCCACCACGGAGCCCAAAGGGACGCCCACTACCCGGCATGCAATAAATGCGCTCGGGAGTGGGACGCCAGGGCTACCCAGACACCATACCCGCACCGCCGCCAGCCTGAATCCTGTCCCTCGGACCATGAGGGTAGGGGCATGGCTTTGACACGGTTGACCCTCGCAGGCGAACCTACTAGCCGATTGATCCTAGCCGGGCCTTCCAGGACCACCCGTCTTGTCGAAGCAGGGGCCAAAGTGGTGTATTGAAGCTGGGCCCCTCAACCACCAGGATCCCCTTTTCCGAATTTCCACGGGTCGCAGCGCACGGCAAACACGCCGGATTCCATTGATGTAAGCCCGGAACCTAGGCTGTGGGCGTTGGATCCCAGTGATGCTAGTCTGGAAGTCCAGCAGCGTCACTGGGAGGTCCCCTCACCACGTACAGGTGCCCACGTTGAGGGGGTAATAGAGATGGTGGAATGTAAATCGAAACAATGGTAACTGAAATACCAACTGCAATCCGAGCTGCCACAGCTTCTAGGCTGGTTCTTAATTGGATCGGTCTGGACGGTATGTTAGTATTTACAAGTATGGCTACTCCTCCACGGGCAGGAGACTCTGGGCTTCTGTCTCGTCTATATATCATAAAATTTGAGAATTTCGGCGAAACTTGGGGTGACAAGAATGTTTCCTGTAGGCATATACCTATGGGGTTAAACTGAGAGATTAAATCTCTTATGTCATCCGAATGGCTGCTTAGTCCTCTACAATTCCACTGTATGATGTTAGGCATTATTTTGGTTTGGCTGAAGATGATTCATCTGACTGTTTTTTATGTGCAGGGCATTTTTTTCGGTCTTTTTTTGGGAATAATGGACGTCCAGTATCCATAGTGTCATTGGCATGGAGTTCTAGAATAGGGTCTTCATCATTTTGGTGTATATCCACTTCCATAGTGTTGGTTGGTGGATCAGTTTCCTTAGAGTCTTTATTGGGTTTCAATCTTTCTGCATCATTTGAGACTGTCACAGTATCAGTTGGGATACTAATTGGGGTGTTGGTGGCATGGCTGGTTTTTGTTTTAGAATTTTCTTTTCCAGTGGTTGATAAGGTTGTTTTAACCCAATTAGCTAGCGAGACGTTGGGCGGTATTGAGACATCTGTTTGAATTGCAGTTGTATGAAAACTGCGAGTTCGAGAGGCATATGATGGACTTGGCATGGTCAACATTATTTGTCTGCGTGCCTCAGGATATGTGACTTTATGTTCGACTTTGTATTTTTGGATTGTCCTACCTGTTTTCCACATCTCACATGATTTAGAAAAGGCGGGGTGATTGCCTTTGCAGTTGGGGCAAATGGGAATTGCGGCTGGACAATCTGCCTGTGTATGATCTTTTGCTCCACAAATAGGACAGATGGCGTCACCTCTGCATGCCTGCTGTGAATGGCCATATTTTTGGCATTTGAAACAGCGAAGAGGATTTGGGATGTATGGACGAATTCGACAATTTAAATATCCAGCTTTTACTGAGGAAGGCAAATCAGGAGTACTAAAAGTTAAAATGATGGAACGAGTTGGAATGAGATTTCCATCTTTTTTTGTCATAATTCTTTTAGCAGCGATTACCTTTTGATGGCTAAGTTCTTGGACTAATTCCTCCTCAGACACTGTAATTAAGTCCCATTCTGTGATGACTCCTTTAGATGAATTTAAGGTATTGTGAGGAGTGACAGACACTGGTAATCCACCAAATGTAGTTGTTTTTAATAGCCACTCAGAATGTTTGGATGTGGCTGTTTCAACCAGGAGATCTCCTGATTGTAGTCGCTTCACCATTTTTGGTGATCCTGCAATAGATTCTAGATGTCTTTGAATCATAAATGGTGATAACTTGCCCACGGGCTGCGTGGACAGAGAGTGTATCACAAGAAAATTAGGGATGTCTGGACGCTGTGCTTCAGTTCGAAGCCTTTTTGGTTGATTAATATCATGAGAGGATTCATGTCTTGAGCTTGAAGGCTCTAAGGGTGGAAAATTGTTTGAATCCATGATAGCTCCTTTTGGCCCTGGGGGTTTATCTTTACCGCCCAGGTTTCCGGCCCCGCCACGGGGAGGCAGGAGCAGTGCCACGAGGTGACCAAGCGGCTGAGTTAGTAAGTTAGTACTAATAGAAAAAAACAGAAAGGTGGTTTCCCTTTCTGGGCTTCTGCCTACTTCTTGTAGTGCGAGAGAGCTACTATGCAATAGAAATCAAGAAAACGGTTTTTCAAACTAAAATAGAAACTGTTCGCTCAAATGTTCTCTGTAGAAAAACGCTTTGGAAAACGCACTAGAATCGCTTGGCCACGGAACGCTTGGCACCCGGGGCCATATTTCTGGTGGGTGTGAGTATATTGTCCCTTTTAGTCATAATTCTTTTGACAGCAATTACATTTTGCTCATTTAGCTCTTCTTTAATTTCTTCTTCTGTCACATTCAAAAGGTCCCAACTAGATATAACACCCTTAGATGTATTTAGGGTTGCATGAGGAGTTACCTTTACTGGAATTTTAGCAAAGTTTGTCATTTTCAAGAGTTTTTCAGAATGCCTGCAGTTGACAGTTTCAATTAGTAAGTCCCCCGATTGCAATCTCTTAACCGTCTTGGGAGACCCTGCAATACTTTCCAAGTGTTTTTGGATTAGAAAGGGGGATAGCTTACTAAGAGGCTGTTCTGATAATGAATGCATTATTAAAAATGCAGGAAACTCGGTCGCAGAGGAAATGGTTTTTAACCTCTTTGCTTGTGAGGAGTCATGTTCCTGTTCTGTGTCTAGCCGACTGCTTGTCGGTTGTAAAGAAGGAAACATATTTTGTTCCATTTTGGCTCCTTTTAGCCCCTGGCAGATGAACTTTTCTGCCAAGGTTACCGGCCCCGCCGCGGGGAGGCAGGAGCAGTGCCTGGAGTGACCAAGCGAAATTAGTAGGAGTTAGTCTATTAAATATGAAAAATAAAGAAAGGTTACTTTCCTTCCTTGCTCTCTACCAGTACTTTTGATAAAAGAGCTACAAAATAAAAGTATTTCTCAACGAGAGGAACGTAAAAGAGAACGCAGAATTCACCTATGGAAAAGTCGCAGTGAAATCACAAAGAGAAATCGCTCAGTCAATCGCTTGGCACCCGGGGCCTGTCCAAGTCGGATGGTCTCTTATGGGTCTTATCCTGTAAGCATACAGCAATGACAACTGTTGTCTCCTCAGGAACAGTGGTGGTTCATTAGCCTCTGTATAGAGACTGTATATAGGGGATGTGCGGAAAGCTCCTGTTGCTATTCGAATTGCACTATGGTGAATCGGATCTAGCCATTTGAGGGCGCTCTTTCTTGCTGATGCATAAACCGGTGCTCCATAATCTATTTTTGACCTTACTAGTGCTTTATATAAGTTGAGCAGGGTGTAACGGTCTGCCGCCCAAGATGTTTTTGTTAAGACTTTAAGAATATTAAGTTGTTTCATACATTTTATTCGTAGTTCTTTTATATGTTCTACAAAGGTCAATTTCCTGTCTAGAATAAGTCCTAGGAATTTTACACTTTGTTTAACTGGTATTGTATTTCCTTGCAATATTAGTTCAGGTTCAGGGTGTAAATTTCGCTTTCTACAGAAATGCACGCAGACTGTTTTTTCTTTTGATATTCTAAACCCGTTTTTCTGGGCCCAATGACTGACGTTGTTAATTGCACATTGTAGTTGTCTTTCTATTGTTCCCATGTCCTGTGCTTGATATGAGATACTGAAGTCATCTATATATAGTGCATATGACACTGTGGGTGGTAGTTGTTTTGTGATGCTATTTATTTTTATAGAGAATAGTATGGCACTCAGGACAGACCCTTGGGGAACTCCTTCTTCTTGTTTATATGATTTTGACATGGTGTTTTGTACTCTAACTTGAAATGTTCTATTTTTCATGAAATTTTGAATGAATAGTGGTAAATGTCCTCTGAGTCCTGCATCGTGGATATCTTGTAATATACCATGTCTCCATGCTGTTGTTGTTGTTGTTGTTGTTTTTAACGACACATAGGCTGCTAGGGCCATATTGTGTCTTTCTAATGGTTAATATGGAATATCAGCTTAATTGTGATAGCTATATTTTATGATATATTCCTATACGATTTAGGAAAGTAAAGAGTTCTTTTTGATTAAAATCATCTCCCAGAATCTGTAATAAATTTATTGATGACTGCTTATTAGAA
Source organism: Mastigoproctus giganteus (assembly GCF_048544385.1). Lineage (NCBI taxonomy): Eukaryota > Metazoa > Arthropoda > Arachnida > Uropygi > Thelyphonidae > Mastigoproctus > Mastigoproctus giganteus. Next base: position 160,081,169 of record NC_143579.1, read on the forward strand.
ATTGACTTAAAGATGTCTAAACGAATGGTTTGAAAGTGGGGACAGTCCACTAACAAATGTCGAATGGTCAGTTGTACTTGACATGATGTACATTGGGGATTGTTGTTGTTGTTGTTGTTGTTGTGTTTAACGACACATAGGCTGCTAGGGCCATATTGTGTCTTTCTAATAGTGGATATAACTATATTTTATGATATATTCCGATACGATTTAGGAAAATAAATAGTTCTTTTTCATTAGAATCATCACCCAGAATCTGTAATAAATTTATTGATGACTGTGTATTAGCTATTGATTTAAAGGTGTTTAAGCGGATATTTTGAAAGTGGGGACAGTCCACTAATAAATGGCGAATTGTCAGTTGTACTTGACAGAATGTACATTGTGCAGCGCTGTCATTAGTTAATAGATATAGGTGAGTGAGGTGCGTATGCCCAATCCTTAGCCTTCCTAAAATTATTTCATCTCGCCTGTTTTTGCTGAAGCTGGATTGCCATAGCTTTGGTTCCGGTTTTATTTGGTAGAGTTTATTTCCTGGATAACCTTTCCAGATTAATGACCAACTGTTATAACATGCTTTACAGATAATGTGTTTGTAATCTGTATATGGAACTTGAAATTTCTGCGTAATGGTGGTTTCTGGTTGTTTGGCTGCATGATCCGCTCTTTCATTGCCAGCTATTCCAGAATGTCCTGGGATCCAGCAGAATGTCACAGTTTGTTTCAATTCCTTACAGGCAAGTAGCTTAGAACGGATCTGTTTTATTACAGGGTGAGAAGAGTTGTTACCACTTATTATAGCAGTGACAGCACTGAGTGAGTCGGTGTATATTAAAGTGGTCGTAATTAAAAATTCAGTTATCCGGTCGAGAGCTAAATTAATAGCATAAAGTTCAGCAGTAAAGATACTGCATTCTATTGGTAATGAAACAGAAATGGTGACTGAAGGGAAGACTGCTGCAGCACCTACTTGGGTCTCAGTTTTTGATCCATCTGTATATATTTTGCAGGCCTCTGAGTTAGAAGAGTGAGTTTCATGTAATTGTGCAATATTGGAGGGCGACAAGGTGTTCTTACCCCACTGTTGAAAATAATCGTCGTAATTAACAGAAATATTTGTCCAAGGCGGATCAGGAAGTGTCATGTCCTGAAATATATCGCTGATGTCTATATTCCATGCTTGAGTGAGTTCTCTAAGTCTAAGTGCAGCAGGTCGGTTTTCATTTGGCTTACTGTTGTAAAATGACTCCCATTCGGTATTATACAGATATTTCCAACTAGGGTGGGAGGGCAAACTGCGAATTTTTGCGGCAAACATCAAAAGTAATGTTTTCCTCCGAAGATGTAAAGGTGGCTCATGAGCTTCGATATAAAGGCTCTGAACAGGGGAGGTTCTGAAAGCTCCTAGAGAAACTCTCAGCGCACTGTGCTGGATCGTGTTCAATTGCTCTAAAGTAGTTCTTCTCGCAGAGTCATACACTGGAGAGCCATAGTCTAAGCGGGATCTGATGAGGGCTCGATAAAGATGGATCAAGGTATGTCGATCAGCACCCCATGACATAGATGACACACACCGGAGAATATTCAACTTTTTCAAGCAGATAGTTCTAAGATAAGCTACATGTGCTTTAAAGTTCAGTTTCTTATCCAGTACGAGACCAAGAACACGGACAGTGTCAACAAGAGGAATTGAAATGTTATTGATCTTTAGCTCAGGATCGGGATGCAGTGACCGTAATTTGCAAAAATGAGTAGTGGTGGATTTCTGCTCAGCTAGGCGGTATCCATTACGTAAGGTCCACGATTCTATTCTGGAAAGAGCAATTTGTAACTGTCTTTCAACAGTATTCATACTTTGTGACTGGCAGGATATGGTGAGGTCATCTGCATACATGTATATTTGTATGGATTTTGGAAGTTCTTCCAATATGTGGTTGACCCGAACAGCAAATAGGGTAGCACTCAGTATGGAACCCTGGGGAACACCCTCTTCTTGAATGTGAGTTGCTGATAGCATGTTTTGGTATCGGACTTGAAAGGTGCGTAATCTTAAAAAGTTCTGGATGAATTGTGGAAGGTAGCCTCTCAGCCCCAACTGATGTATATCTTTAATAATACCATGACGCCAAGTGGTATCAAATGCTTTCTGAATATCTAGGTTCACCATCACCAGATGTTGTCTCATGACAAAAGCGTTACGTATGTTAGATTCAATTTTGAGTAGTAAATCTAGGGTAGATCTGTTTTTACGGAAGCCATATTGGTGATCGGAAAGACCGTTTTGGGAGTCTAGCACCCACATGAGCCTCTTATGCACCATCCTTTCAAAGATTTTGCCCAAACAGCTTGTCAAGGATATTGGTCTGTAATTCTCAACTATGGAAGGATCTTTACTTGGTTTTAGAATAGCACAAATGTAGGAATGACGCCATGAGAGAGGATATGTATTTTCTGAGAAGATCCGGTTGTAAAAGAGTAATAGTATGTAGAGATCAGCTTCACATAAATTCTTCAGCATACTGTAGTGAATGCCGTCCGGTCCTGCTGCACTATTTGGAGATTTGCTCAAGGATTCTTTGAGTTCAGCTATAGAAAAGGGTTGATTATACGGAAGTGAGAGTCTAGTTGAAAAATTAAATTTATGACGTTCCTCAACAGATTTAATGCGTTGAAAGGAGGTGACATAAGAGGAGGAGGCGGAAATGTTATAGAAAGATTCTGCTAAAGCATTTGCAATGTCAGTAGAAGAGGATAGGTCCTGCCCATTCCATTGTATTATCGGGGACTGCTGAGGAGGAAATTTTCCATTGAGAGCTTGTATTTTTTTCCATATAATTCGAGTGTCAGTATTTTTGTTAATAGTTGATGCAAAGCTTATCCAGGAGTCACGTTTTGCTTTCTTCCTAATTTGCCTTGCTTTGGCTCTGAGTTTTTTGTATAAAATTAGGTTGGCAGTAGTTGGGCATTTGCGGAACCGGTTCCAAGCACGGTTTTTTTCTACTTTTGCTTTAGAGCAATCCGTATTCCACCACTGGTTTTTGTGTACATGTTTGCATTGGTCTGATTTTGGGATGGAAATTTCTGCTGCATATAGGATTTGGCTGGTAATGTGGTCAGTTACGTCATCAATATGTTGATGTTGAACATATTGAGTGTCGAGAAGGACACAAGCTGAGTAGTTTACCCAGTCTGCTTTATAAAAATTCCAAGAAGTACGGCCTTTTGGACATGACACAGCCTGGGTTTCAATTGAACTGATAATAGGAAAATGGTCACTATGGAATGGGTCATTCAACACTAACCATTTCATGCTTGCAAAAAGAGATGCTGAACAGATGGACAAGTCTATGGCTGAGGTAGTACCTGTAGGTAGTTGTATATAAGTCGGAGAGCCAGAATTCAGCAGAGTCAGGTTATGGTTATCCAGGAATGATTCAATTAATTGGCCTCTCCTATCCATGGTGGAAGATCCCCACAATGGATGGTGGCCATTGAAATCACCGAATAAGCAGACAGGAGGTGGCAGTTGTGCAATTAGATTGTCAAGTTCAGCCAGGGAGCAAGGATAATTGGGCGAGATATAAATGGATGCAAGCGTTAATGATATTCCCAATGCCATCCGAACTGCAACAACTTCTAAGGAAGTTTGTAGCTGGAGATGTCTTGATGGTATAGTAGATTTTACAAGAACAGCTACGCCCCCACGGGCAGGACCATCAGAATCTCTGTCTCGTCTAAACATGGTGTAATTTTTGAATCTGAGAGAGACTTTTGGTGATAGAAATGTTTCCTGTAAGCATACACCTACTGCATTTGTTTGAAAAAGTAAATCACTCAGGTCATCAAAATTACTACGTAATCCTCTACAATTCCATTGTATGAATTTATTCATTGTTTGGATTTGATTGAATAAGATTGATCTGACTGTTTTTTCTGAGAAGGTTTCAGTCTGCTTTGTTTTGATTTTTCATTCTTTGAAAAGGTTGGGCGTCCTGTTTCTATGGTATCATTAGCATATAATTCTAAAACTGACTCTTCATCCTCTGGTTGAATATCAATTTCCATTTTCCTATTGCATTGTTTCCCTTTTTCTTGGTCTTCAACATTTGCTGATTTTGCTGTTTCGGGCAATGATGAGATAGCATCAGTTGGGATACTAATTGGTGTATTGTTGGTCTCATTGACTGTAAGTTTCTTTTTGGATGTTAGCAGTGCAGATTTGGCCCAGGTGGAAAAAGAACTGCTTGGTTCTATGGAGACATCTGTTTGTGTTGCAATTGAGCGGCTACTTCTGGTCACTGATGCGTATGATCTGCTAGGCATGGTTAATAGCACTTGCTTTCTTGCTTCAGGATATGTAACTTTATGCTCCACTTTATATTTCTGGATTTTTTTTCCTGTTTTCCAGAGGTCACATGCTTTAGAAAATGCAGGGTGGCTTCCTTTACAGTTTGGGCAAGTAGGAGTGGAAACTGTACACTCTCCTTGGGAATGCTCCTTAGAGCCACAAATAGGACACACAGCATCGCCTCTGCATGCAGTCTGTGCATGTCCGTACTTCTGGCACTTAAAACAGCGAATGGGATTCGGGATGTAAGGTCTAATCTTGCAGTTTAAATAACCTGCTTTGACAGAAGATGGAAGATTCGGAGTGCTGAACGTCAAAATAATAGACCTAGTTGGTAGTAGGTTGCCATCTTTTTTGGTCATTATTCTCCGTGCATGTGTCACCTTTTGTTCGCTAAGCTCTTGTACTATTTCTTCTTCAGAAACAGTTAATAGGTCCCATTCACTGATAACACCTTTAGACGAGTTCAGGGTGTTATGGGGCGTAACTGACACTGGAATATTGTTGAATGTTGTTAAATTTAACAATTTTTCCGAATGAGATGTTTTTGAGGTTTCAATTAAAAGGTCTCCTGATTGGAGACGCTTCACCATTTTAGGGGATCCAACAACCGATTCTAAACATTTCTGTATCAGAAAAGGCGATAGCTTGCCGACAGGTTGTGTGAACAATGAGTGCATTATAAGAAATGCTGGCATATCTGAAATCTGTTTTTCCGTCCGAAGTCTCTTCGGACGATTGGACTCGTGTTCTGAGACAGAGTTAACAACTTTGCCACCTGTGGGCTCCAGAGATGGATATTCATTACAATCCATCGTTGCTCCTTTCAGCCCTGGAAGAGGGAATTCCTTCTCCCAGGTTACCGACCCCGCCACGTGGAGGCAGGAGCAGTGCCAACCAGTGACCAAGCGATCAGCAGAAGAAGAGAGCAGTACGTTGCTAGCGATGGCAGTAACGTTGCAAGCGGGGTTAGCAGTAACGTTGCTAGCGTTGAAGCAGTGACGTTGCTCAGCGAGGGAAGCAGTAACGTTGCGAGCGGTCAGCAGTGACGTTGCGAGCGGTGGAGGGTTTATGAAAGCACTAGTACTCACTCTAGGAAAAACGCTAGAAAACGCACTATAAAGATCGCTTGGGAACTATCGCTTGGCACTCGGGGCCTACTATTAGAGGTCTCGATCAGAATATCTCCTGACCTAAGTCTTTTTACAGACTTAGGAGTTCCAGCTCTGCTTTCTAATTCCTTCTGTACCCTAAATGGCGAGATTTTGCCAATTGCATTTTCACCAGTTGAGTGCATGATCAGGAAAGCTGGGATAGGATAGATGTCAGAGTCAGTTTTCTGCCGTTTTGAAGTTCCTGCAATAGAACTGTCTTTCTTTTTTGTTGACTGGGGTGCATCTGGCAGCCCAGATAAGTCAGAGTTTGATTTACTCATGACGTGCTCTTTTTGGCCCCGGGAGATTACCTTTTTCTCCCAGGTTACCAGCCCCGCCACGTGGAGGCAAGAGCGATGCCGCCTAGTGACCCAAGCGAAGTGAAGGTTAGTATTAACGAAAAATAAAAAAGGGGGTTAAAGAAAGGTACTTTCCTTTCTGGGTTATATAATATGAGAGATCTATTCAATTATAATGCTCAAGAGTTAACGGACTTGCGAAACTCAGGAGAAACGTATATACAGTAAAGCGTATCAGATAATCACTATGAAAAGGCGCTGTGGTCACTAATATCGCTTGGCACTCGGGGCCGATCTGTAGTCAATGTATGGAACGTAGTAATTTGTAGATGTTATGTTGGATGATTGTTTTGCTGCATAATCCGCTTTTTCATTACCTGATATCCCCATGTGGCCTGGGATCCAACAAAAGATGACTACTTGCTGTTGCTCTTGGATATGGATCAGCCGTGATTTTATTATTGCTATTACAGGATGTGTTGGCGAGGAGGAATTTTGCAAGGCTATAAGTGCGCTCTGTGAGTCTGTATATATCACAGTTTTTTGGATTGACAGATGGAGGATATTTTCTAAGGCAAGGTTGATGGCCCATAATTCTGCTGTGTAACTGCTGCATTCAGTGGGCAAGGAAACAGAGATGGTGTTATAGGGAAAGACAGCTGCAGCCCCGACTCCACTTTCAGACTTTGATCCATCAGTGTATACTTTTGTAAAATGTGGATAATTTTGTGTGTGAGCAGTATGAAGTTGCTGTATATTGATATTAGCAAGCGAATGTTTTCCCCAGTTTAGGAAATAGCTGTCACAGGATACTTTAATAGAATACCATGGAGGATCTGCACTGTTTGAATTTTGGAAGACTTTGTCAAGATGTATATTCCAGGTTTGCGATAATGCTTGCAATCTGATACCAGTAGGTTGAACTGCTCTAGGTTTGTTTCTATAGTGCATAGAGAACTGTGGATCATTAAGTATTGGCCGAATGGGGTGAGTAGATACACTTTGAATTTTAGCAGCATAATTTAGGAGTAACATCTTTCTCCTGAGTCTGAGGGGAGGTTCATGTGTTTCAACATAAAGACTTTGTACTGGCGATGTTCTAAAAGCACCTACAGCAATCCTGAGGGCAGAATGTTGAATAGGGGCAAGTCGTGCTAACACGCTTTCCCTAGCTGAATCGTACACCGGGGCACCATCATCAAGGCGAGATCTGATTAGGGCTCTATATAAGTGAAGTAAGGTGCAACGATCTGCACCCCACGATGTAGAAGAAATAACTCTTAGTATGTTCATTTTTTTCTGGCAAACAGTCCGTAGATGATTAATGTGTTCTTTAAAGTTCAATTTATTGTCAAAAATCACACCAAGAAGACGAACGCTGTTCACAACTGCGACAGGTTGGTTTCTTAAATGTATTTCAGGATCTGGGTGCATCGTTCGTTTGTTACAAAAATGAATGACACTAGATTTCTGAGAGGACAGTCGGTAACCATTCTGTGTCATCCATAGTTCGATATTATTGATTGATGTTTGAAGTTGCCTCTCAATAAAACTCATGTTTTGTGAACTGCAAGAGACCGTCAGATCATCAGCATATAGGTATGAAGTCACTGTATTGGGAATAATTTTAGTCAACTGATTTATTCTTATTTCAAACAAAGTTGCACTAAGAACAGAGCCCTGAGGGACTCCGTCTTCTTGTATATATGTTTTGAAAGGACTTGCCGATAGCGAACTTGAAAGGTCCTCTGCTGTAGGAAATTCTGTATGAAAAGAGGTAAGTGACCTCTCAGATCCAGGGAATATAGATCTCTCAGGATGCCAAAACGCCAAGTGGTGTCAAGGCTTTCTCTATATCGACATGCCATGACGAGATGCTTATTTTGAATAAATGCATTCCTAATATTAGTTTCTGCTTTGATCATAAGATCCAGTGATGATCGGTTTTTCCTGAAACCAAATTGATTATCGGATATTATGTTTTGGGAATCAAGGTACCATGTTAGTCTACGGTGTATTATTTTTTCTAGGGTTTTACTTAAGCAGCTGGTGAGAGAAATGGGTCTATAATTATTAGGCATAGAGAGATCTTTCCCTGGTTTGGGTATTGCCAGTACAAAAGAGTGACGCCAAGAACTGGGGAATGAATGTTCCATGAAGATGCGATTATAGAATGTCAGAAGGGAAGATAGCGATTTATTATCTAGATGCTGTAGCATTATGTTGTATATTCCATCAGGGCCAGCAGCGCTGTTCCTTGCAGTGGATAGAGCCTCTTGAAGTTCTAGCATAGTGAGTGGTTGATTGTACGGTAGAAAGGATTTGGTTCTGAAATTCAGGTGGGATTTTTCGGCTGAAGTCTTAATCTTTTGAAATGATGATTCGTATGCTGTTGATTGAGATAACTGCGAAAATACTGCGCCTAGGGCATCTGCAATCTCTGCAGGAGTAGACAGTTCCAACCCGTTCCAGGTGATAAGTGGGGAGGACAATGGGTGAAATTTGCCATTTAATTGCCTAATTTTTTTCCATATAATTCTTACGTCAGTATTTTTATTAATTTCAGTTGCGAATCGAATCCAAGAGTCTTTTTTTGCTTTTTTCCTAATATGGCGGGCCTTAGCTCTAAGTTTTTTGTAGTTTATCAAGTTAGCAGTGGTAGGGTATTTACGGAATAAATTCCAAGCACGGTTTTTTTCTTTTTTTGCATTTCTACAGTCCTCATTCCACCAGTAGTTTCTGCTTTTACGGATGCTTGACTGTGATTGAGGAATGGCAGTAGATGCAGCTACTAGGATCTGTTTTGTAATATGGTTGGCAGCTTTGTCAATTGGTTGATATTCAATGACCTGGTTGTCAAAGGATACATGGGAAGCCTACTTTGTCCAATCTGCCTTAGAAAATTTCCATTTTTTGCTGGTTTCTGAAGTTATGCAGAGTGAAGTTTGTATTTTACAGATTATTGGGTAGTGGTCACTATTGAGTGGATCGTCCAGAGCAGTCCACTCAATACTAGGAAAGAGGATAGGAGAGCAGATGGATAGGTCTATTGCAGAGACTGATCCTGTTGGTAGATGGAAATAAGTTGGAGAGCCTGTATTTAATATGGTTAGATTTTGTCTGTCGACAAGCATTTCAATCAGTTGTCCTCGGGCGTCTGTGTTGGGAGATCCCCACAATGGATTATGTCCATTGAAGTCGCCCAATAAACAGAAAGGAGTTGGCAACTGCAAAATGAGATCTTGAAGTTCTTGAAACGTACAAGGATCACTGGGTGGCAGGTAGATGGAAACCAGTGTTAGGTTAATGCCAATCGCTATTCGCGTGGCAACGTTGTTGTTGTTGGAGTGGGATTTATTGGCGCAAGGGCTGCTATGACCATATTGCGCCTATACCGTTACTTTGGAGTGTTTGTCAATATAGGAAAGGAGACTATTCTAGAAGTGATTGTATGCGTTAATCATTTTTAGAAAGGTGAACAGTTCTGATAAAGTGGCATCATTTCCAAGTATATGGCTTAGTTGCAGAGGTTTTTGTGAGCTAATTAAGGATTTGAAACATGCGATTCTAGCTGAATGATAATGTGTACACTCAATGATAATATGTTTTACAGTAAGTATGGAACTACAATGCGGGCAAAGTGGAGGATCTTCTCCTAGCAGTAGAAATAGGTGTGTAAGATGTGTATGGCCAATTCGTGCTCTTGCCAGCACGACCTCTTCCTGCCTGTTTGATCGGGAACTGGATCTCCACAGCTGTGGATTGTGTTTTATTTCAAGAAGTTTGTTACCGGTTTGATTATGCCACATTTCAGACCACATCTCAGTACATATCCGCCGTATGACTGGTTTGTAGTCAGAAAAAGGAACAGGGGTGGAATCGAAGCAAGTGGGGTGTTTTGCTGCTTCGTCTGCACGCTCATTTCCTGGAATTCCAACGTGGCTCGGTATCCAGCAAAACGTAACAGTCCGATTATTTTTGTTGAGTTGGCATAACTGTGACCTGATTTGTGAGAGGAATGGATGCAAATGTTGTGATTTATTCTGCAGAGCATTCACCGCACTTAAAGAGTCTGTATATATTATTACTTGGGTGTTTGGAACATCGTTAAGGAGTTTTAAAGCCATTTTGATTGCGTATAGTTCGGCCGTAAAAACACTGCATTCAAGTGGTAATTGGACAGAGACAGTGCATGCAGGACTCATTACTGCAGCTCCCACGGAGACATCAGTTTTGGAGCCGTCCGTGTATATCTGAAGACTGTGAGCATTGGTCAATGCGTGATTCGCATGTAGTTGTCTGAGATTGTGGTTCGATAAGGAGTGTTTTCCCCACTGAAGAAAATAGTCATCGCAATGAGGTATATACATTGCCCATGGTGCTTGTACTGCGTCCGTAGCTTGAAAGATATTTCCAAGATAGATGTTCCAATTTTGAGTTACCTCTTGTAGCCGAATACCAGCAGGTTTGTTTTCGTTGGGTTTATTTCTATATAAGTTTTCCCACTGCGGTTCAAAAAGATATGTCCAGATGGGATGAGACGGGTGACTACGTAATTTGACTGCATAACTAAGAAGCAGTACTTTTCTCCTAAGATGTAGTGGAGGTTCATTGGCATCTATATACATACTTTGCACTGGGGATGTCTTAAAGGCCCCTAAGGCAATCCTGAGAGCACTATGCTGGACCGGATTGAGCCAAGCCAATGCTGTCTTTCGTGCAGAATCATAAACTGGGGCTCCATAATCTAGACGAGATCTTATTAAGGTTCGATACAGATGTAGAAGAGTGAAGCGATCGGCTCCCCATGTCATGGAAGATATAACTTTGAGGATATTAATCTTTTTCATGCACTGAGTTCTTATTTGTCGTATATGTGCCTGAAAGGTAAGTTTGGTGTCAAGTGTAAGGCCCAAGAACCGGATACTTTTGCTAAGTGGTATTTTTTGGGTTCCTAATATTAGCTCGGGATCTGGATGGAGCTGACGCTTTTTGCAAAAATGGATAGCAGTTGTTTTTGTTGCAGAGAGACGATAGCCATTGCGGGATGCCCATGATTCTATTTTATTTATCGAGAGCTGCAATTGTCGCTCAATGGACCGCATGCTTTGTGAATGATAGGATATAGTAAGGTCATCTGCATATAAATAGGTGTCAACATTAGCCGGAATATTTTCTGTTGCATTATTTAGCCTAACCGCAAAGAGCGTTGCACTTAGAACTGATCCTTGTGGGACCCCTTCTTCTTGGACAAATGTACGGGAGAGTGAATTGCAGTAACGCACTTGAAAGGTCCTGTTTTCTAGAAAACTCTGTATGATAAGGGGTAGTTGACCCCGGAGCCCTGTGGCATACAGATTTTGAAGTATGCCATACCGCCAGGTGGTATCAAAGGCTTTTTCGATATCCAAGCAAATCATGACTAGATGTTCTTTACGGATAAAAGCATTGCGTATGTCGGATTCTGCCTTGACCATAAGGTCTAGAGTTGACCGATTTTTTCGAAATCCGTACTGATTCTTATTCATCACCGAATGAGATTCTAGATACCATACTAAACGGGCGTGGATCATTTTTTCTAGTGTCTTACCAAGGCAACTGCTGAGAGATATTGGCCGATAGTTTCGTGGATCTGATTGATCCTTTCCAAATTTAGCAAACGCTAGAACTATTGAGTGACGCCAAGAAAGAGGAAAGTAGCCATCTGAGAATATCCGGTTGAAGTATATTAGCAATGAATTCAAAGCTTGTTTGTTTAAATGTTTAAGCATTATATAGTATATCCCATCAGGCCCTGGTGCACTATCACCCGACCTATTTAGACAGCTCTCTAGTTCAAATGATGTAAAAGGTCGGTTATATGGAGGAGATGCCCTTGTATTGAAGTTCAGGTTATGCTTTTCTGCTTTAGCTTTTAGCTGTTTAAACGTAGACTCATATGCTGATGCTGCGGAGATTTGGAAAAAGCAATCTGCCAGGGCATTTGCAATTTCTGTTGGAGTGGAGAAGTCTTTACCTTTCCAGCTTATAATCGGCATTGATTCGGGGAACAGTTTACCATTCAGTTTTTTGATTTTATTCCAGATTTTTCTAATCTCTGTATTTTTAGTAATAGTGGAAGCGAACCGGATCCAAGAGTCTTTTTTCGCTTTTTTCTGCACATAACGTGCCTTTGCTTTAAGTTTCTTAAAATTAATCAAGTTTTCAGTTGTTGGATACTTGCGAAATCGATTCCATGCTTTATTCTTTTCTCTTTTAGCATCACGGCATGCATCATTCCACCAGATATTGGCATGTCTGCGAGGACTGGCTGTGGTTTTTGGTACAGCACAGGTTGCAGCTGTTATTAACTGTGCAGTAATGTGGTCGGTAACTTTATCTATGGACTGGCTTTTGATGACTTCATTATCAAAGGAAATTGAATCTGTGAACTTGTTCCAGTCTGCTTTTGAAAATTTCCATTTTATGCGGCTGGCTATATGTGTGGTTCTGTTTGTTTGCAATTTGCAAATAATTGGGTAATGGTCACTGTTTAGTGGGTTACTTGAAACTATCCACTGAATGATTGGGAATAGTTTTGGGGAACATATTGATAAGTCTATGGCAGTAGATACTCGGGTGGGAAAATGAATATAAGTGTCAGCACCAGTGTTTAATAATGTGAGATTCTGGCTCTCAAGAACTGTTTCAATAAGTTTTCCTCGTTTGTCTATCTGGGGAGATCCCCACATAGTGTGGTGCCCATTGAAATCTCCTAGTAGAATGAAAGGAGATGGAAGCTGCTTTATAAGGTCCTCCAGTTCTTTCACAGTGAATTCTTTGTTTGGGGAAAGGTATACAGAGACAATGGTTAAAGTAAAATTTAAAACAATACGTATGGCTACAGCTTCTAATGTGGTCTGCAGGGAGATCTGTTTTGTAGGAACTTTGTTGTCAACTAGTATGGCTACACCTCCTCTGGTTGAGTTAGTATTGCTTCTGTCTTGTTGATAGATACTATAATTTTTAATCACTGGAGTCACCTGCGGAGTTAGATTGGTTTCTTGCAAGCAGAGGCTGATTGGACTGTGCTGTTTGATTAGGTCATAAATATCAAATATATTGCTTCGTAGACCTCTACAGTTCCACTGTATAATATTCTGCATTATTTAGTTTTTGGGATTGAGTATGGTTCTGTCTGTTTTTTATATCCAACCTGCTTGTGTCGTTCTGGTTTCATCTTTTCTTTTTTTGGGAAGCTAGGACGCCCAAGGTCCATATCATCTTCTGCATGTAAATCTAATATTGTCTCATCATGCGGGGTACCAGCATCTGTGTCCATATTTCCTGAGTATGGTTGTTGTGCAATATTTGGGGATGATGCTTTCAATTTCACAGTTTCTGGTAGAGTATCAGTTGCAGTTGGTGGGACTGTTAGCGGAGTATTGTTAGCACAAGTCACTTTACATTGTTCTGTAGGTGGCTGCTGTGGGACCGACAGCACTGATCGGGCCCAATCAGCAATTGAGATGGATGGAGGTACTGTGACTGCCGTTTGTGTTGCAGCTGACTGGTATTTTTTGGCTGCCGCAGCATAGGTAATTTTTGGCATACTGAGCATAACATTTTTCCTAGCTTCCTGGTAGGTGACCTTTTGCTCAACTTTGTATTTCTGGATCTCTTTTCCTACCCTCCAGAGTTCACATGATTTTGAGTATGCTGGATGCTGGCCTTTACAATTTGGGCATTGTGGCGTTTCTGCATTGCAGTCCGTTTGTGCATGAGCTTTAGAACCACAGTTTGGGCAGATGGCGTCTCCTCGACATACTGTTTGCGCGTGTCCAAATTTTTGACACTTGAAGCATCTGATTGGGTTCGGAATGTAGGGACGTATTCGGCAATTAAGGTATCCGGCTTTGACACATGATGGTAAGGTTGGTGTACTAAATGTGAGGATAATATTCCTAGTGGGAACAAGTTCACCATCTTTTTTAATTATTATCCGCTTTGCTTGAACTACCTTTTGATCTTTTAGTTCTTCTACTATCTCGTCTTCAGTGACATTCATCAGGTCCCACTCTGCTATTACTCCTTTGGAGCTATTTAAAGTGGCATGAGGGGTGACCTGTACTGGTATTCCGCCGAAAGTGGATAATTTCAGTAGAGACTGAGAATGCTGGTGCTTAGTTGTTTCGACTAGAAGATCTCCGGATCGGAGTCTTTTCACCATTTTCGGTGAACCAGCCACGCTTTCCAAACATTTCTGGATTAGAAATGGTGAAAGTGAACTCACAGGTTTGGCAGAAAGAGAATGTAATATGAGGAACGCTGGATATTCCTGCTGATTCTCATTTTTGCGTAGTCTCTTAGATTGTGATTCGTCACGTTCGGGTTCATTTGAGTCATGACATGAGCGTCTAGGCTCAAGTACTGGAAAGTTGTCATAATCCATGGTTGCTCCTTTTAGCCCCAGAGGATAACTTTTCCTCCAGGTTACCGGCCCCGCCACGTGGAGGCAGGAGCGGTGCCACCAGTGACCAAGCGATTAGAGATTAGTGGTTAGTGTGTTATGTGTTATTTCTATATACAAGAAGAAGAAAGGTACCTTTCCTTTCTTTTTGAAAAGCTTACTTCTTTATTTAGAAGAGCTGAAAATAAATAACTTAGCAAATGAAACACTTGAAATTTCTCTGAAATCTATTAACTCTAGAGAAGTCGCTTTGAAATTCACTTGTAGATTCGCTTTGATCACTCGCTTGGCACTCGGGGCCATGGCATGCTGCAATTGTCGTTCAATAACCCTCATGTTGCATGACTGACAGAAGATGGTAAAGTCATCAACAAAGAGGGCGCTGTTTACGGTTCGAGGAAGTTGTTCAGTAATAGAATTAACTTTGATAGCGAAAAGCGTAACACTTAACACTGACCCTTGGGGGACTCCTTCTTCTTGACAAAAAGATTGAGAATAAACAGAGCCGACACGAACTTGGAATGACCGGTTCAATAAGAAATTTTTAATGAAGAAGGCTAGATGGCCCCTCAGACCCAGATCATGGATATCCTTTAAGATTCCAAATCTCCAGGCCGTGTCATACGCTTTTTCGATATCAAAGAAAATTGACACCAGGTGTTCACGTTTAAGGAAAGCATCTCGGATAGATGTTTCCAATCTTATAAGATGGTCAAGTGTTGACCTGTTCCTTCGGAAACCACATTGAACTTTGGAAAGGAGGTCATTCCCTTCTAAATACCACATGAGACGGGCATTCACCATCCTTTCCAGGATCTTGCACAAGCAGCTTGTCAAAGCAATGGGACGGTAATTACTCGGAGATTTTGGATCTTTTCCTGGTTTTGGAAACGCAAGCACGATTGCCTTATGCCAGGAGTCCGGAAACTCATTTTCAAGATAAACTCTGTTGTACAAACAGAGCAACTGATCCAGAGATTGAGACGAAAGATGTTTTATCATCTCATAATGGATGTCATCCGGCCCTACGGCACTCGCCTGGGATAGTGATAGTGCCGCTTTCATTTCCCATTCAGTGAAGGGTTGATTGTATGCTTCACAGTTCTTTGACGACAATTTCAAAGGTTGCCTTTCAACATTTTCTTTGAGGGCCAGAAACTCAGGGTGGTAAGATGTTTTGGCAGACACTTTAGCAAATACCTCCCCAAGAGTATTTGCAATTGCAGTTTGGTCTGCAATTGCAGATCCATTATACTCCAGAATCGAAAAAGGGTGGGATATATATTTCCCCTTCATTTTTCGGACTTTATCCCACACAAGCTTAGATGATGAAGCCTGATTGATAGAAGATGTGAATTTGATCCAAGATTCCTTCTGACTCTGACGTCTTACGTAACGTGCTTTCGCACGTGCACGTTTGAATGTTATTAAGTTATCTGCGGTGGGGTACCGGCGAAAAATACCCCACGCCTTGTTTTGAGACTTTCTTGCTGCAGTGCAATAGGAATTCCACCAGGGTTTTGGAAATGGTGGAAACCGAGACGAAGTCTTTGGTATTGCAATTGCCGCTGCTAGGACAACAGCGTCTGTAATGTACTTTACCGCGTCATTAATCGGTTCCTTGCTGACTGTGTTGATATCAAATAATGCTAGATTTTTGAAGGCATTCCAGTCGTTGTTGTTGTTGTTGTTCGGTTTAACGACACAAGGGCAACTAAGGCCAAATTGTGTCTCTTCATCGTTAATTGACAAAAAGCATATTTTTAGAGAGATTACATTATATGCTTCTGTACAAACCAATATGTTTTAGATATAATAAAAGTCCTTCAATATTAGCTTCATTTCCTAAGATGCGAGATAAATCAGGTGACATATTCAATTTAGAGAGAGACTGAAAAGTGTTTGACCGGATGGTTGAATGTAAGGGACAATCAACCAGGAAATGACGGACTGTAAGCTGCGTCTGACAGGATGGGCACTGTGGTGGGCTTTCACCCAATAACAGAAAGAGATGAGTGTGGTGAGTATGTCCAATTCTGAGTCTTGCCAATACAACTTCCTCTCGTCTGTTTCTTCGGAAGCCAGACAGCCACAGCTTTGGATCTTCTTTTATCTGGTAAAGTTTATTGTTAGGCTCACTTTTCCAGGTCTGTGACCATTTATTGTAGCAGGCTTTGCGTATGACAGACTTAAAATCAGAGAAAGGAACCTGAGGATGTTGTGAGAGAGCGGGTTGAGGATGTTTAGCGGCAAAGTCGGCACTTTCATTTCCCGGAATGCCTGCATGGCCAGGGATCCAGCAAAACCTAATTGACTGATTGGACACACTGCAAGTAAATAGCTGGGAATGAATCTGTTTCAATGTAGGGTGAGAAATGGAGGAATTCTTCCTTATGGCAGAGACAGCACTAAGAGAATCTGTGTAAATTATGGCAGATGAGATGGAAAGCTCAATTATTTTACTAAGCGCTAATTTAATGGCATATAATTCAGATGTGAAGACGCTGCAAGCAAGCGGTAGTGTGGATGAAATTGTACATAAAGGAAAAACTGCCGCAGCACCTACCATACTCTCAGTTTTTGAACCATCCGTATAAATTTTACAGGCATGGTTGTCCGTAGCATGAGCTGAATGTAACTGTCTGATGTTGCAGGAAGGTATATTTTTCCCCCACTGGAGGAAGTATGTATCTTGAGAGACAGACACATATGTCCAAGGAGCAACAGGTGTAGTTGTGTCTTGGAAGATTTCATTTAGATCGACATTCCAAGTCTGAACAAGCTCTTTGATCCTGAGAGAGGCGGGTCTATTTTCATTTGGCTTACTCTGATAGAAGACATCCCAACGAGTATTATAGAGATACTCCCAACTTGGGTGTGATGGTAGACTCTTGATCTTAGCAGCGTAGTGAAGCAGTAGTGTTTTTCTACGCAGGTGTAATGGAGGATCATGCGCTTCAATATATAGACTTTGGATCGGAGAAGTCCTGAAAGCTCCCAACGCAGTCCTCAGAGCACTGTGATGGATCATATTTAGCCGTTTTAAAGTAGTGCTCCTGGCAGAGTCGTACACTGGACAACCATAATCTAGCCGTGAACGGATTAAACTTCTATAAAGATGCAGTAACGTACACCGATCAGCTCCCCATGACATAGATGATACCGAACGAAGTATATTCAACCGTTTTAAACAAGAAGTTCTCAAATAAGTGATGTGAGCTTGGAAATTTAGTTTGCGGTCTAATAGTAGTCCAAGAAATTTAACGGTATTAACGAGAGGGATTGGGGTATTGTTTATTTGTAATTCAGGTTCAGGATGTAGAGCTCGCTTCTTGCAAAAGTGAGTGACGGTGCATTTCTTTTCTGACAGTCTGTAACCGTTCCGTGAAGTCCAGGATTCTATTTTGGTTATGGCAAGTTGTAGCTGCCGTTCAATGGTATTCATACTTTGAGATTGACAGGAAATGGTAAGATCATCTGCATACATATAAGTTTGAACAGTTTTTGGGATATCTCGGGTCATGCTGCTAACTCGAATTGAAAACAGAGTTGGACTGAGTATTGATCCCTGCGGGACTCCCTCTTCCTGAATGTGAGATGTAGAGAGGACGTTTTTGTATCGGACTTGAAAAGAGCGCAATTGCAGGAAATTCTGAATTATTTCTGGCAAATGACCCCTAAGCCCCAGATGGTAAAGGTCCATAATAATACCATGCCGCCATGTAGTGTCAAATGCCTTTTCAAGATCTAAATTGACCATGACTAGATGTTGTTTCATGATAAAGGCATTTCGGATATGAGATTCGGCTTTAATGAGCACGTCTACGGTTGATCTTTTTTTTCGAAAGCCATACTGGTGATCTGGAAGGAGATTCTCTGACTCCAGGATGTAAGTGAGTCTAGTATGAACCATTCTTTCGAAAATTTTTCCCATGCAGCTCGTAAGAGATATTGGCCTGTAATTTTCAACACAGGAAGGATTTTTTCCTGGTTTTGGTAAGGCGATGATGAACGAATGGCGCCATGAAGATGGATAGGTATTTTCAGAGTAGATCCGATTGTAAAAAATTAATAGGGTTCTTAAGTCTTCTCCAAGTAAATGCTTTAACATAATGTAATGAACTCCATCTGGACCTGCAGCACTATTGGAAGATCTCTTTAATGATTCTTGAAGTTCTGTTAACGTAAACGGTTGGTTGTACGGGAATGAACGGCGCGTGGAGAAGTTGATTTTATACCGTTCTGCACCTGCTTTGATTTTCTGGAAGGTGGAGGCATAGGTGGCAGAAGCTGATATTTTTGCAAATGATTCTGCAAATGCATTTGCAACTTCTTCGGGAGTAGAAATGTCTTTCCCTTTCCAATGAAGTATCGGAGAAGGCGGCCGAATAAATTTGCCATTTAGTGCTTGTATTCTTTTCCAGATCACTTGTGTGTCCGTGTCTTTGGTAATAGTGGAGGCAAAAGCAATCCATGAATCCCGTTTCGCTTTCCGCCTAACTTGTCTAGCTTTTGCTTTTAGTCTTTTAAAAGCAATTAGGTTAGTAGTGGTGGGATACTTGCGGAAATGATTCCAGGCGCGGTTTTTATCCTGTTTGGCAATTAAACAATCTGTATTCCACCAGTTATTTCTGTGTTTTCGATATGGTGTGGATTTTGGAATGGAGGCCTTAGCTGCAGTCAGAATCTGATTGGTTATGTAAGTGTTCACATCATCAATATGTTGACTTTGAACATAAAATCTGTCTAAGCATATCTGGGCAGAATAGCCACCCCAGTTTGCCTTTTTAAACTGCCAAGTGGATTGTTGGTCAGGATTTGAAGTTACCCCTGTTTGTACCGAGCAAATAATTGGAAAGTGATCACTGTTGAAGGGATCGGTTAATACCGACCATGTCATGATTGGGAATATGGATGGTGTACAAATTGACAAGTCTATTGCGGAAGCAGATCCAGTTGCTAAGTGGATGTAGGTAGGAGATCCAGAATTTAATAAATTAAGATCATTATTATGCATGAATTCCTCTATCAATTTGCCTCTTATATCCATTGTGGCCGATCCCCACAATGGATGGTGTCCATTAAAGTCACCAAAAAGACAAATTGGAGTTGGGAGTTGTGCAATGAGGTTGTCAAGTTCTGAAAGCAGAAGTGGGGCAGATGGCGGAATATAAATGGAAACGATGGTAAATGATGTACCAACTGCAAGGCGAGCTGCCACAGCTTCTAGGGTCGTTCTCAAATGGATCGGCTTGGATGGTATGTTAGCGTTAACAAGAATAGCAACTCCTCCACGTGCAGGTGATACCGAGTTCCTATCTCGTCTGTAAATGGTATAATTTGAAAATTTTGGCAAAACTTGGGGCGACAAGAATGTTTCCTGTAAGCATACACCTACGGGATTAAATTGAGCTATTAAATCTCTTATGTCATCAGAATGAGTGCTTAGTCCTCTGCAATTCCATTGTATGATCTTATTCATTATTTAGGTTTACCTGAGGGTGATTCATCTGACTGTTTTCTGTACGTGGGACATTTTTTCCGGTCCTTTTTTGAGAATGTGGGGCGTCCAGTATCCATGGTGTCCTCTGCATGGAGTTCTAGAATAGGTTCCTCGTTGTCTAGCAGCTCATCTACATCCATGCATTTGGAGGGAGATTCCGTTTTTTTAGAGACTGATTCTGATTTTAATTGTTCTTTTCCAACTGGGGCTAATGGGGTATGAGTAGGAATGCTGATTGGAGTATTTGTGGCTTCGCTAGTTCTTTTTGGAGGATTTTCTTTCTTTGAGGTTGAAAGCGTAGATTTGAGCCAGTTCGCCAGAGAGGTGTTAGGTGGAACTGATACATCTGTTTGAGCTGCAGTAGAAACGAAGTTCCGAGTGCGAGCTGCATAGGAACGACTACTAGGCAGGGTCGACATAACTTGTCTACGTGCCTCAGGAAAGGTGACTTTATTTTCTATTTTGTACTTTTGAATTTTCTTTCCTGTAATCCATAGCTCACATGTTTCGGAAAAAGCTGGGTGGCTTTCTTTGCAGTTGGGACAAACAGGGGTTTTGACAGAGCAATCCGCTTGAGTATGATCTTTAGAGCCGCAGATGGGACATATGGCCTCACCTCTACATGCCTGCTGCGAATGCCCGTATTTCTGGCATTTGAAGCAGCGAACGGGATTCGGGATAAATGGTCTTATACGACAATTCAAATAGCCAGCTTTAATTGAGGATGGTAAGTCTGGCGTACTGAATGTTAAGATGATTGATCTCGTTGGAGTGAGATTTCCATCTTTTTTAGTCATAATCCGTTTCACATTTGTAACTTTTTGACTACTTAGTTCTTGAAGTAGCTCTTCTTCAGAGACTGTAATTAGGTCCCACTCACTGATTACACCCTTTGATGAATTTAAGGTTCTGTGTGGAGTAATTGATACTGTGAGCCCACAAAATGATGTTGTGTTTAAAAGCCGCTGAGAATGTTTAGCGGTGGCAGTTTCAATGAGGAGATCTCCGGATTGAAGTCTTTTCACCATTTTCGGTGATCCAGTAATTGATTCCAAATATTTTTGAATCAAGAACGGTGACAATTTTCCTACAGGTTGGGAGGATAGGGAATGAATAACCAAGAAATTTGGTAATTCATCATGGCATTCAGGTTCCCTTCTAAGCCTTTTGGGCTGGTTGTTGTCACGGTCATTGTCAGGAATTTCTGACCTTGAGCTTGATGGCTCTAAAGGTGGATAATTACTCGTATCCATGTTAGCTCCTTTTGGCCCTGGGGGTATATTTTTACCACCCAGATTACCGGCCCCGCCACGGGGAGGCAGGAGCAGTGCCGCTTGTGGCCAAGCGTATAGGTTAGTACAATTAGTAACACTAATTTAATTAAAGAAAAAGGTTCTTTCCTTCTTCTGGGCTCTCTTCTTAGTGCTTTTAAGAAAAAGGGCTACTTAACGAAAAAGTTTAATAATCAAGGGAGAAAACAAAAGAGAACCTAGTCGCTTAGAGAAAAACGCTTTTGAATCGCACGAGAATCGCTTGGCCACGGAAACGCTTGGCACCCGGGGCCGCATTCCAGTCAGCGTGACCAATCTTCCACCGTGGCACCCTGGACGGGTGGCATGGTCTCCCTTTACAAAGGGTGGATATCACGGGGAAGTGGTCACTGCCATAAATATTGTCTTCAACCTCCCATGTACACATGGGAAGGAGAGAGGGCGAGCATATAGAGAGATCGATCGCGGTAAATGTACGGGTAGGCATGTGGCAAAAGGTGTTAAGTCCAACATTTAGAAGGGCCAGGTCATTGTTTTCAAGCATGTGCTCTATAGTCCGACCCCTTCCATTAATGTCTACACTACCCCACAGAGTATTGTGTCCATTAAAATCCCCTAGTAACAGAAAAGGTGGCGGCAATTGTCTAATGAGATCATCAAGGTCTGCCTGGGGGATGTCATTCCCAGGTGGCAAATAGATGGAACAAACAGTTAAAAGAAACCCTACAGTAACTTGAACTGCTACAGCCTCTAAGTTGGTGGTAAGTGGTGTAGCTTGAAATGGGATGTGGTTACCCACAAGGATTGCGACGCCTCCGTGGGCAGGTCCATCCGCATCTCTGTCTTTTCGTATAACGAAAACGTTACGCAAGTATGGGTCCTCATTTGCCTTTAAATACGTCTCCTGTAAGCAAAAGCAAGTAGGCTCATGCTTACTCAGGAGCGCCTTGATGTCGTCACTATTTCGACGGAAACCACGACAATTCCATTGTAGAAATTTAAACTTTCCCATTATTTGGATTTGTTGGGTCCATCAGGTGGTTTCCGAAGGGCTGAGGGCTTCATTTTCTCAGTCCTGGCTTTATCTTTCTTTGGAAACACAGGTCTTTGGCCTGTGTCCATATCTTCTTCTGCAAAGATTTCCAGAACTGGGTCATCCGATACCTCCTTATCCTCGACATCCATTGTTTCTCGTATTGCAGGTGATCCTTCCGATGTTTGCACCTTTACTTTACCACTTGGTTTTGGTAGTGGTGGAGCATTAGGAGGTTTGGTTTGGTTTGTTTTGGTTTTATTGGCGCATTAGCTACTAAGGCTATAATGCGCCAAGACCATGTCATTTATAAAATAATTTAAACTTTCAGTGACCTAATTGGTTAGGTCACTATGTCAAGAAGTATAAGAAAAATGTAAATTTTATAAACGAGTAAAAATATTTATTGACTTTAAAAATCTAAAAATAGCAGACACATTGTCATTGTGGGATAAAATCTGACTGAGTGTATATGGCTCAGTCAGATCATTAAAAGCGGTAAGACGGATACTGCTAAAAACTGGACATTCGATTAAAATGTGTCTAATTGATAAAACTGTGCCACAAGACTCACACATAGGAGGGTCATCAGCCCTCAGCAAAAATGAATGAGTTAAATGACTGTGTCCTATGCGGGTCCGGGCAAGAACAACTTCCTCCTTACGATTCCTGCGCAGACTAGACTGCCACGGTTCAATTACAGGCTTTATACGATATAGTTTATTTCCAGTCTGTCTATTCCACGAGTCCTGCCATTGGGAGTGTATTTTCTCGAGTATTCTTTGCCTGTAGTCTGTATAGGGGACTGACAGGCAGCGATTATTTCTGGGAATTGCTGATTTGGCTGCGGTATCAGCCAAATCATTTCCCTTAATCCCAATGTGGCTAGGAATCCAGCAAAAGCGGATATCATATTCACGTTCACGGAGGAAGTGAATCTTCTGCTGAATGCTAGACAGAACTGGATGAGAATTAAATCTCACGGTTATTAAAGCCTGTAACACACTAAGAGAATCAGAATATAAAATGAACCGTTGGTTTTGGCATTTACTGATGTGATCCAAAGCTAACTCAATAGCGTGCAGCTCTGCAGTAAATATACTGCATTCAGAGGGAATCTGCTCCGATGTAGTGGTGTCCCTAAAGACAGCAGCAGATCCCACATATGATTCTGACTTCGAACCGTCTGTGTAAACTGGCGCGAAGTCAGAATATTCAGCTCGGTGTGCTGAATAAAGCTGCAGGTAGACCGATGATGGAGTGTCCGACTTTCCCCAATTTTTAAGGGACAAGTCACATATTGGAATACGAGCATGCCAGGGTGGAAGGGGTTGCTTCGGTGTTTGGGCAACGTTGTCTACCTTGATATCAAGTTCTATGAGTAGCTCTTGGAGACGAATACCAAAAGGACGATTAGCAGTCTTACGGGTATTGTACAAATTTTCCCATCGTGGCTCAAAAACGGATAGCCACGTAGGATGGTCTGGCAGGGATTTCAGTTTAAAAGCGTAGTTTAGACACAACTGCTTACGTCGAAGCGATAACGGTGGTTCGTTTGCTTCGACGTATAAACTCTGGACAGGAGATGTTCTATATGCTCCAGTAGCGATGCGAAGAGCCTGGTGATGGACAGGATCCAGCCATCGAAGGGCACTGTCTCTGGCTGAAGAATATACCTGGGACCCATAATCATGTTTGGATCGCACAAGTGCACGGTAAAGCCGAAGAAGCGTGCATCGGTCCGCTCCCCAAGATGTAGAGGAGAGCGAGCGGAGAATATTAAGCCCGCGTGTGCACTTTGTGCGAAGTTGACGGATGTGGTGCAGAAAGGTCAACTTTTTATCAAATACGAGTCCCAAGAATTTTGTGTCCGCTGCTACTGGAATAGCATTTTGTCCGAGCATTAATTCAGGTTCAGGATGAAGATTACGCTTACGACAAAAATGTACGCAAACGGTCTTCTCCGGCGAGAACCTGAAGCCATTTGCAAGTGCCCAGGAGTTGAGGCGGTCAATGGCTTTCTGCAGTTGTCTTTCAATAACCCTCATGTTGCATGACTGACAAAAAATGCTAAAGTCATCAACATAGAGGGCACTGTTTACAGTTGGAGGAAGTTGTTCTGTGATGGAATTTATTTTGATGGCGAAAAGCGTGACACTTAATACTGATCCTTGTGGTACTCCCTCCTCTTGGCTAAAGGAGCGAGAGAGTGAGGATCCCACACGAACTTGGAAAGATCGATTGGCTAAAAAGTTTTGAATAAACACGGGGAGATGCCCTCTAAGGCCTAGGCTGTGCAGATCTTTTAAAATGCCAAATCTCCAAGTTGTGTCATACGCTTTCTCCATGTCAAAGAACACCGACACCAAGTGTTCACGTTTTAGGAAAGCATCCCGGATGGATGTTTCCAGTCTAATAAGATGGTCCAAAGTGGACCGGTTCCTTCGGAAGCCGCACTGGATGTTGGAGAGAAGGTCATTGGTTTCTAAATACCAGATTAAACGAGAATTCACCATTCTCTCCAGGATTTTGCACAAACAGCTAGTCAGAGCAATGGGACGATAATTGGTGGTAACTTTTGGATCCTTTCCTGGCTTAGCGAAGGCAAGAACGGTTGCCTTGCGCCAGGAATCCGGAAACTGCCCTTCGGTAAAGATTCTGTTATACAGAAAGAGCAGATAATCCATAGATTTTGGTGAAAGATGTTTAATCATATCATAATGGATGCCATCTGGTCCAACAGCACTTGCTTTGGAAAGAGTGAGGGCTCTTTTCAGTTCATGTATAGTGAATTCCCTGTTGTAGGGACAGTCGCTCTTACACTTAAAATTAAGTGCCTGTTTTTCTATTTTTTGTTTCAGGACCAGGAACTCTGGGGAATAAGATGTTGCACAGATTTTAGAGAATGTTTCCCCAAGAGAGTTGGCTATTGCAGTTGGATCTGCAATAGCGCATCCATTATAATCTAGGATTGAAGTAGGGTGGGATGTATGTTTTCCCTTCATTTTCCGGATTTTATCCCAGACTACCTTAGAGTTGGTAGACTGGGTAATAGATGATGTAAAACGGATCCACGATTCCCTTTGACTCTGACGGCGGATGTAGCGTGCTTTGGCTCGTGCACGTTTAAACGCTATAAGGTTGTTTGTGGTAGGATATCGGCGGAATATCCCCCACGCTTTGTTTTGAGCCTTTTTTGCTGCTGTGCATTGGGAATTCCACCAAGGTTTGGGAAATGGTGGAAACCGGGTAGATGTTTTTGGAACAGTATTCGCAGCTGCTTGGACGATAATTTCTGTGATGTACGTTACTGCATCATTGATCGGCTCCTGACTGACCGTACTGAGTTCAAAATTTGCCTGATGTTGGAAGGCAGTCCAGTCAGCCTGATCAATCTTCCACCGTGGTAACCTGAAGGGAAGACATGGTCTCCGGCTGTGTAACAAGGTTATCACAGGGAAGTGATCACTTCCAAATGGATTCTCCTCCACTTCCCAAGTGAGTGAAGGGAGTAGAGAAGGAGAGCAGATAGAGAGATCAATGGCAGAAAAGGTACGGGTAGGCATGTGGAAGAAGGTGTTTGTTCCAGTATTTAGAAAGGAAAGGTCATTGTCATTGAGCATACGCTCTATGACCCGTCCCCTTCCATTGATGTTAGCACTACCCCACAGGGTGTTATGTCCGTTAAAATCCCCGAGAAGTAAGAAAGGGGGAGGCAACTGCGATACAAGATCATCAAGGTCTTCCTGGAAGATGTCAGTCCCAGGTGGCAAATAAATAGAGCACACAGTTAATAAAAATCCCACTGTCAGGCGAATTGCAACAGCCTCAATGCTGGTTGTAATTAGCAAGGGCTGAACTGGGGTCTGATTACCCACAAGGATAGCCACTCCTCCATGAGCAGGACCATCCACAATTCTATCCTTACGAAAGA
Source organism: Mastigoproctus giganteus (assembly GCF_048544385.1). NCBI lineage: Eukaryota > Metazoa > Arthropoda > Arachnida > Uropygi > Thelyphonidae > Mastigoproctus > Mastigoproctus giganteus. The sequence continues at coordinate 160,107,160 of NC_143579.1, forward strand.
TTGTGATGTTATGCAATGTGGGATCATCATTTGCCTTTAGATAAGTCTCCTGCAAGCAAAAGCAAACTGGCTCGTGCTTTTGCAGGAGGGCCTTGATGTCATCAGTATTTCGCCGGAATCCACGACAATTCCATTGTAGGAATTTAGCCATTACTTTGGCTTGGTGGGTCCATCAGGCGGCTTCCGAGGTGCTGAGGGCTTACTTTTGTCAGTCTTGGATTTATCTTTTTTGGGGAAGAATGGACGCTGTCCCGTGTCCATTTCTTCCTCCGCAAAGAGTTCCAAGACAGATTCATCCTGTACCTCCTTGTTCTCTACATCCATTGTTTCTGTTCTTACTGCAGACTCTTTACCACTTGGTTTTGGTAGTGGTGGAGCACTAGGAGGTACGGATATAGGAGTGGCAACTGACTGTGTTTTTTTGGTGGGCTTTTGAGAACTCAATAAATAGCGTGCAATCGGGGTGAATGACTCTTTTGGTGGAATAGTCATCTCAGTTTGTGTCCCGATAGTGCACTTAGCAGAAACCTTCTGGGCGTATGAAGGTTTCCCGCTATTTACTGGTTGGATACGTTTTCTGGCCTCTGGGTAGGAGATATTCAGCTCTGTTTTCAGTTTTTGTATTTCTTTTTCATCCTTCCACCGCTGGCATGCTCTGGAGTAGGCAGGATGATCTTGTTGACAATTTACACAGATCGGTTTAGAAGCTGAACATTCCTTGCTCTCGTGGTCTTTCGCACCACATCGAGCACAGGCAGGGTTACCACGACAAGATGTTTGTGAGTGGCCGTATTTTTGGCATCTAAAGCACCGCAGTGGGTTTGGGATATAAATCCTCACTGGGCAGTTTAGATAGCCTGCCTTGATGGAACTTGGAGGCCGTGGGGTGTTAAACGTTAGGATGAGAACTCGGGTAGGGACGAGATTCCCATCCTTTCTCATTGATATCCTTTTGACAGCTGTCACTCCTTGGTCTTTTAATTCAGAGCAGATCTCTTCTTCAGAAACATGAAGAAGGTCCCACTCTGAAATGACGCCTCTTGAAGAGTTCAAAGTTTTGTGGGGGGTTACAATGATAGGTATTCCCCCTATTGATGTGGCGTTCAGGATTTTTTCCGCCTGTTTAATATTTGTAGCTTCGACCAAAAGGTCGCCAGAACGCAGTCGTTTAACAGATTTGGGTGAACCAGCCAACCCTTCTAATCCTTTCTGGATGAAGAAGGGTGACATCTTTCCAATGGACTGCTCTCCGGTGGAATGGAGAATGAGGAAAAGCGGTGTCACTGATGGTGGTGGTTTATCCTCAGTTCTGGCTCGTTTTGCAGAGGTGTTATCTGCGTCATCATCTCGATTAGGTAGGGGCCTTGTTGGGGCCCCAGAAGAAGGATTTAAATTACTCATAGGAGTAAAGAAAAAATGTCTGATGCCTAAGTACCTCACCCACCACGGAGCCCTACGAGGGGGCGCCCACTCGTGAACTAGCAGGTACTGCGTACACGAATGGGACGCCGAGTTCGCTTAGAACACCATACCCACGTTACCAATAAGTCTTTATCCCGTCCCAGGACCATAGGGAGGGAGACTTATTGGAACGCAGTTGACCCTAGCAGTATAATACCACCCGCCGATTGATCCCAGTCGAGCCGGTCCGGGACCACCCGTCTCGTCGAAGCAGGGGCCAAAGTGGTGTATTAAGGCTGGGCCCCTCAACCACCAGGATCCCCCTTTCCGCTTCCACGGGTCGCGGCGCACGGCTGCACACGCCGGATTCCAATGTTGTAACCCTGGAACCAAGGTATGGGCGTTGGATCCCAGTGATGCTAATCTGGAAAACCAGCAGCATCACTGGGAGGTCCCCTCACCACGTACAGGTGCCCACGTCGAGGGGCATTAGGAGGTACGGAAATAGGAGTGGCAGCTGACTGTGTTTTTTGGGTGGGCTTTTGTGAATGCAATAAATAGCGTGCAATCGGAGTAAATGACTCTTTTGGTGGTATAGTCATCTCCGTTTGTGTACCGATGGTGCACTTTGCAGAAACCTTCTGGGCGTATGAAGGTTTCCCGCTATTTATTGGTTGAATGCGTTTTCTGGCCTCCTGATAGGATATGTTCAGTTCTGTTTTTATTTTTTGAATTTCTTTCTCGTCCTTCCACTTCTGGCATGCTCTAGAATAGGCAGGGTGTTCTCCTTGGCAATTTATACAAATTGGTTTGGAAGCTGAACACTCCTTGCTCTCGTGGTCTTTCGTACCACATCGAGCGCAGGCAGGATTACCACGACAAGCTGTTTGTGAATGGCCGTATTTCTGACATCTAAAACACCTCAGTGGGTTCGGAATGTAAAGCCGCACTGGGCAGTTTAAGTAGCCTGCCTTAATGGAACTTGGAGGCCGTGGTGTGTTAAATGTTATGATGAGAACTCGGGTAGGGACGAGATTCCCATCCTTCCGCATTGATATTCTCTTGACAGCCGTCACTCCTTGGTCTTTTAATTCAGAGCAGATCTCTTCTTCAGAAACGTGAAGAAGATCCCACTCTGAAATGACACCTCGTGAAGAGTTCAATGTTTTGTGGGGTGTTACGCTAATCGGTATTCCCCCTATGGATGTCGCGTTGAGGATTTTTTCTGCTTGCTTCGTGCTTGAAGCTTCGACTAAAAGATCGCCAGAACGCAGCCGTTTTACGGTTTTCGGTGATCCAGCCAACCCTTCTAATCCTTTCTGGATGAAGAAGGGTGACATCTTCCCAATTGACTGCTCTCCGATAGAATGGAGAATGAGGAATAGCGGTGTTATAGATGGTGTTTTATCCTCAGTTCTGGCTCTTTTGGCATTGTTGGTGTCAGTATTATCGTCTCGGTTAGGTAGGGGCCTTGTTGGGGCCCCAGAAGAAGGATTTAAATTACTCATATGAGTAAAGAAAAAATGTCTGATGCCTAAGTACCTCACCCACCACGGAGCCCTACGAGGGGGCGCCCATCCGTGAACTAGCAGGTACTGCGTACACGAATGGGACGCCGAGTTCGCTTAGAACACCATACCCACGTTACCAATAAGTCTTTATCCCGTCCCAGGACCATAGGGAGGGAGACTTATTGGAACGCAGTTGACCCTAGCAGTATAATACCACCCGCCGATTGATCCCAGTCGAGCCGGTCCGGGACCACCCGTCTCGTCGAAGCAGGGGCCAAAGTGGTGTATTGAAGCTGGGCCCCTCAACCACCAGGATCCCCCTTTCCGCTTCCACGGGTCGCGGCGCACGGCTGCACACGCCGGATTCCAACGATGTAACCCTGGAACCAAGGTATGGGCGTTAGATCCCAGTGATGCTAATCTGGAAACCCAGCAGCATCACTGGGAGGTCCCCTCACCACGTACAGGTGCCCACGTTGAGGGGCCCTATCGGGATATTAAATCATAGATATCATCGGTATTGCTGCGTAAACCTCTACAATTCCATTGAACAATGTTCTGCATTATCGGGGTTTGAGGAGGGAAGGCGAGTCTGTCTGTTTCTTGTGAGTGGGTTGCTTTTGACGGTCGTATTTCATTTTATCTTTTCTAGGAAAATTGGGACGTCCGGAATCTGTACCCTCTTCTACGTCATCAGTTTGACCTGATGTAAATCCAGTCTCCATATCATCTTCTGCATGAAGATCAAGTACTGTTTCATCGTGTGTAGTTATATTTTCAGAGTCCATTCTATTTGAGTTTGCCTTTTGTGATTCACTGGCTTGTTGCCTTCGTGATTTATTTGACATTTTATGACATGATTTTATTTTAGGCGGAACTGTGATAGGGGTATTGCTTATTTCATCAACTACAACGGGTTTGCTGGTAGATTGAGGTGTTGATAGCACGGATCGTGCCCACTCTGCAATGGATGTATTGGGCGGAATTGATACATCAGTTTGGGTTGAAACAGCTTGGCATTTTAGTGTAATGGCAGCGTACGTGGTTTTTGGGATAGTTGACTTTATTTGCTTTCTTGCTTCTTGATATGTGACCTTATTCTCTGTCTTGTACTTTTGTATTCTTTTTTCAATTTTCCAGAGTTCGCATGATTTTGAGTATGCTGGATGGTCATTCTTGCAATTTGGACATTCCGGAGCCTTTGCAGTGCACTCTGTTTGTGAATGGTTTTTTGACCCGCAGTTAGGACAAGTATTTTCGCCTCTACATGTTGTTTGGGAGTGACCAAACTTCTGGCACTTGAAACATCTTAAAGGGTTTGGAATGTATGGGCGGATACGGCAGTTTAGGTAGCCTGCTTTAACTGAGGTCGGCAAATTTGGTGTACTAAAGGTCAGTATAATATTACGTGTGGGAACAAGATTGTCATCCTTCTTTATCATAATTCTTCTTGCTTGAGTTACTTTCTGTTCTGCTAGTTCCACGACTATCTCCTCTTCAGTTACGTTCAACAAATCCCACTCACTTATTACTCCTTTTGAGGAGTTCAAGGTGTTATGTGGTGAGACTTTGATTGGGATTCCGCTTATAGATGTCATTTTTAATAAAAATTCTGAATGCCTTGCTTGAGTGGTCTCAATTAAGAGATCTCCTGATTGGAGCCTTTTCACCATTTTCGGTGTACCTGCTGCATTCTCCAGACATCTCTGGATGACAAAGGGAGAGAGTCTGCTTAGCGGCTGAGTCGATAAAGAATGTAAAATCAGAAAAGCTGGTGGTTCTGATTTGTTACAGTCTTTTTTCATTCTTTTTGCCAGATTGGAATCGTCTTCCATTCTTCGAGTCTCAGTATGTTGAGAGCCTGTCGGCTCTAGTGGTGGACATGTATCACAGTCCATTGTTGCTCCTTTTAGCCCTGGGAGTGAGCGCTTTTCCTCCCAGACTTCCAGCCCCGCCACGTGGAGGCAGGAGCGGTGCCACCTAGTGGCCAAGCGGTTGGAGAGGTTAGTTTGTTAGTGCAAAAAATTAATAAATATACTACGAAAAGAAAGGTAATTTTCCTTTCTGGGTTCTTACTTAGGATCTGTTAAGTACAGAACCACTTACAAAGAAATGAGTAGGAGAAAAGCACTGGAAAGAAAAATATAACTAAAAATCACTGGGAAAGAGCACTATATATCGCTTTGGAAAATCGCTTGGACACTATCGCTTGGCACTCGGGGCCACTTGTGGTGATAAAAAGGTTTCCTGTAAACATACACCTATTGCTTTAGTGTGTATTAGTAAATCATTCAAGTCATCTATATTACTGCGTAATCCTCTACAGTTCCATTGAAAAAATGTATTCATTTGTTGGATTTATTGGAGGAAGATTGATCTGACTGTTTTTTCTGAGAAGGTTTCTGTCTGCTTAGTTTTGATTTTTCATTTCTGGGAAAGGTTGAGCGTCCTGTATTCATGGTATCATTAGCATGTAACTCTAATACTGTCTCTTCATCCTCTGACTGAACTTCCATTTCCATGTTGCTAATGCGTGGTTTCACTTTCTTCTGGTTTTCAATAGTAGCTGGTTTTGTTGTTTCCGGCAAGGTTGAGATAGCATCAGTTCGGATGCTGATTGGGGTGTTGCTGGTCTCACTGACTTTAGTTTTCTTATTGTAAGTTAGCACAGTTTAGGCCCAGGTGGCAAAGGAAATATTCGGTTCGATGGTGACATCTGTTTGGGTTGCAGCTGAGCGGCTATTTTTGGTGACCGATGCATATGATCGGCTAGGCATGGTTAGCATTATTTGCTTTCTTGCTTCAGGGTATGTGACTTTATACTGCTGGATTTTTTTCCGTTTTCCAAAGGTCACATGCTTTAGAAAATGCAGGATGGCTTCCTTTACAGTTTGGGCAAGTGGGAGTGGAAGCTGTACTGTCTCCTTGGAGCCACAAATAGGGCACACAGCATTGCCTCGACATGCCGTGTGTGAATGGCCGTACTTCTGGCACTTAAAGCAGCGACTGAGATTCGGGATGTAAGGTCGAATCTTGAAGTTTAAGTAACCTGCTTTTACAGAAGATTGTAGATTCGGGGTATTGAATGTCAAAATAATGGACCTGGTTGGTAATAGGTTGCCATCTTTTTTTGTCAATTCTCCGTGCACGAGTCACTTTTTGTTCGCTAAGCTCTTGAACCATCTCTTCCTCAGACACATTTAGTAAGTCCCATTCGCTGATATCTCCTTTATTGGTATTCAGAGTGTTATGGGCTGTTACTGACAGAGGAATATTGTTAAAAGTTGTTAATTTTAACAATTTTTCTGAGTGACTTGGAAGCTTCAATTAGAAGGTCTCCAGATTGCAGACGCTTCACCATTTTAGGAGATCCAACAACCTATTCTAAGCATTTTTGTATTAGAAACGGCGATAACTTGCCAACAGGTTGTGTGGATAATGAGTGCATTATTAGAAATGCTGGCATATCTGCACTCTGTTTTTCAGTCCGCTGTCTCTTCGGACGATTCAAGTCATACTCTGAATCAGAGTTCACAAGTCTGGAGCCCGGGGCTCTAGCGGTGGATAGGCATCACAATCCGTCGCTGCTCCTTTTAGCCCTGGAAGGGAGACCTTTTCCACTCCAGGTTACCGGCCCCGCCACGTGGAGGTAGGAGCAGTGCCACCTTTGTGACCAAGCGGTAGTGGGTTAGTAGTAATATGCAAAATAAAAAGAAAAGAGAAAGATTACTTTTCCTCCTGTTCAAGTAAAGCGATTTCTTTACTGAAAGCTTATTTAATTGATTGTTAGTGTAAAGCTGTAAATAAAGAAGACGATTTTATTTATTCAAAGAGAGCGCAAATTCACTGGCAAAGAAACTTGATCACAAAATTGCTTGGCACACGGGGCCTCAGAATGTTTTAGGCAGGACTACCCAGAATGCTGGTATTCACATTTAAATTTACAGTATATATGGTTTTAAAACAAAATCACTGTATTTAAATCAAAAGCATAATTTATTTGAAGTTAACGTTAACTGAGCAACAATTATCATGGAAAATTGAGCGTATTAAATATGTAGTAACGTTAGAGTACGGAATGTGCCGAATCCTGGCGTTAACTTTATTGCTTATCTAATACATTTCCAGCGAAACTTTTACTGATATGGGGGGAGGAACGAATGGCGAGTTTGCTCGGTTTCTCAACGGCCTACAGAACAGAGAATAATTGACGACATCAGCAACACTGATATTACGCTGCTTCATGTATATCGCTAGTTTTGGCAGATTAAATTCTCATGTTTGAGGAATATTAATGCTTGTATCAAATTAATATTAATCACATTACTGCATAACTGATAATGCGCATAATTGTTTTATCAAATTAACATTTAATATCGGTATTTAGAAATAGCTATCTCATGACGACAAGAACACCGGAGGATTGCGTTGTTGATTTGTTTCAGATTAATTTATTACTCCTGTCGTGGTATTTCTGTAATTATCCATTACCTATAAACTGCATGCGTCCGATACACCACTTAGTTTATTTGAGATGGATGTAGTTATTTTTGTAATGGGATTTTACAAAAATAGTTAATTAACACAGTGCCTATACAAGGTGTTTCAAAAACATAAAAGAATTTCTGGGAAGTATTCTAGGGACCAAAATTGAAGAAGCCAAACAGGTGTGAGATTCCGAATTCTAATTTTGCAATTACATTTGAGATTCAAGGATATGAATTCTTTATTATGAGAAAAATGTTTGCAGGTCATCTCAAAAACCTATGACCTTTAAAAAAAATTTCTGAGTCGCAAGAAATCGCAAAATAATAATAATAAAAAAAAAAAAAAAAAAAAAACGTACGCAGACACGCACTTACGAATAATATGAAGAATACGCCAAGGAACTTTGTACACCTACCTTTGAAACACTTTGTAAAAGACAGATGTTGCCAACCTTAGTAGATCTGATGGTTGAGCAAGTTGATACTGATTCTCTCCTCTCCTTCCTGGACAGGAGAAGATCTAACTACTCCCCATTCCACAAAAGAGGAGCAAAACACGATGTACCAGTGACCATGAGTTTGAACTTCAGTTGTAGGATTGTTATTGTTTTAGAGTTTTTAGGCGCATCAGAAACGTGCACCAAATGCTCCAAATTCTCGTATAATATGTAAATTGCATGTGTTCTGTGGTAGATTTTCTGCTTGCTGGACGAAAAACCCGATTTCCGGGAGAATAAAACCACTACGATATCTTCGATTGAGTCCAACTAACTCAGCCACTTGTGAAGAACAAAATCCTACTACTACTTGCTAGCGTCATTGACAGGATTCGAAATTGTCTTTACCACCCAGTGGGAGGAGGATGAGGACGGTGATTCTACCAACTGTGCTACCCATGAGGGCTAGTGGTGGTGAAATTTGATGGTAATGACTATTTTAATTCCCGATTTTCAAATCGCGAGAATTGATTTAGCGTCCAGTGAAACTAACTTGCCGTATACACTCAAGAGAAGACAATTTCTTAGCTTTTTTCATTAACAAATCACAGGGTCGGACTTTCAAAGTTGCCGATTTTGCTAGTGGACACTATGTGGCAGTTTTCATGTCCAGATATCATCATCATCAGCCATTTTCAACCCACTGCAGGATGAAGGCCTCTCCAGCAACTTTCCAGTTCCTTCTGTTTTGAGCACTGGCCATCCATTTACTACCCACAAACTCATGAATTTCATCTGTCCATCTCCGCCTTTGTCTTCCAGGTTTTCTTCCAGCTCCTCTTGGGTACCATTCTGTTATTTTCTTAGTCCATCTGTCATCATGACTCCGAGATATATGTCCTGCCCAAGACCATTTTAGTTCTTTAGTTTTGATAAGAATGTCCTTTACTTGAGTTTGCTGCCTAATCCATGTGTTTCTCTTCTTATCTAACAGTGTGATTCCCAATATTTATAATTCGTTCCATAATTCGCTGTGTAGTTCTCAGCTTCTCTTCCATTCTTTTGGTGAGTGCCCAAGTTTCACTTCCGTAAGTCATGGTGGGGAGTATACATTGGTTCATTATTTTACGTTTCAGACAAACTGGAATATTGCTCTTCAGCATGTGACTATATTTCCTGAATGCTATCCATCCAAAATTTATTCTTCTCTTGACTTCCAGCCATTTATCATTATTACAGCTAATAACTTGTCCCAGATAAGTATATGACTCCACCTTTTCAATTACTGCTCCTTAAATCATAATTTTCCTTTCTGTGGCATATTTGTTCATCATTACTTTTGTTTTAGCCATATTCATCTTTAGTCCAAAATACTTACGAACTGTGCATAACTGATTAAGATTTTCCTCTAATTCTTCGGGATCGCGGCTTATGACCACAATGTCATCTGCAAATCGTAAATGGTTGAGGTACTCTCCGTTCACATTAGACTGGTCGCAGAAAGAAGTCAATCTTCTGAAAGCTTCTTCAAGGGCAGCAGTAGACAACTTCGGAGATATTGTCTCCTTGTCGAACTCCTTTCTCGATTTTAGATTTCCTACTGTCTTTGTCTAGTCTAATAAAGAAGGTAGCACTCTCATATATTTTCTTCAAACTCATAATATATGGGGTATCAATGCCTTGTCTTTCCAGTGCCCGAAACATTACCTTATGCTGTATGGAGTCAAATGCCTTTTCATAATCCACAAATGCCAGGCATAATGGTGTTTTATATTCATTTGCTTTCTCCATTAGCTGTGATATTACGTGAAGGTGATCCATAGTTGAGAATCCTGTCCTAAAGCCAGCTTGCTCTTTCGGTTGATTCTCATCAAGTATTCTTTCTAATCTGTTAGTAATGACCCTTGTGAACAACTTGTAGATGTGGGGATAACAAGCTAATTAGTCTATAATTTCCAATTTATCTCCTTTCTTATGCAGCAAAACTATGATTGCATTATTCCACTGCCTAGGCGTCAACACCTTTTCTAATGCACTTTGTGAAGAGCCTTGCCAGTTTATGTCTCTTCCTCCCAATTTTAACAACTCTACAGTAACTTCATCTTCCCCCGGGGCTTTCTGATTCTTCATTTCTTCAATGTATGTTCTACCTCATCAGGAAGAATATTGGGTATGTCGTATGTGTTGCTACTTTGCAATCCATCTTCCCACTGCTGGCATCATTCCCTGCTCCTTGTATAATACTCTATAGTAGTCTTCTGCTATTTGAATTATGCCTTCTCTGCTGTTTATAAGTACACCATCACTATTCTTCAGTTTCAGTATCATTTGTCTTTCTGTATTACTGCTCATGGCTGCTGATTTAAATCCTTTGTTTTCCCTTAATGCTTGTTCTACTTTTCTTGTGTTAAATCTTCTTATGTCCTCTCTGAGTCTCTTTCTAATGGCTTTGCATAACTCAGTATACTCAATTTTTTCCTTATTAGTATTTATCTTGCTCTTCATTTTTCGCCTTCGGTTCATCATATTAAGTGTCATATCAAGGTCCAGATAATTGCTGTGCAATAACTGTAATTTTTTCAAGGACAATATAGTCATACTTGTAAAAAATTACCAAATTGAAGTTTTGTCCCAGTTCTTACCACTAAAAGCTAGCAGCGAAAAGAGTCGAGGAAAAGATTTTTTTTTAAATTACTTCAATATTAATCTTTACTTCTTCTCTCAAACAGGTTTGGCGCAATATTCGCCATAGGTATTGTAACATGGTAAATAAAATCATTAATCGCAATTCGAGGTTTTTTTGGTATTTTTTTTTTATTTTACATTATTATTGTGTAGCTCATCTTTCTCCAAGGGTTAATCTTCAAGTGACAAAGAGCCACATTTAGCTCATGAATCGCAACTGGTTATCTCCTAATCAAGTTTCATAACGGAAGATCAGGAGTTGAAACTTTAAAAATAATAAACTCCCAAATTACAGTACTGCTCCCAAATATGTCATGATAAAAATATCATGACATATTTGGGAGCAGTACTGTAAAGAGATGGAGAGTTAAAAGGTGACAACTTTGAAAAGAGAATAATAAGCGAAATATGAATATTTCAAAGTGCAGCGTTATGCAGAAAGGAAAGGTGGATCCGCTGCAGAAATTTCTTAATGTTTGCATGGTTTCTGGACTATACTAACCAAAATATTGAGATAGAAGTGCGAAGCGAATGAAAATATAAATAATCATTGATTACTAGCAACGGTATAGATAAATATTTTAACAGCAACTACCTCGTATGTATAAATTTTTAGCAAGTATGAAAAAAGAGAAAATAAAGCCTATTCAGGTTAAATTCTCTTGCAAGTATTTTATCATTATAAATTTCATCCCTATAATAACTGCAGAAATCCGATAAAGTAGCTATGCTTTTTCACTGCTATTTAATTACAAATAAGCTGTCCTACAATGTTTCAAAGCACGTGTAAGTAAACAGATAGCGCTATTAGCTTGCGTAAATCCGGGCCATCTTTCTTCCCAATCATCCTGATTGGTTGGGGAGAGCACGGAAAACCGTTGTCGAACATATCAATTAAGGCACAGAAGATTTGAAAAAAATTGTTCTTTCTGGCGACATCATTACTAGAAAACCGGAGCACGTTGCGGTCCTCGTCGAAATTGTGAAGAGTGCATTCTGAAATTGATCGACGTTGCTAACTGCCGAGATTACACCCTGAAAAACATTTGCACTCTTCGCATTGAAGTAACCTTTCGGACTGTAAGACGCAGGTCAATTTAGAGCACTTTTTTTGTTTAAAGAAAATGCCTGTGCTCCAAAAAAATGACGAAAGTATTAATAATAATAGTTGAAGTCTAAAACTTGGAAAAGGAACATACCTTCAGGCAATAAAAAATGCGCACAGTTGGTATATCCCTTGTTATTCTGCTCTTCATCTATATTGCACAACACCATTGTATGCAGTAATAGCTGTTATCAAGTATGCAATCCTCCCGTGAAATATTATTTACATTCACAGTACTTCATTAGATATTTAAAGATTTATGGAGGAATCTGAATAAGTAAATTTGATTATGTGTAGGTAAACAAAGCTTTAAAGTGATCGGTTCAACATGAAAAACAACCCAAATTCGCTGTCTAAACCGAGAAATTATTCATGTTCAATAAATAATAATATATATAGGTAATATTTAATTTGTATTTTCATCAGCAAACTTTTATTGTGAACACTACACTTGGCCTAAAATTTTGAAACCGTCAACAAATACAATCGGATGAAATCTTGGAGCAACAGGTGTAGGTGGATTCATCGTAACAAACTGAAATGTAATCTTTCACCCATCAGTCGTGGTTTATCCAGTCTACTTTATCGACTGAATGCCTTTCTAAAATACTCACGCCTTTATTCGGTGAAATAAACTTTTCCTGTTCTCTCGAGAAGACTGACATAATCGAAACACAAGAGTTCAAACTCGAGATCATCTTTATCTTTCAAGAGAATACATTTATGGGAATTTTATAAAAATTTTCTTCAAGTGACGTCTGAGAAGCCACTTCGGATATTAGATTTTATACATAATATCCGTTCATTTCTCCGGTGTTGTTTTAAATTTTATTTCGCATAATATAAACCTCGGTTGGTCGTCCGTCTCTGATTGAATATAAGGAAATGCAAAACAATGGACGGAAACGATTTTAAAAATACTAGTGGGTGCGCACCCGCATATTTAGGGGTTACTATAACGAAACATAAGCTCTGGTTTACAAATATCCTGTTACCGTATAGTGATTCTCGAACGAAATTCTCGATTTGAAAAGCCTCGCGAAATGGATTATAGGATTTAGCGAAACTGTGGATTTGGAGAGAAATTTTAAATCTGCTCAGATGGAAACTAAAGTCTGTTTTTCTCTAGAGCAACCAAAACTATATAGCACCAGTGTATTATGCCTGGTGAGACGGATGAAAAACCAAGAACTCTGTTTTGCTGGATGAAAAACAACTTACAAGAAAGAAGTATTAACTTATATGATACATTTTGTTGGATGAAAAGCATTTGCTTACTTGCAATTTTGGATTTAGTTATAGTCGTATATTTGCCACTAGAGCAATGACAGATATCAGTGTCAAAATTTCATTTATTAATGAAGAAAACACAAGTAAAAGGATTTTCTTTATCATACTTCTGAGTGTTCCAATATTACTTTTGGCTTTTTTTTTTCGAAAGATTCGCCCGACGAGGAGGAAAGAAGAGTCAAGTTAAGCTAACCCGCATTACGAACACACGGAATGGGAAATTCAGCTTTGGTGTGGGAAATGGAGTCCAAACGATTCCGCGTTTTCCCAATAAAGTTCTCAGCAGTCAGGATTTCGATCACAGCCCTGGAATCGAGTATCATGACCAAATCGAAATAACTGTGGAACTGATGACGATTCGCAGAAATAAAATGTCACACTTCAGAGTTCTTCGCCTTTATAAAAGATCAGCTTAAGTAAGGATTCGCTTTTCATTGCCTTCTCCTGATACCCTTATTTTCTTTCCTAATTAGCAAAGTAAAAGGAAATTTCCACTACTTTTGAGATGTATTACGGAGAATTCATTTAATTATTAGAAAAGCTTTTAACATCAGCTGCGATTTAAATATAAGTAAATGAATGAATGAAAAACTTATTCTGAAAGATTTAGACAACTTACTCTATAAGATTTGATTTGTATTCAGACTCCTGTTTCAAAGCGAAGCGTGCTTTCCGTAGCTTATTTGTAGTCATCCCCGTTAATTGACGGGTCCAATATGAGCATTCACTAGTACAGAAATTGTGTATCTCATTCTCTCAAGTATTTCAACGACAAATTCTAAATTGCACGTGAGTGCTCTTAATTTGAATCATTCGACAGATGGTAGTGTTCTCTATTTAAACGTTATTTCGCTTTGGTTTCATTCGAACACTTACCACCGGCATGCATTATTCCCTCTCAAGAGGAAGCGAAGCATTACAAGATATCGATATATGGAAGTATTTGCAAATAAGGAAAATTAAGGCAATTCTTTTTAAGCGCATTCGCATATATATGCTAAGCACCAGTTGTCTTCGCCATGTCACAGAGGGTCTCCCAGTGGACGGTTGTTGTTTAAGGACATTAATGCCAAGTTGTGTGTTTCTAAGTTTTTAATATAAATCAAAATTTTTTTTTTACATTTGTTAATCAATCAAATCAGATTTGCCCAATAAAATTACCCAGTGGAGGCATTTTCGAACTTTTATGTATGGTCTTGTTAAAAATATTTGTTGGAGCTGCAGTTCGACAGACCCTCTCCTGTTTGGAAGTGTCCAACTTTTTGATACTTGTAGCATCTGATTGGATTGGGTATATATGATCGCACAAGGCAATTCAATGCAGTTTTGACACATGAGGGTAAGGTTTGGGTTTTTTTTTTTTTTTTTTTTTTTTTTTGGTAGTTGTTGCCGCATAGGCTTCTGTGGCCATAATGCACCTCCCAAGGTTTGTGTAGTACTTTGATCCAAGCCCGAGGCGGGAATCGAACCCGCGACCTTTGGGTTGCCAGGCAAATGTAAGAATAATGTTTATAGTAGAATAAGTTCATCATATATATATATATATATATATATATATATATATATATATATATATATATATATATATCGGTATATATATATTTTTTTATCATGGTGCACTTTGATCACGGTGTATAGATAAATCTAAGTACTGTGCTTCTTCATTGCTACTTGCTAGTTTCGCCGAACTATGGACGAACATAAAACTAAAACAGCTCAAACTCAATTTGTAATTTATATTCTATACACAAAAGCTATATATAAATCACAATTTCGTCCACTAAAATTCAGAAATTTATATAACCAGAAAATAAATCGCACAGTTTATTATATATAAAATAGCATTGTTTAAAATTACACTATACCGGGAGAAAGAAAAAAAAGAGGCTTCTCAAGGTTATTCACTGAGCCTGTCCTCCAAGATCGGGAATCCAATTGAGTGATACTGAAAACATTCTCATAATAGAAGAGATTCTGTACTGATCAAAATTCCACGATTTCAGGTAACAATTATAAAATACAGGTTACATGACATTTTTAATTAATTTAAGGGTTACTATTTGCGGTGTCCAGCAATGAATTATGGATGAGCCTTTTATAGCTGGCAACAATTGCAATACAAGCTTCACTATGGAAAGGCCATTCGATGTTAAAGTGTTAACTGCGCATTCGGTTAAATTCAGACACCAAACGCGCAGTTTTTAACATCTGTGTTCATAATAAGAAATCCTGTTAGTAAGAATATTTTGGAAAACGAGTAATGTTTTTCGGAAACGATGTTCCAGAAAAATATAACAAACAAAGGAAGAAACCAAGCAACTGAGAATTATTTTTTTAAAAGCAGTTTCACAGTAGAAAGTGAATTAAACTTCGTTACTGAAAGCAAATGCTGATTGTACCAAAGCCCATATCCTTGTTATAAGACATTTCCATTCCAATATTTCCATAACGTAATCATTTAAAAAATAAGTAATTGTGATATTTTAATCAGTAGAGATGAAACTTGTAGGGCATATATTACAGTTATCCAGCGCGCACTTTTCTCTTCTAATTAAGCTTTCGTTATCATCTTTTCCTTGTCAGCAATTAGCTTTCGTCAGTGTATTCATCTGATCTCATTCTGTTAGGCGCTACCTTTCCGTAGCTACAGTAGACGCAGCTGGCTTGTCAGATGCTCGATCCAACTAACTACTGCACCTGTCTCAGGCGCGCTTTCCACACAGCGATAGAGTAACAGAATGCCGGCTTCGTCACATTAAAGCACTGACAGGCCATTCGGTGCAGCCGAAATGCACGCGAGAAGGAATATCCAGCTGAAAAATCAATGGGACTTTCAATTAACGACATAGGCTATTATTAACTATTATGATTTCCAGTCTGAATGGCAAGTCAATGTTTTATTCTTCATTACCCCATTTTTGAGGGTTTTTTTTTTTATATTTTTCATCCTCATCTTTCGTTATTTATTCATTTTTATTATCTCTCTCCCACTCTTCAGGTTTATTTTGGTTTTCCTTAAAGGCCATGAGGTCCCAGCCTGTATTTTGTATCTGCAAAATTGCGTATTCTATGATCGGTTGCATGTTTCTGGAAGAGAACCTGAATTCCACGGCAGGACCCTCGTCCCATTTAAGATACCAATTACAATATATATTTTTTTAAATCAAGCTTCATAATCAGGCGAATAATTTATAGATGCCCTGTTTCAAGTGATGTTCAATGAACCGGTCATTAGTAATATATAGCGGATTTCATTTCTTTTCAGAAGATCCTCATGGTTTTTGAGTGGTGTTGAAGTCGTAATTTGCAGGACGTAGTGGAAGTTGTTCTTGAAATAAGCTTTGTACCACTCAAAAGGAATATCATGAACAGTCAGTCATCGTGATTAGTTAGATATAGTAGAAAACATCCAAAGCGAATATTTACTCATATTAATGCGCACATTTTTGTGCTCTCGTATTTAATACTTTTGAGCATGTTTCTGTTGTGCATTAACTTTCATAGAAACTAAATATTTCTTTATAGGCATGGATATGCTCATTCCAAAATAATAAAATTAAGTACTGTTGTTGTTGTGTTTAACGACACATAGGCTGCTAGGGCCATTTGTGTCTTTCTAATGGTGAATATGGAATATTAGCTTAATTGTGATAACTATATTTTATGATATATTCCTATACGATTTAGGAAAGTAAAGAGTTCTTTTTTGATTATAATCATCTCCCAGAATCTGTAATAAATTTATTGATGACTGCGTTTTAGAAATTGACTTAAAGATGTCTAAACGGATGGTTTGAAAGTGGGGACAGTCCACTAACAAATGTC
Organism: Mastigoproctus giganteus; assembly: GCF_048544385.1. Classification (NCBI taxonomy): domain Eukaryota; kingdom Metazoa; phylum Arthropoda; class Arachnida; order Uropygi; family Thelyphonidae; genus Mastigoproctus; species Mastigoproctus giganteus. Next base: position 160,123,901 of record NC_143579.1, read on the forward strand.
GAATGGTCAGTTGTACTTGACATGATGCACATTGGGGAGCGCTGTCATTAGTTAATAGATACAGGTGAGTGAGATGAGTGTGCCCAATCCTTAGCCTTCCTAAAATTATTTCATCTCGCCTGTTTTTTCTGAAGCTGGATTGCCACAGCTTTGGTTCCGGTTTTATTTGGTAGAGTTTATTTCCTGGATAACCTTTCCAGATTAATGACCAGCTGTTATAACATGCTTTACGGATAATGTGTTTATAATCCGTATATGGAACTTGAAAAGTCTGCGAAATAGTGGTTTCTGGTTGTTTGGCTGCATGATCTGCTCTTTCATTGCCGGGTATTCCAAAATGTCCTGGGATCCAGCAGAATGTCACAGTTTGGTTCAATTCCATACAGGCAAGTAACTTAGAATGAATCTGTTTTACTACAGGGTGAGAGATTTGGTATTAGTATTTATGGCAGAGACAGCACTGAGTGAGTCAGTGAATATTAAAGCAGACGGAATTAGATGTTCAATAATGTGATCCAGAGCTAGGTTTATGGCATAGAGCTCAGCAGTGAAGATACTGCATTCTATTGGCAATAAGACAGAAGTGCTAAATGATGGGAAGATTGCAGCAGCACCTACTTGTGTCTCGGTTTTTGATCCATCTGTATAGATTTCACATGCGTTTGAATTAGAGTGTAAGTTGCATGTAACTGTGCGATATTGGAAGGAGACAGCGTGTTCTTTCCTCACTGTTGAAAGTAGTCATCATATATTGCACAGATATTTTCCCAGGGTAGATCTGGTGGTGTTTTGTCCTGAAATATATTGCTGATGTCTATGTTCCATGATTGAGCCAGTTGCTTAAATCTAAGTGGAGCAGGTCGGTTTTCATTAGGTTTACTGATATAAAATGACTCGCATTCAGTATTGTAGAGTACATTTCCTTATGAACCTCACTTAGTTCAATGTTCCCATTTCTTCTAGCTTGCTGAAATTTCTTTCTGCTAACAAAAGTTCGATTCCGTTTAATCGATAATTCAAGAGTCCACCAAAAGACAGGTCTATTTACACTATCTATTTTTCATACTTTTTAAACAAGCTTCATTTAATATTAGAGTAAGCTGTTCCACATACTCATTGGATGTAAGGCTTTTCCAATCTATTTCCTCTACTCTATTTAAAAATACATCAACGTCATAATATGTTCTTATACAATCATTTATATCACATGTAAAAGAGATGCCATTATGGTCGCTTGTTGTATAGGTTTCACAAACTTTCCAGTTCTTCATTTTTGCAGCAATACAATTAGTTGCTAATGTAAAATCTATATAAGATTGTCCATGCACTGTGGAATAAGTTGGAACATGTCCAGATATATTTAGCACCTCCATCCCTGTAACGGCTAAGAATTCCTCAAGTAATAAACCTCTATCATCGGTCACCTCACCGCTCCAGAGCGGAGAGGAGGCACTAGAATCCATGGCGACCACTACCCCACAAGAGCCAATCATGCTATACATCTCTTCCAGATAATCAATATATTGTTTAATACCCTCAGATGGCTGACAATAAACTGTAATCACATACAATTTCCCAAATTTACCTTGCAATTCACAACATACATAATTTTCATCACTTAATATTAATACTTTTGTTACAACTATATCTACACCTTTTATTATCACAGCCGTCATTGGGTTTCTTCCACAAGAAACCACCTTATAACTATTAGGGTATCCTATTACACTACCATTTAGCACATATGGCTCCTGTAGGAGTGCCATCGAGATATCTTCCTCCTCCATAATTTTATTCACTTGAAGTGCTATTGCTTTTGCCCTCTGTGCATTCAATTGTAACACCTTTAATTTCCTATCCATAACATATTTTTCTTTGGTAAATCTCCATAGCTTTTATATATTCTGGACACTTTATCCACAGCAACATGAGCAATATCATTATTTTTGCCTTTACAATTACAACATTGATGACTCTTCCCTTGATCAGGATAATACTTATACAAATGTCCTCCAGAACAGCGACCACATCTCGCATCTCTCCTACAGTATTTTGCGACGTGGCCAAAATCTGAACACTTAAAACATTGTGTTACAGAGTACATTTCTTTAAATTTATAAGCCATCCATCCTATGAACAACCTACTCTTTTCTTTTATAACCTGCCATAAATTTGGTGCTAATTGGACAACCCAATTATTTAACTGTGTGTTCTTATTCCTTTTAACAGTTAGGACTTCAGCACATTCTTTGAACTTTTTCTCACTGATGTCACATTCTTTAAAGTTTTTAAACCAAATTTGTTGCAAGATTTCATCCTTTTCTATATCCTGCTGAACATTAAACACAACTATCTTTGGATAAATAGGCCTCGGTATTATATACTTCAATCCTAAATCTTGTATTTTGGAACATGCCTTAAGCTTAGAAAGGTCATCATTCGTCTCCGCTTCCACCAGCACTCCTCTATTCCTTATCGGCTTTAAATTTCGAACTTTAAGGTTTGAAAGCATAGGTCTGACTTGTTCTAAGATATCGGATTTCACATCTTCACTCGTTTTATGCTTATTCGTGGCAGCTTTAATTATCATTACCTTCGGCACTGAATCTTTTATATTTTTTGGATATATTCAATAGAACCCACTAATTCGGACTAAAAAGAAAATATTAGTTTGCCTCCATTAAACTTTCCAGGGAAAAAAATATTAATAAACGATCTACCAAGAAATGCTAGGCCCAAACAAATTTCCTTTATTTATGGTGAAGATAAGTGGCCGCGATCGTATACTTCATATTTATCAAGAAATATACAAATACTATTTCTCCTGGGATGGATCACAAATAAATTTGATTTTTGCTATTGGTAAACTAATAGCTAAAAGCAAAAATCCAAAACTCACTCTCTGAAAACATGGTTAAGTTAGTTGGGTCGGGTGTTATTCAGGTAGAACCACCTAACACCGCACCTTCTAGCAACTAGGTACGGTATGAGATACACCACACCCAGTCACTAGAAATTTCAGTGTTACGAATAGCATCGTGCACCGTACTTTTTAGCAAGTAGCCTTCAAGAAAGCTTGGATTCGTCATCAGGATTGGCGATTTAGAAAGCGTGCCACAGAGAAGCTAATCCATAAAGACTCAACTTCTCTCAGTTATTGCAAGTTGGATGATTGCGAAACTCGCCTCAATGAATTGTTCCGCCTTTTGACAGCTAACAAGATGTGTCCACGAACTCATCTGTTTTGGCTATATTCTGCTCTTTCAATTCAGAGTGAAATAGCAGAAACCGCGTTCTCTCAGACCACGCAACCTTTTCCTAATCATTCACCCTCCTGTGTTAGTGTTCCTGAGGCCACTATAACAGTATCTTGATTAATCGCAATTCGGTTATAGGCCAGAATACGCCCATTGGTGACAAAGTACGACGATTTGTATTCTAAAATTCCTATTTTGTTACTACCACTGCTATTCTGGCTTATTATTTGACTGTGTAACCTTTCTGTTACCCTGCACTAATCTTTTCAACCTCCGTTGGCCCTCGCATCAACGAGCCATCCAGGTGATCGCCATCTGCTCGATGTTATTTACTTATTGGACCAATGTCGACACATTAAATAAAAATCCCCATGAGATTTGCAGTCGCGGAGAACTCATACGCGCGTCTGGCGTTGATTACCATGCCACGTTTCAAAGTCACTTAAATCTTTCGTCTTCCCAATTCTCTCAATAAATTACATGCATACATACAACCATCCTTATAAAAGTGGTCAAATTCATATCCTCCTCATATATCTGACCACTTGCTTTACATGCTACGAAAAGGCGGTGCTTTTACTGAAGGCACAGCCCATAAATTGGCCCCCCAATGTATATATATAATAAAGTATTCAAAGAAGGGATTAACATGTTACCCTTTTAGGCGACGATGTTGCTGGGACAGTAATAGGCACCAAATCGTACAGACTGGCTTTACTTCTCGGTTGTTATTCTTTAGAGGGAATTAAGAGATATTGATAATAATAACATAAAAAAGTACGTTCAATTTTTAAGAGAACAGTTCTTTGGAATGGTGAAATGTTACTCCTACCCTTTTGCAACAGTCCGTGTGCTCAATAAAAATAACTAAAATCAATTCAACCAATAACCAGCAATTGTCGTACAAGGAGAGAATTCTTTTCATAAATATATTATTTTATCCTTTGAATTTTTTACCGAATACTTCAGTATGCAATATAAGCATTCAGTATTCATTAAGGCTATTTAACACTGTGTAAGATATGATGCTGATGAAGAAAGGAGCGCTTTAAAAGTGCTGTTTTGTGCAATCTGGGCAAAACTTATCGTTATGCTAATTGAGACAGGAGTGACCAGCCCACAGACAATTTAAATGTATAATTAGTAAGAAGCTATAGTCGATAAATAAATGAAAACTACAAAAGAACGAGTTGGATCTGATTCCAGCGTCAAATATCAGTATGCAAATATTCTTGTTTGCAGTTAAAAAAAAATTAAAATTTTCAGATGAATTATTTAAATTGATGGAAAATAACACCGAGTGTTTCTTGTTAATCTATTCCCTCTCGAAATAATAATTAAGATAAAAATGTTTTGTTGTAGTTCGATTGAGTTAATGCCAATGGGTCTGTTATCAGTGCAATCAGTAAGCAGACAAGACTTCCTTAATCGTTTCGCTTTATGTTTCTTGAAGCTAACTGGAATGGCGGGGAAGCTGTTAAAAGAGTTTCCCTGCTGAAGTTTCATTATAAATGCGGCCTTTTTCAGTTAAATAATTCCAAATATATTCAGATCGAGTGAAATCATCGAATTTTTGCCAGAGATTGATCTGCATTTGTCAATTTTTTTCCCCTTTCACTCTGGCGTTGCTAGAGAACTGTTGAAAACAGCAAAGGCACTTGGAAAAATGATACAAAGTTAACTTGTCGCTAAATGATAGATAGTTTACTAATAAAAGAGCGTTCGGAATAGCCTCCCCAGACGTTCACCCCTTAACTACAATCATTTTCCGTGAAAAGTGGTAGAGATCTGCTCGATACGTAGGTTCTTTAGGGAAAGTATTAAATACTCCAGGAGAACTTAAGTGTCATTAAGGGAACAGTTATATCAGTAAGGGGCTACTATTTTTACCTTCTCTGTCGTCGATAACAGCAGCATGGACAATGGAGCGATTAGAAAAGCACTTTTCGATATTTCATCGGAAGAGCTGCACCTTGGCTATGAAATACAATGCTTACAAAAACAGAATGCCCTCCGCTTGGAGATATCTGGCAGCTGAGTACAATAAATTCTATAATGAAAGAATAATCAAAATGCTTTGTGTTTTGTCATACAACTTTATCAAATATCAGTGCGATTTCTTCACCAATAAACGCGGCAAAGCATAAATGCAATCGGCTAAATAACCCCAAACTATGAGAACCTTACTATTATAAGGTTAAGAATCTAATCATCAAGGAGTGGATCGCGCCCTAGAGAGCTTTGGTCTGGTTTGGCGTTTAATGGCGCATGGGCCACTAGGCTATACCTAGCGAGGTTCATCATGGCAGGAGTGAGTCCTACGAGGAGTGGTCCTCTGTGGCCTTCAATTGGTAGCCACTATATTAAAATGTTCAATCTCATTAACCATAGTCAAGACAGACCGCGTAAAAACAGAAATTACAATACACGCGCCAAAGTTGCATATTACCGTTGCTCATCTAGGCTAAAAATCAATACCACGTCCGTTGTTATTAGATTTGTTAGTTCATCAGCAACTTAAGCTATAATGCTATAATTTAGTGAATTCATGAATTCACTGAAGCAAAATCCATCATTACCTCAGCTGTCGGTCGCCAGCACCCTCATCCCAACTGTATCCAGTCTTGGAAAACTGGGTTACTGTCCTTAGACATGTTACTCAAATAGTTCAAGACTCCAAAAGATAGCAAATATCTCCCATTTTCACTATCTTTCTTTTCAGCATCTATAAATCAGTGATAACATCAGGTACAGCAGAACAATCACGTTGCCACCTCTATACAGTTGAAATATAGTTTCAGTGGCGCTGTATACAATTAAACTACTCTTTTTATTTTGCAGGATTCTGGCTGTTGAAGTGGTCAACAGGAAACACAACCTTCTTCAAATCGGCATCACCGAGTTTGCCAACACTCTCCGAAATTCAACAGCGCCCAACCTTAAACTAATGCCCACCTCTCCCTAGAAAAATTCAAAATGATAACTGACATTATATGAACACCGTTGTTCTGGAAGACTTGATTTGATTTGGTTTTTAATGGCGCATTGGCAGCTAAGGCCATAATGCGCCAAGTCAAATTTAAAAGGCTAATAAACATTTTGGTAGCCTAGGCTACCACGTCAAGGAATTAACTATTATGTAAAAAAAGGGTATAAAGTAAAAGCATATAAAATATAAAACTTAGATCTTTGTATACAAATTAATAGATTGTGAAAAGTTAAAAACGTCGGGCATATTGTCTCTGTCACCTATTATCTTACTGAGCGTAAATGGTTCAGTCAAATTATTAAAAGCGGTAAAACACAATCATCGCGCTTCTATAAAAATATGACGGACGGTTAAAATAATGTTACACATCTCGCACATAGGTGGGTCATCCGCCACCAGCGAATAGGAATGTGTTAGATGATATGACCTATGCGGAGCCGAGCAAGAACAAATTCCTCTCTTCGGACCCTGCGTAGACTGGACTGCCATTGCGGATTACAGGCTTAATGTGATGTAGTTTATTTATAGCCTGTTTGTGCCAGGAATCTTGCCATTGGGAATATAATTCAGAGCGTATTATTTTCCTGTAGTCTGTATAGGGGACTAACAGGCAATTATTATCCAGGGAAATGGCTGATTTAGCAGCGGTATCAGCTAATTCATTTCCCCGGATCCCAATGTGGCTTGGGATCCAGCAAGGCGAATATCAAATTCTAATTCCACGAGAGAAAAAAGAATCTGTCGGATTCTGGACAGGATCGGATGAGGGTTATACCTCACCGATACTAGAGCCTGTAACATGCTTAATGAATCACAATAAATCATATACCTTTGGTAGTCGCGATTTTTAATGTGATCTAGGGCTGTTTCTATTGCACGCAACTCTGCAGTATAAATGCTAGTTTCTCGTGGGATCTTATTGGATAACGTTTTGTGAGGGAACACAACAGCAGATCCCACATGACATTCTAACTTTGAGCCATTTTTATAGACTAGAAGAAAGTCAGAATACTGCTGTATGTGATGCAAAGAGTTGCTGTTAGACAGATGGCGGTGTAGTTGTTGTTGTAGTGGGATTTATTGGAGCAAGGGCTGCTATGATCATATTGCGCCTGTTACTTTGTAGTGTTGGTCAATATAGGAAAGGGGACTATTCTCGAAGTGATTGTATGCGTTGATCATTTTTAGATAAGTGAACAGTTCTTATAAAGTGGCATCATCTCCAAGTATTGGATTAGTTGCAGAGGTTTTTGTGAGCTAATTAAAGATCTGAAACATGCTATTCTAGCTGAATGATAATGGGCACAATCAATGATAATGTTTCACAGTAAGTATGGAACTACAATGCGGGCAAAGTGGAGGATCTTCTCCTAGCAGTAAAAATAGGTGTGTAAGATGTGTATGGCCAATTCTTGCTCTTGCCAGCACGACCTCTTCCTGCCTGTTTGATCGGGAACTGGATCTCCACAGCTGTGGATTCTGTTCTATTTCAAGAAGTTTGTTACCTGTTTGATTATGCCACATTTCAGAATACATTTCAGTACATATCCGCCATATGACTGGTTTATAATCAGAAAAAGGAACTGGGGATGGAATCGAAGCAAGTGGGGTGTTTTGCTGCTTCGTCTGCACGCTCATTTCCTGGAATTCCAACGTGGCTGGGTATCCAGCAATACGTGACAGTCCGCTTATTTTTATTGAGATGGCATAACTGTGACCTGATTTGTGAGAGAAGTGGATGCAAATGTTGTGATTTATTCTGTAGGGCATTCACCGCACTAAAGAGTCTATATATTATTCCCCGGGTGTTTGGAACATCGTTAAGGAGATTTAAAGCAATTTTGATTGCGTATAGTTGAGCGGTAAAAACACTGCATTCAAGTGGTAATTGGACAGAGACAGTGCATGTAGGACTCATTACTGCAGCTCCCACGGATATATCAGTTTTGGAGCCGTCCGTGTATATCTGAAGACTGAACATTGGTCAATGCATGATTCGCATGTAACTGTATAAGACTGCGGTTCGATAAGGAGTGTTTTCCCACTGAAGAAAATAGTTGTGGCAATGAGGTATATACATTGCCCATGGTGCTTGTACTGCGTCTGTAGCTTGAAAGTTATTTCCAAGGTAGATGTTCCAATTTGGAGCTACCTTTTGTAGCCGGATACCAGCAGGTTTGTTTTCGTTGGGTTTATTTCTACATAAGTTTTCCCACTGCGGTTCAAAAATATATGTCCAGATGGGATGAGACGGGTGACTACGTAATTTGACTGTATAACTAAGAAGCAATACTTTTCTCCTAAGATGTACTGGAGGTTCATTGGCATCTATATACATACTTTGCACTGTGGAGTCTTAAAGGCCCTTAAGGCAATCCTGAGAGCACTAGGCTGGATCGGATTGAGCCAAGCCAAGCCAATGCTGTCTTACGTGCAGAATCATAAACTGTGGCTCCATAATCTAGATGACATCTTAAGGTTCGATATAGGTGCCGAAGAGTGAAGCGATCGGCTCCCCATGTCATGGAAGAGATAACTTTGAGGATATTTATCTTTTTCATGCACTGACTTCGTATTTGTCGTATATGTGCCTGAAAGGTAAGTTAGTGTCAAGTATAAGGCCCAAGAACCTTTGCTAAGTGGTATTTTTTGGGTTCCTAATATTAGCTCCGGATCTGGATGGAGCTGACGCTTTTTGCAAAAGTGGATAGCAGTTGTTTTTGTTGCAGAGAGACGATAGCCAGTGCGGGACGCCCACGACTATTTTATTTATCGAGAGCTGCAATTGTCGCTCAATGAAGCGCATGCTTTGCGAGTGATAGGATATAGTAAGGTCATCTGCATATAAATAGGTGTCAACATTAGTCGGAATATTTTCTATTGCATTATTTAGCCTAACTGCAAGGAGCGTTGCACTTAGAACTGATCCATGTGGGACCCCTTCCCCCTGACAAATGTACGGGATAGTGAATTGCAGTAACGCACTTGAAAGGTCCTGTTTTCTAGAAAACAACGATTTCACAGTATGAAAACACAGTGGTAGCTGACCCCGGAGTCCTGTGGCATACAGATTTTGAAGTATGCTATACCGCCAGGTGGTATCAAAGGCTTTTTCGATATCCAGGCAAATCATGACTAGATGTTCTTTACGGATAAAAGCATTGCGTATGTTGGATTCTGCCTTGACCATAAGGTCTAGAGTTGGTTGACCGATTTTTCCGAAATACGTACTGATTCTTATTCATCACCGAATGCGAGTCTAAATACCACACTAAACGAGCGTGAATTATTTTTCTTGTGTCTTACCTAGGCAACTGCTGAGAGATATTGGCCGATAGTTTCGTGGATCTGATTGATCCTTTCCAGGTTTAACAAAGGCTAGAACTATTGAGTGGCGCCAAGAAAGAGTAGTAGCCATCTGAGAATATCCGGTTGAAGTATATTAGTAATGAATTCAAAGCTTGTTTGTTTAAATGTATTAGCATTATATAGTATATCCCATCAGGCCCTGGTGCACTATCACCCGACCTATTTAGAGAGCTCTCTAGTTCAAATAGTGTAAAAGATCGATTACATGAGGAGATGCCCTTGTATTGAAGTTCAGGTTATGCTTTTCTGCGTTAGCTTTTAGCTGTGTATCACCACTTTTTGAGTACCTTAGGTTATTGGTAGAATGCGGAACAGTGATTGGTAACAGCCTTGTTTGATTTACCAGAAAGGGATACAGCTTCCAAAATTGACCGAGCCCAATCTGATATTGATCTGTCTGGGGGAAACGTTACCTCAGTTTGAGTACCAGTCGTTATTTTTCTTTGCACAGTACTGGTTACCGCAGTTGGCTTTTGGACTATATCAACGAAGCTGGGTCGAGTGTTAAATTGAGCCTGTACAGATTTTTTAGCTTCTTGGTACAAGATGTTTTTTTTCGACTTTGACCTGTTGAATGTTTTTTTTTTTTTTTTCCTTTTTCCATAGAGGGAAATCTCTGGAGTATGTGGACCCTTACAATCTGGAGTATGGGGTAGTATGTAGACCATTACAATTTGAGCTGCTCTGCTTTGCAGTCAGAGTGATTGTGCTCGCGTGAACCGCAATTAGCACAAGTGGCTGAACTTCTACACACGTTTTGGGAAGGCCCAAATTTTTGGCATTTAAAACAGCGTGTTGGGTTAGGAACGTACTATTTTATCTGACAATTCAAATAGCCTGCTTTGATGGATGCTGGAGGTTTGGGGCTACCAAATGTTAGTATTATATTCCGAGTTGGAACTAGAGCATTGTCTCGTTTTGCGTTTATGCGCTTTTCATGCACAATTCCCTGGTTTTGCAATTCATTTTTCAACTCTTCTTCTGAGAGATTTATGAGATCTCACTCAGCTATCACACTCTTGGAGGTGTGTGGAGTAGCATGAGGGAAGACAGTAAGCGATAATCATCCAAAAAGATGTTAGTTTTTGGAGCCGTTGTGATTGCCGTTCGTCTGAGACCTCAAAACGAGAAAATGGCCCGATCTCAGACCCTTAGTTGTTTTCGGGGATATTATTAGATTTTCTAAATTTTAAAAGTCGAGAGACTACATAGAGACTGCTCTTGAGTTGAATGCAATACAAGGTGCACTGGATGCCTTCTTTATACACTGTCTGTTTTTGACGTTTAGCACTGCATGAGTTAGAGTATTCTATCTCATGAGTAGCTATATTAGGATCCCTATGTCCTGTAGGAGAGATCATTTTGCTCCTTTTAACCCAGGAAAGATAGCTTTTCTTTCCAGGTTACTGGCTCCGCCACAGGGAGGCAGGAGCAATGCCACAAGAGTAACCAAGCGGCTGAGTTAGTTTGGTTAGTAAGATTAACAAGAAATAGAAAGGTGAATTTCCTTCCTGGAACTCTTACTTTTTGTAGTGCAAAAGTTTCGCAATACAAATAAATAAATAAAATTGTATTTAAAACGTAAAGGAAACTATTTGCTTTGCACACACAATATATAGATCGCTTGGTTACACTAATAATCACTTGGCACCCGGGGCCCTAATCTGGAAGACCAGCAGCATCACTGTGAGTTCCCCTCACCACGTACAGGTGCCCACGTCGAGGGTTTCTGGAAGACTTGTGATTGTAGGAGTCCTCTCGCTGCCGTCAGGGTCCTGATCACTACCCACATTCAACACAGCTCCATCTTTCAGGCAGGTTTTTACCACATCAAATGTTCAAAAACATTTGACGAGGTACAAACATAGCAAATCTAAACAGATTCGCTATTGATACATAGTAAAGAAAAAAATTCTTAACAACAGGTTCAGCCCTCCATAATTCAACTATTCCTTAAAGTCTGCTTCTTCTGTGGTGACTTAACATCGAGATAATGATAATACTCTGAGGATTATCTCCTATCTCGATTTTAAGCCACATTAATCAGACCTTATCTTTGTGAAGACTTTACTTGTGATTAAAATATCAATGTTTCATATTGTTTCTATAATTATGACTCCTCCGAAGTTATGAATCCTTCACATTTTAGCTTTAAGGTAACCTTGCAATTTTTGGATCTTTGTGTATTGAAATTACTCGAAAGATTCTCACCCGCTCTTTCTCTGAAGTTCCAGGATCACTTTGAGAAGCGTCTCGAGAAGTAGAACACCAGCTCAGATTTCGTTACTGGAGTTGCTTGCCAACCTTTCTCTCAGTATTGCGTGAAATTGTAGTGTCGATCTGTCGTGTTCAGCATCCCAACCGAGTTTCGAGAAAGCAGAGGGTTTTAGACGTTTTCCGAACTGAATGAAACATTTATATGACACCGAACTATCACAGTTTTTGGTGAAACAGAACGGATGCTGCAGACATTTTAGTCATTTTGAAGCAAGTTTACACGTACAGTACAATGTCGAAATTATGCGTTTTTCCGTGGGCCAAGAATTTGGCAGCTGGAAGAAATGAAAGAGCAGATGCAACGTCCTATATATAGCTCGATTTTTCATAGAGAAACTAAGAATTAAGACTAGTTATTCGTTCAATCGAAGAACCAATAACTGATGTTAATTCGCTAAGTTGCTGTATGAAAAAATCGCCAGTTATGTTTCTGAAAGAAGAATCATTAAATTGAGGTAAATAAATAATTTTCCTGTTTATACTGCGGAATAACCGCATAAAGTCAGAAAGAATACAAGAACCACACCGTATTTAGCAGCGAAAGGTGGATTAGAACTACGGTCCACTTCCACGCATCTATTTTACAACCCTGAACGATTTACTAAAGACGTTTAAATGTTCAGTGAAGGATTTTTGAACTTTTAGACACTTGTTTGTAAAAAAAAAAGCAACTCTTCGTCTACTTGTATCCCAACACCGCTGCCTAAAAGATTATTAAGTAGTTCATAAGGCTGTGGTCTCTCAAAATGCATACACATCTGTTGCTTGTTGTAGGGTTTTAGGCCCAGGCCCATCAGCAACTTAGGCCTTATTGTGCCATACATATGTCTGTAAATTCCGTGCGTTCTGTAGTCGATCTGCTGCTTGCTGAATGAAAAACCCCAAGGTCTTAATTCTGTTAACCACCCGATCAAAACTGAAGGACGATAGCAAACTTGTTTTCTGACTTTATGTTCATTTCATCTTTACTTTCAGAATTAATACTTTGGATCCGTCAACTTACTGCATAAAGAACATACGAGGAACTGAATTATGGTCAACTTATCTTCCAAGTATGGGAAAACAAGAATCGAAGAACAGAAAAGCAGACTCCTCTCGCTATAGCAAACTGAATATATAAAATCTGGCTAACAGTACAGTCTGCGATGAGAATTGGCTCCCGGTTTATATTTATATTTAATTAAAATCCATCTCTGGATGAAAAGCAGATATTTCCCTATAATGCAGCTGCTACAAACCATAATAATCGGATAATGCAACGTGCTGCTAGGTATTCTGCCTCGCCTAATTAATTTTATTAGGAAACAAGTAGTAGTCGCAGTAGCTGTTCCAGTACTTTCCTATAGTAGCCCGTGCTTCGGGCGCGCATAACATTTCTCACGGCACTCCCAAAACAATATTAGAGAGCGAACAATTATATGACGTCTCCATGCCGCGTGGTTAGTTTGTGTGCGTGTTTCGTGCCACAGGGAAGTAGATACACCCAAACCTACTCATAGAACGCGCTCTGCTGAATGAAATTTTTAATGAATAAATGAATATTTCCATCTTCTGTTTGCATGAAATATTCCAACGGAAAACTTATTTATTAATATATATATATATATATATATTTTTTTTTAATTCAAGCATTTCTGCCCCTACCGAGAGCAAGAATCGAGCGAGATTTGGAGAGCGCATGCTTTGAAATCTTCGATTCCATGGTAACAGATACAACAGCACAGACGTGTTAGTCGCAGTCATGCTGCTCCTCCGATGCAGTCGCACTAAAAACGGTCTATGCATCTGCTCCGTTGTCAGCGATGGACACTATCTATCGGTAAGCATTATGATGAATATTAATTATTTTCATCCATCAAAATACGGTCTTGAAAGCCGAAGTGGACGTCTGACACACATTTTGATTTTATTTATTCAAATTTGACTACCGGGATTTCTCTGATCGCGTTAATTCTTTATTAAAATTCCCGTTTAATAATAATTCCCACAAGAACTGGTGGTTACGTTTAAATTCTATGAACTTGTAAACAAAGTATTTTGGGGAAGAATGGAACTCGGTTATGGGATGAAAAACTGGTTACTTCTTTATTAAAATCCGTGTGCAGTAACAATGCCCACGAGGACTTGTGGCCGAGTCGAAATTCTTTGAACTTATAGACAAAGTACTTTTGGGAAGAATGGAACTCGGTTAAGGGATGAAAAACAAACTTGAGTAAAACTGCGAAAGAAGATATCTGAAGGAGTATCTTTTAATAATCCTGTCAGAAAGAGTTATCGAAGACGCAGAAAGCCAGCTTTAAACTTCCTACTTCCTTCAACTTTTTATCTGAGCGTTCCGGATATCCTAAAGAAAATATTATCTGAAGAGGAAGTATAGGGATTATTAATATTGCGAAGCAAAATAACTTCTCGATAATATTCTACCTCTAAAAATGTAAAATACAGTTCACCGAGTTTGAATTTTAATGCTCCGATGGTTGAAAAGGACGTCATCTGGAAAATAAGAGAATGAATTGCCTTAAGGGTGATGCATTGAGTAGGTTACGTATCCACAGATATAATTTTATGTTTTGAAGAAAGAACACAAATGATTTATTCAGGGCAATTCATGTGAATATAAATTCAATTTTTTGAAAAAAATCATGAAACAAAGGATTTTTTAGGATAAAAGATCAATGTCACTGGCGAAGTTCATCGATAAACAGACAAATTGAGTTGGAGTTGTGGAAGAGGTTCCGAAGTTCAATGGTTAATGAGTGGCTCGAGTAAAAAAAGCATCCATCGGCTTAGCCGTTGTAATCAGTTATCTCCAACTTTCCGCATCAGTTTGCTGAAAAGTTTTGTTAGCATTTCTGTATATTCCGATTCTCCAACTTTATACAAAAATAACCGAAAGAGTAAGGGTGCACTTAAGAGGACAGAAGTGCAGATCTCTCCTGTAGTTTACAGTTTTTATTCGAATTGAAGCGTAAATGTTTTTCGAATATAGTTTAACTTCTAAAATAGAGTACTTGAAAAGTTTAGCATTTAATATTGGCCAGTAAGGTTTCCACAATCCTTAACAGACACATAAAGACAAACATCGTAGTGCAAATATTTAAAGTAACCATATGTTTAACTTGGGCAAACTAATATTCATTTTGAGTAAGGCTACGCAGTAGCTTCGCTGCCTGCAGAACGTAATAATCCACTCCAAGAGTGATGTTGTGGCCCGACAGACAGAACCATCTGCGACTACTACTCAGCACTTTAGAAGCTACTTTTCAAACGGCTTTATTTTTATTACTCAGGAGTGTCTGTACGCAGGCCTCGTACTTTATTCTGATATTTCATTTTTCTCATGCACTTTCACCATTCTTTTTTTTCTTAGATGGAAATTACTTTTTCAAACCAACAAGCGATACACAGCGTGGTGTTCAAATTTAAGTTGTTCCATTATAATTTTATACAGTTAAATTTTTTGAATTGGTTTTTATTAGGTTATGAATTGCCCTAACAATCAGCATATAAAAAGTTTATAATTCTGAGCGTAATGGAATGTTAGTCAAAAAAACATCTCCAGCCCCAATCTCAGCAAGAAACATTAGTCTTTTTGTCCTTCTAAGGAAAGAAAAAAAATCTTTAAAGATCTGCAGGATTTTATGCATAAATGAAATGTAAATATGAAAGGTATATTATTCTGTGAAAAAAATCTGCGATGTTTTTTTTTTCTATTTAAGAGTTTGATCATTGATTTATTATTTCAAGCATGTAAGATGTACATTTTAATTGTATATCGTACTCAATATGTACTATTTATCTCAAAAATATATTGTATGATAGTTAATTATAGTTATGACTCAATGTTCCGCAGAGAAAGAATTATTAACTGCGGGCTGGAAGTAATTAAACTGGAAATTTAATTTAAAGTTTAAACTTGTTATATAATGGAACATTTTAAAAATCCTTTAAGGAGTTTTTTTAAATATAGGCAAATTTCAAATGACCAAAAACTAGGACAGAGATTCAATAATGTGCTCTATTTCATGTCTTTCAAATGAAAGAATCTGTAAGGGGCGTTTTGATTTAGCTACATACGAGAAAATCACTTATATTCTTCATATTCTTTGGAGATTAGGTTAAACATAGAAATATGTTTTCACATCCCCATGGCGGAGTGCAGCTTGAATTGCACATTTCGTCCGTTCACTGTGGCTATTGCGGGCCACTACAACAAGCGGGATTGAAAATAGGCATATGGTATCAACGGAATGCTGAAATAAAGCAGAGATTACCGACGCAATAAGAGAATTAACTTAGTAACTCCAGAGTATGTTTAATTGGCACGTCGGATTGGTATGATTCTCATATCTATACACAACATACGCCAAATTCCTTCAATGTATTTCTCAACAAAATACAAATCGTGCAATTTACTGAAGATAGAGAAACACAGGAATCATTAGTATTGGTCAAACTACCGAAATTCTTAATTGAATTCACGAACTTTTGTTTTTTTCCCCAGTTCTAACTTCGTGATATTAATTTCCATCTGCACACTACTACGTTCAACTGACGTGTTTTGTTTTTAACGCAACTTCAAATCTGTGATTCTTTCTGCTACCAAAGTGATAGATATTTTCCGATTTAAGTTTTACTGATTTAATGTCGATTTTAATTTAACTCTAAATCTAAAAATTTAGCAATCTCTCCTTTGCAAGCAGTATTGAAGGAAACAGTAGGGCCTTGCTTGGTTTTTATAACGTGCCCGGCCATTCTGTTAAATATAACGAAGAACGGATAAAAACCTAAAAGTCGCTTTCATGGCACCATATAGAACACTTTGTAGCAAACGTAACACCATATGGGTGATAGTCAAAGCTTTTCTCCAGTGTACCATGCAACTATTCACCGAGGCATAAGTCAAGGACCAGCCATCAGTTCGAGAGTGATGGTTAGAATGTTTTTGTTGTTGGTTTTTGGCTTAACGACACAAAGGCTACTGAGGCTAAATTGTGTCTGCTCAGTTTATTTAGTCGAAATATACTGCTGTAGACGTTAAATTAAATACTCTTGTATAGCCCGTATGTTTGAATATAAGGGACAATCAAACAAAATATGCCTAACCGTAAGTTGACTGTCACAGGATGAGCACTGGGGTGGATCTTCTCCCAACAGCAGGGACAGATGGGTATGATGAGTATGTACAATTCTGAGTCTTGCCAGTACTACCACTTCCTATCGTCTGTTTTGTCGAAAGCCTGAGAGCCACAGCTTTGTTTCTTGTTTTATCTGGTAAAGTTTGCTCTTAATATTCCTTTTCCAGATCTGTGACCAGTTGTCGTAATTTGCTTTGCGAATAACAGGTTTATAATCAGTATAAGGAACCTAATGATGTTTAGCTGCGAGGTCCGTACTTTCATTTCGCGGAATGCCAGAGATCCAGCAAAAACTGATTGAACACGCTGCAGGAAAGTAGCTGAGAATGAATGTATTTCAATGTAGGATTCTCATCTTCCTTATGTCAGAAACAGCACTGAGGCAGTCGGTATAAATTGTGACAGGTGAGATAAAAAGTTCAATGATGGTTAGAATACCATATTAAGAAGTCCATAGACAACATCGTGGCATTACGAAAGGAAGCGTCTTGGGGCTATGAAGGATTGTGTGGCAGAATATATAGTGTCAGTACATTCACCACATTCCCCAAATTTTTCTATTTTGACGAAAATTCGGTAACTAATTATGGAATCAGTAACCGAATTTTGGTTAAAAGGTAAATTTCTGTTTCAAACTTTTAAGGACAAGAGGTAAATTGCTGTATCAAATTAAAGCAGCAAATTATTTGGTGCTTTGAGTTGATGCAACATAATGTTGCCGAATAATGTAGTTCGACTAATACAGTATTTAAATAAGAAATGTTTATGTACACTGTCCAAATCATATGCGCATTCATTTTACTGCGTTTCTGTATTAATACTGATTCATTTAATTTTTCTGAGTGAGTAATTAAGTAAAGCTTAAATTAAGTTTAACAGTCCAAAAATGTTAGCCCTGAGTGTAGTCGTAAATCGGAGGCTACCTAACATTTTTGTATATTAAGTTATGATATTCACCGACAGAGACTATCCTCCATTCCACCCTTAATCACATCCTCCTCAAAAAGTGCTTGTGCTTTTCGGGAAAAGAATACATAAAGCAATTGGCTTTCGTCAATATCTCTAGCTTCAATTTCTGCCTGAACCAAGGCATGCAAGCATTGTTACAAGTTATTAATAAACCAAACTCGAAACTGTGAAGTTGAGAAACCTGCCTTTTGCACAGAAGATAGTTTTTTTTTTTTTTTTTTTTTTTGATTTGGTAGTTGTTGGCGCATCGGCTTCTGTGGCCATATTGCACCTCCCAAGGTTTTTTTTGCAGTACTTTGATCCAAGCCCGAGGCGAGAATCGAACCCGCGACCTTTGGGTTGCCGGGCAGGCACTTTACCCATTCGGCTAGCCCGGTCGGCAAGATAGTTGTGTTTTGGTCTCTTGTCTATATAGACATTTGAATTTTTGTTACACGAAAGAGATCTCATTTCATCTTACTTGTCTATATGTCTTGCTTAATCTCCTCTTATCGAACACCTTTATCTATATGCCTCATTTGATCTCCAGTGGTCAAAAATTAGAAGTATCTCGGATTGAAAGAAATCTCCAGGTCTTTATGGCATTTCTCCATTGGTTCGTAAAACTTGTGCCCCAAATATTACTCCTGTTTTGTGTTGCCTTTTATACTCTTATTCCATTACTTTTTCATAGAACTCTTCTCACATCCAGCCAGATAATCTCTTCAATCTAATTAACAATAAACAATATGAATTCCATCACTACTAATCCATTGATATCTTGGCTTATATTACAATCACTAATCTGTGGGAAATGTTTATGCAAAATCGTTGAATAAATTCAAAATTATCAACATTTCTTAGCGTTTTGATAGGATTTGAGATATGGGAGTTCTAACAGGCTTCCATTCCGATTGCTTTTCTTTCAACCATTCTTTCCCCCCTCTATATTGACCCTGCACTTCGGTGGAAACTGCTTTCCACAGTTTTTCTGGTGATAGTACACTACATGCCGCCTTCCAGTCAAACAAAACTCTACTTTACACTAAAGCCACGTCCCGATTATCTGTTACAGGTTACTGAGATACTGGTCTCTAGAAAATTCTCCGATGGAGAGGAGAAACTTTTCCAATTAACTTTAGTCTTTCAAAAACTCTTGTTCTGCTCTTAGATCTTTAATAACATTATGATGGTTTCTAGATAAGGATGTTTTTAGAGATATTTCCATGGAGAGATACTTTCTATTAAACGTGTCCAAAAATTAAAAACATCCATTCACAGTTCAACTCCAGACTGGCATAGCAAGCTTTTTTTTTATCTCCCGAACTTTTGTTCTTTGGAAGAATATATCTTATTTACTGTACTGTATTTCCTAATTTTCTTGAATCTATGGTATTGATGTTTTAGGGCACAAAGGCAACTGGGGCGACGTGTCTATTCTTGTGTTGTACTTTTATGTACTAAATTCTGTATTTATGGAATTCGGAAACCAACAAACTGCTTCTATATTCTTAACCTTCGACTCTTAAATGGTACTACAGTGTTATAGGTTATAAAACCCTGCCTGTCTTTAAAGTCTACGTAAAAAATAACCAACATGGACGATCAATCACACCCAGCAATTCTATATTTGTCTAACAGGTTAATATCGCAGTGGCATTATCTTTATGTTCATTCAGTCTAAAAGCCGTTGATTTATTCAGTTAAGATTATCAAAGAAATAAGGTGTATTAAAATAGGTATAAAAATGCGAAACTGAAAATTACTGTTAATTGTGATATTAATTTTAATTTTTTCATGGGTTCATCCATATGATCCCAGCGTGTACTCTGGAGTCTAAATTTCACAAATGAGTAAGCTCCATTAGCAAAAGAATAAATCAAAAGGAAAACATCTACAACGTTTTCCTAAATGATTCTGTATCAATTAGTTTGTGGTAGACAGCTCAGGGGTACTGGTTAAATTACACACGGCACCACGATACTAATAATCTCTGATAAATTACAACGCCAAATAAACATTAGTCTATCCCTACAGGATTGACTGCCTGAATTAATGCAAATGTGTTTCTCACTAACGAGAAAAAAAATATTCATTTGTCAGGGAAATAATTTCTATACTTCTTATTGCAAACTAGAACATATTGATGACATCTCTGTATTCAGCGATGGTTCATGTTTAATAAAACTGCACAGAT
Organism: Mastigoproctus giganteus; assembly: GCF_048544385.1. Classification (NCBI taxonomy): domain Eukaryota; kingdom Metazoa; phylum Arthropoda; class Arachnida; order Uropygi; family Thelyphonidae; genus Mastigoproctus; species Mastigoproctus giganteus. The sequence continues at coordinate 160,144,076 of NC_143579.1, forward strand.
ATTTTTAAAATAAATTTTGTGAGGAAGATATATATTAAGCATATTTCTCTCGACTCCTCACTGAAAATCTCTCATTATTACTGGATATTAGCATCTCATAAATGTAGAATATGAACTGTTTAATAATATCTGCTAAGTAAGGGATGTAAGCAGGATCATTAAAATTAATGAATATCAACAGTGAGATATGAATTTCGAGAAGAATCTCAGAGGGTTTATTCTTTAACATTTGTCGTATTATCTCATGAGAAAATTCCCACCGAAACACGCTGTTCTGAATCAACAGTTAATGTAATATCGTTAAGGGAATACGTTACATTAAAAGTACGAAGAGATTACTTTTTGTAAGAAGTGATTAATCTGAGAAATGCATTGCAAAAAAATTTACAATCCATCGCTCTGTTTGTTAACGATAATGTCTGCTTTCAGACATTATCGTTATGTATAATGTAAACACCGTTTGTTTTTACAAGTATGTACTTTAAATACAATTACGGCCTTGAAGGGTCTTCTCTATCGACGAAATTTATATAGATTTCTAATGAGCACAAAGCTGATTGAAAAATTTTACTTTGATTTGGGATATAAACGAAACGATTTCTAACCATATGTATGTATAGTGGCACAGTTCAAGGTTTCACCAGAAGATGGAGAAGTTTTCATTACATATTTAATATCGCGTAGAAGCCCTCCTCGTCTGTTGAATAGAACAAGAAGGTGCTAAAACTAAAAAGATAAGCAGGATACTTAATATATTCCAAAAATGAATATCAAAGATAAATCTCAGACGTTGGGCAGACCAATGGCAATCATATTTCTGCTTAGAAATCCACTATTCCAACATTTCACGTTTCTACAGAGGGAATAGCATGTTATCAACTATTTATTATACAGCTTAGGGATGACGACATGTTTCTGGTCCCGGTGTCATCATTTACTCGTAGAAAGGGCCGATAAAGTGATTGGCTGTAAGTCACATCACAGTGACAAAGAGAGGAAGATGACACGTGATTATTAACAAGAAAATGCAGTTTCATGTACAGGATGAAACGCGGAATTTTGTCCATCCACAAGATTTGAGCTTTTCATCCATATTTATTCAAAAGAATTCGAATCTTTTGGTATGCAACGAAGCAATACGGCCATGAGGCATCAATATATGAAGCCTGAAAAGTTCATAAACCATATATGCTGATATTCAAGCAATATTAGCAATTGTGAACTCAGAAAAGGATCGTATTTTCGTCGTTGACATCTATCCAGTCATGCCAACGGATGTCCGTAATCCTGAACACAAAAGGAAGTAACTAACAAATCAAAACCATAAAGTATGATATGACCACTGCCCTCTATAGTTTAAATAATTGAAGATACTTTTTACATTGATTAAATATTAATTAATTTGACTTTGATTTATGTTAATTCTGTTTTTTATTATTTGGCTTACTGTTTATTTGCATTTTCTTTAGATCTATCGATTGTCTGAGTTTATGTTTAAATAGACTTCGTTTGTTACGTTTCCTTATTTGTTATAGAGAGCATTATTATTTTTTTTTATTAATTGTATTATGCCAGCTACACCATCCAACTTTCCCAGAAACACGCATCCTATTTACAATGCTGCCACAGAACAATTGTGATGTACAGTTATTTCAGATTCCTCGTAGAAGGTCAAATTCGTTCTCAATATAATGTCCATATCACAACGCAATATTATGAAGGTATCTGGCACTAATAACTTCCGAACATAAGGTTTTGATGATCACCAAGGATCCGATTGACAATCCAACTGCTTGGACTGTCAATTGGATCCAATTTGAATTGAAGTCCAATCCAGCAAGTAGATGTCTAAACCAGGAATTGTGGTCACAGTAAAGAAGTCAACTTTTCCTCAAACCTAAACAGTCCCAGCAGATAACAGTAAAGGCTAATACTTCAATCAATCAATCAGTCTCCACAGTCCTCGGAACCACAATAATTCCCCAGCATCACAGGACATCCATCGCGGCAGCAACCACAATGCAATCCAACAGTTAATCTACAGAGGGCAGTGGCTATTCTATACCTTATTCATTACTTCTTTTATGTTCGGGATCGCACAGGGACATCTATACGATTGCATTAGGATGGATGGCAGTTAACGAGTAAAATACGATTCTTTTCTGAGCTTACGGTTAAGTTTCATTTTTGGGTGCCAGTCATATGCTTCCACCCGGGGGTTGGGGGTAATGGCCTTCCTTAAAAATGTAAGTCAATTCTAATTGTAGAATTGATTTGTTTCCTGGTAAACAGGATTTCTTTTTTATAGTTTTGCAAATACCATACCACGTTTGTCTAAGAGAAAAACGTTTAAATTCAAGTTTCCTGGAAGAAAAAAGAAACCTATACTCGAGGTTGTGACAGCTCAAAAAAATTCGGGAAAAAGGGTTACCAAACAGGTCGGCTTCGGATCCGACCTGTTTGCAGGTCGGATCCGAAGACCAAGAACAAAGTTCTGAACTGGAAATGCTTTTTTCTCGTTTCTCCCTTTTCAACATACTGCATGGAATATTTTATCCCTTTCGCCTCAATAAAGGCAAAGTCATCAATAGTTACTCACGACATTGTCTTCGTTACACTGTGAATGTTTTATTAGTCTTGCGTAATATTTATTAAATTGATTTCAAATTTATATTAGGCCATTATTGTCACCAAGTGTGTCCCTCAGCACGCCTGTTTTCCCGAACGAAATTCTTTAAAGGAACCATCACTGATTGGGCACATAGACGTTTTCAATTTTGTAGAACATTGGTATTCACTTATCGCTGCTTCAGCATTGCCTTTGTGCGCTTTTATCAAACAAATTGAGAGCTCGATCAAGTTGCGTGTTTCTTTCAGATTGTCATGTTTCAGTTCCACTTACCCAACAATACTACTTCGTGGCTAAAACACGAACTCTGCCACTCTACATACTGGATGTCTTACTACCCCATGAGCGCATAGCGTCACGAATGATTATAGAACCAGAGTGTAATTGCACTAGGAGTAGTCAAGACACGAACGCCAACACACTTCGGAATCACGCTAATTTGTAGACCATACAGAGAAAGTGTATAGTTTGCAAGGAAATGCAATGCTGCTTCCATACAAAATACAGTACCAAGGCAGAGGAGCAAACTTTCTTTATCTATTTTAATAAGTTTCCTGCATATTTCGACACTTAATCAACATAAAATTACAATTACTTTGAAGTACCCGAAATTTAACCATATGTTTTCTACAATAATAACAGAAATCACATCATATAGATTCGATAATTGTGTGTTATTGGGTTTAACGGAGACTGTGGCTATAATGCGCCTATTCACAGAAAACAAATTTAGGCATAATCACTTGTTTGTTTGTTTGGGGATTTTTTTGGCGCATGGGCGTCTATGGCCATAGTGCGCCATACGTAGGTTAGTATTTATGCTATTTCTTTATGGATCGAGAGTCAGGAAACTGATTTTTGACTAGCTAAAGGAGGTGGTATACATTGATCGCTTTGAGAAAGGTAAAAATCTTTGAGACATCTGTTTTATTGCCCAAAAGTGAAATAAGCGTTAGTGGGTCTTCAGTTGGTCTTTGGTTGGGGTGGAGAGATTATGGCGTTCTATCGCAAATTTTGTGCATTCCACAAGGATATGTTTCACTGAAAGCACTGTTTTACAGTGATCACACTAGGGTGAATCTCCCCTCTTAAAAGATAACCATGAGTAATATTAGTGTGACCTATTCGGAAACGAGCTAGTATTACCTCTTGTTGTCGAATTGCACTGAGGCTTGAAGGCCATTGCACAAGATTTGGCTTGATACTTCGAAGCTTATTTTCAAGTTGGTTTTGCCATGTTAATTGCCACTGGTACATGCATTTTTCCTGTATTATTCGTCTATAATCTCGATGTGGAACTCTCCACTGTACATCAGGTGGTAAGTCGGCCGCTTTTGCGGCATTGACCGCTAATTCATTTCCTGGAATTTCCATATGTCCTGGGACCCAACAGAAGTGTATGGTTCTTCCAAGCTCAGATAAGGTGTATAAAAAGTATTTCTTTTACGACTGGTGGGTGATGTTCATGGTGTTTTCCTGGGCTTGAAGTGCACTTAGAGAATCAGAGAATATTATACTGCTTTCAATATTGGAGGACTCGATATGCTTCAGTGCAACCTGAATTGCCATTAGTTCGGCAGAAAATATACTGAACTCATTGGCAGTTGGTAGGGCAATGTTATGTTCGGAAAAACTGCGGCGATTCCAACGTCATTCTTTGACCCATCTGTATGAACTACAACAAAGTTTGGAAACTGCTCCACCACTGCAAGGTACAATTGCAAGAAATTCTTTATGTAGTGCAGATTTATTTCATTTCTGAAGGTATTTCTCACATAAAGGTGGAGTGATGCTCCACGGAGCAAGGAATAGTGGAGGGTTTTTGAGATATTATCAAAACTCAGATTAAGTTCTTCTAGAAGATGTCTTATTCTTATACCTAACGGTCGGTTAGCAGTAAGGCGGTTATGGTATAACCTGCTGTGTTGGGGGTTGAAAAGTAATTCCTAATTTGGGTGTTCAGGCATAGATCTAATTTTATATGCATAGCGTAATATAAGTTGTTGCCTTCTGATAGAGAGAGGGGGGTTCGTGAGCTTGGGCGTACAGACTATGTATTGGAGACGTACGATATGCATCTAGAGCAATCCGTATTACACTATGATGGAGAGGATCAAGCTAGCGAAGGACACTAGGTCTTGCTGCTGAGCTATACACTGGTGCCCATAGTCAAGCTTTGATCTTATTAAAGATCTGTATAGCCGTAATAAGGTAAGGCGATCAGCTCCCCACTTTGTTGCTGAGAGAACCCGGATGATATTTAATTTTTGTTAGCAGGATGTTCTTAGTCTTTTAATATGTTCCAGGAAGGTAAGTTTATGATCTAAGGTGATTCCTAAGAATCGACCTAAGGTAATTCCTAAGAATGGACAACCAATAGCAGTTGAACTGCTATTGGTTGTCCATTCAGTTGTAGTTCCGGGTGTGGGTGCAATTTACGTAGTCGGCAAAAATGGATTCACAACGTTTTTTTAGAACAAAGCTGAAAACCATTGGTTTGTGCCCATGCACTTATCTTATTTATTGCCCCTTGTAACTGTCTCTCGATCGTATTCATATTTTTCGCATGGCAAGAAATACTAAGGTCATCTACGAACAGTGCCTTATCGATAGTGTTTGGAAGTTGTTCAGCAATGGTGTTTATCGCAATTATAAAGAGTGTAGCACGTAGCACTGAGTACAGAGCTCTGGGGAACTCCATTTTCTTGAAAAAATAGTTCGGACAGCGAAGTTTTAAATCGAACCTGGAAAGTTCGCTTGTCTAGGAAGTTGCGTATGAAAATCGGGAGATGGCCCCGAAGTCCATGGCGATGTAATTCGCTGAGTATTCTATATTTCCACGTGGAATCATAGGCCTTGCTGATGTCAAAGCAAACCATTATTCCGATCTAAGGAATGCATTCCGAATGGAATTCTCTAGTCTTACTAGTATATCTAGTGTTGACCTGTTTTGTCCAATGCTGAATTGTGCAGAATGTAAGAGCTTGAAAATTTCAAGGTACCATATCAGTCGATGGTTCACCATCTTTTCGATAATTTTGCAAAGGCAACTGGTCAAGGCAATGGGTCTATAGCTAGTAGGGTTTGTCGGGTCTTTTCCTGGTTTAAGGAAGGCAAGGACTGTAGTGTGGTGCCATTGTTTAGGGAATGTGTCTTCCCGGTAGAGCCTATTGAACAGATCAAGAAGTGACTGCAGTGATTCAGCACTTAGTTCCTGTATCATCGAATAATGGATAGCATAATCACTTGATTTTGTTTACAGAGATATTTTAGAATTTATCATATAGTCCAATTATTTTCAGACAAGAGAAAAACTCGTTGATGTTTGTTTCATCTCCAATAATATGTTGTAATGTCATTGGTTCTCGTAGATTTCTCAGGGAAAATAGGACGAATGTTCTATCCTGTTGATAGTATGTTTAACAATCAGAATTTGATTGTTAAATTTGCTGAACAGTACGGACACCGAGGAGAATCTTCGCCTGTAGGGAGAAATAGGCGAGTAATGCGGCTGTGACCAATTCTTGCTCTGGTTAGGATTACTTCTTCCTTTGTTTTCCCGGAAGCTGGTGGCCCATAACTGTGGATCCGGTTTAATTTGAAAGAGCTTATTATCTGTTTTAGTTTGCCATATGTGTCCATTGTTCCTTACATATTTTTTGTATATTAGATTCGTAGTCAACATATGGAACGAGAGAACATGATTAATCTGAATTAGAAGGATATTTGGCGGCATAGTCTGCACATTCATTACCACACATAGATTAGACCAAAAACTAAATTTCAGCATATATAGAAAACCCACTAATAAGGGGATGCTTTTGTATTTCCACAGTTATCATCCCCAACCATACAAAAAATCGGTCATGCTGAATCAATTTCGTAACGCCTTTAAATATTCTTCCACTCAGATTTCTCTAATGACAGAAATAAATGAATTAACTAGAATATTCTCAAATAGGGGTTACCCGCTAACCTATATAAACAAAGTTAAAACAATAGCCCGTGAAAAAATAAACAACAACAACCTCGCAACAAACATAGCACAAAAATCCCACAAGACCAAAATACATTTCATCACCATTCCATATGGCGAGTACTGGTACAATAAACTTAACAGAATATGCAAGGGAAACGACATGAAAATCATAGCAAAACCCATGAACAAATTATAAACAGTCTTCAGAAATCGACCTTCAAACACCGCATTCCAATCACAGAATGACGTAGTATACAGCATCCCATGAAAAAATTGCGACGCTGTTTATGTAGGATCTACAATTGGAGTAGCACACCTTCGAGCAAAACAAAACCAAGCTTCGGTGCGGGCGGGTCGTTCAAATGCTTGTTATTGCTATTTGGTTTTTAGGAGCATTAGCAACTAAGGCCATATTGCTCCGGGAATATGCTGTGGTCATTCCCTGACCTTTCCGCATCCTCCGTATTTGGTGGTGACGGGCTCGAACCCCGGTCTAATCAAGAAGCGTGTGCTACGCACTGCTGCTCCTTCCCACCTGGCTACGGAGGCGCCGGTCGTTCAAATGCATCGGAACCTTCGTTCCACGCAAAAAAATGGACGACATTCATTCGGCTTTAATAAAACAAAAATTATAAATATTCAACACAACTACCACAAACTACTTATTGCTGGAAACCTTAGAGATAAAACTACATGAAACTTCAATCAATATCCGTAGACCATTCCTATTGTCCGACGATTGGGCACTTCTACGCCGCATGCGTGAAGAACAAACACTACAACATAAGACAAAAGTTTCGGATTAATTGTGAGTTGCTCTATTCCTGTGAACATGACGCCCCGGAAAGTTCTTGTTGATTTGGTAGTTGTTGGCGCATCGGCTTCTGTGGCCATATTGCACCTCCCAAGGTTTTTGCAGTACTTTGATCCAAGCCCGAGGCGGGAATCGAACCCGCGACCTTTGGGTTGCCGGGCAGGTACTTTACCCACTCGGCTAGCCCGGTCGGCCCGGAAAGTTCTAAAGGAATGTAGAGAATAATACCCCCCCCCCCCATATCCTTTAAACTTTTTTAGACCCCTAAATTTAACTGTAATGTCAAGCTACTGGACCGAAGAAAATAATCGGTCCATATTTATTAAGCGGTTTAGACCTTCAAAATTTAATTTTATGCTAATCCACGTAATGGTTTCCTTGCTGCCAGTGGTATGGTGTTTGAAGACAGAAGTCTTGAGCGCTCATGGTTGAGACCGAGGTGTCTGAACGCTACAGTTCGGACAGTGGGGAAGTTGTCCCACATGTTTTGTAAAATTGATATCGTATATATCAATTTCGTATATATCGACTTCCCAAAGAATTATTAGCGCGCTGGACCAGGAGAGTTGGTTGGAAAAGAAGCTTCCTATATATAAAATAAAGGTAATCCATGATGTTTCATAATATAATAGAATATAGGAATTATCGAACACTTAATAGCTCTCTATTATCAAATTCATTTCAAGATATCGCAGTGTGGCCTGGGATCCAGCAAAAGATGACTATTAGCTGGCGTTTCTGAATCAACGTACATCTTATAGTCTTTATTAAATGATTCTTTTGTGAAGAGGTGTTTTGTAAGGCTATAAGTGAACTCTGCGAGTCCGTATAGATTATACTCTTTGTTGGATAGATGGAGAATATTTTTATGGGCAAGCTTAACGGCCAATAATCAGCTATATAACAGCTACATTCGGTGGGAAGTGATACAGAGATGATGTTTAAAGGGAAAACTGCTGCAGAACCTACTCTACTATCAGACTTTGGATCCATCAGTATATATTTTTGTAATGTTTGAATTGATATTTGCAAGGGAATGTTTTCCCCAGTTTAGGAAGTAATTGTCGCAGGATGGTTTAATATAGGACAGGTGTGGTGGAAAAATTTGGATCTTGGAGGACTTTTTCGAGGTGTACACTCCAAGTTTCTGTTAGTGCCTGCAATCTGATACCAGTAGGCTGAACTGCACTGGTTGGTTTATTTCTATAGAACATTTTAAATTGTGGATCACTAAGTATAGGCCAAATTAAATGGGTAGGCATGCTTCGAATTTTAGCTGCATAATTCAGAAGTAACACCTTTCTTCTGAGACAGAGTAGAACTTCATGGGCTTCAATATAAAGGCTTTGTACTAGCGATGTTCTATATGCTCCTGTAGCAATCCTGAGGACAGAATGTTGAATAGGAGCAAGGCGTGTTAGCACGCTTTCCCTGGCAGAGTCATACACTGGGGCACCATATTCAAGACGAGACCTAATTAGAGTTCTATACAATTTAAGCAGGGTATAGCGGTCTGCACCCCATGTTGTCGAAGAAAGAACTGTTGACTATATTCATTTTTTTCTGGAAAGTAGGCCGCAGATATTTGACATGTTCTAAGAAATTAAGCTTACTGTCAAAAACCAAGCCGAGGAGACGAATACTTTTCAGGCGTGATATAGGATGATTCGTTAAGTTAAGCTCTGGGTCAGAAATGATCTTTCGTTTGTTACAAAAATGAATGACACTAGATTTCTGATGTGATAGTTGGTATCCATTCTACGCCATCCGTAGCTCAATATTGTTGAGTGAGATTTGTAGTTGCCTTTGATGAAGTTGATATTCTGTGAACTGCAGGAAACAGTCAGGTCATCGGCTTATAGATATGTGTTTGCAGGGTCGGGTATGCATTTGGTTATGTTATTTATTCTTATTGCAAATAAGGTAGAACTTGTGGGACTCCTTCCTCTTGTATATAGATTTGCCGATAGCGGACTTCAAAAGTTCTATACTGAAGGAAGTTTTGTATGAAATATGGTAAGTGGCTGTTGTTTTGTTTGGATTTTTCTGGTACAAAGGCCATATTGCACCTATCATAGGATTTAATACTAGTTTTATTGGCTTCTATGGAAGAAATTAAAAACGGTTATATAAACTTATTCGTTTCAGAAAGAAGAAAACTTTTGTAAGGTTTGAATTTTAATCTATGATATGGCTAGGTGACAATTCCTGTAAGTTGGCGAGAGAAGTGAATGAAATTAGACGAGAGTTGATATACAAGGTCCATTCCAGGAGTATGTGTTTTATAATATGCGACCTGTCGCAATGTGTACATTGTGGAGTGTCATTACCTGATAACAGGAATAGATAGGTCAAACGAGTGTGGCCTATTCGGGCTCTGGCCAGGACTACCTCTTCTTTTCTGTTTGTGCGAAAATTGGAGGCCCATAATTGCGGTACAGGTAATTTCGAAGAGTTTGTTATGTACATGCGTTTGCCACTGAAGTGCCCATCTTTCCTTACATATATTTAGTATATGCATTTTGTAATTACTGAACAGACCAGAAAATTCATTACGGCTGTGCTGGTTGAATGCTTGGCAGCAGCAGCACCTGAAATTTCGTTTCCTGGTATTCCAGTGTGGCCTGGGATCCAGTAGGAGACAACCTTTTGCCGATGATCTCTGAGACGAATTAACTCTGATCTGATGAGGTGTAGTAATGGATGAGTAGGTGGGAAAATCTTTTGCATTGCTATAGGGCACTTTGTGAGTGTGTAGATTGTGCTCTTTTGGATTGAGAGATGAAAAATGTTTTCCAGAGCAAGCTTTATGGCATATAATTCAGTGGTTAACTACTGCATTCTGTCGGAAGTGATACAGAAATGATAGTCGTGGAATACAGCTGTTTGTTGTTTCACTCTCGGACTTCGTATATAATCATATATCCATCAGTATATATGTTAGCGAAGTCAGGATAACATTGTATATGTGCAGCTGTTCGATGTTAATATCAGTTAAGGAGTGTTTTCCCCATTGCTGGAAATAATTGTCACAAGACGGCATGATGATAGACCACGGAGGAACGTGATCTATAGGTTCTTGGTGGACTTGATTGAGTTGTATGTTCCAGTTTTCTGTTAGTTCCATTATCTTAATACCTGCAGGCCTAGTTGCTTGTGGTTTGTTTCTATAAAAAGGTTGTGATTTGCGGATCATTAAATATTGACCAACTGATGGGTCGACTGGCTTTGGATCTAGGTTGCGTAGTTCAGTAATAACATCTTTCTTCTGATTTTTAGAGGAGCTTAATCGGCTTCTACATACAGGCTTTGCACTGGAGATGTTCTGAACGCACCTAGGGCTATTCTAAGAGCTGAAGGTTGAATAGGGTTGAGGCGAGATAAAGCACTTTCCTTAGCAGAATCGAACACAGGCGAGCCATAGTCCAGTCGAGATCTCATTATGGATCTATATAAGTGAAGCAAGTTGTAACTGTCTGCTCCTCAGCTTGTTGCTGATAAGGCTCTGAGTATGTTCATTTTTTGACAAGCTGTCGGAGATGTTCAATGTGTCTTTCATAGTTTAACTTGGTGTAAAAAATTAAGCCAAGCATACGAATACTATTTTCTATTGGAACAGGATGGTTATCTAATTGAAGTGCAGGATCAGGATGCATTTTAAGTGTGGTAAAGAAGTGAATGGCAGTGGATTTCTCGCTGGATAATAGTCTAACCGTTTTGTGTCATCCAAATCTGAATTCGATTTATTTATATCTGCAATTGTCTCTCAATATAGTTCATGTTTTGAGAATGACAGGAGATTGTGAGATCATCGGCATAAAGATACGAGTCCACTGTTTTCGGAATGAGTTCACTTAAGTGATTAATTCTAACTGCAAATAGATTGGCGCTGAGAACGGGACTTTGAGGGATTCCTTCTTTCTGGGCAACGTTTTTAGAGAGAGTTCCCCGATAACGAACTCGAAACAATCTTTGTTGTAAGAAATTTTGAATGAAATATGTCAAATTTCCTCTCAGGCCAAGAGAATGTAGATCCTTTAAGATGCCGAAACGCCATGTGGTGTCATGGCAATAGACTGGAAGCAGTGAATTAGTTCATTGATATCATCGATATTGCAGCGAAAACCTCTACAATTCCATTGAGTGACTCGTTCCATTATTTTGTTTTGTTTGTGGAAGAGGTGTCTCACTGCTTTTTATAAGCTAATTGTTTATGACTATCTGGTTTTGATTTTTCTTTTCGGGGAAAGTGGGACGTCCTGCTTCATTGCTATCGTCCATATCTTCGGCACCAATTTCAAGCAGTTCTTCTTGGCCGATAGTATCATCTGTATCCATGCTTGTTAGACATGATTCTTTCGCCTCGATAGGTTACGATCTTTGCAAATTTTCTGCTACCTGACAATGCTGATGTCTCTGAGATGGAATTGAGTGGAATCTTATTGCTTTGGTTTACCGAATTTGGTTTAGGTGGATGCTGGATTCAGAGTACTGATCGAGCTCAGTCTGATATTGATATTTTTGGAGAGTGGATACTTCTGTCTGACATGCCATTGATTCGTGTCTGTGAATAGTAGAAGAATAAGTGTGTATTGGTATATTTAAGTTGACCTGTTTTTCCGCTTCTTGGTAAGAGACCATTTTCAATTTAACATTATATATATATATATATATTTTTTTTTTCCCCTATCTTTCATAGTTCACAATCTTTGGAGTAAGCTGAATGCTTGTCATTACAATTAGGACACTGTGCTGTTGGAGCCTTGCATTCTGCTTGCCTGTGATTTTTGCACCCGCAGTTCTGACATTCAGCGTTTCCACGGCATGCTGTCTGAGAATGGCCGAACATTTGACATTTATAACATCTAAGCGGATTTGGGATATATGGCCTAACGCTGCAGTTCAAGTAACCTGCTTTGACAGAACCTGGGAGATTTGGAGCTGAAGGTTAAAATTATGTTTGGCGTAGGATTTAAGTTGTCTTTTCTGATCACAATTCGTTTTTCATGAGACACATTGATCTTTTAGCTCCTTTTCTTCCTCAGAAACGTTTAATAGATCCCATTCGGAGATCACAACCTTGGAAGAATTCAGTGTGTTGTGTGGGGTGACCTGAATCGGTATTCCACTTAAAGAAGTTAGTTGTAATAGTAACTCAATGTCTTGCGTGAGATGTCTCTATCAGCAAATCTCCTGATTGGAGACGTTTGGCCAGTTTTGGTGAACCTGCAGCATTTTCTAGGCATCTTTGGATGATGAAAGGGGAGAGCTTGCTCACAAGTTGGGATGACAAAGAATGTACTATGAGGAAAGCTGGAGATTTCTGCTTCCTTATGTCCTTTTTAAGTGTCTTTGAAAGAGAGAAGTCTTGGTCGGTGTCTTTGTCATGTTGAGAGGTATTAGGTTCTAAATGTGAAAATACACCAGTTTCCATTTCTGCTCCTTTTAAGCCCCGAGGGATGGATTTTCCTCAGGATACCGGCCCCGCCACGTGGAGGCAGGGTTGTACCACCAGTGACAAAGCGGATATTGAAGTTAGTAGAGTGGTTAGTATTTGATATGAAGACAAAGAAAAGAAAGGTGGATTCCCTTTCTGGGTTTTTACTTCTGACTTTGCAAGCAAAGAACCACTTGATGTGAACAAAACAGGATAAAATCACACGAGAAAAGAAATATTGTTTTCAAAGAGCACTATAAACAGCACAGAGGAAAAACGTTTGACCTTCGGGGTCAAGGTCAGAAAGATGCTGAAATAGATCAGCAGGAGGAATAAAGTACTTCTCCTACGTGTCAAATAAATATCTGTTTGTTTCCAATCGTAAGTTAAAAAAATGGTAAACAGTCACTAGGTAAAACGTTCAGCCACTTCTTCAACGATTGCCAGATTGTATTGATTGTTATACGGTTTTAGGCGCATCAGCGACTGAAGTCATATTGTGCCATATATATTATATCTGTAAGTTGCATCTGTTCTGTGGTCAATTTGCTATTTGTTGAACTAAAGGCCCAAGTTTCTGGGAGAAAAAAAAAACATGCTACCCTCGCCTGAAACCAACTAACCTCCTTTATTATTTAATTAAAAGTTTTCTTTAAATATGAGTATTATAATGTTAATCATTGGCTAGCGTGTCGTGATTGGGCCGTTGAAGGCTGATGTACGGGTATACCATTTTGTAAGTTGCACTCGAGTGAATTCAAACACTTGCATGATGGCTATGAGGCCTCAATTCTTGCAATTTGGCTAGTATATTAAAATATTTTCAGGTTATTTTAATGTACTTTCCAAATCGTACGTTTATTGACGTGAATTGACCTTGACACATGCACATCGTTCGAAGGCACGGTTTTGGCCCTGTGGCGTTAGTAGCTCGCTACGAACTGCACTGGCGTGTTCTAGTTGCTTTCGAACTGAACTATCGCTCTGTTTACCCTGGAAATGGGAATCGGAATTTCTTTTTCACAGCCTTCTCCATTTCTTCCTCTAGAGTGATACGAACCCCTGTGAAATCGACAATTGCATGGAAATTGTCTTCTACAAGTGCTCTTTGTATGTTAAATATTTTGGATGTTCATTCTACAAGCCTACACAGACAGTCTGCAATGCGCAATTCAGAATAAGCTCCTGTTTATTTACAGAAAACTTCAAGTTCGTGGAGTTATAACACAGAGGCAACTGTTAGTAGAGATAGCAGCTGTTTGGAAGATATTCATATTCTATTTACGGACAAAACTTATTTGAGATTCCCTAAGTAAAATGTCAATATACAAAAATATCTGGGTTGTTCAAAAGTAGCTGAAAAATTCTCTGTAATAAAAAATTAAATATGATGTTTACTTCATGAATACTTTTAAGTTCCTTCGAAAAGGTTACTGAATTTCTATTCTGCATCGCTGGTGAGATTCACTACGTTGTGATATTGTTGGAGTGGTGGTGTATTCTGGACAAGAGGAGCAACTGAATCCAAATTGTTCCTGTTGTAAAAATGAGGATTCACTAGCTATTTGTTTACATTGCGCAAAAACATTGTGTAATGGAATTATAACCGGTTTTTTTTTCCTGTTTAAAAACTTTTTAATCCAGTTTCTCTAGTTTATAAATAACTCCTATATTTCTGTCCCCTAGTTATAAAACTATTCAGACACTACACTTTCATTTGCCATTTTCAGTTCGAAAATTTAGTACATATTCTGACAACTTCCTTCTGTACTCTCTCACATATGCCATTAAGAAAGATGAGTAACACGAATAACTCTAATACGGATCGCCAAGGGACTCCACTTGCTAAAGCTGCGCTTCAACGACTTGGATCATTTTGAGCCATTGTATACTATACCTGTACAAGTGCGTTTGGACCGATTTTCATGAGTAGACTGAAAAATTCCCACTCCTTCCGCCTGAGATGCGCTAAATCTTACTCAGACCACGACAAATACCTTTTCTGTGCAGCCGAAGTTCGAATACGTAGTAGTGCTATTTTCTTTATTTGCAATGCAAGAATACATTGAGTTTGGTCTTATTATATCGATGTCATTTTCAGGTCCATAAGTTTATGGACGAAAGCAGATAACAGATAGCTGAGCGGATATTTGGCTGTTCGATCTGCCTTTCATTTGCAGTCTTACCACTGTTTTGAGTTCTGTGAGATTCTTCAACTTTGTTCCAATTCCTTTTAAAATAGGTGTGTGTGTGTGTGGGTGAAGATATTTACGTTGAAGTTAATGCGTTCAGTGAATCCTTATATATTATGATTTCTTGAGCAAGCTTGCTGCCGACGTGCTCAAATAACCCTTACCTAGAATTTTTTGCTCTTGCTGAGAGGGGGCATAAATGAGGGGGCATTAATTCAAGTTGAGGAAGGATAGTTGCAGGATAGATGTGCGGATGGTTGTTGGAAAGCGCTTCTATCTGTTATGGTTGAAGTGAATGGTTTGAATAAATACACGGAACTAGTACTAGAATGGGTGAAGTATGTGTGTGTTTCTTTTTTTGCTAATGGTATATAATCTTGCTTTCTTGCATGATTTTCCACTTCTATTACTACAGAATATAACAAAGCAGTTTTCGATTCAGCGTTTTTGGTTTATATTTATTTATTATTACTATCAACATTATTATGGGCAGTTTCCTCCGTAAGAAACTAACTCCCATCACACATAATTAGTAAAACGGTAATGTCCTTTTAATTTATCAATTGATCTTCATGAATCCGTTCAATAATTGCCTGATGATTTCTATTAATCTGAAGGCTCGAATATAAAATTTCATGACAATCCATCCGTTGATATTCGAACTATTACATCAAAACAGACGGACGTGGTGTCCCCTATTGTCTTCAGATAACAGAATTATGCATATAATGCTAATGCAGCTTAAAAGTAAGATCATCATCGAGACAGACCTGTATCATGTATTATAAAAGGCATGCGCGTAGGCACACCATAGACGGATACATGTGATAAAAGATTTATGGTCTTGGGGCTGTGGCACCAACACCATCAAAATCTTTTTAATGGATTGATTAATTAATTATTAATTTTTAATTAGCACCTTTCATAACGGAGTCAATCGATCGACAAATGCCAAAACATTTAAAAATGAAGGATTTTAGATTTTTTTTCACATAATTAGTTTTTATAACGGTTGGACAGAATTAACGAGCGTGTTGTAATTCTCCCACTCGTGAGCGGAGGTCGCAAATTTAGCCTCCGGTTTTCGCAGGCAATAAGTGCGCTTAATATGTGTAACAGCCACATCATTGAAGAACTTCTAGACATCTTCACAGAAAGTATGGAGAAAATAATAAAACCCATCTCCAAAATCAAATAACATAAATGAATGAAAGACAGATTATGAACTTAATAGAAATCCAGTCACGAGCCCAACAACTTTTAAAAAAACAAGCAACAACTGGGTATCATATTTTTAGATATTGTAACTGTTTATGACAATATTTCTGTTCCTGTTATCACAGTTATTCATCACCTATGCAGATCATACGAAATTTACTGCATCAATAGAACACGCTACCAGACACTTAGGCTTCAAAAAAAGTACATTAGAATAATTTAATTTCTACAAACACAAACTAGTATTTTTACTATTTGAATCCTACAACGAATTTACTTAATATTCCAGTCAAACATAACGAACGTTTAAAAGGAATTTACGAAAGAGATTTGAAATTCGAAAACCTCTAAGCGTTTCCATTTTACGATGCATAACGTTCATTCTTTATCCGCCTCCTGAATCGTTGAACAAAAAACCAAAGACCAAAAGTACAGGGAGCCCATCCATACCAACGACATACTTGGAAATAACAAACTTCATAGGAGCGCGTGTTCCGCTTTCTTTTGATTTTTTTAAGATTCGATTAAGATTCTGAAATATTCCACATCTTTAGACATTTTTGATATTAAAATTAAAAATTTGCATCTCGCTATCGATTTTCACTATTAAGGGTATGATCATTAAGTCGTTTTTAAGTACAAAATATTGAAGTATATTATTAAGATTAAAACGGAGAAAAAGCTGACGCAGGAGGTTCTGATCTGCAGAAACATAAATCATGTTTAAGCGTTCCAAATGTTTTTCCTACTTCGGGATTTGCTTTAACAGCTGAAAAACTGCCGCATGTGTGGGAAATCAATAACCACGATTTCTGGAATATCATTCGCAAGAGATTGCTTCATTCCTAAAAATAGCAATACAACTTATAAAGGTTAGTTTAAAAATAGGGTGGAAAGGACCAAAATTATGGAATCTAACTATAATCACTATCTGTTTAATTCATAAATTTATCAGTTATTGATAATGATGGAGAAGCGAATTCAAAACACACTTGGTGGGGGGAGGGCATACCAGACGAAGGTAGATGAAAAATCCCTAGATCTCTAGTTCACCGATAATGCCCCCATTGTTTTCGTGGAAATGAAAAATATCTAAATCCAGTGGCTATTGAAATATGATCACCAACCTAATGACGTTGAAGACCCAGCTGAACTACTATTTCTTCAGAGCATGGTCTAACAATACCAATGTAATCAAGTTTATAGAGATCATGGTGTATTATATTTGTGCAATGTGTTCACGGCCCAACCTTCACGTGAGCATAAAATCTAGGAACGAGTCTACGGAAAACCCAAATCTTTCCGCGGCCAGTCTCGATTGAAGAGGAATTTCTACAGTCTCTGACAAGATTTGAATCTTCTCAAAAAATCCGACAAAACAATTCACAGAAGGCATCTCTTTGAATGAATCAAATGCTCGAAAGCATCGTGCCACAGATGGACTGGGATTACGAAGCGCATCTGAATACGCCACCAATCATGCTACCAACAGAATACCCCACAATTGCGTATATTGCTAAGCGAAAAATTTGCACTCGCATTCTGTTCTACCTCGTCCACAGTTTCTCGATGAGTTGAGAGCTAGTGGTTCTTGTTAACCACTAGCAACGAGGAATCTGTACATTTCCGATACTGTGCTGTTCTGTTTAACAGAACACTATCGCCGTTGTGAAACAACGGGAACGCAAAATGCTGCAGACTCCAAGCAAAACATTCACCAACCCACGTATGGTTTTCACGCATTTAAGTTTAACGTTTGCACATAAGTAATTAATCACTGGAAATATCATATCCGTAAATAAACAGTAATCCTACCGTTTGGAAAATTTTTTAAACATTTCAGAGCGTGTGCATCCTGAATTGTTATGAAATGCAACATACACTTTATCAAAGTAACAGGTGGGGACATCTTTTGCGGCAATCCCTCTTGGCATGGATGCAACGAGGTGTGTACAGATGTCCCCTTGGTGATTTTATTCCATTACTGGTTGGGAACTTTAGATTCGTTGGCTATTGAGGCCAAGCAAGGAAGTGTAGTTCCAGATAATCCTACAGATTTCTACAGGTTTTATATTCGGGTTATTGTGTGGGTAATTACAGATACTACATATCGCTGGCCAATGTATACTTCCAACCATGGACTTACGAAAGTGAAACTTGGGCGCTCACCAAAAGAATGGAAGAGCAGCTAAAAACTACACAGCAAATAATGGAACGAATTATATTAGGAATCAGACTGTCGAATAAGAAGAGAAACATAGATTAAAAAGCAAACACAAGTAAAGGACATTCTTGCCAAAACTAAAGAACTGAAACTTGGGTAGGACACATAGCTCGAAGACATGATGACAGAGGGACTAACAAAATAACAGAAGGGTACCCAAGAGGAGCTAAAAGAAAACTTGGAAGACAACAATGGATATGGATAGATTAAATTCAAGAGTTCATGGACAGCAAAAGAATGGCCACTGCACAAAACAGAAGGCACTGTTAAGTTACTGGAGAGGCCCTCATCCGGCTGTGGATTGAAAATGGCTAATGATGGCGATTATCACTGGAATACTGTGAATGCCATTCCTGCGCAGGTCTAGCCAAGTGGGCTGATGCCATCTGCCTTTTCATTGGTGCAGCTTTAATGTTTCAAAAAGAGGCACTGTATCATCTCATCCAGATAGTCTGAGTGTTATGTTTGACTTCAGTGGCACTCTTTTGAACAGTGGGATGAATGCTCTTATAAATTGGTAGAGCAGTGTATAATATGTTCTGTTCAATGTCTCTTATGCACGATGTTTATAAACAATTTATATAACACTGTTATATAAACATCGTTATTAAACAGTTTATAATGATGTTATATGCGATGTCTGTTCAAAAGGAATTACGCTTGAAGTTGAAATAAGAAAGTTGTGACAAAGCTTAATGTGTCTAGACATGTTTACTCCTTACCTTCACGCAATAAGCTGTTCATTAGCTTACTGTACACCATCATGATTAGCCAATAACCAAGGTGTGTTTTTCTATTTCGTTGTATTTTAAAATGGAATGCACTGAACACTTCATGTGACTAAGTGCTTTAAAACTGGAAACCCCTAAGTGAAATATTCGATATTTTAAAATAGCATATAGGGGCTTTGCAATGGCCAGTATAAAGAAAAAGACAGGGAGTTTATCGAAATAACTTGAGATACGATTTCATCATTTGTTGAAGAGAAATGTTGAAATGGGACCTGAAGTGCGCCAGAGGAACAAACAAGCAACCCCCGTTTCATCACATGCCTCGTGATTTTTTTTTCCTACACTGTAAAAAAAAAAAAAAGAGACAAAGGGACGTCCGTCGATTTGAAGTCGTACAAACAATAAAGAGTAACGTGGTGGCTCAACTTTCAGCGATTTTATGCACTCTTGGATTTCCAAGAGTGCATCAAAGATGGTGAAATCGTTGTGCTAAGAACGTTGTCTGAGAAGGGTATTATTTCAAAGGGGTATTAAAGTTGCTCATTCCGTAAGTACGCTTACCGTCACTGTATCTTGCAGCTCGAATACTTTGACAGCCCACAAACATGCATATTCCGCGAATAGTAGTAGGTGTTGAGGAGCATCCGCAGCCAAACATGCAAACTGACCACCGAATTAACAGTTTTCAGACACATTGTCTAACGGCTTGTGGTCACTTTCAGAAACTTGAGTAAATGAAAAATAATCAATAAAATAAAGAGCCTGTATCGCATCGCATACCAATAGTGTAACACCAAATTTTTCCAAGAAAGCTAGGCTATTTTTTGAAAGCCAGGAAATTCCCGTCACACCACAAGCCTGGAATCACTTTTGTAGCCTGTGTGTCTTCACACAGGACGGGTGTCACCCTTAATCCGATACCCGCCCGTCTAGTTTCACCTAAAGATATCTTCATACATACGCAGACATCACATAAAACCAAACTGCTGCAAAACAATTTGTGAGAAAACCACCACCACTTTCAAAAACTCAAAAACATTCTGAATCAATCCATTTAAAACTTCCCAGTTGTATTGTCACTGTACGTGAGCTGCACTGAGAGAAAGGAATTTTCCCCTTTGCTATATAGCTTTGCATATACTGTGAGTTCATGACAGGAATGAAAATATCCTTTTAATTTTTTCTGGTACAGAAAAACCTGATGTATTCGTAACGCATCTAAAGTAGCCCCCTATAAAATAACCCGTGCTGTTCAGTAAACAAATTCTGTGGGTTAAAAACCAAACCCGAATTAAAAAAAAATAAATAAATAATAACAATCTGGATAAAAGCATGTCCTTTCGTGGCTGTTATATTCACAGCTGTTTATCAATTAAATTAGACTTCATTTAAATGAAATAAAATTCGTTAGTGTATTGCTTGTTCTTTAAGTCTTGTTGCTCGCATGTTAACCTTAATTCATATTCCGATTGAAGCTTCTTCCAAACACTTTCTCATTATGGAACAGACAGCCATTACCCGCAGGGTTTTACTCTGTTGAATGTTATGAATCTTCACGGTGGAAAGTATTGAGAAGGGCATAAAGAATTGGACTAAAATTCGAAAGAACGCAGTTAAATAATGATCGAACGCAATGGTTCCAATACTGAAAGTTACTTCAGTTCGATAGTATTTGCTTCATATCTAAGTTTCACCCAATTATCTGAACCAGCTGGGAATCGACCATTTTAAAATTCGAGTTATTCGGAAGTAAATCGATAATTTATTCCAAATTGATTAGTTTGGAAAATTGAGTCCTCATTTTCTTTTAATATCCGAAATCGTTCATTCCTCCGCTCCATATTTATTCACCAATCTGGTACCCCATTAACGCCTGTACATATACAATTTCGTAATTGATCGAGAACATTTCGTAGAGATTTTCTGTAGCATTTCGTAGAGATTTTCTGTAGCAGAGAGTGCTGAGACTAAATGTACTACTTAACTCAGCCACATGTACTGCATAAAACAACGGACTACAGCACACAAAAGAACTTTCTTAGCGTTGAATCACTTAATTTTTAAAACATTTTGAAAAAGTTAAGTTTTTAAAGAACAATTAGATGATCAAAGCCTTCACGTAACGTTGGTATAATCACTCCTCCAGACACTGGGTTGAAAAGACCCAAGTTCGAATCAATGATGCGAAGAATTTTTATGAATCTTTGCGCAACATGGCTGAGTTAATCTGTCTCAGATGACGTTAGCACGTTTTTTTTTTTCTCCCAGAAACTCGGGTGTTTCGTCCAGCAACACAGCAAAATCTACCACAGAACACACGCAGTTTAGACATAATATACAGCGCAACGTGGCCTTAGTTGCTGATGCACCTAAAAACCTTACAACACCCAACCAGATGATCCTGAACAGACAGAAAATAACTGAATACGTCCAAAGACAAAATAACAATCTTGTATCGTACCAGCAACTCACAGCCTAAGATTAAATTATTAAACAGTGCACTGATAATAACCAAGAGAAGTATGAATAATATGCAGAAAGTGATAGATAGATAATAAAATCATCTGAAAGGTCCATATATAACTTGGCTTAAAGTGGGATGAGAACCCAACCTTTCACTATCACTTTAATTACATTAAGAAAACTACCGGGCACTATGGATCATTCGCCGGGCTCATGGGTATTAGAAATAAAATGTTAATTTCTCAGTTTTTGTTTTTATTATAGGCTTTGGTTGAGCATCCGAACTCTGTCCATATTGAGTCTTATATATTATGTTTTTAAATTGCGCATGTTCTGTGGTCAATTTACTGGTTGAACAGCCCGTGTTTCCGGGAGAAAAAGCCATGTTACCCTCGCGTGAGACCGACAAATTCAATTATGTTGTGGAAAAGTCCCTTTCCGGTGTGGGAAGGACAGAGATTCTTCCAAATGTGCTACACGCGTGGGCAATCTCAGCATATTAAGAGGATGTCTTTTCCCTATCCATCTTACGTTGGAAAAATTTGGTCATCCCACCTTAGAGTTGTAAAGCAAAGGTCATTTCCACAAAATACTGGATCTCAGATAGATGAATCGGATGTCTGCTTTCCCACTGACCGTCAAGGTTTTGACTACTTTCAAATCTAGTTCTACAATGTGGAGTTATACATTAACTTTAGAAACACACGACACCCTTCAAACTAGTCACTGGAAAGATGAATGCTTCCTTAATGGTACACATCCTTAAAGCGCCAAAAGAAAACCTAAAGCTCCATAATTTACTGTGTAATCTAACTCCTATAAACCTCGCAACCATTAAACGAATGTTGCGCAGAAATTATGGCAATAGTTAATGCAATGAGCAGAGAATTCTACTGAAAATAGACATCAATGGCAGGAAGTACAGAAGTCAAACGAAACATACAAATAACTTTAGGAGGAGAACTCAAAAGAACTACACTAACTGAGTGAAATTCTACATACACATGCATTTATCATATTTATACAATGAGGTACTCTTACTTTCTGAATACCACAGGTTGTTTATAAATGTTGGGTATAGCGCATAAATATATTCTCTGTAAATAGGCCAAATTGCATACTATGAATTTCTTCGCACTAATTTGTATATGAGCAGTACTTGCATCTTGAACCTATAATAAACTTTATATGTAAATATCTTTGTTTCATTGTACCACCCCACTGTCCTGCTAGCTGTTAAGGAGCATGTGCCAACTATTAAACTGAATAATAATAATAATAATTACAGCTCAACGATGATGCTACCTGACCCAGAAACAATCCAGCACTTCACCGCTGGATTCAGATGATCATCCACACCGAGTACAATCCTACACACGACGAGGTCACCACGATAATACATCAGAAGCTAGAGCAAAAAGACTAGTTGATTAAAGAAAGCTACCCGTATAACACGGACGAACCCCAGACAGTACTAGAGACCGTTACTCACAAATTATACTGGGAACGTTCCACAATAACGGTCAAGACTATCCAGCACAACAGACCAGACATAACGCTCATCGAAAGGGGTATCTACCTGATCAACATAGATGTGCCCAACACGGACAACCTCCAGAAAACCAACGAAGAAAAGATCAGGAAGTACCTAAGATCAAGAAAAACACAGACTAAGACACATGGAACAATTAATGACAATCCACACCATTGAGTCAACTTACCAGCACAGTGCCAAAGAAGCACCATAAGAACCCAGCAGCAACTGGCTCCCATAGAACACGGGGAAATTTTAGGCGAGCGTTTCCCGCGGCGGATCTCCCGCCGGCACGCAATTTCTGTGTTAACACAGTAGTTGAATTAAGGTAAACTAAACGAGCGTATTTCACCCAGCGGGCTGATGCGCTGCCAAGTAGCTCCACGGAAATAGTGGTTTTATCCATCAATGACAACCTCATTTATATTAACAGGAGTTGGGTCGCTGAAGGATAAACATTGTAGTTTAGGACTCGAAACTGATTCTTTGCACTGGTGGTGACAGGGAGGACTGGAAACATGTGTTACTGTCATGCCTTTTATATCCAAATATAAGACTGGAGCTATTTCAACAAACTCAACCCATTACCGAGGAAAATATATACGCTTTGGTGCAAGACGTCAATAACTTTAAGGTTTCGAGTGGTTTTCCAACACGGTCTTCAAAAGAAGAGTCGTCACGTTCAGCAATTTCATGAACCTAGAAGGGTTTATGAAATTGTTTCACATGCAAGTATTATATTATGTAATATTTGCAATAGGAACTTATGTAAATAACACAAAATTAGGAAAACTTGATTTTATTATTTGAATGGATTGCACATACAACATACAAGTATACAATGCCCATCAATAATATCAGGACACCTGCCTTTAGACAAAAAAAAAAGCTTTTATTGTGTCATTCAATATTTTGTGCTGAAACAGTTTGCTTTTATGACGGCCTTCAATCTTAGCGGTATACTCTCAACCAGTTTTTTATAAATTTCAGATGATATGGCCTTTAACGCAGCCACTAGTTCGTCCTTGTTCTTTTGGCGATCTCGATGCGCACATACTTGACGATCTGATACATCCCAAAGATACTTGATAAGGTTCAGATCAGGTGTTTGGGTTGGCCAATCCAACTTTTCCAAACCTATCTCCTCAAACCACTCTGTTACGACCAAAGCAGTATAGCATGGCGCGTTATCTTGCTGATACAGGTACCCGAAGTATTACCATAATGTTCGAAGTGCATAAAATTTGCCCAGGATGTCCTGGTATTGCACAGCATTCATAGTTTTGTCGATAAAATCTAATGGGCCCATGAAAAGAGCCCCAATACCATGACACTGCCTCCACCAAATTTCATTGTTGGGAGAATACAATCAGGAAGGAACCGTTCCCCTGGCATTCGCCACATCCAGCAACCGCCGTCAGACTGGTAGTGTGCGTACTTTGAATCATCTGTCCATAGGACTGTTTTCAGGCATCCACCAGTATTGCCCTATCTCTGGTGGGTGCGCGATTTTGTGCGTTTCAGCACTACAGGTGACAGTGGATCCAGGACCAGCACATTAGGCTGACACACGAGCGCCGACACTTTTTCGGGTCTGCTCTGCAGAGGTTCTGCACCCACACAACTGAACAAGGTGGAGATGGGAAAATGCCTAGGAGCCACCAGCGATACCACACACACGACTAACCAGATAATTTACCGGTCTTGGTAACCCTCCCCACGCGTTTTACAAGCTCCGCCTATACTGCATTATAAGGCAATATGTTCCTGCAGGAACACGCTCGTCTAAAAGATTCCTTCCAGAAAACTGTGATCCTGAAAACCTAAAGGATGGTCGGAGCTCGTCAACCAATAATCGAACAAAACCAACCCCATATACCTTATACCTGTACCCATCATGGATGAGAAAAAATTCATAAGGAGAAGAAACGAATAATATTACTACTACTATATTATTCCTATTCAAGATACCAGATACATTAAATGTAATCCAAGTTACCCGAAAACAATATTTATCATTCTGTGCACAAGTTTCGTGTTAAGAGAACTGCAAACAAACATTTTTAACAAGGGGCAATATCATACATCAGGTGACTCCAACTCTCCTGCTCTTCGCAATGGCAGAGGGGATCCTCAATAATTCCAAGAATTCAGAGCTTTGCTCTGATGGATCCATGTCCTATAAGCCCGATATTTGCGTGCAGGCGGTGGGAGAACCATGGAGGAGACTTTGGATATACCTTGGTGATTTCTGGGATAAATTTCTTAGTGACGTCTCCCTTAGTGGAGTTTATCTACCTTGTCAGGTCTTCTGTAGATGTAGGTTAAGCTTGTTTGCAGCCTTCAAGTTGTTGGCGGGATCAATTGTATATTCCATGAAAGTTACCGATTTTCCTTTTGATAGGAGGTAGAGGCGGCTGCATCGATCACTTCCAGGTCTAAAGCGAGGGGGGTCTGCCAGCACCAAAAGGCCATGCATGCTGCCAGTGAAGCTGGCCGGGGTAATAGTAAATAGGATTGATCTTTGACCGGTTTAGAGCTTTCTGTTTACTGCTATTTTTGCTCCCGCATACCACATCCCCGAGGCTTATGTAATCGCCGATAGAAATACTGGATAATGGAAAAAAATTATTTTGGCTTCGCAATGCTGAACTCGTCCATAATAATGGTCACTTCAACTTGAACGTTTCGTTTTGGGATTCCCATATATAGATAGCAATATTTGATATATTTCGGCTGAAATTTCGATCTCAAAATTTGGATTTTATATTAGGTGCAGTAAGGAAGCCAAACGAAGCGAATTATAGGACTTCTTAGACCGATGCAGATATTTTTATTATAAAATCATTATGAATAATTCTTAACACTATAACAGCATTGCGATTCACCAAATCTGGAAGAAGCTGACAAGTACAGTCAGTGGCTCTTTAAAGGGCTTCACTGGAGGAAAAGACAAATGTTACACGACGAACTACGTCGTACATGTAAAAGATAATTATGGACATTTGAAGTCGTTTACCGGAACGAGTGTCTCCTCCTCTTCCGCAAATGCAGCCCACACACGGTGGCTGGCGAGAAGACTGAAGTGCGACGATGAAATCACAGGTAACAACGGCTGAAGGGAAGACCAGCGATGTCAATGCACTGCCGCAGAAGCTGAACGAGTTAACACGGAGAAGGGCAAGCAGTCTGGCTGCAAAACTCGTTAATTCAGAAGGGGCGCAGAGCATTTCTTAACAGGGCTCCGCCCTGCAGAGAAAGTAGGGCAGCGGAACGTTGTAGTTAAAATGAAACGGTAGCGGAAATGATTAGCAAGACGAATATGGACAGAAAAAGCAGAATGAAGATGCCAATCATTAGTAGAAAAGTATGGAGTAATTCTGAAAATAATAACGCAAGATGGTGAACAACTAGGAGAGGACATATCGAGTTGCAAGAAACAAGAGAAATGACAATAAATTATCAGAAAAATAATACTCCCAATGGAAATGAAATATTTTTGAACTACAAAACAAATTGTTTTTGAACTAGTGCACAAATAAGGTACCGAAAACCTCATTATTTTTTACAATTATTTCCTGCTTATTGATCAGAGGCGCATAAAGCGAGTGGCGTTTCTAGCTGCTGGAGAGCCCACTGAATTTACGGAATGAACTTGTTTCACATAGAAATTTCATCGTAGGTTGATCTTTAAAATACGTTCTACATAGTGTTGCCTTCAATTGCCTACAAAAACTTAGTATTAGTCTATTCACAATGGTTAGCTCATTAATTTGCTATTATAGAAACTATTTTTAGAATCTTCGTGCTTGAGCATCTGCTCAACAAGTAGATATAGATCAGATGAGTTGGATAAGTAGATACAGATCTCACCGTAGATTTGTGTGCATCAATATATTCTGTTAGGTGGACATAGCAAGATGTTGTTGTTGTGTTGTGTTTAACGACACATAGGCTGCTAGGGCCATATTGTGTCTTTCTAATAGTGAATATAACTATATTTTATGGTATATTCCTATACGATTTAGGAAAATAAATAGTTCTTTTTCATTAGAATCATCACCCAGAATCTGTAATAAATTTATTGATGACTGTGTATTAGCTATTGATTTAAAGGTGTTTAAGCGGATATTTTGAAAGTGGGGACAGTCCACTAACAAATGGCGAATTGTCAGTTGTACTTGACAGAATGTACATTGTGGAGCGCTGTCATTAGTTAATAGATATAGGTGAGTGAGGTGAGTATGCCCAATCCTTAGCCTTCCTAAAATTATTTCATCTCGCCTGTTTTTGCTGAAGCTGGATTGCCATAGTTTTGGTTCCGGTTTTATTTGGTAGAGTTTATTTCCTGAATAACCTTTCTAGATTAATGACCAACTGTTATAACATGCTTTACGGATAATGTATTTGTAATCTGTATATGGAACTTGAAAATTCTGCGAAGTGGTGGTTTCTGGTTGTTTGGCTGCATGATCCGCTCTTTCATTGCCAGCTATTCCACAATGTCCTGGGATCCAGCAGAATGTCACAGTTTGGTTTAATTCCTTACAGGCAAGTAGCTTAGAACGAATCTGTTTTATTACAGGGTGAGAAGAGTTGTTACCACTTATTATAGCAGCGACAGCACTGAGTGAGTCGGTGTATATTAAACTGGTTGTAATTAAAAATTCAGTTATCCGGTCGAGAGCTAAATTAATAGCATAAAGCTCAGCAGTAAAGATACTGCATTCTGTTGGTAATGAAACAGAAATGGTGAATGAAGGGAAGACTGCTGCAGACTACTTGAGTCTCAGTTTTTGATCCATCTGTATAGATTTTGCAGGCCTCTGAGTTAGAAGAGTGAGTTTCATGTAATTGTGCAATATTGGAGGGCGACAAGGTGTTCTTACCCCACTGTTGAAAATAACCGTCGTAATTAACAGGAATATTTGTCCAAGGCGGATCAGGAGGTGTCATGTCCTGAAATATATTGCTGATGTCTATATTCCATGCTTGAGTGAGTTCTCTAAGTCTAAGTGCAGCAGGTCGGTTTTCATTTGGCTTACTGTTGTAAAATGACTCCCATTCGGTATTATACAGATATTGCCAACTAGGGTGGGAGGGAAAACTGCGAATTTTTGCGGCAAACATCAAAAGTAATGTTTTCCTCCGAAGATGTAAAGGTGGCTCATGAGCTTCGATATAAAGGCTCTGAACAGGGGAGGTTCTGAAAGCTCCTAGAGAAACTCTCAGCGCACTGTGCTGGATCGTGTTTAATCGCTCTAAAGTAGTTCTTCTCGCAGAGTCATACACTGGAGAGCCATAGTCTAAGCGGGATCTGATGAGGGCTCGATAAAGATGGATCAGGGTATGTCGATCAGCACCCCATGACATAGATGACACACACCGGAGAATATTCAACTTTTTCAAGCAGATAGTTCTAAGATAAGATACATGTGCTTGAAAGTTCAGTTTCTTATCAAGTACGAGGCCAAGAACACGGACAGTGTGAACAAGAGGAATTGAAATGTTATTGATCTTTAGCTCAGGATCGGGATGCAGTGACCGTAATTTGCAAAAATGAGTAGTGGTGGATTTCTGCTCAGCTATGCGGTATCCATTACGTAAGGTCCACGATTCTATTCTGGAAAGAGCAATTTGTAACTGTCTTTCAACAGTATTCATACTTTGTGACTGGCAGGATATGGTGAGGTCATCTGCATACATGTATATTTGTATGGATTTTGGAAGTTCTTCCAATATGTGGTTGACCCGAATAGCAAATAGGGTAGCACTCAGTATGGAACCCTGAGGAACACCCTCTTCTTGAATGTGAGTTGCTGATAGCATGTTTTGGTGTCGGACTTGAAAGGTGCGTAACCTTAAAAACTTCTGGATGAATTGTGGAAGGTAGCCTCTCAACCCCAACTGATGTATATCTTTAATAATACCATGACGCCAAGTGGTATCAAATGCTTTCTGAATATCTAGGTTCACCATCACCAGATGTTGTCTCATGACAAAAGCGTTACGTATGTTAGATTCAATTTTGAGTAGTAAATCTAGGGTAGATCTGTTTTTACGGAAGCCATATTGGTGATCGGAAAGAACGTTTTGGGAGTCTAGCACCCACATGAGCCTCTTATGCACCATCCTTTCAAAGATTTGGCCAAACAGTTTGTCAACAATATTGGTCTGTAATTCTCAACTATGGAAGGATCTTTACCAGGTTTTAGAATAGCACAAATGTAGGAATGACGCCATGAGAGAGGATATGTATTTTCTGAGAAGATCCGGTTATAAAAGAGTAATAGTATGTAGAGATCGGCTTCACATAGATTCTTCAGCATACTGTAGTGAATGCCGTCTGGTCCTGCTGCACTATTTGGAGATTTGCTCAAGGATTCTTTGAGTTCAGCTATAGAAAAGGGTTGATTATACGGAAGTGAGAGTCTAGTTGAAAAATTAAATTTATGACGTTCCTCAACAGATTTAATGCGTTGAAAGGAGGTGACATAAGAAGAGGAGGCGGAAATGTTATAGAAAGATTCTGCTAAAGCATTTGCAATGTCAGTAGAAGAGGATAGGTCCTGCCCATTCCATTGTATTATCGGGGACTGCTGCGGAGGAAATTTTCCATTGAGAGCTTGTATTTTTTTCCATATAATTCGTGTGTCAGTATTTTTGTTAATAGTTGATGCAAAGTTTATCCAGGAGTCACGTTTTGCTTTCTTCCTAATTTGCCTTGCTTTTGCTCTGGGTTTTTTGTATAAAATTAGGTTGGCAGTAGTTGGGCATTTGCGGAACCGGTTCCAAGCACGGTTTTTTTCTACTTTTGCTTTAGAGCAATCCGTATTCCACCACTGGTTTTTGTGTACATGTTTGCATTGGTCTGATTTTGGGATGGAAATTTCTGCTGCATATAGGATTTGGCTGGTAATGTGGTCAGTTACGTCATCAATATGTTGATGTTGAACATATTGAGTGTCGAGAAGGACACAAGCTGAGTAGTTTACCCAGTCTGCTTTATAAAAATTCCAAGAAGTACGGCCTTTTGGACATGACACAGCCTGGGTTTCAATTGAATTGATAATAGGAAAATGGTCACTGTGGAATGGATCATTCAACACTAACCATTTCATGCTTGCAAAAAGAGATGCTGAACAGATGGACAAGTCTATGGCTGAGGTAGTACCTGTAGGTAGTTGTATATAAGTTGGAGAGCCAGAATTCAGCAGAGTCAGGTTATGGTTATCCAGGAATGATTCAATTAATTGGCCTCTCCTATCCATGGTGGAAGATCCCCACAATGGATGGTGGCCGTTGAAATCGCCGAATAAGCAGACAGGAGGCGGCAGTTGTGCGATTAGATTGTCAAGTTCAGCCTGGGAGCAAGGATAATTGGGCGAGATATAAATGGATGCAAGCGTTAATGATATTCCCAATGCCATCCGAACTGCAACAACTTCTAAGGAAGTTTGTAGCGGGAGATGTTTTGACGGTATAGTAGATTTTAGAAGAACAGCTACGCCCCCACGGGCAGGACCATCAGAATCTCTGTCTCGTCTAAACATGGTGTAATTTTTGAATCTGAAAGAGACTTTTGGTGATAGAAATGTTTCCTGTAAGCATACACCTACTGCATTTGTTTGAAAAAGTAAATCACTCAGGTCATCAAAATTACTACGTAATCCTCTACAATTCCATTGTATGAATTTATTCATTGTTTGGATTTGATTGAATAAGATTGATCTGACTGTTTTTTCTGAGAAGGTCTGCTTTGTTTTGATTTTTCATTCTTTGAAAAGGTTGGGCGTCCTGTTTCTATGGTATCATTAGCATATAATTCTAAAACTGACTCTTCATCCTCTGGTTGAATATCAATTTCCATTTTCCTATTGCATTGTTTCCCTTTTTCTTGGTCTTCAACATTTGCTGATTTTACTGTTTCGGGCAATGATGAGATAGCATCAGTTGGGATACTAATTGGTGTATTGTTGGTCTCATTGACTGTAAGTTTCTTTTTGGATGTTAGCAGTGCAGTTTTGGCCCAGGTGGAAAAAGAACTGCTTGGTTCTATGGAGACATCTGTTTGTGTTGCAATTGAGCGGCTACTTCTGGTCACTGATGCGTATGATCTGCCAGGCATGGTTAACAGCACTTGCTTTCTTGCTTCAGGATATGTAACTTTATGCTCCACTTTATATTTCTGGATTTTTTTCCGTTTTCCAGAGGTCACATGCTTTAGAAAATGCAGGGTGGTTTCCTTTACAGTTTGGGCAAGTGGGAGTGGAAGCTGTACAGTCTCCTTGGGAATGCTCCTTGGAGCCACAAATAGGACACAGAGCATCGCCTCTGCATGCAGTCTGTGCATGGCCGTACTTCTGGCACTTAAAACAGCGAATGGGATTCGGGATGTAAGGTCTAATCTTGCAGTTTAAATAACCTGCTTTGACAGAAGATGGAAGATTCGGAGTGCTGAACGTCAAAATAATGGACCTAGTTGGTAGTACGTTGCCATCTTTTTTGGTCATTATTCTCCGTGCATGTGTCACCTTTTGTTCGCTAAGCTCTTGTATTATTTCTTCTTCAGAAACACTTAATAGGTCCCATTCACTGATAACGCCTTTGGACGTGTTCCGGGTGTTATGGGGCGTAACTGACACTGGAATATTGTTGAATGTTGTTAAATTTAACAATTTTTCCGAATGAGATGTTTTTGAGGTTTCAATTAAAAGGTCTCCTGATTGGAGACGCTTCACCATTTTAGGGGATCCAACAACCGATTCTAAACATTTCTGTATCAGAAAAGGCGATAGCTTGCCGACAGGTTGTGTGGACAATGAGTGCATTATAAGAAATGCTGGCATATCTGAAATCTGTTTTTCAGTCCGAAGTCTCTTCGGACGATTGGACTCGTGTTCTGAGACAGAGTTAACAACTTTGCCACCTGTGGGCTCCAGAGATGGATATTCATTACAATCCATCGTTGCTCCTTTTAGCCCTGGAAGAGGGAAATCCTTCTCCCAGATTACCGGCCCCGCCACGTGGAGGCAGGAGCGGTGCCAACCAGTGACCAAGCGATCAGCAGAAGAGGAGAGCAGTACGTTGCTAGCGATAGCAGTGACGTTGCAAGCCGGGTTAGCAGTAACGTTGCTAGCGGTGAAGCAGTGACGTTGCTTAGCGAGGGAAACAGTGACGTTGCTTAGCGAGGGAAACAGTGACGTTGCTTAGCGAGGAAAGCAGTGACGTTGCGAGCGGTGGAGGGATTATCAAAGCACTAGTACTCGCCCTAGGAAAATCGCACTAGAAAGATCGCTTGGGAACTATCGCTTGGCACTCGGGGCCGACATAGCAAGAAAAGGTTCTTTTTAAGAATTACGATTTTTCACGTGCATGCCATGAAAAATCGTTAGCATGCCGTTAATGCAGAAATGGTCAACTGGTACGTTACCCCTCTTGTTCAACCATCAGAACCATTGAGCGTGACCAGATCTCAGAACCCCATAAAGAAATGGGTGGAGATGTTTATTAGTGTATTTTATAGATTATTGTTATATAACTATTTAATAAACTCCTGAAAGATTGCGTAGAACGCACGACGTATATTTTCACGGTGAAGTGTGCCTGAAATATAGGACTTCATCATATACCTAAAAATAAAATAAAAATCTGAAAGCTTTAACTATTTCTAACCATTTACTACACACTAAATATTTTTTCTCACGGTTTTTTGTGATAAAAATTTCACAGAAATTTTATGCCTCAAGCCTTTTTTGGTAAGAGCATCCCTTTGTTGCCCTCACCAGTCTTGTTGCCATTCTTTGTACTCGTTCTAGCAACTCTACAACCTTCTTAAAATGAGGCTTCTAGACCTGTAACACAGTACTCTAGGTGTGGCCTGACCGTTATACGGGATAATCACAGGGAGGTGATTATCCCGTATAACGGGATAATCACCTCCCTGTCCCTGCTAGCACAATTCCTATATATCATTGACAAGACTCCATGACCTGCCCTGGCAGCCCGTCTGCACTGCTCAGCGAACTTTATATTCGACTGCACAATTATCCCCCCCAGGTCCTTTTCACTTCCCTGAGTGTACAAAAACCACACAGTTGGTACTTTGGATTTGTCAATTCAATTACCACTTCTCAGCCCATTTTACCAACTTATCTAGATGCAGTTGGAGTAGTATACTGTCTTTACTGTCGTTAACAAACCTGCCAACTTCTGTATCATCTGCAAACTTAGACATTAAACCTGATATACCTATATCACTATCACTGATAAATATATAAAACAAAAATGTGCCCAACACCGAACCCTGGGGAACTCCACTAATAACATTTGTCCACGAAGAGCAGTGTCAATTGATTACCACTCTGTTGTCTCTCACTCAACCATCCCTTTATCCCTTTTCTTCAGAATAAGCAAACTAAACATATCTTTCGAAACTTTGTCTACAACTCACTCAGGGAGACGAAGATCTAGCATCTCTTGATGAAAAATAAAATCATATAGGAGCCTTGAAGTTGTAACATGTTATCAAAATTAATATGGATTACACTAGTTTGCATTTTCCAAAACATTCACTATTGTTTTCTCAAAAAAAGGATGTATCTGAATCATTTTCTAATGCCGATTTCGAAAATAACTTGTTTCCACTGTAAAGTTCTTAAAAAATCATGAAAGAAATTCATTTTTTTTTACAAATTTTTATTAATTTTGGCAGAATTTGTGCACTGAAATTATAACAAAATGCTACATTTTATCAGACTTATATTAAAAAACATGTTGAAAACACTATTAAGAAGTGCAATTTGGTAAAACTTCCACTAAACACTCGGCTCTCATTTTAAGAACTGATCTACGATTGGTCAAAGATCCATTTCTCTAATTTTCTTGCAGTTCTGTCTACTTTATAGGTCCCTCATCAGCATCCAGCAATAGTCAGCCGTTATGTTGATATTCCACCCCCTCGTATCTCGATCTCTAGGTCTTTAATGTCCTAATCAAACCTCTCACCCAGATGATCACTAACACTTCCTAGATTTTCTGAAATTTAGTCAATTTGAGTGTAAAAAATGTAAATTGGTACTCAATGTTGGAGCTGAGCTTCTTAAAGGATTCCGACTTATTTTCAACTATATTCTTGTAGTCTGTATTCTTATTGTTCTCCAAGAAGATCTCAACAACAGACCTGAAGCTAATCCATGTGTTTTTCTCTTTTATTCATAGTCCACTCAATCTCGGTCCACCATTAGTTGGTAAATTTAAAGTCCAACAAAAAAAAAAAAAAAGTTTTCGCTTCTCTTGGATTATCGATGGGAATTTGGTCCAAAGGTAGCTGAAGCAGAGACTTTCCTGAGGTAAAGCTTTCACAAACTGTTTCATCAAAACCAGTTCAATGTGCAATAACTTTGTTATGACTTCTTATGATATGAAATGTGAGAAAACCAGTCAACAAATTTCTGAAATAGCTCTAAATTGTGTTCAGAAAATTTAAGCTAAGAGAGCGCTTCACATTGGAGACAACGTTGAATTAGATTATTTGGCAGCTAGAGGAGCAGGATGGAATTCACTTATTGTATTAGAAAATGAAGTTACTGATGTTGTGAAAACCAAACAAATACCATCCGAGGACATAGTATCCAGTATCACTGACATCATATATTGTAAATAAGAAATATTGACAATAAAAGTGCTCTTTTTTTAAAAGTGATTTGTGGAAGGAGAACAGTTTGCTGTCTACTATTTTCTAAACTTTTTTTCTTTGATCCAGGCAAAAGCAGCTCCTCACTGGCTAAACCTTGACATTCCAGTGCCTACTCCTTGCTCGACTGTCCCACTTCTTCCTCTTCTTACTTAATATTTGTCAACCACTTGATGTCCTCATGTTTCTTTCAAATGCAGACTGAGCAACCTACTGGAATTGACCCATATTTATTTCCATTATAGAGTAACACACCACCTCTGAGACTCCTCTTTGATGAGTCAATAAACATCTCCTTGCATAGGATTATAACTACGTAATTCCTAACTAGTTCATTAAGTCATTTATATTACTGCCAAAAAACAGAATCATACTGAGAAAAGTAGGGCACTAGTTCTTTTCCTCTGTATCTGCACCATGAGAAAAAGAAAAATGACCCGTGTGCTATAAGATTTTTTTTACTTAAGTCTAGAACCTAGGAGTTCGGCCGATTACTTTTGTTAATTTAAATCAGAGCATTGAGTTTGTGGTTATAAATCAGTTGAGGGCTGTAATCGATGTCTCCACGCGTGTAGACTTCAATTTCATCTTCAGAAGCTTCACTTTCAGCACCCTCTGCTACCACATTCTCCACTATAAGTAGAAGGCAATGGATTCGGCAAGTATCTCCATGTTGGACTGGTCTAATGGCAGATGGAATATTAGGATGCATAAACATTCTTACTCTTTGCACTGTGTCCCTTTACACTAAGTAAGGGAAAGTACTAGCAGTTATCTCAGTGTTTTTAGGCTCCACTCAATCATGGAAATTGCATAGCTTTTATTTTACCATTTTTCAACAATCTCAATGCTTCAACAGAGGCAAACAAACAATGTGGAGCCCAATGTCACAGAGTTTACTCCAAAATAAGCAAAACACTTCTTTTTTTTTTACGAGTTCCGTAATATCTTGTCTTTGCTTGAGGATTACATAGCTTTCACAAATATAACAAAATAAGTTCTGATTGTTCAAAGTTGTAAATTGAAGACATTTTACTCATTTTTCATCAAAATTTGACACTATAACCTCAAAAATAAACTGAGCGCCCACTGATAAACACTTCTGCATGGGAATTTCAAGTTGAAGAATCAAATGACTGAAGGCAGTTTTGCCAACATCTGAATATTCAATTTACAAAATTCCCAGCATTTACTCCTAAAATAATAATACAACTCAAGACAAACTTAAGTAATTTGTGAAAATTCGGTATGTAACAGAAAAAAAACGAATGACATTTCTGAAAACAGTAAAAACCCGAGTCATAAAACAGCTATTAGTTTACAAACGTCGAGATCCATGCAGAGTGGTGTTATTTATTTTCAACAGCTGTCAGAGGGATAACTACCTATCCACAGTTTTCATGATATTGCCATTCTTAAGCTCTACTCCGATTGCCCACTTTCTACAGATATGAACTATATGGGAGAACAGACGATTACAAAACCTGCTCACTTTTTCACCTATCTGGGTTGCGCTATGAGACCCCCTGTTTTAGGACAAGATAAGAGATCCTAAAACTGCTTATTACTTCTTTCCCAAATGGAATTGAGCAGTAATGAGGACCATTGGGGATATTCTGATACCACGACGTCACCGCAAGAAGTCCTATCAGATCACCGAAAAACTTGAAACCATGATTAAAAAGCCAGCTACTGTGAAAGCCCATCCAGACATCACAACAGCGCAATGAATTGTAAACATCACAGGAAGTTCACTTGCACCGATTTTTGAATGCACTTCGCCAGAAACCACAGTTACATTTCTGCCTGCTCACTACAAAACAAGTTCTTCTTATAATATAAAGCTAAGCAGTTGAGAGTTCCGTATCAATCAAAGCACCAAGTTATACTCACATCCTTCTCAACACAGAAATCCACTATCCAAATTTCACTGGAACTTTTTCTACAGGAAGAAATTTGCTACAGCAAATGGAGGTATAGTGGAGAATGTGGCAATTACGCATTCAACTCCAGGCACTCAGCACAAGCTGGTTCAGCCGTATCAAATCTCCGCCTGTTTTGTGCCATCTCCGGAACCCTGGAACATAAATACTTGGCTTGCAGTGTAGATAGTCTGATCATTAACTGCCTAGCTCACTCTACACACCCCTAAGCGGGCCTACTGATACCTAATCCTCAAGATCAGTATCCCTTGCACAGAGAACAACTAACATGCGCATCTTTAAACATCCTCCACATTGCTGCCAAAGCCATCATCTACGAGTACAGTTTCTGACTCGCACTAGAAGTGGGGGTGATGTTCCAGCTACAGAAAGCTCAAAACAGGACTCCATGTGCAGGTTACGATAGAGCAGAATCCTACTAGAATTTCACTACCTTAGATCTAAAGAACCCCTCCCCCCCAGCTCGCTTCCGAGAATGCAATCAAGCCGGGCTATCAGTGAAGACGCCATAAGTTGTTTAAACACCGATTTGATTCTCCCTGTGAATAGAAAGAAGCTGTTTCGTGTAAAAATACACCGTGTTAATGTATTTCTCTGACTTACCTCTCGTAGAACCACTTATTATATTATAGTTTTCCATTTTAAATCGTTTTTCTTTTGTACCTTTAAAATATAAAGTTTATTGTTCGTTTGTAATAAAAAAATAAGTATTGAATTTTGATCTATTCTATTTCTTTTTGGATCATCCGATTTAACGAAAGATTTCAAATAGCCAGGGTGAGCGCCGAAGTCCGAGTACTTTGCAAGAAATAGTTCTGAAGCTAATGCAATACGCGGTGTACTGTGTAAAGTTTCCAGCCATAGCATTATACTGAATCCAGAACTGCGCCTCTAGTTTCCACCGGACATTAATCCCGGAAGTCATTGGAACATCTGTGAATTGTTTTTTTTTTTTTTTTTTTGTTTTTTTTTATGATCGTTTAAGTAATCATGTTTTTTCCGTTTGGTTAACTACTTATCCCGCTAATAAAACCCGGTTCAGATTCTATTCCCTATCTGAGAAGAGTGGAAGAAATGTTTTACGACTGCTCTCCACAGCAGTCATAAACAAAATGTGTCCATCCAAACTAGCTCCGCGAGCAGTGATCTCTGTTGTGACGAAGGTTCCGTGTACCAATTACTGGTTTGGTTTCTAGCCCAGGATTTCTTTATGTGAAATGAGAATAAAAAAACCCAAAAATATGAAGAAAACGAACGACCTTAAATGCGTCTTTCTGGTAGTAACCTCAAATGACAATGGATTCGAAAAGTACAAATGGCGTGCCAAGATACACTAAATAAATAAAAAATAAGAAACACTATGGGCGAGTGAGAGAAGCGGGAACGGTAGACATACTATCAAAACAGTGCTGGCATCAATTTTGCAGAGTGAAAACGCGAAGATTCCAATGGAAAAACCACTAACTCTTCCTCACTGCCACCAACTCGGCCACGAAGGCTATATCGTAGAAGAAAACTGATTAGAAAAAAAATCTACCTTTTTCGATGAAAAATTTCCAGCTATATCATCAACATCTATATAATATGATTCTTTAATTTGTTCAAGGGGAGCGTTTCCTATTGAAGTTCATTGAAACGCTCGTATTTATAAAAATTGGAGAACTATGTTTTGTCCTTGAAGTTTCTTTGCAACTCAGATTTCTTTTAATAAATAAAAGGTGCTCGCCTTTTCCTAAATACCTGTTTCTTACTATTCATCATTTATATCGGCAAAACGATTAAGCGTCTCGCTGTCTGTAGTTAATTTCCCCAGACACACTTGTTAACGTTAGCGTGAAGGGAAGCCAACATTAAAAAAAGTTGATTTTTTGCTGCAGAAATTAAACGGGAAATTTTTAGCTTCAACCTATCGCTTCAAGAGAAGCGTTACTTATAGCTAACAGAGAGAGAGAGAGATTCTTGGAGTTTAGATTTTTAAAAACTTACTTTTAAAGACTTCTGAATCTTAACTGACAACCTGAACTTTTAAATTTTTATTCTTTCAAGTACTTGGCTAAGTGGACAATTAACCTTAATGGCACTCACAGATATGCATCGTCAGTAAAAAGTAATCCACCAAAGAAACATTGCTCTGTCTCTCCATTCTATACTGTAATCTTCCCCTGGTTCCATTTGTTAATGATCATCTTTTTCTTTTCAGACAGAAGCAGATCCTGATCACCGGGCGAAAAGATCATCAATAATGGGACAATAGATACTGTTGCAAATGACCCGCGAAAAGAGGTGCTGCAAGTGAAAGACGCAGACGAACGCAATGGACTTGTGCAGCGAGGTCACCGATGGTGATCACGATAGCGTTCAGCTGGATTTGTGCAATGACAGTGTGCACGTGTCAAACGAAGAAGCCCCATATTCTGTGTGGGCATCCGTAGCATTGTTAATATTCCTAGGTACGATAATTGTCGCCACAGCTGTGGGCAATGTGCTGGTGTGCCTCTCTGTGTGGCTAGTAAGGAAACTAAGGAGGCCTTCGAATTTTCTTCTGGTATCCCTTGCGGTGTCCGATCTGTGCGTGTCCTTGTTAGTCATGCCGTTCGCCTTGCACTACGAACTGGTTGGGGACTGGCAGCTCGGCGCCACTCTTTGTGATATGTGGGTGGCTTTTGATATCACGTGTTGTACTGCGTCTATCTTGAACTTGTGCATGATAAGCGTCGACCGTTATCTGGCAATTACGAAGCCTCTTACTTACGGCGTGAGAAGACGGTATCGCCAAACGTGGCTGTGCATAGGTATCACGTGGATTATGTCCGGCTTGATCAGCGTGCCTCCCTTACTTATCCTTGGAAATGAACACGGAACTCCAGCAAGACCAACTTGCGATATCAGTCAGAACTTTGGCTACCAGTTGTACGCCACGCTCGGATCCTTTTACATCCCCATGCTCGTGATGGTGATCATGTACTGCAAGATCTACTTCGCAGCTAAAAGAGTGGTGGAATCTGATAAAAGGGGAAGACTTAATGGTAAGAAGGGAACCTTTTCCGTCTCCTGGGAACAGCGAGCGGATAAACTAGAGGTGTACATACGCGTGACACCTTCAGGGGTGTGCTCACCGTCGGATCAGCTGCCCCTCCGTCCTAATAATGTTGCACAATTGGACTCTGCCACCGAGGCCGAAGCTGACAAGAGGAATTGTGTGTGTACTGCGGATGTGTACAAGGTGAGCGGAAAGGCAGTGACTTCACTTCAGCCACGCCGGAAGAAAGGCAACACCCGCTCATCACTGATCAAAGACAGAAAGGCCTCAATCACACTGGGCATCATCGTCAGTGCGTTCATCATCTGCTGGCTTCCGTTCTTCGTAGTGGCGCTGTTGAGGTCGTTGTTGAGAAATCTTTTTGTACCCCACACAATAAGGAGCTGCGTATTGTGGCTTGGCTACACGAACTCCATGCTGAATCCCATTATTTATGTTACTTTTCACCAGGATTTCCGACGTTCTTTCAAGGAGATGTTGTGTCTTCGATGCTCGACAGTGAATGAAACCTTCCGTGAAGAAGCCTTCCGGTCACAGTATGGAAATCCATGTCCATTAGTAACACCTTGTGAAGACTTCAATGATGGACCCCTGGCATCCCCTAAAGATTTCGTGTGCTTCAACGAGCAGAAGCATGCAAAGGAACAAATCAGCGAGGGATGCTACTGATGACACTGGTAATGAAATTATTTTTGTACGTTGACACTCAGTGGATATGCGCAAGCCTTCCTGGATGATGCACTTCTGGAAAGGTAGGTCGCATGCCATTTTAAAGATGATTTCTATGGACAAGACCTCACTCTGTCTACCGCAACTACATGTTTGCTATCTTGGCAACCCCCTTCACAAACACAACACCGTGAATGCCAAATCCACTGTGACCTTTTAGCTGTTTCCACTCCAGTTCTTTCAGGAAAAAAAGCACGATCTATTTTTCTCTCGTCATATGTTTGTTAGGTTTCTATCGAGTCAGTGGTCTATGTAATGTGCAATAAAGATTATTCTGGAAATTATTTCACCTCGTTTAATTACTGATTATCCTAAGGACCAATTTACTGATTATTCGTGAGCACACTGAAATCAAAGCTATTTCGATTGTTCAACAAGTTACTCTCGGGAAGTCAAACAGAACAGTAACTGCGATGATTTCACATAAGTTACATTAAATTATGAATATCGTTATGCAAATAAAATATAAGATGATTGTATCTTTAAAACAATTTGGTATTATTAGATTATTCACTTTTCAGAATTTAATCAAGGGAGGTGTGAGTTTAACGAGTTCCAGCTTCTTCCTAGTTGTTCAGTATTTTTTTGTCATCATAGCAACTCGTGATTTTCTTTGAACAATTTAAGTAGTAAACCTTCCCATTTTAACTGTTCTTTGAGCTTTATTCTGCACCTGTCACAATTCTGACTCGCACTAGCGCGAGATCGCACTCTTTGTAATACAAAGAACACACGTAGAAGTGTTCTTTGTTTTCCACACGATCATCGCTGATATGAGTAATATGAATATTCATAATAATGGTTATCCGCCAGATAATTATTATTATGAAGATAGAAGAGATAATACGTGGTTAAACCGAAAAGTTAAATAACAGTTACAATTTCTGAACATCAGCATATGCTCATATTACATCTCGCTTAATTTTGATCTTCTAAAATCTCTTTATTTCTTCTGTAGAAAATTCTTTAATGTTTTCGAGGATTTTATTCGGTTTAATTCCCAATTTCAAATCGAATGAATAATACAGACAATATAAAGAAAACATTTCGTTATCTATCAAAATAAATATAAAGAAAATATTTTCTATTTTCTGGAATATAGTTATAATGCAGAGGGACTGACATAATGAAGTTTACAATAAAAATAAAATATGAAGTTACATTAAAAATACGGAAAAAAAAACACTTAAAAAACTGCAGTTCGTTTCTATTTAGCCTGATCAGTGGGATATGAACAAAAGCATTTGTCGCTTATACAAAAGCATATTAAAAATGAAGACAATGAAGAAAAAGACATTAAGATATTAAGTTCTTTCTTGTTTTTTTTAATGACGTTCTTGCACAAACAAATGCTTTTGTTAGTACTGTATTATATTAAATACAACGCAGGCAGTACGACTAATGAGCCGAGTATTTTGCTTCGTTTTTATTAGGGATAATTAATTATTTTTTAAACGTAACTTGTATTTTGCTATGGTATCTCGCTCTCCGTGCATTACATAAATAGTTTATTTAAAGCAGAGTGACTTATTGCCTTAAATAATGTTTTCTTGCGTAATGAGTAACGTTTCCTTCTATAAAAGGGATGGGGAGGGCTTACAAAATATAGGAAAACAATCTCATCAAAAAGTTGCCACTCATTTAAGAAATGAAGTTTAGCGAGAAACCCGTTATAAACCTGATTGTAGACAGAAGCGCTTTAAGCCAATCTTCTCCCGAATCTAAATATGCCTCCCTGGGGAACTGCGTCCCACAGGTAAAACCACCAGAGATTTAACACATTCCCTTATGCAGTAACAAGGATTTGAAACGTGGAGAGTGACTACGGATGGGGTTTGTGAATTTTAAGCTCTTATTCAGCCAATCGTTAACACACTTTTCTACTAAGATAACGCACAATAGACAAACTGAACTAGTGCACGTAGTCCGCGTCCAGAGTAATTGACGAGTGAAAAAAACTCCTACAAACTATTCCCTATACGTTGGCCTTTAGCTTGATTTTGCCGTTCTTAGTAAATAACGATTTTGGCTAAATTTGTTAAGGAATTTGTCTATTATAATTAATGTGCTGAATTTTATTTATCAGGCCATGTTTATCTATTCGTATTATGCACGCACCAACACTTTTTTCTTTCATATGATCGAGTTACACTAGTTGATTTATAGATCAACTTTATTATTATGATTTTTTTTTTAATGGCAAACGCTTACTTCCAGAGCTACACGTAACAGTTCAGGGATGCGTCCTTTGAGTGTAAATGTCAGTAGTGTTAGACTCTTCATCCGAATGAAAGCCCTTGTAAAATGTAAAACGTTACTTCAAACTACTATGGCTGCCTTCAGAACAGCATCTGCCTATGGGTATGAAGCGCCTGCACGTCACTCAACTCTTCCTTAGAGGAAGAAAGAAAGTGCACTTCAAAAGGTGACATTTTCGGCGCGTTCTACTTCCTTAACTCAACTGCTAACTTTGCTTTAAATGCCCTAGATTGCAGATTACACCATTTGTCCCTTCAATCAAAAAGAACATTTAGTACATTCCTCTAGGGCTATTTTCGAAATTACTCAAGAATAGTTTGGATTGGCCACCAGCATATTGAAAAGTTTATACTGAAGTAATATAATTTGTTACTTTTAATGCAGTACACTGGAAGTTCCTCCAAATTCGGAATAATTCATATTGCAGTTTGCAACTAATAACTCCTGGAAAAATATCTTCGAAACTTAAGAAACATTTATTTATCGAAAGTTGTAGAAGACCAAATTTATTTTGAGTAACTTTAAGACTTTTCCCCAGCTTGATGCTTTTTGGACAGTCGCGTGATGAATATTGAACCATCTATATCACTATGAATAGCGTGGCAGTTTACGATAACTGTTGGGTGTGGAAATAGATCACCTCAATGTGAAAGTCCGATGTGTTTTGATGATGGATGTTTTGAATTCCTTTTCTTTGCCGAATCTTCAACAAAATGAAACATCAATTTATCATATGGGACAATGCGATTACATATGGTATATATAATATTAACACCTATCAGGGCAATTACTAAGATTTTACATCAAATTAACGCTTAATTATTGGTTAAATGAATTTAAAGCATTTGAATCATCATCAGACATGTTTACCACAAGAACATGCGAGTCTACATAACTGCAAGAATTTCCGCGCACAATTTTATTGAGGGAATTATCGCAAGTGTTGAGTCAAAAGGATTGGCGG
This sequence comes from Mastigoproctus giganteus, assembly GCF_048544385.1. Classification (NCBI taxonomy): domain Eukaryota; kingdom Metazoa; phylum Arthropoda; class Arachnida; order Uropygi; family Thelyphonidae; genus Mastigoproctus; species Mastigoproctus giganteus. Next base: position 160,187,927 of record NC_143579.1, read on the forward strand.
GCTTAAAGCGCGATTCACGAGTTTTGTTGCTTTATAAGTTTTTTTAATGCATTATGATGTCTAAAATTGAATTGCTAAGCCTGAATGCGCAACTTTCGCTCATGATGTACTGCGTGCAAAAATTTCATCAATAAGGTGATCCAATTCCTATAATAAAAGTAGCTTTCTTGGAAACTGTTGACTAAAGGAGGCTTTTATAGCTAAGTAAAAAACTTTCAGGATGTTACTACAAAATTGATCGATAACTGAGAATAAAATATCTGACATACGTCTCCCACTGGTTCTTAGAAATCATTACTGACAGCGCATGTCAATGAAATTATAGGTCACTTGCGCATCGCTACGGTGTAAAAAGAATAAATTTACACTCTACGATCACAGCTTCATTCTATTTGCGTTTTTCGATTCAGGTTTTCTCGCTTCCGAAATACTGGCACCAGGGTGTGTTTTTTTTTTTTTTTTAACTGCATAAAGAATAGTCAACATTTTGAATATCGATATGACCTCTGTTTAAGAAGCTTACCTTATTTAATAAGGTTAGAACTTACTTGTGATACTCTCGCAAGGAAATATAATCCCTCCAATTCCTATAGGGGAACTGTTTAGTTTACGAAATGATAAAAAAATTCGGAGACAAAGCAGGTTAATTATAACTTGATTAATAATTATTCTGCTTCGTGAGAGTACTCAAATTGTTTTGGGAAAGCAGGATTTAAATCGCAAATTCAGCTCACAGGGATTAATTTAGTGTCTCAGAAAGTGAACATGTGCAAATTAACATATTTGTTCAGAAACTTATTAAACTAATACCAAAATTGTATGCGATTTGCTCATTCAAAGCCAATATTCAAAACATGTTAATTTTAGAGGCGATTTGGCTTTAGCTGACATTGCTGAATCCAAACAGACCACGATGGAAGGTAATTGGCCAGGCTTTAAGTGTTGGGGGACCGTATTAGCACAGCAGTTTAATCTCTTGGCGCTCGCTTGTAAAAATCTGGGTTTGAGTCATACACTCACTAGCCAAAAACCTTTATTCGATATTTAGTAGGTAACCTTATGCCAAAATTGCAGCCCACACACGTGGTGGAATGGATCCTACCAAGTGTTAGAAAGCCTAGCTCCAGATTTGATCATTCTTACATCAGTACATTTTCCAGCTGCTATACTATAGTCAGTAGAGAACTGTGAATCCGAAGCGTCCTTTTTAGCGTATCACAGACAATCCCAATTGAATTCAGATCGGAATTCAATTGGGATTGTCTGTGACATCTTGGGATGTTTCTCTAACCATTCAGATAAAAATTTCGCACGGTAGAAGGTTGTGTTATCGTCTTCAAAGAATCCATCACAATCGGGTAAAAATGAAGTATTCCAGAGCGAAGTTGGTCCAATATGGCAGAAAGATATTATTGAAAGCAGAAAGTAATACGACCTTCTAACGTCAAGAACGAAACCAGTCCGTACCTTATACTATGTTACCATCTCCAGCCGCTTGAGTGTGTAGTCTAGATGCACGGCTTAATCTATAATTGTCAATTTGACAATCATAGATGAGGAATTTCTGAATTTTGACTCGCTTGGGTTTGATTTAACCACACTTAAATCGATATTCAGACCACGTGATCTTTTTCCACTATTCCAAAGAGCAATAATGGAGCCAATCAAAGAGCAAAAACATTCCACTGGCCGCAACGCTGCAGTGTAACGTTGTTTTTTTTTATTTTATTTATTTATTTTTTTTTTTTTTTTTTTTTTTTTTTTACAGAAAAGTAGCTTTCTGTAAGACAACAAATAACGGATAACAAATCCCACATTCTTTAATTCCTGCCTCATAGTTAGGCTTGAAATGGGCATTTCTTTGCCTAAATTGAAATTTTCAGTCATTTTTTGCGCACTTGATCACCTATTCAGACATACAATTCACTTTAAGTTTCAGCGGTCTCGTTCTTGGAGGATCGACTTTCTGGAGCATTTCCTTCTTTTTGAGCTTCATTTCGTCTTCCACTCGTATACTTTGGGATGGTTGCTTTCGACACGAGTGTTTTCCTTTGTTTTCTGAATTGTGACTTCTGCCAAACGTGCTCCAAAATAAAAACACCTTTCCGAAAATAAAAATCACCTGTCTTTCCTCTGACGAGATCGACTAACGTTTTGATTTGATTTTTAATGCGCCAAGGGCGACTAAGGCCATGACGCGCAAAGTCCAATCGACTAAGGAGCTGCAGGAAAAAAAGGGCAGTATTTATATGATACCAAGGAATATGCGATCATACCATGTGAAAAATTACATTTGCATACCGCAACGTTGACCGAATTGCAACAGGTTTCTCATTTTTTCGCTGTAGTTATAGTCAATCAGCAAGTCAGAAATATCTCCGTCACATACAAGGAATTTCTGGCTGCCTTTTGACTCTGTCCGATTTGATTTAGCCGCTCTCAAGCGGTGGATTCCCCGGAGATTTATTTCTATATATATCCCCTCCTTGTAAATATATAAACCTGCATCGAACACAAGCCTACAGTTCGCGAAGTACAGTACTGGATAAACACTACACGAGCATGCTATTTGAATATTTTCCTTCCAGTTCTGTTTCCAGCAAATTGTTATTAATTTTATCCTAACCTCACAGCATTAACATTCTCTCGCATAAAACCAATGATACCAAATTTTATAACATTGCACACAATTACACTTTCTATTTTTTGTGGAAAACTGCTTTGGCACTAGTGGAAAATGGACATTCCGAATTTACTCTAGTTGATGGAGCCTTTCTGTGTATCTATCGCGCGAGACGTGTAAACGATAAGCTTAACGGAATTCAGTAATCCGATTAAATTTCATATTTGTGTAGTAAATCAGCTACATGATACTTAATGCGTTCACGGTGTGAATAGTTCAAGATGCACATGTGGCTCTAAATGCGGTCACACAGCGATTAATCACGTTCCAGACGAACAGCGTCAGCCTCCCAGAAAATCCGTGTTGACAAAACTTAAATTTTACGAGACTCGCCCTCTAATTTTATATTCGTACGTTCCGGATCCGATTTAAATACAGTGCGTAATATATTCGGATGAAAATAAAAATAGATTATGAGAGAGAGATACCGCGTACGCGACCTGCTAGTCAACACAGGAACACTAATTTAATAGGACTATGAAAGGATCAGTTGATTAACGTGTCTCGTACTTGCTATATCAATGGGCTAATCAGTCTATAGAAGTTTTGAGACAAGAGCACTGATATTTTCTGTATTTAAGGTTTTTCTAATGTTTGGTAGTTTAATATAGGATAACGTGGCGGTTTTTTTCCTGTGTTTTTGTCATGATTAGGTTTCATTCGTAATAAGTTTGATCTACAAGTTGTAAAACTTGTAAGCAGCGAAACAATATTCATTATCATTCTGATTGCATTCTTTATATATTTATGAAATTATTTTGTAAACGCAAATTAAGTGTTATCAGCATGCTTCACTTCGGTATCATGGTTTTCGTACCACATGAGAGTGAAAACTCGTATCGAATAAATAATCTTCTTTTAGAGATTATTTATTTATTCCTATCGAATAAATAAATAATTTCGAAAAGCGATACCACACTCCAAAAATTCCTGTCTACTGAATAATGAATGATAATATTACCTAAAAAAAATCAGGAATTCTCAATTTTCCCGAACATTTTTTTAATATTTCTTAGAGAATATTTGACTTAAGGTCAAAATGGAAATGGTCCGTACTTTATTGTCCATACTTTAAAAAATTGCCAGTACACATCTCAATTACATTTTCATTCATGGTAACAATCAAATTCATTATAATCAACGTGTGGTTCTAAGCTTTCATCAAGGATCCATTCTATTAGCAGATAGCGAAAAAAAAGTTAGTGTAATCATCTTTTGGATATTATAATAATAATGGTTGGCAGTAGTCAGCAAGTGCACACATGTCCTAGCGAGTCTTCTCGACTAACTGGTATGGGTTCGAAATCAGTCTCAACGGGATGAACTATTATTCGAGTTTTTCACATATGACTGAGTTAGTCGGTCTGAGATTGCGCGATTCTGCTCACCCCATGAACTGAAGGTTTCCGTCACGCTACACATGTAACTTAGACGATATATTGATCCCTCATACCTGTAACTGCCTTGACGATTCTTCTAAATTGAAGAACCAAATCAAAATCCCAGTTAGTTTATTTATTTACCATAAACAGTTTCCTTATTCTACCACCTCTTTTGTAACCCATTTCTGCACGTTAGTCAGCGTTCACGCTATTGTTTTCAATTGCTATTGATGGATTTTTGGCGCATCAATGACTCTGACCATATTGCACCGTTGTAAACTATAAACAGGTGAGATTTGCATGTTGTGCCAGCTGATAAACTCGGAATAACACATGGGAAACGTTACTCCTCCACCAGATATAGACTTTGAAGGGGATAATTCGTCAATATTCACCCTATTTTAGGAACAAGATGAACACTTCAACTTCAGAATGCAGTAAGCTCTTTAAATAGAATTTTATATTAAAATGCCCGATCTGCAATACATATTTATCAAAATTAACACGGAACTTAAAGCTGTTAGGGTTTGTGCGGGAAGTATCTGCCTTCCTTGTGATGACATGCATTTGCTGTTCAGTGCGGTTTATGCAACTCTAAGAAGAAAACAAATAGCGTAGCTGCTATTTTCAATCAATTTCTTCAGAATGTTTCTTGTCATAGCAACCACCCGTTATTATACTTCATATTACGGAGCCACTAATAAATGTTGTACTGCCCAAAATACCGCTGCTATCACACAATGAAACTGCCTTCTGCCACCTGACTAAACTACCTTACTCCATATTTAAGATGTTATGTTGCTAGAGTTCTCGGAAGTATACAAAAATACACGGTTGATCAATGGGTTGCGTTAAAAATGAATAACCCTGCTTTATCTTCCACGGAAAAAATCAAAATGCATCAGAGGAACAGAAGAAAGACATTGACAAGAGACATGTACAATCATTTTTTTTTTCCTCACACAAACAGAACTAATAATATTCCTTTGCGCAGTGTGCAATGCTTTTTTTTTTATTCCTTTCATAAAGAGGAAGGGTTCATAATCTTGAGGGTACTTATTAAAACTCTAAAACTTTAATTAAAGTTTTGTAGATAAAATCATTCACAGATGACAAGCAAGTTCCAGAAGTAATGAAGTTTATTTGATAACTTCGTCTGGTAAACATACAGAGCGAATTTACCAGATGAATGAACAGCGCATGAAATTGAAGCAAGTAAACCAGCGCAGATTGCATTCATTTCAAAGGAGTGCTCTCACACACACATACACAAAAGAAGGGATAGAGATCTCCGCAAAACCAGTTGCCGACAGCTGTTATCAGACTTAAGTTTGCACGAATTTGCATTTTCTGTTTCTGGAAGCGGTAAATTAAAAAAAAAGAGACAGAATCAATTATAGATGCTGGAAAACAAAAATATCACTGAATAAAAATAGCTTTTTGCACCGATGCCATTCCATTATTATTTAGTTGTGTGATGAATGTATAATACACGTTTAAAGTGCAAAATTAAGCGGATAATAAGGCATATCTTACGCCAAGACAAAAGATGTATCCTGCTAGTGTGGATATATCTGCCAGAGAGCTGTTGTCACCCAAGTGCAACACGACTACAAGCTGTAATCCGAAAGCTAGCATCAATTTGGGTAACTCAGTCGGAACTGGGACTTAAATATTTGCCTTATCTTATTCCAGATCAGATCATTCTTGTGTCTTTGCTTCTATCACTTTGGCTAGCAAATAAAATCCAGAAATCTTTCTGGCTTTTGCGAGGTATATAACCGGCCTTGGTTTTTGCTTTATATTTTAAGAGTTTGGTAGCAGTTGTCCAATGTCGCAGGCATCCAGTGAATTCAATGGATGCCTGCGGTATTGCAATACGTATTTGCTTCAGAGGTTATTTTGTTCGGGATGTCAAGTGACAGCCCTGTTACCAATTTTTCACCTAAAATAGCAGAAAATGAGTATTTTGACTAGTTTGTTTAACCAAATTTCAATTTTTCAATTTCTTAGTTTGAAATAATTTCTTCATTTTTACTCAATTAGATAACGATAGTTGTTATAGGGATGATTTGAAACAGAGTTCTCATAAATGGGGAAATTGAACTAGCGAGCAGAAGTTGGGATCAACTGGAGTGGTACCTATCGATAAACGTACTTGGGTGTTAGTAATTGTATTTAAAATATTAACTTTCTGCTGCGTAGGAGTTTTTCAATGCTCTTGTCTGAATGGGGAGATCTTCATTTTGCATCGTCACATAGCGGATAATGCAAAATGAAATTTCCCATCGCATGAAATCCAAACTGATTGTGTTTGGAGGGAATATTAGAATCGACCAAAATGGCTGTTCCTCCCCTCCATGCGCAGATGGTTGGCTGTAGTAGAGTTTTAGGCACCTTCAGCAACTTAAGCCCTACTGCACCGTATATATAATGTCTGTAAACTGCGTGTGTTCTGCGGTCGGTTTCTGGAGAGGAACCGTTCTTCTCACGCCTGAGACAGACTTACTCAGCCACTTTTGAAAATAGACCCATAAACATTCCTCACGTCATTGACGAGATTCAAACTCAGGTCTTTTCCACTGTGTGTGTGTGTGTGTGTTGGATTTTTGGCAGAAATGATTTCTGCCTAAATTTTTGATTATTAAAGCATTGTAAGCTGTATTTTATTTATAAGAAATATTTGATTATTATTTGTCTTCGAAGGTAAAATAAATTGATTAATTAATTGATAATTAAAAGATGTTGAATTAAATATCAGTTACTAAGAATACGCTGCATCAATAATATTAAGAATACATTGCATTGCCTGGGCACATGCGATGTAAAAGAAAATTTAAACAAGTTTACTTGTTTAAATTTAAGTAAACTTGTACACAAGTTTAACTTGATTTACAATATAAGAAAAGAGGCACCACTTCAAGGCAGATCAATGCAGAAATTGAAATATTGATTTTTCAGTGGACCGTCTGGGGATGCCGTTGTACCTCCAGTGACTGTAGCAACATTCCAGCTTTGACTCGTTAGAAACGAGTACAGATCTCCAGTGTAGTCAACCTAAAGTGACTAATCTCGTTTTTAAATCGGATAACATCAAACATTAGGAGAATCCGTTATCCATTAAAAACTGAAGGCACTGCTTTGACCAGTCTTAGGATTATTTGGTGAAATCATGGAACTTTTTCTTCTGATTTACCATTCAGCTGCACCTCTAAATGCGATGCGCTGGTTCACAGCTCGACAACGTTGCTAATAAGGCGACCCAGTTTGATGATGAAACCAAGAGTTCCGAAGAAGTTACAGCAGTCTTGGGTTTTTAATGGATAACCGATTCGCTTAACAGGTGATGCACTTAAATTAAAAATAATGCTCTTCACTTGAGTTGACTACTTAAGTATATGTAGCTGTTTCTAAAGAGAAAAAGCCCGAATGCTTTTACTGTCACTGGATGGACAACAACGCCCCGAGATTTAAACTTGTAAAACATACCGCATTAAGAAACTATTTCATTTATTTAATTTAAAAATTAAGTAAAATGCCCACAAAATTTCAGTGAACTAAAATCAAACTTTGGGATAGGGTAAAAAAAAAAAAAAAAAAAACGAATATTTTAGCTTATTCTTTCCAAAGTTCCAAATTCCGAACTCGCAGCAATTAAACTTGTGAAGAGTCCGTCGAAGAGGATATGTAACTGTTTTCTGCAATTAAGACTGATTGATTGATTTAATACTTCGAAGCAGCGGCAGCTTGAACCAAACATGCCTCTCGCAATGACGTTACCCCATTCCTTGCATTCCAAAAATGCCAACAAGCTACTCTTAAATGTTATCGTCCATACGATCGTCCCAAAAGTGTCACGCTCGTAGAGCCGCTTACAATGGAACTTGCTGATATAAACTAATGGTTCAAAGTTTATTCCCTTTAGGATTTTTTCTTGTTAAAGGATAACGAAAGGAAGTGTACAAGAAAAGAATAACAAACATACAAAACATCGTAAAACGTAAACCAAAATAAATGACCACTTTCAATTAATGCTTTAAAGAATACGAGAATGCAATACATGCATACACTCCAATTTCAAATAATATCTGAACCTTAAGTAAATAATCTTTATTCCCATCAAAACCAGGTTGTCGGGGGTTTTACACATTATATGGATTTGGTTTGGTTTTTATCGGCGCATTAGCAACTAAGGCTATAATGCGCCAAGACCAGGTCATATAAAATAAAATTAGGCTTTCAGTGACCTAATTAGTTAGGTCACCATGTCAAGATATATAATAACAAATGTATAAAAGATAAATCAATAAAGAAATAACAATAAAAGGTATATTTTAGATAATACGAACAAAAACCTTTATTGATTTTAAAAAGTTAAAAACAGCAGCCACATTGTCATTGTCGGATAAAATCTGACTGAATGTATAAGGCTCAGTCAGATGATTAAAAGCGGTAAAATATAAATCACGTTCGTGTCGAAAACGTGGACACTCGGTTAAAATGTAACGTATACTTAAATAGGTGTCACAGTTCTCACACATAGGACAGTCATCAGCCCTCAGCAGAAATGCATGTGTAAGATGACTGTGTCCTATGCGGAGACGAGTTTGAACAACTTCCTCTTTGCGATTCCTGCACAGACTAGACTGCCAGTGTCGGATTACAGGCTTTATCTGATACAGCTTGTTTGTGACTTGCAAAAAATCAGTGTCATCGGATTGGTGGGCAGCATAGAGTTGTTGGTAGGCAGACGATGGAGTTATGGCCTTATCCCAACTTTTAATGGAGAAATCACATGATGGTAAGCGAGCATGCCAGGGTGGAAGTAGATGCCTTGGTGACTGGGCAACATTGTCTACCGTGATATTGAGCTCTCTGAGCAGCTCTTGGACATGGATGCCAAAGGATCGGTTAGCAGTCTGACTGGTTTTATAAAGAGTTTCCCATCGTGGCTCAAAAACGGAAGTCCAAGTTGGGTTGTCTGGCAGGAATTTTAGTTTAAAGGTATATTTTAGCGACACTTGCTTTCGTCTGAGCAATAGTGGTGGTTCACCTGCTTCGACGTATAAACTCTGGACAAGGATGTTCTGAATGCTCCGGTAGAAGTACGGATGGCTTGGTGAAGTGGGTCTAGCCACCATAGTACGCTATTTCTAGCCAACGCATTCACTTGGGACCCATAGTCTAATTTTGAACGAACAAGCGTACGATAAAGGCGGAGTAAAGTGCATTGGTCTGCCCCCCATTTATTTGAGTAGATGGCACGAAGGAGATTCAATCCCCTCGTGCACTTTGTTCGCAATTGAAGGATATGTGGAAAAAATGTCAACTTCTTATCTAATGCGAGACCCAAGAACTTTGTCTCAGGTGCTACTGGAATGATGGGTTGTCCGAGTTTGAGTTCTGGTTCAGGGTGAAGGTTCTGTTTGCGACAAAAGTGTACGCAGACGGTCTTCTGAGGTCTGAAACAATTAGCCATTGCCCAAGATTTGACATAGTCAACGGCATGCTGCAATTGTTCAATAACCCTCATGTTGCATGACTGACAGAAGATGGTAAAATCATCAAGGAAGAGGGCGCTGTTTACAGTTGGAGGAAGTTGTTCAGTAATCGAATTAACTTTGATAGCGAAAAGCGTAACACTTAACACTGACACTTGGGAGACTCCTTCCTCTTGACAAAAAGATTGAGAGAAAACAGAGCAGACACGAACTTGGAATGGCAGGTTCAATAAGAAATTTTTTAATGAAGAGGGCTAGACGGCCCCTCAGACCCAGATAATAGATATCCTATAAAATTCCAAATCTCCAAGCCGTGTCATACGCTTTTTCGATATCAAAGTAAATCGATACCAGGCGCTCGCGTTTTAGGAAAGCATCTCGGATAGATGTTTCCAGTCTTATAAGATGGTCAAGTGTTGACCTTTTCCTTCGGAAACCACATTGAAATTTGGAAAGAGGGTCATTCGCTTCTAAATACCACATGAGATGGGCATTCAACCATCCTTTTCAGGATCTTGCACAAGCAGCTTGTCAAGAGCAATTGGACGGTAATTACTCGGAAATTTTGGATCTTTTCCTGGCTTTAGGAAGGCAAGCACGATTGCCTTATGCCAGGAGTCCGGAAATTCATCTTCAAGATAAACTCTGTTGTACAAACAGAGCAACTGATCCAGAGATTCAGACGAAGAATGTTTAATCATCTCATAATGAATGTGAACTGGTCTTACGGTACTAGATTGGACAGTGATAGTGCCGCTTTCATTTCCCATTCTGTGAAGGGTTGATTATATTCTTCACAGTTCTTTGAGGGCAACTTCAAATGTTGCCCTTCAGCATTTTGTTTGAGTGCCAGAAACTCAGGGTGGTAAGATGTTTTGGCAGACACGTTAGCAAATATCTACCCAGGAGTGTTTGCAATTGTAGTTGGGTCTGCAATTGCACCTCCATTATACTCCAGGATCGATGAAGGGTGTGATGTGTATTTCCCCTTCATTTTCCAGACTTTATCCCAGACAAGCTTAGATGATGAAGCCTGGTTGATAGAAGATGAAGTGGATCCAAGATTCCTTCTGACTGTGACGTCTTACGTAACGTGCGCATTTCAATGCTATTAAGTTAACTGCGGTGGGGTACCGGCGAAAAATACCCCACGCCTTGTTTTGAGACTTTCTTGCTGCAGCACAATTAAAATTCCACCATGGCGTTGGGAATGGTGGAAACCGAGTCAGTCTTTGGAATTGCAATTGCCGCTGCTTGGACAACAATGTCTGTGATGTACTTTACCGCGTCAATCGGTTCCTTGCTGACTGTATGGGTTTCAAATGATGCCAGATCTTTGAAGGCATTCCAGTCAGCGTGAACGATCTTCCACCGTGGCATCCTAGCGGGTGGCATGGTCTCCCTTTGCAAAGAGTGGATATCACGGGGAAGTGATCACTGCCATAAATGTTGTCTTGAACCTCCTATGTACACACAGGGAGAAAGGGCGAGCTTATAGAGAGATCGATCGCGGTAAATGTACGGGTAGGCATGTGGCAAAAGATGTTAAGTCCAACATTTAGCAGGGCCAGGTCATTGTTTTCGAGCATGCGCTCTATAGTCCGATCCCTTCCATTGATGTCGGCACTACCCCACAGAGTATTGTGTCCATTAAAATCTCCCAGTAACAAAAAGGGGAGAAGAAAGTGTTTAATGAGATCATCTCGGTCTGCCTGAGGGATATATCGTTCCCAGGTGGCAAATAAATGGAGCACACAGTTAAGATAACCCTTACGGTAACTTGAATTTCTACAGCTTCTATGTTGGCAGTAAGTGGTGTAGCTTGAAATGGGGTGTGGTTACCCGCAAGGATGGCAACCCTCAGTGGGCAGGTCCATCCCATCTGTCTTTCCGGATAACTGAAAAGTTACACAAGTATGGGTGCTCATTTGTCTTTAAATACGTCTCCTGTAAGCAAAAGCAAGTAGGCTCAGTCTTACTCAGGAGCCCCTTCATATCGTCACTATTTCGACCGAATCCACGACAATTCCATTGTAGAAATTTAAACTTACCCATTATTTGGATTTGTTGGGTCCATCAGGTGGTTTCCGAAGGGCTGAGGGCTTCGTTTTCTCAGTCCTGGCTTTAGCTTTATTTGGAAAGACAGGACGTTGGCCTGTATCCATATCTTCTTCTGCAAAGATTTCCAGGACTGGGTCATGCGATTCCTCCTTATCCTCGACATCCATTGATTCTTGTATTGCAGGTGTCTCTTCCGATATTTGTACTATTTATTTACCACTTGGTTTTGGTAGTGGTGGAGCATTAAGAGGTACGGAAATAGGAGTGGCAGCTGACTGTTTTTTCGGTGGGCTTTTGTGAACGCAATAAATAGCATGCAATCGCAATAAATGACTCTTTTGGCGGTACATTCATCTCAGTTTGTGTATCGATGATGCACTTTGCAGAAACCTTCTGGGCGTATGAAGGCTTCCCACTATTTACTAGTTGAATGCATTTTCTGGCCTTCTGATAGGATATGTTCAGCTCGCTTTTTATTTTCTGAATTCCGTTTTAGTCCTTCCACTGCTGGCATGCTATAGAGTTTGCAGGGTGCTGTCCTTGGCAATTTACACAGATTGGTTTGGAAGTTGAACATTCCTTGCTCTCTCGTGGTCTTTCTTACCACATCGAGGGCAGGCAGAATTACCACGACAAGTTGTTTGTGAGTGGCCATATTTTTGACATTTAAAACACCTCAGTGGGTTTGGGATGTAAATACTCACTGGCCAGTTTAAGTAGCCTGCCGTGATGAAACCTGAAGGCCGTGGGGTGTTGAATGTTAGGATGAGAACTCGGGTAGGGACGAGATTCCTATCCTTCCGCATTGATATTCTCTTGACAGCCATCACTCCTTGGTCTTTTAGTTCAGAGCAGATCTCTTCTTCAGAGACATGAAGAAGATCTCACTCTGAAATGACACCGCGTGAAGAGTTCAAAGTTTTGTGGGGTATTACATTGATTGGTATTCCCCCTATGGATGTCGCGTTTAACACTCTTTCTGCTTGATTTGTGTTTGAAGCTTCGAGTAAAAGATCTCCAGAACGCAGCCGTTTTACGGATTTTGGTGATGCTGCCAATCTAATCCTTTCTGGATGAAGAAGGGTGACATCTTCCCAATTGACTGCTCTGCTCTCCGGTGGAATGGAGAATGAAGAAAAGCGGTGTTATATATGGTGTTTTATCCTCAGTTCTGGCTTTTTTGACAGAATTGGTGTCATTCTCATCTAATCGATTATGTAGGGGGCCTTGTTGAGGCCCCCAGAAAAAATAGGATTTAAATTACTCATGGGAGTAAAATAAAAATTTCAGATGCCCTAAGTACCTCAACCCACCACGGAGCCCTACGAGGAGACGTCCACTCGTGAACTAGCAGGTGCTGCGTACACGAATGTGACGCCAAGATCGCTCGGGAGCTTCATAACCACGTTTCCAATAAGCCTTTATCCCGTCCCAGGACCAAAGGGAGGGAGACTTATTGGAACGCAGTTGACCCTAACAGTAAGAACCACCCGCCGATTGATAGCAGTCAGGCCGGTCCGGGACCACCCGTCTTTTCGAAGCAGGGGCCGAAGTGCATCAAGGCTGTGCCCCGCAACCACCAGGATCCCCCTTTCCTAATTTCCACGTGTCGCGGCGCACGGCTGCACACGCCGGATTCCAAATATGTAACCCTGGAACCAAGGTATGGGCGTTGGATCCCAGTGATGCTAATCTCGAAGACCAGCAGCATTACTGGGAGGTCACCTCACCAAATACAGGTACCCAGGTTGATGGGCATTAAATGGATATTAAATAGAAAAATGGTATAATGAGAAACAGAATATAAGCAAAAAAGACAACAAAACAAGAACAAAAAAGCAAACCTGCAATGAAACGAAAATGCAATAATGAATTCTGTAGGAAGGGAGGACTTAAAACAGATGCAAAGCGGGGAGGATTACTAGCTGAATTGATTAGTCCACTCAATTATGATGACTAGTCAGCGGGGGAGCTTGCAAATGAGGATCACATGGCGCCTATAAGACTTATTGGTGGCAAATACATGGATGTTAATATTAAGTTCTTGGATTCTGCCAAGTATCTGATTCGATGGAAAACAGTACGATAAGGCAAGCCTGTTGGAATACACAATTAAAGTGGGTGTTGATCTTAGACGTGCGGGGGGGACACGCTATGAACATATGTCCCATATTAGGCTCCGATATAATGGCGATTAAGTTTCAGTCTTCTCCCCCACTACCTTAATGCAAGCGAATGCCCCACACAACAAAATTTAAATACGTTCAAATTAACTTTCGCCCATATTCTAGGCCTTTCCTATTCAAGCGACATTACCCTTTGCAATTGAAATAAAATTAATAAAATTTTTATTTTTTTTTAGGTCCTAGCCACTGAAATCTCAGCCAGGTGGGCAGGAGCAGCAGTGCATAGCACACGCTTCTTGATTAGACCGGGGTTCGAGCCCCTGACCACCAAATACAGAGGATGCGGAAGGATCAGGGAATGACCACTGCATATCCCTGGAGCAATATTGCCTTAGTTGCTAATGCTCCTAAAAACCATCTAACAAACAAACTGAAATCTCAGGAAATTAGGTGGCAGGACCTGCCAGAGTAAATAATTATAATACTGGTGTACCTGGTTTGCCTCCAAGGGGTGAATGTGGGCCTCAGCAGGGGTTCAGCGGCTAAATGACCAGATGAACAACGGAACCCAACACTACACATGTACAATATCCATAAACTTAAATCTCTGGCATTTCCAGCAAACTGGATCACAAAGCAAGGTATGCGGAGATGGGGAAAAACCCCTTTGTGTCGCTTGACACCAAACACTTTACAAGGCCCATTCCCACCGAAATCTTCGGAAACTAAGTGGCTGGGCCTGTCAGTACTTAAGATCCCTCTATTGGTGGTTGCCTGACCTGCCTCCTCGGAACTAAGTGTGGGCAACGACGGGTCCCACCGGCTAATTGGTCACTGCACAACTTAACCAATTCCCACACAATTTTAAACCCCTAGCCTTCAGATTTCTCTATTACACAACACGGATAATGGGAGAAACCCCTGGGACTTCAGACAACTAACACTATAAAGCCCCAGTTCTTGTGCCACTGCTGTTGTAGAGTAGGAAAGATGAAATTTGTGGGTGGCTCATTTTACCAACGAGTACTGCTCAGCATAAATCTCTTCGCGTTAGTTGGTAACTGACCTCACTTTTTCACTCAGTTTGTATGTCTCTATATAAAATCTGAAATAAGAGTAAAAACAAAGTTTTGAAAAAGTATCTAGCACTTGGGAGTGCTTTCTTTAGCACTATGAATATAAAAATACAGAAATAGTGTTGAAATGGTCTTCCTTGGGTAATCAAAGATACACGGAGAATGATCTTTGTATCCTGCCTAGTCAACAAACCCTAAACCTGCCAAATACAGGGTGTGTACCTTATATGGGGCAAGGGAACATAAGGGGTTAAGATGTAGAATATTTTATAAAAGAATACTGCTTGCCGCTGCATTCTTCTTACAGTTAATATCTTGAGGTTGTATTCTGATTACTTACGATTATATTTTATATCTCACACACAACAGAAGAGGTTTAGTTGATTTATAATATATCAACTCTGCATGGATAGAGTTGATGGTAATTCAAAACGACCCAGCTCGGATGACAATTAATAAATCCGTTCAAAGTGTTCAATTAGCATTTTTTAAAGTCTTGCAAGTTCATCCACAATAAAATTGCTTCTGAGACTTCACTTTTTTTTTCTCTCCCCTTTCTAGGCTGTCAGAATATCCTGAATTCATAATATGCTCAACTATTGAAGTTATGTCTAATAACAACCCTTTGATGTGAAAATGGTACCCTGGATTGTCAATGTTTTCTAGAGTTGACAGTGACATTTCATCCACTTGAAATTTCAATATTGTCTCTCTTCAACATTGTTTATTTGTGAAGTTCCTTGGATATGAATGTTGTTATTCGAAGTGTCTTGAAAGATTTTTTAGTAGATTGTTAATATATATAGAAAACTGTGCATTTGAGGGGAATAACCCTCATTCCACACATGGCTATGCTACTGATGACTGATCAAACTTTTGTAATTTTTTCAAACCATCTTTTACCTCGCTTTTTTAAAATAATCTGAAAAACAGATTTTAACAAAAACTTAAGAAAGCAGAACTTCCCTCACAACTGAGTTCTGCAAAACTTCCCAAAGCTATTCAGAGGAAGAGACATTTGAGATTCCTTAAATCATAAAAACCCGTCTCCAATTTTGGGAAGCATTAGTTCTAATCCAAATTCCAATCGGTAACCATCATACTCCAGACCTGTATCTGAAAGGGTGGAGGGGCAGGCTGCAAGGGGGGGGGGGTTGGACTGATTATCCAAAGTGGTTACTACGTCTCCCTAATCTACTAATTTAATATTAGTCTAAGTGTTCTCTAGACACAATACAAGCTGATGTCATGTTGTCATGTTTAATTATCAACTTGAATGAACTTTTCGACAGAGCATTTGGAATTATATTCAAAGAAGTCTTCTAAGACTACTTAAAAAAATACTGATTATCATTATTGGTGTTTGGATTGTGGCATTGACTAGGAAAGAAAAAAAAAAAACCTCATGTAAGAGAGAAGGCTGCTTCAGAGATCGTTAACAAGTAGCTTTTTTTTTTTTTTAATCTCCTCCAGATAAGTTTAACCGAAAGCGAAATATTAAAAGGTAGTTTTTAGAGTTCTGCACAAAAAGGATGAGTTTTTATGCACTCAATATCATTATCTGAGAAAATGTTCGAGGAGGGTACTCACTAAATAATATTTAGTTGTAAATAATATTAATTATTCAATGATGCACTCAACAATTGTCTGTTAGTAATATACAGTATTTAGATTCTTGGCACGAGGAAAGTTTGCATCAATTTGTTGAACATAAAAGAAAAGTAGAATGGCTACAAATATACCTTAGTGTACTTCAGACCGGAAAATAAAACTATTGATAACTTCAGTTAAGTGTGTTTTAAAAGGCTGAAGTGGATAGAGATGTGGATGACATTAACTGTTGATTAGCAGATACAGCAAGAGTAAAAGACTAACGCTGAAAGTAAAAGTACCGTGTCTAAACAAATTGTCCCTGGTTACAGAAACGCACAAAGTGCATTCAGTTTATGAGTTAGGAGGTTTGGATTAACTCTGTCAAAAGCCTCAGTTAAAACCAGGAGGAGAACGAACTCCTTGATCCAAGTAAGTACGGATGCCATGGAGTAATGACACCCAAATTAGAAACTGCGGAATAATTAGGAATTAATTTGAACTGAGAAATTCCAGAAAGTTGTAAATATATAAAGTAAAGATAGGATTATTGGAGGTTCCGTTTTGTAGGTAAGAATAACCGCGTAGAAGAGCAAGCTAATGACCTTTAAAATGAAATTCTGCACAGTTTCAAAATGGTTTATTGCATAATTATGCAAATGTGATGTAATTTAAATTATTATCTTGAAAGAATGCAAAATAATTGCATTCATTCAAGATTCTTGATTCCCTTATAGAGGAATTTATACCCTGTTTTTTTTTTCAAGAAGTCCAATGTTAAAAAAGTGACTGCCAATTTAAAGAAAGTTATTAATATTTGTGCCAATGAGATCAAATGTATATCGCAGGAATTACAAGTACATGAGGATTTTGCACTGTGGATAAGCAGTGTCCGTGAAGAAAGAATAGTTACTTTATTTGTTTATCGAATCCGCACCATTTTAGCTTGGTAAAAACGAAAATCTGCTCAATTAAAAGTAGTTGTCATAAGCAATAAATAGTTCTAAACAGGACAGCACTTCCAGTCCGAGTAAATAAATTTTCATGCGTGTTAAAAACGAATTATTTGACGGATTTTAATAGTCGTAATTGTTTTAGTTGCTAGAACACGTCTGGAAATTCGATAAATTATTTTTATTTATTATTTTGAATGCGTCTTCAAACATCTTGAATGCATTTTGTTGGATGCTATTTTTTTTTTTATATAAGAACTGTGCGTTTTAACGTTGATAATTTTGGGAACAGGTAGAAAAAGTTCTCCACAATGGTCAATTATTTACTTGGAGTACCTTGAATATTTGGAAATAGAATCCATTTACAGCAAAGTAGCACACGACATCTTTTCGCATTTCAACTAAGTAGAATGCTAGATTTATGAACAAAACTTTCACTATTTTATGCGGTACTTACAAGCATAATTTAATGGAAAAATGAGATCACGCGAGAACCAAAGTTTCATGCAAGAATTCCCCCACCACACATTTTCTGTGTATGTAGCTCAATCTTACATGAACCATTAGGTGTATTACAAGTCGGGGAGCACCAATATTGACAGTGAACGAAAGGAGACCAGAGGCAGGAGATCATTCCCTTTCCAACAAGAAGCCTTCCACTAAAAACTACTCCGAAAAATCGAGTATTTGCAGGGGTCCAATGTATTCCAAGCCCGAAAGTGTCTTTGAGCAGTGATGACCTTTCCTGTTTCCGAGAAGAAAATGCCAACTAAGCTGAGTGTTCCACAGTGAATGTCCCTTGTTAACAATTTATAAACTTATTATTCATGGCTTGCTTAGCGCGAGTGACTGTCTTCAGCGCTACCTGGGCAGGAATTTCTAGAAATTCTACGGACGAGTAAAATAAAATTAAATAAATAGTAGCATAAAGTTAAATTTATTTAATTTTATATTAATATAAAATTAATAAATTTATTAATATAAATCAATAATATAAATTAAATTAATTTTATAAAAATTAATTTATAATTACCCAGTATAAATTAATAATATCAAAATATATGCCATCATAAATTTAAGAACACAGTATAGATTCACTTTATAGTAAGAAGAAGAAATCGATCTATAAAGGAAACTCGGATTTACTAAGGAAAAATAAGGACTTATATGAAACTGGTTATTCTGAGATATTGGGTGTACACTCACTGTTTACAAAAGGGGAATGCAAATAATAGCATTCCTCTGCGGACCACTCTACAGTCATCTGTTTCTGCAAGGATTCAAATAAAAAAAAAGCTCAAATGACACAAAATATGGAGTTGTTAAAAAATTACTAAGAACTATTCTGTAAAAGTTAGTTCACAAAGTGGTGTTCTCAGGAGTTTAACATTCTAAACCATGCAGTCATTACTGTGGAATATACTTTACAAATAAATAACTTAAGAAAAAAGATCCAGAGAAAGGATGATTTTATACTGCAATTAGCAGAAGGGCTAGCATGGAAATGATCAAATGTGAGAACACAGAAACTGATGTCTGTAAACAAACCTTTCAGAAACAATACAAGCCAGAATTGAAAATATGCACATGACTGAGAACCAAAGAAACTAAACTAAATACTTTACATTTATGAAGAAAACTTGTTTGTGGAAAATATGTAGCATCCATATTGCTGTTGTTGGAATGGGTTGTTTTGATGCAAGGGGCTACTATGGCCATATTGTGCCGATTCCTGTGGAGTGAATAGTAAAGGTTTAGATCGTGGATACTCACTTAGATTAGAGTTCCCGAATAATATGACTAAGTTTAAGAGATTCCTTTAGACATAATGGAGTAAATATTTAACTACACGAAGTCGAAAAGCATGTAAAAAGAGTTGCTTCCTTTACTCAATGTTTATCATTTTAGAAGTCGCGTCATGATTTTGTTCAATATGGAACTAAAGTTTTGTATTTGTAAAAATTAAGATTTTTCCGAGGATAGCTCCTTATTTAGACTGATTTATTGATTTTGGTTTTTTTATGGCGTAAGGGCAACTAAGGCCATGATTCGCTGTCCAGTATTTAAAAATAATAGGCCAAGTAACTTAAAAATGATATATCAGTATATACAAATGATTAAAAGACAAGTAAATTTAGATAATAAATTCATGTAAAAAAAAGAGATGATAGTGTGCGTACTAAAAACAATTATTTGCGTGTATAAAGGTTCGAAATTTCGAAAAGCGTTCATTTAAAAATCTACGACACTGTTAAGACATGTTTCACAGTGCCTGCACATAGGACAGTCATCAGCCCTCAACAGAAAAGCATGCGTCAGATGACTGTGTCCTAAGCGGAGCCGAGCTAGAACAACTTCCTCCTTACGGTCCCTGCGAAAACTAGACGGCCAATGTTCGATTACAAGCTTAATCTCGTGTAGTTTATTTTCAGCATGCCCATGCCAAGAGTGTTGCAATTGGGAAACCAGTTTCTTTCTAATTATTTGCCTGTAGTCTGTTATAGGGAACTAACAGACAAGCGTTATAACGGGTCACTGATTTGGCTGCAGAGTCCGCCAAATCATTTCCCAACATCTCAATATGACTGGGGATCCAGCAGAAGCGAATATCAAATTCGAATTCAGAAAGGGATTGTATACTCTGCTCCACCCGGGACAAGACTGGATGAGGATTGGGCCTCATTGATGACAAAGCCTGTAGGACAGTCATCAGTGAACTAAGAGAATCGGTATATATAACGCATTTTTGGTGGTGGTGTATTTGTATGTGATCTAAGGCTAATTCAATGTGCAGCTCTGCTGTGAATATGCTGCATTCGGCAGGGATCTGCTCAGATATGGTAGCATATGGGAACCTTATTTAGGTAAACCTCTTTTTCGTGAAATGGAGGATTTCAGTAACAGTTCGTTGCTATTTTTGTTGTTTTCCTATTTTTTCTGTTGGCTGGACGAAACACCCCAGCTTCCAAAAGTAAAAAAAAAAAACATGCAACCCAAGCTCGAAACAGATTATCTCACCACGTTGTGAAACAAAATCCCATAAAAATTCCTTACATTATTGACAGGATTCGAACTCTGCTCTTTTCCTCTAAGTGTGGGGAAGAAGATATAACAGCTGGGCTGAAAACGAAGGCAGCATCAATTCTTATTGTGCAATGTACAATTCAGTGCAAGAATACGAGTTAGGCAAAAGTTCTAAGTAACTCTGAACGATGCCTGGTAGTCAGTGCAACACCTGCCGGTAACAGTATCTCGGAAATTGTAACCCTGCTGGAGTCTAAGGAAGCCTGCGTTTCGGGTCTATCAAAATTGGTTCGATAACAAATCAACGTCCAGCAAAGGTCGATCCTATAGTCCGAAACAGTTCATTGATTTGAAAGGGCAGAGGAGGCTGTCAAGACTAAGTTCTGTCGTGTCATAAAAAAAGAAAAAGAAAAAAGGGGAAATAAAATGGAGGATTGAAAGATTATTGCCTAGTCTGATGAATCCTGGTTCATGCTATTTGACTTAACGGTAGGACCAGGTTGTAGCGAATGGTATCAGTCAGATGCTAACGATGAAAGCGAAGTAATGGTATCATGAGTGTTTTTGTGGTACACGTTTGGAGCGTCTTGATACTACACCAATGGCGCAAGATTTGAATGCCATTGGTTATCTATAAATTATTTTCGACCATGCGCCGAATATCTTCATGGATGCAGTGTATCCAAGTGAAAATGGTTTCTTCCAGTAAGATAATGCACAATGTCACAAAGTTATAATTATATAGAATTGGTTCCAAGAATGAGTGAATGCGGTGGCTTCCACATTCATCAGATCTCAATACAGTTTTACCATATGAATGATGTAAAACGAGCTCTTTGGACTAGAAATCTTGAACTATCCAATTTGCAACAGTAGCCGAGTCATCGTGGACCTGCATTCATCTAGAAAGCTTTCTTCACCACGTTAAGTTCGCATCACGTCGAATCCAGGCTGCTCTGAGGGCTGAAGGGGACCTATTCCCTATTAAATAAGTTTATATAATAAAGTAGCCATTCACTGTATATACATCAGTCATAATGGTTGAAATTGGCTGTTTTAGTCTTTGTTATAGTGAAGTTTGTGGCAGGCTTTCCTTTGCTTCCAGAGAGGTTGATAAATCGTAGAAATAAAAAAAAAAAAAAAAAAAAAAAAATTGTTCTTAACTGCTTTAGTTAATTCTTATGAACTGATATATGGTGAATTTTGTAGATGCAAATCAATTGAATAATAGAAAGAGAATATCACTAGTACCGTTATAGGGATGTCTTGGATATAAAATGAAAATATGTCGGAATTTATAAAAATTGCGTAGGACAAGTTTATTTTTTAAATATAAGACATTTATTCAATATTTCTGCCTCCTGAGAGGCTTTTGAAAATGCGTGGTTCGCTAAGAAAGTAGGAAAATATTAAAGGCCCGGAAGACATGGTTATTTATGTATCTACCCTATTGATAACTTTTCAATTGGTCTTGAATAATGGCAGCCGCGAAAAGCAAAGCGTCTAAGAATATGGCCGAACAACCTCGCAGATACCCTGCAGTGCTCCTGCCGCGTTCATGGAACTGTCATTTTCATAATCTGATTTATGGATTTTCAGACATTTTAGAGCCCGAAGAAACGGCTTCGAGGTTGGTGGTAAAACAAATGACAGTTTGGTGGATAAAATTTGCCTTTAGCAAGGGAATAAGGTAACGGATTTTCATCAATTCAAACTATCATTGATATATGAATTTGTTTACAAAAATGCAGCAAAAAAAAAAGAAAGAAAAAGATCCAAGCACGTTAAAAAAATAAAAATAGAAAAATCTAAAATATGCAGAACTGGCAGAATAAAATCGAGTACCCATCAAGTTCAATAAAAGCACTCTATATAAACAATAGCCAATGATTGAGGTTGTTCTTTAATATTTAGTTGAATAGTCATGAAAGTTCTTACTGCTAGGAATTCAAATGGCACGAATGTAGTCTGCAGGTCAGTCTGGTTAGAACTTTTTTTAGATGGAACGTCGATTAATTTAGCCTTTGGTGTTAGGTTGCTTTAGATTTTTGCCGATACATTCAAAGCCATGAAGTTTGTGTCCATAAATTCCATATATAAGATGGTCAGCTTGATCACTTGCTGAATAAAAAATCCGAGTTTCGGGGGAGGGGAATCATGAAATCTTTGCCTGAGACCGGTTTGTGTCAATACCTGCTATCTCTTCACTAATAGATGGATTTTGCATGTTACTGGATATGACCTTGTTCCTCAACCCAATCTGAGAGCACGCTCTACCTATCCTACCTATCCGCACTGGTAATAGCAAAGTAATTCATAAAATTAAACCTAAAGAATTCTACAGGAACAAGTAGAAGCATTCAGATGAGAGTCGACACTGAAATACTCTGTCAACTGCACAAAGAAGTATAAACGCTCATATTAAAATCTAACAACACGTACCCCGATCAATTGAAGACAGTCTAATTACTCACACAGAGATATTAAACCAGTCTGATTTCATGAAGCACAAGGATAAATCCAGCAGCAAGTTACAACTGCATAAGTCGGATGGAATTCAATATTGCTCAAGAAGTTGCCAAACATTTTTTTCAGAATTCAAACTAATAGTATATTGAGCTCTGGCTCAATTCTTGACTTTATACCAGTTAAAGATGATATCATCAATCTGTTGATAACAGATGACGATTTAAACTCGGCATTAAAATGACTACACTAGTGGTTCCGATGATATAACTGCTTATTTTGGAAAAAGACTCACTATTCTTAAACCTATCATACTTCCTATATTCAAATTGTCTCTCAGGCTGGGTAAGTATCCGAAGCACTTTTAAGCAGGTTAACATAAACCAGTTTTCAAAAATGGTGATAAATGTGCAGTATTTGATTACAGACTCATATCCTTGCAAAACTCTGACACAATAGTGCACAAATATCTCTTCGAATTCTTCAGCCCTTCCATTGACCAGAATTAACATGGTTTACTCCGTAGAAAGACTGATCACAAATTTGCTTCCTTTATGGCAATATACCTCTGAAACTCTAGATAACCATTTTCATGTTGACGCTGTTTGCACAGGCATCTCTAAAGGGTAAGAGGAGGCCCCTTTTCTCTTTAAGAATTACAGTGCATCAAAGGCTTCATTAGACTACTTGGGTTGTGGACAAACAATACTTTTGGAATGAACTAAAACGTTGGCTTTAGGCGGGATGCCAACACGCAATCAATAGCTAACTTGACCTTTATGCTGAAAGAGGAATGGACCAAAATACCACTATCCTGTTATAAAAAATGGTTCAGATTCTACCGACAAGGTGGGCCAACACGTTATTAAATACTGTATTGATGGAAGGTTCTTTGAAACGTGCGGTTGCATTGTGGAATTAACTCTTCTTCATTTATTCCCTCTACTTTGATTCTCTAGAACAGCCTTTCTCAGTAGGGATATTATGATAAGAAAAACAGTCAAACATTTAAACTTCAAAATGTCCAGTATCTTCTGGCTTCTCAGCCTGAGTTTGTGCACGGTACGAAAGTTCCACAAGCTTTAATAACCTTTCATGTTTGCGATCACTATAACATAAGGAATAAACATTGTAATTTGTTCGTAAAACGAATGGAGAACATCCGCTCAGAAAACTACAAAAAATACCCATCCCGTGTGCATTAAATTTATTAAAAAAAAAACATTTTGCACGGTCATGCATGAAACTAATCCCTTGAAATCCTGTCGCGCTCCTTTAATTCATTTTTGGATGTTCTTATGTTTGCTGTGCTTTTATAGTTTCTGAATACTTTTGAGGACATGGTGCGCATGATGTGGAATTTCATTGCGGCTCTGCGAGTATCAGATGCTTCTTCCGTAGTTACGTTTAATATGATGGCCTCAAATATTGCACTTGGGGAACGATGGTTACGCATCCCTTCGCTGTAGTCTAAGGATTTATAGTCATCTGGTGAGAAAATAGATGAACGTAATTAAAAAATGCAAATTTATCCGGCCTTTACTCATTGAAGGTGCAAAGGACGGGCATTCTTTCAGTGGAGAAGAAATGAAAATAAGGTGACGCAAGCATGTTCCTTTTGAACGCAGCGTGTTGAAATAGGATTTTTTTTTTTTTTTGGAGAAGATGGTAGAAATAAAAATAGTCCAATATTTTTTCTAAGATTAAAAATATTTCACTCCTGTTTCCTCAAACTCAAGGTCTTTCAGAGTTCAGCATAAGGAATCGATTTGATTGCCAAGACGTGGTTTGAGTCAGGTTCTTAACCCTTAAAGTTATCAGAATGGTCGGTGAGATGTATTAGGTGAGCGTCGAACTATAAAGAATTTTCACTTAATCTTTTTTACCAATACATTTCATAATGACATCATGGAAGAGTTTATGAAAATAACGCGTTTGATTCTTTGCAATTTCAAAGCATTATAAACTAAGCGTTGCGTTGTTGTAATATTTTAAACATTTTACTTTTCAATAGTTACTGCATTATTTGCACATTCGTTATTGATTTGAAATTATGTAACAGAGAGAAAGAATAATTAGTCAGCATTTAGAAGAGCGTTTTCTTCATTTTAATGTAATGCGATTGGATGTTGGGTAGTCGTTTGAGTTATAGTTGATGAAAATTGCTCATGTGAGAGTATTGTTTTACGAGAAATTTACTTCAACTGTACAACAGCTTATAAAAATGTGGAAATGCTGTCTACTTAACCAAATGAATGACAAATTATGTGAATAATCGATGGACAGATTTCTGTTTCGGGCTTGAAACAAAGTACAGTATTGTAAAAGACAAAACGATTTATTTATTTATTTCTGTAATTACACAGACCTCTCAGATCCCTTCACTATTTTCACTGGTAGCTTCGGTCCTGCACAATTAAAACATATTGAAAAAAAGGTTTACAATCCAGAACTACACACATACGTATAATTATATAAGGTCAGGGAGTTCACAAGAGTATATCTTGGTTAGTGAGCCTAAAATGGACACACAACTGTGTGTGAAACTATAAATTTTGCCCCTCCCTCACACCCATTATAAAATGCGTAAAAATATAAGGAATTCGTTGCTTTTATAAATGCAGCACTCAGTTCCCTACTTAGAAAGTTTAGCCATGCCCTGCAATGACGTATACCGCGCAGTTAATCTCAGCCCATGCCAAGCAGGATGCCATTAACTGTATATACGAATGGGTATTTTAGTGGGATATCTGGATCGATATTCGATCCCCTAATTAAGTGATCCGCCAAAGCACAAGCTTAGTATAACAACGTGTGTTTGCAGATAAATCCAAAACAACTGGAGGAAGGAACTACTCTCACTGCCTCCTTGTACTTTCAATAAATATTTAATCTACGCACGGCTTGGTACATACAATAGTTATAATTGCCAACCATTTTTTTAGATGGAACCTGACGCATGTTTCGCAACTCTCTAGATAACTGTTAACACCTCATTCTGTTCTAAACGGTGTTGAAAAATACAATTAAATTTCGTGGAGTATCTCAAAAAATGTATTATTTAGTCAATTGAAAGAACTGATAACAAATGGCTGTGATAATTTTAAACTGTTTGGCCAAAGGAATTTATTTTTAATATGTTACAATAATTAACGCCTGGTTAGTTATTAACAAGTACTTTTCTCATGAAGCATACAATTTATTAATCGATGAATATACTAGTTTATCGCCATCTAAATTCATAGCCAGACATGAGATTTCTTAGCTAATACAGGGAGGATTTAACCTAAATACGGCACTTACGAAAAACCAAACAAAACTTCTAAAATGTAAACTGAACCCTTGGAAACCAGAGGAGTAAACTCGAAGCAATTGTGGCTTTCACAAAACTCTGGCGTCTTATGAAGAGTGCCGTTATTAACTGCTATTAATAATCCTTGCCAGCCGCTGTGGCATAATTAGGTCGATCTCTGGATCGCATGAAGCGGTGTTTCTCACACTTTTTCGAGACGTGAGCACCGCTTCCATCATGAAGTGGGAGAGTTAATGAGAAGAAAATTTGTTTACCCAGAATCTCAATTGAAATGAATTATTCAGTTTTCATTTTTGTTCCGAGAAGATAATTAGGTTTAACCATCGTTTTACACCTAAAAACTGAGATAAACAGGCAAGACTATTCCTGCCCATCGACAATTTTTGACTGCAAGCATGTTTTTCTAGCTAAAGTAATACTTGAAGATAACGTGAAAATCAAACCCCAAAGCTGCATAAATACATTTAAAATGTCTCATATATAAACTTAACCTCAGTTTTGAATCTAGGCTATCATAAGTATGTATCACTCTCTAAGAATTAAATTTTATTTCTACACTTAAATGTTAGTAGTGGCATATGATACAAGAAAGCAAGTTTATAAAGCATCGGCCAAAAAAAAAATATATATATATACACACGAAATCACTTTCCCCATCCTCTCCAATAATTCGTTTAGTCCTTTCTTGAATTTATTTAAACTACCCACTTGCACAACAACAGACGGAAGTATGTTCCAACGATGAACTACCAGCTTAGTTGAAGGTAGATCTCCTCACATCTATCCTACAGCCATCCTTCTTCAATCTGAATTTATGCTCCCTCATATGTAGACTGATCAAGGGGAAGAATGCCATCAACACTGAGCTTCATTAATCCATTCAAAGTTTTAAATACCTCAATCAGATCATTTGGCAGGTGCCTAGTCTCCAGACAATGCACTTTTCAGAATTGAAGCCTTTCTTGATAAGAAAACCCTTTCGTTCCCCTTCACACCAAATCTCGTTGACATCCTCTGCATTCGTTCCAGCAGTTCTACATCATTCCTAAAATGAGGTCTCGAGATCCGAATGCAGTACTCAAGATTCGGTCTAACCACTACTTCGTACAATGAGATAATCACCTGTTAGCAAGGTTTCTGAATATCACTAACAATACCCCATGAGCTGTCCTAGCAGCCTGTCTGCTTTTCTCAGAGAACTTCATATATGACTCCACAATTACCTCAGTTTTTTTTCCTACTACCTTGAATCTGTAGTATCACAGAGATGGTAAGTTAATCTGGGATGACTGATATCCATAAGCAGTATCTTGCATTTCTCAATATTAAACTTAAACTACAATTTCTCAGAACTTCTGCCTAATTTTACGTAATAACCACTGTCTTCTCTCACTCAACCATACCTTTATCTAGAGCAGTAACTTTCTCTTAATTCTGCACTGCACCATTATGTACTGCAGTCTTATGTGGAACAGAATCAAGAGCTTTCCTGAAATACAAGTATATGATATAAAATTATTTCTTTCATTCAGTTCCTTTATTACTGTATCATAATATCCAATCAAACAAGATTTCCTTCTAAAACCCATGCTGTGACTTGACTGCAGTATAATTGCATTCCTGTGTAGATGGTCCTGCATTATTTGTCTACATTATTTATCGCAGGAACAGAAGTTAAGCTGAAAGGTCTGTAATTACTTATGTCACCTTTTGATCCTCATTTATAAATTGGGACTACATTGGCACATCTCCAGCCCATAACGACTCCCTCTGAATGGAAAGATGCTCTCATAATTGCGGCTACTTGCTTGTTTGCTTTTCTTATTTTCTGCCCTTAATGTAACTGGATAGATCCAACCAATCCACCCAAGGCTCTTTGTTAAAGTTAAACATAAAAAAATTACCCTTCCGTTATCCCAAAATGATTTAGCTCCCTATAAAAGTTAGATAAACGTCTAGCATCTCCTTCCCTGAAGAATTCATCGTGTATGAATGTAGATGCAAATAACTGTTCATTTTTTCAGCAACCTGAACAGGATCAACGGTGAAACAGACATTCAACCCCTCTTCCTTTCATTTTTGTTTTCTCAGTGCTTAATATTATACCAAACTCACTCAACATTCTACTGGCCACCCATGGATGCACTGCCTCAGTTTTAATGCTTCTTAACTAAGAGCATAACCTTCTCCTCCAGTAGTTTCTGTAAAAATTGTACTCCCAATATTCAAATTGTACATTCCCCATGGCTGAGTGGTACCATATCTCCATTATCCCCAGAATGTGTTTATTTGATGACTTGATCAGTAACGCTCTAGCATTAGTGTACATGCACGTATACATGTATCCATTTTACCATTCATTACACTAACACACTACGTAGTTGTTCCATGACGACTCGCAGAAGAACTTTAAAATCCCGATATCTTGCTATCCAGGCTGCTGCGTCCAATAGAAACAGTGCAAAATTACTTCGAAAATTATCCCTATTCGAATCAGACAATCTCGTGGTAAAAGATGAATCTTGCAGTTTCACGAGACATTATCAGCTTCACGGGTGTTCAGATATAAGAACGAACTCAAACGTTTTGATATACAAGTGACAAATGCTTCTAGGTCTTTCTAGAAAACGTACAATACGACGTCAGAACAAACGACTTCTTTCGTAGCCTGGGGAGTCTTAGAAAATATCTGAATCTTCCATCCCTTTCGACAAAAACGATTGAACCGCTGCTTTGCTTTCTAGAAAACTTTTAGTAAATAATTTTCAATTAAACTTAATATTATTTGGCATATACGCTCCACTTGCCTTTAAAGTACGTCCATTTTATTTTAGTGTTTGCGCCAAAGTAACAAAGACTGAGGCGTCGGTGAATTCTCTGTAAATTGGTTTCCTTGCTGTGCTGAATGAATAATACGAGTTCCCTTATTTGCCAAGATAAGAACAGAATGTACGAAACAAACTAGAAGGGTATCTCTCAAAAATACGCAGCTTGACTTTTTATTAGAAATAACAGCGATAGAATCCTCAAATGAAAGAGGAAATAAGTACCTGTGACACTTGTATCCTAATCTAGAAGGGTATCAAGGGATCAGAATATAAGTAATTCATTCGACAAAGAGAAGTAGTTGCCGAGAATTTACCAGGACCAAGCAAGTGAAGCGTATAACAGACAAGGTGAGCTGATCAGAAGATGTACTGATTTATTCAGTAAGGTCGCACACTGCTGTGGCCTTCTAGTTGCGAGAGAAAGCAAGTCGAAACTCTTACAAACTTGCGCAATCACTTCTATGATAGATTATTCCATGACGCAAGAGGATACACCAAATACTCAATCTCCAAATTCTATGGTGGACAGAAGATGGCCGTGGTATTAGTGTCATATCAATCAGGATATGATTTATTTGATATATGCATTTCTGTGCCTCAGAGAATTAGAGCAATAAGGAATATAATGTAAAAGTTATATTAAAATAAAACAAGCAAAATTAAAGGTTGCGAACAGCACTGCAAACCTTAAATGTCCACCGCTTTGTGGTGGGCATTAAAATTTCAGAGATGATTGCATTAAAATTTCAAGGAGACCAAACAGTATTAGCTATTTTATAAATTTGAAATATAACTTTCTAGCAAATTTTTGTTGCAATTACCCATTTATCATCCAATTCTAAAGAGGTCTGAAGAAACTCTAAATCCTGATGAAATGGATGAATGAGGAAACGTATGGTATAATCATACACTGTATAGAATAATAAAATCTTTGTAAAATTGAGAGAGAGAGAGAATACTGCAACATGCGCATGTTTAGATGATAGAAAGCGTGAGAATGGTCTAGAAACAGCACATCTGTCTGTAGACCCTCATCTAAATTTTTAAGTACAAAGTGGGAAATGCAATTAGATTTGATGCGTTGGATCATTTAGGCACAAACCAGTATTGATTCTCAATGAATGCCTGTAAAAAGGCACAAAAGACGATGGCAAACGAGATTTTCAAAATCTTGAAAGTTTATAACTGTAATCGGTCGATAATTAGAAGCACATTAATTATTTGTAAGCGTTGACTTTATATTTTTACGACCTTTCCGACGTCGAAGAATACCAATTAAGGGGGGAATTAAATGTTTGGTTCATTTCTAAATAGTAATATAGGTGAAGGAGACTGGAAGAAGCGATGTGGGGATCGGTGATGGCGGAAGTAGGGGAAAGATACAACAAAAAATAACAGAATGAAGTCGTAGAAAAAGTACCTAAATACGAGAAGATAAGTAATAGCCTACGCTAAAATGTGTTCAATTATTGTATACAATGATCAATTATTGTATTGGACTCTAAGATCGTAAAAAGATCACCCGGGGGTTTAATGTTAACTGTTTAAAGAGGTGGTCAGAAAATTCCGATGCCTCAAACTCTTCAAACTGTATTTAATGTTTGAGAGAAATCTTAAATCTTCCTTTCCTGGAGTCTGAGAAATTAGTTATTCCATTAAATCTATCATGGATTAAATTTCTCTTTAAGGGACTTTTCTGGAAAGTTCCCAAGACCATGAAAATCTCATGTTCAAAAGTCGTTCGCGAAAGATAGTATCCTATCATGGAATGTGCATAAATCATGCCGCCTCAATATTCTTAACCACAATTATTCAGTAGCATGCTATGAATTAATGAGACTTAACTCCAAGTTGGTGGACTTTAAATTGCCACAACTGTAATTACAGGGCACGAGATTATAAAGAAAAAAAAAGTCTAAGTGCGTCTGAGTCGCATACACCGCACTATACGTCATCCAGCTGATAGATCTTTATGGATGAAACCTTTACGCTCAGCTTTGATTAAATAAATTAAATACTTTGGTAACGAGACCCTAGACAAAAGATGAATACTTAGATGACTGCATCCTATGCGGATGCCAAAAAAGAACAACTTCCTCTCAACGGTTTCGCTCAAACCAAATTCCAGAGTTTGATTAGATTTAATTTGATATAAAACGTGTTTGAGTTCTGTCAATGCCAATGGCACCTATTATGTAATAACTGCTGTAGTCCGTACAGGGAACTAGCAGGCCATGACCATTCTAGGGTTGTTCCCATCTGGCCGCAACATCTGTCAGATCATTAACCCCGGATTCCAATACTGTTTGCGATCCAGCAGAAGTGGATGTCGAATGAAGATTCATAAGAGAATATAATTTCTGCTGAATTTTTATTATTTTTTGAACAACCATGGACAGGACTAGATGGGGATTGTATCTCATCAGTGATAAATAGTGTGCAGATGATTCAGATTCATCAATGAATCTGAATTCACTGATGAATCTTAATTACACAAATGATTCAGATTCATCAGTGAAGACAGCCAGGAAATCAGAGTAAGCAGATCAATGGAAACACAGAGTTGTAGATAGACAGATGGTGAAATGCTGGCTTCTCGCCCGTTATTAATGGAGAAGTGAGCATGCAAGAGTGCAAGGGTTTTGCCTCGGTTAGTGGGAAACAGGTTTTACTGTGATGTTAAACTCTCTGACAGCTCTTCGACACGAATGCCAAAGGGAGACTGACTGGTGTTACAGATTTCCCATCGTGGCTTGAAAACCCATGCCCACGTAGGATAATCTTTAAGGGATTTTAGCTTAAAACTATATATTAGCGACAGATGCGTAAAATTCTTCGACGTGACAGTGGTTTTGTTAGGCGGTTCCTGTGCTTTCCCACAAATCCGCTTTAAATACTCTGATGCTGCTGCACAACTTTGCAAATGCAGTCAGTGTGGTTTATGCGGTAGTGTTTTTCGAGTGATCACTTAGTTACCTGGAGGCAAAATCACTGTAAAGGGACCTCCTAGCATCCGTCCATGGCACGGACCGTCTAATCTCACTAGGGTATTCTCTGGGCAGGTGGAGTGAATGAGATGGTGCTTTCAGATCATCGCCGTCATTCCCATCAAGAGGATATCCATTTGTGTGTTCATTCAGTTTTGGTTGTGGCCGGTGATGAGGGAAGAGCAGGGGCGAAGAGAGGCAGAGTTGTTTCAGGAACGCCTGGTCTGGATGTCTCATTTGCAGAATCAGACGTGGAAGGATAATTGCAACGCCTCTGAAAGTCTTCAGATGCAGACCTGCTAAAAGCTAGGACGCTTATTTTGATTCTAGCAGTTTATTTCTCCGACGTATACACTGTGAACAAGATGTTATAAATGCTCCAGTAGCAATGAGAACTGAGTCTACCCATTGAATTACGCTGTTTATAGCAGATGCGTCCACTTGGGGCCGTAATGTAATATAGATCGGATAACTGCACAGTGGTGTGGGTTCTAGCGTGTTTCTTCCGTTCTGGGCCGTTTTACTGCGTTGGTGTTGATATTTTCAACTAAATTACTATCTGGTAAGTACCGTGTTGGGTTCCCAGAAGGAGCCTTTATTAGGAGTAAAGAGGGTTTTTTTTTATTTTGTTTGTGTCCGGAATTCGTGGTGGGTGGGGAGCAGCGAGAGAAAATAATAATAATACGTTTAGCTTTGCTTTGAGTGACCCATGTTTACTGATGATATAAATTTGTGAGAAGACTCAGGGCGAACCATTTTATAAAGGGAAACTCTGATTCATATAGAAACATAGACCTCTGTAAATTAGATAGAGGTCCAGAGGAACAGAGCTGAAGAACAGCAGTGGTACTGTTACGCATGCATGTTTTAAAGCTAGCAGTAAACGTCTTTGTAACGATCCTAGTTTCATTACAAGCTATTAAGGTTAATAGTTTGGCTCTCGAAAACAAGAACGCTGCTGCGTACGATGCAATTTGTAGGACAGCCATTTTGTACAAGGTATTCACGGTCCGGTGATTGAGGGCCCAGTCATGCCTAGATATTCTCACGAGTTCTGATGACAAGGAGACTTAATCTAAATCTTTTCGGTTAGGTATGTTATGTGTGTTTAGAATGTTGGTGATTGTCTAATATAGCCAAGAAAAAGTAATGGCTACCATCGGAGGATTTATTAACTGATTGAGGTGGAGGGGCTCGTTCAATAGAGAGAACATTTGAATACAATTATTTAAACATATTTCCCTACATAAATTATTCGGTCAGTATTTTATCAAGAAATATAAGAGATCAGTGCATCGTTCGATTATATTTAGATCATGAAGTGTCCGCCAGTGTGAGGCAAAGCAATGCGTTGCATCGCAACCTATCATTTTCTTTCAAGTAACAGTTTTCTGACCCTATGATATCCCTAAACTTTCCATACTTTGTGGAGATACATGATAAGAATAGGATAGAATTCAAAAGAATAAAATAAATAAGACTTTCTGTATACAGTAATGGGTTTTTGATTGATTATTACATTTTCCTTTAATGCTGGCGCATGAGGAAGATCATCACTCTTTAGCTATCTCCAGAAAAATAAGTCAGGATGCAAGGAAATATGCAACCGAACGCCAGAAACGCCTCACTCTAAAAATATTCCGCAAATATTAAGTAATTTCTGTTACATCCTTAAATCTCCTTGATATTTTCATTCCACACTTTATTTGGATCCCTTAAATTCGTCACGTAGTGTTTCCAATATTTGCCTATAGGAGGACCTGCAGTGGCCTAAAACTTATCCAGTTCAAACCTACTTTATTTTTTTTTATGAAAACCAAAACACGAGAGGTATACCGTGCTTGAGAAAACGAAAGATGATATTTATTGACATTAGACTAACTTCTGCAGACTAATTTTCAGGAAATACGTATGAAGGAAGGTTGTTCCAAAATACGGCAGTTGAATGAATAAACGAGGAAGATGAAAATTTGGTTCTGTGGGTTTGAAGTTGGACAGAAAATGGACGTTGGTTGGTGGCGGCACGTGTTCGGACTGTTTTGAAAGAGCGGGAATTATAGAAGCCAATTCAGAGGAACAGTGCCCATGGAAGTATCTGTAGAAGAGGCATGCAGCAGAAACAGTACGTCTATGAGGCAGCGAGTGGAGAGACTCTGTTAGAGAGGAGTCGTTAATTAACCTAACTGCCCTCTTCTGAATGGAATCAAGAAGCCTGAGAGAGGTTTTGGGGGCACCACCCCAGATGTGGGTGCAAAAGTATACGTGCCTTGAGTGACCGGGGTTCAAGCCTGTGACTGCTGAATACGGTACTTTTTCTTGTATTCTGTCTATCTTGTGAACTCCTCTGACCGTTTGGTCGTCCCGGAGTATAAACAGAAAATTTATTTATTTGTTTATTATTTATATTCCATGGCAGGGCAGATTTGCTAATTATTCAGAGTGAGCAGCTGTTTGGAAGAAAAGTAACGCCGAGAGCGAAAGAGAAAACCAAGTTTTTTAGATGCAGAGGAAGCAATATTTGTAATGTGCTTGTGCCAAAAGAGATTAGAAGTAATCACAAAAAAATGTAATCCCAAGAAGGTAATCCCAAGAAAGGTACAGTGAAACTTCTCCTAACGGACACCTCTCGTTAACGGACATCTCTCTACAACGGACATTTTCAAATTCCCCAACTCACCTCCATTGGTTTTAACGTGTTGGCAGCTTCTGTCTAGCGGACATTCTCTGTAACGGACGCGGACAGGCAATCTGCACTGTTTCGTTTAGATTAGAACTTAATTTGATCTCCTCATATCGGACAGCGGGCGAGCTCACGGTCCTTTTTCTAGGAACGTTTCTTCCACGTATTGCCTCAATTGTGTGTTTATTTTCTATTTCCAATTCTCTGAATTTTATCAAGGTTTACGTCGTGGTTCCAAACCCTTTTTCAAGAATTTTAAGGCACGTGTAAAACTTTTGATGAATTCGGTGTGTGTGCAGGGGGTGGGAATATGGTCGGCCTTTTGTCTTTTCAGTTTTGTTCAGTGTCGTGTGAAGTGCACAATGTCTTCTCGTAAACATTTAACTTTAAAAGATAAAGTCGAACTCATTAATGCGTATGATCGGCAAAAAAATAGTGTTCGCAATCTCGCTGCAAAATTCAAAATCGGGAAGACACAGGTAAGCGACATCCTAAAGAAAAAAAAAATGAACTACTCAAACAATTTTGGCAACACGGAAATGATCAGGTTCAAAAATCATTCCCGAAAACTGTTGGACTTCAAATTTGTCGCGCACGTGCTAAAAAAATTCCCATTAATGGGCCTATTATTAGGGAAAAGCCCAGCTTTGGAAGTTGCGAAATCTATGGGAGTAAATGAGTTCAAAGCTTCTGTGGGATGGCTAGACAAGTTCAAAACTCGGCATAAAATTTCTTGGAAAACCGTAAGTGGTGAAGGTGGACCTGTTGATACTGGGGTTGTAACTGAGTGGACCGTCAAATTGGAAGAGTTATGTCGTGATTTTGAAGCTAAGGATATTTACAACTGTGACGAAACAGGGTTGTTTTTTTAAAGCTCTTCCTGAAAAAATAATGAGTCTAAAAAACGAAAAGTGCCAAGGCGGAAAAATTTCTAAGGAACGCTTAACTGTACTATTGTGTACAAATATGCTGGGAGACTTTGAACAACCTCTTGTTATAGGAAAACCACAAAACCCTCGTTGTTTTAAGGGCATAAAGTTGAATCTTTTGGATGTTGACTTTAAGTCTAATAAAAAAGCGTGGATGACACGAGATATCATGAGCGAATGGATAAGTCACTTTAACCAAAACATGATTCTTCAAAACAGAAAAATTATTCTTTTCATGGATAATGCTGCATCTCACCCGCACATTGAATTGTCCAACATCCAAATCGTTTTTCTGCCACCAAACACATCTGCAGAGTGTCAGCCCTTGGATCAAGGGATAATAAAAAATTTTAAACTTCACTACAGAAAACGTGTTTTAAGACATCTCATTGCAAACATGAACGATGTAACATGTGCGAGTGACCTTGCAAAGAAAATCAGCATCCTAGATGCGATTCAATGGATTTCCTCTTCAGTAAACGCAATTAGAAAACAAACTGTCGTGAACTGTTTTGTAAAGTCTGGCTTCTCAAACGCAAAAATTGAAGTTGTGAACAGCAATGTGGAGCACCAAGAAGAACATCTATTGATAATGTACGATAAACTTCAACATCTATTGATAATGTACGATAAACTTCAACATCTATTGATAATGTACGATAAACTTCAACATCTATTGATAATGTACGATACTTCCGCTGCAAGTGACCCTGGCTACAAAGATATAGACTCAAACCTCGCTACAGAAGATGGTGCTCTAGATATCAACGACATTATCATCGATATTTTTCAAGAAGTTCCTCATGAGGATGAAGAAATGGAAGGAGGTCATTCTGTCGAAGAAAATATTAACGACGAACCACCGATGAAAATAGAAGCGCTCATACAAATCAATCGTTTAAAAATGTTTTTCGCCGCTGAAGAAGATACTGAAGGACTTTCGATGGTTTCTTCACTCCAAACAAATGTTGAAAACAAAATTATCAGTCGGAAGAAGGTGCAGAAGAAAAGTGATTACTGTATGTATTTTTCTTAAGATAAAGTCATAATATGCATAGCACAATTGTATGTATATTATTTACAAAAATATTGTGCAAAATCTTATATAATTTAATTTTACATTAAACGTTTAACGATTTTTCTTTTTCTTTTTTTTTTTTCTCCCTCAGACTTCTTGTTAGAGAACACTTCTCTCTAACGGACACATTTTCGTTCCCCATGGCTATCCGTTAAAGGGAAGTTTCACTGTATATCATTTTGCCTAGAAATCGTAGTGTCACCAAAGATAAACATAGGAGCAGAAGAATCATCTTTGCCCCACTGGAGAATTACCTGGAGATCGGCATTTAAGGAATTGGTAGCGGATATTCGAGAAGTTAAACTGAGCAGGGCAAACGGAATGCAATGTGCTATCATCGGCAAAACTATGGATAGGATTTACAGCCAATGGAAGAAGGTCATTAATATACAAGAAGAAAAGAGTGGGGGAAAGTACTGAACTTTGGGGGACACCGGCATTAGTGGAGAAGTTAGAAGACAGAGAGCCATCTACCATCACCCTCAGTGAGAAAACTGGATAACGAATTACAAAAAACAGTTGGCAAACTATAAGACGGAAGCTTATTTAGAAGACCTTTATGCCAAACACAATCGAAAGGCTCTGAGATGTCAAGAGCAACTGCTTGTGTTTCACCGAACTATGCGAATGTTTAGTGTTATGGGTAGCATATTCTGTCTATAATACGCAAGAGGTTGGGCGTGGTTTCTAATGCCATTCTTCCCAAATATTGCCCTTTTTTAGAGTTTTTTTTTAAAAATCTGTTCACAAGTTTTCATCTACAGTTGGTTATTTCTTTCTATACAAAGCCTTTTCTTTTTATTTCCATTATGTTATGCTACGTCATTTGTCCCACTCAATTTATCACGCAGTGCGATTCAAACATTTTACGGATCGAATTTGTTCAATTTTCAGATATTCTCAATCTGAGTTCAGCCGATGTCTTTTGATGTTATGATTGGTTGAAGCGATTCAAATGTCCCATAATTTCGGGGTTTATGTTTTAAAAGGGACTTGCAGCCTAACCACTACTTAGTACACTGACAAATGCTTCAAAACATTTCTCCCATTTACTCCTCAAGCCGCATCCTTGTTATTGTGGGGTATTAGGCGCATCAGCGACTTAGATATATTACCTCTGTAATATATTGCGCGTGTTCTGTGGTCGATAATTCGAGTTTCCGGAGGAAAAAAACTGAAACTCGCGCCTGAGACATACAATCTCAGCGACGTTGTGAAAAGAGCTCGTTAATGGTGGAAAATAATGCAAGGAAGCACAAGCTAATACACCATTAACTAAAGAAAAAACAAAGAATACCCCAACTCCACTTTCTTTCCCCTCTAATAATTTGTCTATTTTTTTTTTAGTTGATTCAACTGGCCATTTCACACAACGCCAGTTGGAAGTTTGTACCAACACTCAGTCACTCTTTTGGCTGAAAGAGTTTTCACACATCTATCCTATAACCATTTTTTTCCCAATTTAGATTTATTCCACCTTCTGAATGTTGTCCGAAAAACAGTTAAGAATACTAGCTGCATTTAATTTATTCAATCCATTTATAGCCTTAAACACTTAACTCAAATTTCCTCCCAAGTTGCCAAGTGCTGTAATTTTCCAAAGACGATTTTTATGGTTAGGGTGCTCCTTTGTGTCTAACTAATTCTGTTCTTCTCTACATTCGTTCCAAGAGCTCCACATACTTTTTAAAATGAGGCTTCCAGATCTGAATGCAGTACTCAAAGATTCTGTCTAACGAGTGCCTTATGCAATGGAATAATCACCTCTTTGGCACTGCTGGAAAAATTTGTTATATCACTGAAGAGAACCATATCAGTTGTCTTAGCAGCATATCAACGTTTTTTTTGGGGACCCCATGTAGGACTATACAATTACCCCTAGGTATCTTTCGTTCATCACCACTTTACTGTTGTACCAACCAAATGGCATGTTATATTGGAATTACTGCTACCCGTATGCAGTACTATACATTTATCAATGTTAAACCTCAACTGCTGCTGCTCAGCTATCCATTTTTATAGATCTTGTTGCAGTAGTATGAATTGATGATTTCTGTTATTCACCATCCTGCGGACCTTTGTATCATCTGCACATTTAAACAAACTTGATATGCCTTCAATACCGTTAGTAAATATTGAAAACACTAATGGGCCCAGCACTGCACTCTGAAGGACTCCACTAGTAGCATTAGTCCAAGAAGGGGTGCCCATTGCTAATTACCCCCCCTTCTCCCACCCCTTTTATCCATAGCAGTAGCTTATCCCTAATGCCATATTACTCCAATTCGTACAGCAGTATTATATGTGGAACAGTAGTAGAGGCATCTGATGCAGGAAAGCAAGCGAATGAGCTTATGCAGCATCAACCAAAAAAAAAAAAAAAAAGACAACCAATTTCAAACACCCATTCCCTCTAAAAGTTAGTCCAGTACCTCCTTGAATTTATTTAAGCTAGCAATTTCCAAATGAGAGATGTAAGTCTGTTCCAGCAATCAATTCCCCGCTGTCTAAATGCAAATTTCCACGCATCTATTCTATAACTATCTTTCCTCAATTTGAATTTATGTCCCCTCAGGTTCGTAATCTGAACAAGAGAAAGAATCCCATCAGAACTGAGCCTGCTCAACCCATTCAAAGCCTTATACACCTCAATCAGATCACCTCAAAGGCCTAGTCTCCAGACGCTGCAATTTGCAGAACTAAAGCCTTTCTTGTTAAGAGAACCCCTTCGTTCCCCTCACCAATCTTGTTCGCCCATCTCTACACTCGCTCAAGTAACTCTACATCCTACTTAAAATGACGCCACCAGACCTGTACGCAGTACTCAAGGCGTGGCCCCACCAGACCTGTACGCAGTACTCAAGGCGTGGCCTGACCATTGCCTTATACAGAGGGACAATCATCTCCTTTACCCTACGAGCAAAATTGCTGTATATCATTGACAATACCCCATGACCTGTTTTGGCGGCCTGTCTGCATTGCTCAGAAAACTATATCTGACTGCACTATTACTCCCAGTTCTTTCTCATTTTCTACCACCTTAAGTGTAGTACCACACAGTTGGTACTTTTCTCTGGGTTTACTGCTACCCATATGCAGTACTTTGCATTTGCCAATGTTAAACTTCAGTTATCACTTCTCAGCCCATTGACCAACTTTTCTAGATCCTGTTGCAGTAGCACACTGCCATTAACAACCCTGCCAACCTTTGTATCATCTGCATACCTCGACATTAAGCCTGATATACCTTCATCAATATCATTGATAAATACAGAAAACAACAGTGGGCCCAACACCGAACCCTGTGGGACTCCACTAATAACAGTCCACGAAGAGCAGCGTGCATTGATTACCGCTCTGTCTTCTCCCACTCAACCACCCTTTTATACATTGTAGCAACTTGCCCTTAATACCGTAATGCTCCCATTGGTATAGTAGTATTTCATGCGAACAATATCAAAAGCTTTCTTGAAATCCAAGTATATGAAATCAAAATTATTTTTCTCCAGTTCCTTTGTTATTGCGCAAAAGTATGCAATCAGATTGGTTACACTAGATTATCTCCTTAACAAATCCATTCTATAATTGCTGTATAACTGCATTGCTCTATATATCCTACATTAAGTCTTAATTCCATTATTTGTTCTCATAATTATGGCTAAGGGTTTGATTACTTGTTCCGTTTGTTTTTTTAATATAATTGGTTTATTTTATCAGCCCCAGGTGCCTTACTTTTAACTTCAACAACTACTCTTCCATTTTCTCCGTAACTTAATTTCTTCTTTAATGTCATTTTTAATTCTCA
Organism: Mastigoproctus giganteus; assembly: GCF_048544385.1. NCBI lineage: Eukaryota > Metazoa > Arthropoda > Arachnida > Uropygi > Thelyphonidae > Mastigoproctus > Mastigoproctus giganteus. Next base: position 160,228,409 of record NC_143579.1, read on the forward strand.
CAAAATCATTTAGCTCCCAGTTACAACTCGTACTTTTGGTATTCCTTACCTAGAAACTTCTTCGCAGGTTAATACAAATTAAAATATATTTGTTGAGTTTGCCACAACCTGAACAGGATCATTAATAGTTTGGCCATTCATATCTATGAGCCAATGGTGTTCGTTCCTTTTCTTCAGTATATTGTGGTATTGCCGCTTAGTGTTCCTTTATTAGATATGCTTAATGTATGAAGGGTCAATGCTGATAATCAGAACAAGAGTATTGCTTTTTTTTTTTTTTTTTTGTCTCTAACGCGCCACCTGCAATTTTGAATCACGTTGGTGTTATACAACATTGCACTGGTCACCTGTATCGACTAAGTGCACTTCCTTAGATTTTATGTGCTCCTTAAAAACAACGTAACGCTGATCCTGTATGCCATTTCCAAATATCGATCCTCTTGAATCCAAGTGGATTTACAGAATGCCATAGAAGTTTGTTAAAAGGATCAAAATTACATTTAGTGATTAGTTTATTTGATCAGTAACTTCCCTACACGATAATATGCTTCTGAATTTCTCATTTGTGTCACTTCGTTCATATTTCTGTCAAAACGATTAAGGAATACTTAATGGGATAAAACCCCTATATGAAAAATCTATATTGATTATGTGAATTTGATCATGGATATCCGAAATAATGAAAATACACATGAAAAGCTATCCCAGTACTGGTTCAGCTGTTATCGTTATGCTTATAATATCCTAATTTACAATGCTAGCTAATAATTTGCTTGAAAGATGATTTTGTTGCTTCACAATTGAATTTCGTATTTAAAAACGAACTCATTAAATTCTGGTTAATATCATAAACTTAATAAAAGGTTAAGTACTGGTTAAAACTTTTCGAATGATAGATATCTGATTTACCTTTGTAGTGAACAACGTAAATAACAAGCGATTTTGAAGGATGTGTAACAGCGATTATACATAATCGCTGAATAAAATTACCTTGTATGATTATATCCGTGTAAATTTCCTTAGTGTTAATTCATAGATTTTTAGACTCGTATCTTTGCACTAGGCAAACAAATACGATAAGCTTTAAGAGCTTCGAGCAGGTGCCCCTAACCTTAAACTTTTCTAAATTATTCGATTTGGTTTGGCATATGATCCATACTTCTCTCTTCTGATCTTTTCAACTGGATAGCCAATTGAAAACTATAGAATTTACTGCCTACAATGTCTCCAAATATTTAGACCTCAATCAATATAAGAATATTGGTTAAGAATTAAGATGAGACGTTCATCTCAACCAATAATGCACCAAGCTTCTCTCTCTCTCTTTAATTTCGTTAGGATATCAATTATCTTCTCCAGACAGAACAGAAGTTTATTCTCTCTAATGTATATCAATACCAATATAAAAGATTACCTGAAAATTAATCCTTTTCATTGTCCGGAAATCTTCCACCGTACGTTATCCCTCGTGGGTAGCACAGTTAGTAGATCTGCCGTCCTCCCCACGCCAGGTGGACAAGACCAGAGTTCGAATCCCGTCGATGATGAGAGGAATTTTAATGGGCCTTTTTCACAACTTGGCTGAGTTAATCGGTCTCAGGAGATGATGGTACCATTGTTTTTTTCTTCCGGAGACTGCTTTTTCTTCCAGCAAACAGAAAATTCGACCACAGAATACGTAATTTACAGACAAAAAATACGGTGCGATTCGGCCTCTGTCGCTGATGCTCCTAAAGCGATACAAACAAAAAAACCAGAACATTATATTATTCCCATTTTAGTCTTTGAATTGAACAAATGCTATCTTCCACCAGTTTCATTAATCATTGGAGATTAGGGAAGGATAATGGTCAGTTAAACCCTTTCATAAAACTTAGCTAGCCTATCAGAAAAACTTCCGATCCACACTTTCAGTTACAAAAAATAACAAGATTACTAGACAGTAATAAGTTTTTAATTAATACTAACTCGCAAATAGCTCAGTAGACAGCTTCAATGTTCTCTTTCATACACGAGTGGAACAGGTCTGGGTTTGATTTCTTTTTGGGATGTGGGAACTTTGGTATTTTCACTCCTTGAACGATTTAGTTGATCTCGTGTTGCATATTTTTTTATTATCTCTGTTCTTGTCGTAGGATTGTACTTCAGAACGGCCTTTCCTCATTTATGGGCACTTATTACAAATCTGTTCCTATTCGAATTCCAGTACTGTTTCGATAATGATTCATGCTATATTGGAATGTCCATCAGTTTCATCAAAATTACAACTGTCTTATGTTTCCTTTGTTTTTATGATTTCCTTCAGAAGAGAAACTATTTTTCAGTATATGTAAAACTTCCGATCGTTTTTGCTTGGATACCATAAAAGTTCACAAAATGTTCTCCACCAATAGATATTTCAGCAGGAAACAATAACGAAAATGCTGAAATTTATGCATAAATCACTTCAAATAAGTACCCAAAGAATATAGGGAGCGTAACAGTCGCTTGTCACGCGACCTGTTGGAAGTTTAACTTAGAATAAATTGATTTTTGTTTTTATGCATCAGGCACTGTTTTTTTTATTATGAAAACACTAAAGACGAAATGCATTTAGAACTTACAGTATATTTAACACCATGTACGAGTTAAAGACTGACAAGACAGGAGGTGCTTATCGATTTACACTTGAATTTCTGTACATTACAATTTCCAGGAAATACATGTGAAAGAAGGTTGTTTCCGAAAGCTAAAGTTGGAGGGATAAATGAGGAAGATAAAAATTTGGTTCTGTGAGATAGTTGGACAGTGAATGAATCTTACTAGTTGACGCACGTATTGGAATGACTGGTTTGGGAGACAACGGGCAATAACAGATTCATAAGAACAGTGTCTGTGGATCTAACCACAGAAAAGCATGCGGCAGATACAAAGCCTAAGAGACAGAGTGGAGAGACTTTATAGTAGAGAGGGCCACCAGTTAAATTGATTGCCAGCTTTTCAAAAGAATCTAGACGCTTAAGAATGGTTTTGGAAGCACCAACCCAGATGTCAGAACAATGTGCCATGGTTGGTGGCTTTGAGATTTATACAGAGTGAGTAGTTGTTTAAAAGAAAAGTAACGCCGAGAGCGAAAAATGAAACCCAGTTTTTTGATACAGAGGAAGCACCATTTGTGAATTTTATTTTGCCTAGTCTAGAAACCTGGGTGTCATCGAAGGTGTGCATAGGAATAGCAGACTCTTTCTTTCAAGGAGTAACACAAGACTATGTTTTAGAAGGGCAGAGTTAAATTTTCTTCGTCCCATTGGATTGTTTGTTTGTTTTTGGTTTTTTATTGGCGCATTGGCAGCTGTGGCCATAATGCGCCAAGACTATGCAATATTTAAAAGTTTAAATTCTCGGTGACCTAATTAGTTAGGTCACCATGTCCAGATAAATAATAACAAATATATAAAAATTAAATCAATAAAGAGATAACAATAACAAATTTTAAATACAATTAAAAACTTTTATTGATTTAAAATAGCTAAAAACAGCAGACACGTTGTCATTGTCGGATAAAATCTGACTGAGTGTATAAGGCTCAGTCAGATGACTAAAAGCGGTAAAACGGGTGCTGCTAAAATCTGGACAGTCAATTAAAAGGTGTCTAATCGTTAGGATTGTGCCACAGGACACACACATAGGAGGGTCATCAGCCCTCAGCAAAAACGAATGAGTTAAATGACTGTGTCCTATGCGGGTCCGGGCAAGAACAACTTCCTCCTTACGATTCCTGCGCAGACTAGACTGCCACGGTTCAATTACAGGTTTTATATGATATAACTTATTCGCAGTCTGTCTATTCCACGAATCCTGCCATTGGGAATGTATCTTTTGATGTATTATTTGCCTGTAGTCTGTATAGGGGACTAACAGGCAGTGGTCTTCGTCCCATTGGAGAATTACATGAACATCAGCATTCAAGGAATTGTGCGTGGATATTCGAGAAGTAGAAGCGATTTGCTCAGGATATGGATTTTAAAACTGGAAAAAGGTAATGAAGTGTGCTATTGTTATCAGCAGAACTATGAATATGATTTTAAGTCAGGTGGAACTGAACTCAACCGTGCTGGATGATTGTAGCATTAGTTGTGAGTTTCTACCATTACCCACAAGTAAGTGGTTAGAACGATAACTGTTATTCATTTCGATAAACAGATGGATAGTGGCAAAAGCCTCAACATCTCAACCATCTGATTGACTAGAAAATCAGTTATGCCAAGGTATCATCCACACTTTGTAGTACTGTGGCTAAATAAAGTCAAATACCTCAATTGTCTAATTTATAAATACTTTAAGTGATAAATTGTCTCTAGATTACATTCCGACAACCTGCAGATTGACTCCAAAAGAAAACTATAAATTACTAGCCAAATATAAATTAACTTAAGGCCACTCCTATATTACGTTACACTTACAGACGGGGGGAGGTCATATTCTGAACTTGGCTAGGGAGGGATGAAAGTATTAGAAATAACGGTTTGAGGCATCACTACTCTAAGAGTGCAAATTCAAAATATACCAATATAAAAGATTCCCTGACAATGAATGATAAAAAAAGGCATTCTTCATTACTTGCATACACATAGAAAACCTTTCCCGTCCAATAAAATCTTCAAACTAAGTTTTCTTTTTATCACTGACGTTTTTGTACCAGTATTTTTCTTCGTTTATCTCTCAAGTCAAGAAGACTTCTTTAATAATGAACAAGCGTTTTGATTACAAGTTGTGAAGGCCGCATCAACCCTACGCCGTGATGCACTTTTCACAGCTGCAATTAGCAGTTGGCTGGGACGAATTTTTTTTCAAATTAAGAAGATTATAATGAAATTGCAAATAAACATGCATCGCAGAGAGAGTAAATTATTTACGAAGTTTCGTATACTGATATACCCGAGGATACAAGTTTTACAATTTACGTGCTGAACAGCGTATCAAGTAATCTAGGACCAGCTTTTGCAATCAAATTTAAGAATTCTTTTGGAACAGGGTTTCAGTCTGTTAGGCAAATCATGTCTTAGAAGATCTAATGTATTACATCCAGTGAGTTAAATTTCTCGGACTTTTTATTCCAAGAAAAAAAAAATTGCACGATGTGTGGTTTGAGTTAGTAAACTATTTTTCGTGCAGTTTGTTTTTCTTCTTCCTGTCCAGTATTAGGTCTAGTGGTCTGTATCATCCACACTGTTTTGACAAAAAAAAAATATGAACCTGTCCGTTAAGACCCCTACAAAGATGGTCTCTCCATCTTTGCAGGGGTGTGCCTCTGTACCTCCTTCCCTTGGGTTTGTAGTTTATTATCTCTTTTGGATAACGTCCGTTCTCCATTTCTTCTACATGTTGTATCCATCTGTTTCTGTATGAGTAATTCAGTACTGAGGTTGTCTGCAGTTCTGACAAGATTTCTTGGTTTCTTTTCCTGTCAAGTCTGGTATAGCCTGCTGTTCTACGCATGAAACGCATTTCTGCATTGGTCAACCACCTCCTGTCCCCTTTGCTCATTGTCCATGCCCCAGAGCCATAGGTGGTTAAGATAGGTCTGGCGAGGGTGTTATGTATCAGTGTCCTTGTTTTCTTATGCGCCAGATTAGATTTTAAAATATAGTTTATAGTTTTAGTAATTCCTATTTAAAAGTGTTAAACTGTTCGATAATACTAATGTCAATGCAGATCTTGCTTCTTATTGGATCTCTTTCTTTAAATGCCATCAAATGTCTTTGAAGATGAAATTTCCATATTAAATGATTTTGCTATTTTATTTAAAGAGAAGATGGCTTTCTGCAATGATTCCTCATTGTCTTCCATTAGGACCTGGTCATCAGCAAAAAGCAGTGTGTCCATTCTTGCTTTGCGGCTAATTTCGATACCTCTTGGAGATTTTCCTCCATTCTCTTATAATATGTCGAATAGAAGCGGGGACAGTCCACATCTTTGTCGCACCCCGGTATTTATTGTCTCCGATTCAGTTGTTTGAATTGGAGACAATAAATGCAAGGGTGCGACAAGGATGTGGACTGTCCCCACAGAAGAGAAGTTTGTTTTTATTGTTTAAAATTGAATTAAGAAACTATTGGACAAAAATCACATTTATTTCCCTTAGAAAACAGTTGACTATGCAGAAAAAACTAATACAACAGTCTCGTACGGGAAAAAAATCATTTTTCTTAATTAGTAATTTACTAATACACTTTTAATGCCTACCATATTCGATTTTGCGACTTTTCGATGTTCCAAAGATTTTTTGTGACAAGATCAGATTTATCAGCGTCTTGTGACAAAATCCGAAATCCTTCTCTCATACAAGTATCACTCCTCACACATTAAAACCTTTAATATTATAGTGATTGTGTATCAGTATATTGGAGGGACTAACTTATCTGGAAAAATACGGACACTGTCCAAAGTGAAATAGCCTAAGAAGAACAATATACCAGGAATATCGTTCGAGATGAATTTGAATATCGATAAAAAAAAGGTAAACTGCAGCCATTATCAACCCACTGTAGGATGGAAACCTCAACGATACATGTTGAAGGAAATGGACCATAATCTGCCACGCTGATCCCGTGCGGGTTGACAGATCAACCGTATTTAGCAGTCAGGAGCTTGAACCCCGGCCTACTCAAAGAGCGTGTGCCACTGCACTTTCCCTCCTGACAGCTCGGCTACGGAGGCCACTTGAATATCCATATAGCTTGCCAAAATACTGACGACCGTTTGAACTGATTGAAAAAAATCAATTGATTCTTGAATTGATTTTATCAATCAGCCGGATGTCCATCGTTAAATCCAATAATCGTTTATATGGGGGTGCCGAAAGTAAAAAGAAAACGTTTCAAGAACGCTTCGTAACGCCAACACACGGGACTGGACATTTCTATTAATAATATTCTGACAATTGCATTGTCAGAATCCCAAGAACAAGGTTTTTCTCCAAATGAGCATTCTCATTTTTCTGCGTCCTTTCATGTAGTCACAGTCAAGTCGTGTTCAATTCCAGTTAGTATTTTGTCATAATGAACATTGGGATACTCCCATTTCTTCTAAGCCGTTCGATTAGTTAACGTGCTTAGAATAATGTCAACGAGCGACCAAGGTCGCAATACATCGATATACAGTTTCCACACGAGAGAGAGAGAGACTTGGATTTGAACAAGCACACTACGCGTTCGAATACATGTATGCTTGTACGCAGACACTCGTTTTACTTTGTAAACCCTACGGACAGTTTGCCTGATTTGCAAACTCCAATTAAATGAGTTCGGGAACGCGATTAGTTTTTCATTAATTAGGAATGAGCCACTATAATTAAAACCAGCTAAAATTTAATAATATAATTAGATTACCAATGAACGTCGATATGTTTTATGGCAAGAGCAGATCAGGAAGAGGAACACTGGCAGAAAATGTTATGAAACTACTATTCCTCCTCCACACCCGGGATAACATGAATCAAACGTTTAAAAGTTTGAAACAGGAGCACGAGTGCTAAAATAAAGGCCGAAAACCTCTGAGCTAGTCAATAAGGCATTAAATCGAAAAAGATTAGGTGGCTTAAACAAGATAAATTTCGCAACAAACTTCATTAGGTTATCATCATCGATCGTGAACTATTTCCTTCAATGCAAGATGCCGGATCGATATTAATGCATCAATAAATTAATTTGGAAGTAGTTGTAATATGATACTGTATAACAAAGTGACTCACTAATGTAGCCCTTAATTTAATTAATGGTGATCGTTTATCCTTGTCTCTTCCTTTTCCCTTGTGCCCTTACATGAATCGAAATTGGTTACAACGCAAAGCAAGAATTTGAAATCTCTTTTAATGGAAACAAAGTGGAAAAGTTTGGACTGGAAACCATTTGCGCTATTACTTAAGTCGGTAGCGCACAAATGAGATTCCTTTATGAAGAAAAACAATATTTTCATTTTAGATCAAATGGTTTCATAATCGAACTTTCCATTCCGTTCATTAAAATTAAAGAGCTCTGAACCCCAAACAAGCACCACAGGATGGGATTTATTATCATCAATAAATCTTCGGAGCGATCCGTCCCATACCTCTAACTAGGCCAGAGTAGATAAAAAAAAAAAAAAAAAAAAAGCCATGATATCTTTTGTTCCGCGAAATATTTAATTTTTTTCTGGAAGAATTCTTCCTAATAAATAACCAGATAAAACTCTCAAAATCAGCTATGATACACTTAATTTGTATATGTTTGCATAACATTTGCGCATTATAAATATTTGCATATTATAAGTGTTGCACTGATAATACCGGATACCTGTAATCCGATGCAACGTTCTGCAACGTCACTGCAGAAGGTTTGGAGTTCCAGGTACAGAGATGTCAACAAGTGCATTCACGGGCCATAGATGCGTAGCAATTCACCCCACATCGGATGTGGGGTGAATTGCTACTTCCAAGCATCACAACACATAACGTATGCCAACGTCGTTTGCGGTGGTGTCTGGTCCATCGTTCTTGAATAATGGAACAGGGAAACAGCGACGAATCACATTACAGATCTAATGATCGAGTGTGTGAAACATCACCTACCCAGTGTATTATGTCACAGTGAAGTTCAGTGGAGGCGGAGTCGTAGGTAGAGAAGGTTCTTCTGGTTAGAAATTGTTCAGGACAGGAGAATCCTCTTCACAATGAAAATGTCTCTTGGCACAATCTCCGAATATTTGGATGTCCCGTGCCACCAAAGGGACCGAAGTGAAAATCTGACTATATGTCACAGCAATATACTGTGCTTAACGGACGGGTTCATATCAAAATAACTCCTACCATCATTCTGGAATTCCACCGGGATTCCAAGAGATTCGTCATGAATTAAAAACATATATATATATATATATATATATATATATATATATATATATATATATATATTGTGAAATAATTCTTCAGTATGCTCAGACTCCAATCTCAAATCTAGCACCGTGTTAATGACTCTTTTACATTTGGATTTTACGTTTTTTGAATTCCCTTTATTGTATAATTATTTAATTTTAACTATTTTACTTAATTTTCTTATTACACTCCTATTAACCTACCCTTTATTTCTTAAGAGTGGCCATTAACGGCTTGTAAAAGTACGTTCTGCTACATACGTAGCACTTTTCAGGTTTCTCTAATTCAATGAAGAGTATTTATTTATACAGACTCGAACGATTTGTGGTAATTTCAAAAATTATCAATGAAGTCATATACTGACATCTTGGACAGTTTCGTGGCGCCCTTCGCGATGGCATTCTTGTGGAATTACCAAAGTCTCGGTACCACACTTTGGGATTTACTACGATAAAAGTCCAAACGTTCCGATTGTACACTGGGTTATTGCGCAGACAAAATGACCCTCTTTTATAGCTCACTAGTGACTGATCGATGTTGTCAACTATACGTTCACAAGTAGGCCTAATCCTGTTTAGAACAATGTGGTGTGCTTTTCTAAACGTGTTGTTGGTTTTACGGCACAAAGGCAGCTAAGGTCTAAAGGTGTTAAAAAAATTATCGATATAGAGGCATCAGAGGAAGAAATGAAAGGCGTTTCCGCCCACGCCACGTGAAGACAGGACTGGTCTACCAAGTGACCGATCGACAAGGAGTGGTTAGTAGATTAATAAAGTCGGTGGTATATTTAAGAGGAAAAGTGTCTTTCCTTTCTATTAAAGGAGTTAGGATCTTTAATTTAGAAATTAATATTTAACTAACTGTGGAAGTTACATGTTTAATATTTTATGCAGTATTAAAGAATGGCATTCGGACTGATCGTCTTTCCACGAACTATTTCTTGGAGCTACTTACAGCAAGAGACAGCTGGCAATTTGCTCCCCCCTTCAATCGTCAAAGCTGTCTTAAGTTGTGGGGTAGCAATAGTCGAGATCGTTCCACATAATCTAGTTGATCTCAGTGTCTTTGAGAATGATCTCAATTAGTCTCAAACTCAAAAGAATACTGCGAAGGTTAGAGTCCACTTGGTGTTGTGACCTAGCTGAGTTCAATGGATAATTCATGTGAATTAAGGAATAGATGAGGCAGCAGCAGGATTTCAGAAACCGAAATTACCGACCACACTGTACAATTCCAGCTTCTTTATACCAGCATAATGCACAGATAGCACTATTCTGTTTAAAGCCTAACTCAAAACCCGTTGCTCCTACTTGAAACTGAGTGTAGACTTTTTCTTTTTGTAGTTTAATGAACCATTCCCTCAATAAAATATTGAAAGTACCCTTGGGGACGAGGAGACCACCCTACAAACTAAATTAGTGTATATACTTCATATATTATCTACATTTATTGTATAGTTAAAGAACAAATAGTGGCTGGGGTTAGGCCGTTTAGGATCTGTCTACGGTATTTCCGATCCTTCACAACTTTATAGAGGTCACCATCAGTTGCTTGAATGGTGGAAGCTTAGCCAAATATTAAATTCATCATCACGAATGTTTTACTAAGTATTTTTTAAACGTTTAAATGGATGCAAACTTTGAGTTTATTCTTTGTGGACCGTGAGATGGAATGCTAATTGATTATTCTTTGTCTGCCGTAATGCCAAGTGTTGACTTCGTGCTACATTAACGAAAATTTTACTGATTTGGTTAAAGGAGGGTATAAACTCAGTTAAGCGAGGGAAGAACATTTAAAAATAACTTTCCCTTTATGAAATCTAGAAAAATAAGCTTTCATAGTATGATAATTGCTTTACTATAAAGGCAGAAGACATTACAGATATATACTGAAATTGCAAGGCTTCCAAATACAAAATTTCACGAGTGAGAATAAAACAAAAATTGCACTTATGACCTTTTAATTTTAATATAGTTTATAAAAGCTGAGCAGTGGGAAGCTTTATGAATGCGATCATGATATATATATATATATATATATATATATATATATATATATATACATATACACACACACACACACACACACGCGCACACGAATAGAGAAAAGGAAAGTCAGCACAATTAAAATATATTTTCTATTACTGAAAAATAAAAATGGAAAGAAAAGCTCAAGTTTTTATAAATGAAATACAATTTTATTTTAATAACCAACAATTGTTGCCAGCATTTCGCTGTGTAGCTGAAAAGCCTTTGCGTGTTTGTCTGTCAGTGGATGGAAGCAACTGTTCTTATTACATTAAATTATTACATGGCTGGAGGAATTATTAGATATGCCACTGCTATTTTGGAAATGCTGTTCTGTCTGATGCACGGATCTTCTGAAGCATCGTATTGATTATTGCTGGAAGAAGTACAGAAATACACGATGTCTGAGGTACAGGGATCATATCAAAGCAGAAAACAGCCAGATTTCTTACGATATTACTACAAACGACTTTCAAATTCAAAATCTTTCTCAAAATAATCAAACTTACATGCTCGAGTATTAAATAGAGATTAATTAAGAAATGCTATCAATGAAACATGCCATTAAATTTCTTGCATGGCTTGTGTGGAAAATAAAAATTATTTTTGTAAACCGTACAAAAAGTTCCGTTTGGGATAGATAAAGTAGTGATAAAATTGGGCTACGTATTTCCGTTTAGATTTTAAGATTTATCAAACTAAATCTTGCCCGATCATCTGTTTTTTTTTTTTTTTTTTTAACTTCAGTATCAATGTTTTTCTCCATCTTCCATATCCTCCATCGTCGAAAACGAAGAGGACTTCGGAAACGAATGCAAATATCTTGTTTGAAGGAAGTGGAAAGAATGCTGCAGATTTGTAGTTTGATAGTCATCCATTGTTCAGTGTTATTTATCGATATTTGTAGATGCCTTCAAGCATAGCTCACGTTCTGGGAATGGCAAAATATGGTACGATCGTCAGCGTAGAGGTACGAGTTGATTTGGAATGCTGTTTGTGATATTGCTTATTCGTATTGCAAATAAAGTGACGCCGAGAACAGAGCCTTGTGGGACTGCTTGTCCAGAATCTGCCAGTATCAAACATAAAAAGCCTGTATCTCATATCAATATATGGAGATCTCTTAAGATGTCAGTGTCAAGCGATATCGAAAACTTTCTCTATATCAAGGCATATCATGATGAGATGTTGATTTCTGATAACTTTTTTTTTATGGTTTATCCCTTTACTATGAGATCTAAGAGTGATCTATTCTTCCGAAAGCCAAACTGATTATCTTTTGAGACTCGAGGTAGTAGCAGGTGAGCCTATGGTACACCATTTTTTTTCTGAGTGTCACTAAGGCAGCTGGTCAGAGAAATCGGTCTATGGTATCGAGGAATCAAATGCTCAATTGCTGGTTTAAGAATAGCTATTACACAGGGAAGTTTCCAAACACTGGTGGAATATACATATATGTTCAAAAAAGATCCGACTGTAAGAGCTTAGCCGTGAGGATAATGATATGTGATCTAGATGGGGAAAACCTAAATTAGAAATCATTATTTACTATATAATGATTCAACATTATATAGTAAATTCTTTCAGAACCAACAGCGCTGTTTCTTAAGGTATTTATGGATCCTGTCATTTCAAATAGTGCTAGTGGTTGCTTTGAGGTTAAAGGACTAGATATTTTGAAGATTTGGATTTCTCAAATATTTACCATTTGACTGCATTTTTTTTAAAGCTTCGGCTTTAATTCTTTGAAATGACGGTTTACATGCGGCTGAGGCAGACAATAAGAGAACACGGTTCCTAAGGCATTTGCAATTCCGGCAGGAGAAGACATCTCCTTCCCATTACAGTAAATAATAGAAGAGGGTACCATAAACCACGGGGGCTCACATGTGGTGAGTATGGGTTTGGCACATCCAGGGTCCTGAGCTGGATATCATCATTCTTCTCTTTTTTGGTGATTCCCTCCTACCACTCCCTCTCAGGGTATTCACATTTTTTGGCTGGTGCAGCATAAGCCTCAGGCTTCCTTGCACCGTGTGGCTAATAATAATAATAAGATATTTACCATTTGACTGCATTTTTTTCTGGTTATTCTGGCATCCGTATCTTCGTTGACTAATGGAGCCCACCATTAGTGATTTTTAATTGAGACTGAGGGATGGCGGCTGTTGCATGAGAAGACAAGGATGTGATCATCAAAAGATGACTTGGATGATACATTTTGTCTCGTCTACTTTGGAAAATTTCCATTTAGTTTGGATTTCTTTGTTTTGGAAAGAATGGCTTGAATTTTGCATATTAGCGGGAAGTGATCCACTCGATACTTGAGAAGATGATCTAGAGGGGGGGGGGCACAGAGATCTATTCCTGATGTTGACCCAATAGGAAAATGGATATGAGTGGGTGAAGCAGTACTCAGTGATGTTAAATTCTCTCTGTGAAGTAGTATTTCAGTGAGCTATCCGGGTCCGTCTCAGATAGCTCACTATCACAATTATTATAGGCGTGGTAACGATTTCTAAGGATGTTTTCAATGGAATGAGACTTTAGTCCAATAGCATGGCTACTTCTCCATGAGCACTATTAGTATCAGGTCTATCTTGCTGCAGATAAGTTTTGATTGAAGGGGCCATTTGAGGTGTTAAATTGTTTTCTTGTAAGCATGTGCTGCAGGATTGTAACAAGGATTCGTAACAACATCAGTTTCTTCGAAAACCTCTGAAATTCCACTGCGTGATGCGTTCCATTATCTGGCTTTGTAAGAAGCAAATGAATCTATTTTTTTATGAATGAATTATTTATAGTGGTCAAGTTTTGATTTTTTCATTTCTAGGATAAGTGGCGTGACCAAGAGTCAATGTTTTCTTCCATATCATCAGCTGCATATATTTCAAGCAGCAGTTCTTCTTGAATGGTCATATTTTTGTCAAATTGTTTGACAATATGGAAGGCTTTTGGATGGAACTGTAAGTGGCGAATTACTGCTTTCAACTAGATGCGGTTTAGGTAGATGCTGGATCGGGCACGGTCGCGATCGACTCTTCTGTTTGACATGCTATGATTGCATTTTGGCACGTTTAATTTAACTTTTTTTGCTTGGATCTTGATAAAAAAATAACTATTCCTACCTTTCAATGTTAAGAGTATGATGGATGGTTTCACCTGCAATCAGGACACTGACGGGTTGGTACTTTGCAGTCTACATGAGTTTTGCACCTACAGCTCGAAGATGTTGTTTTCCACGGCATGCTTTCTGGGAGTGGCCAAATTCTTGTAATATCTTGGATGGGGGGGGGTTGTATTAAAGGGCAGTTTAAGAAATCTGCTTTAACTGAAGTTGGTAGAATTGGTGTACAGAAGGTTAAGATTATGTTACGTGTTCGATTAAAGTGCCGTCTTTTCGTATTGTGATTGTTTTTGCTTGGGTTAACGATTTGATCTTTTAGTCCTGGACTATTTCTTCAGAAATCCCATTTAGTGATCACTACATTGGACAAATTAAGTGTGTTGTGTGGAGGTGATTTGAATTGGAATTCCGCGTAAAGTGAGCCGTAATAGCAGCCCAGAGTTTCTTCAGTGAAAAGTCTATTAAGATCTCCCGACTGGAGATTTTTCACGATTTGCTGTGATCCTGCTGCATTTTCGGGCCATTTGATTAATGAAATGGTAGATCTTGCTCACAGGCTGTGCTGACAAAGAAAGTAGTATCAGGAATGTTGGAGATTCCTGTTTCCGTCCTTTTTCAGCTTCTTGGACAGAGAAAAGTAATCGTCAGTTATATGATTATCATTATGTTGAGAGTTCTTCGGTTCTAAACGTGAGAATCATTTATTGTTCATTTCTACTACTTTTGGCCCTGGGGTTAGTGCCCCCTTCCACGGGGGAGGCCTCACCACAGGGAGGAAGGGCTGGCCAAACGATGAGTTACGTTAGTCGAGTTGGTTGAAAAAAAAATAAAATTAAGGAAAGGTATATTTTTCCTTTCTTTCTGGTTTCTCTTACTGGATATAAGGGAATTCTGAATTTGATTTAACTTAATGATAGTGTTTAAACTAAACAGAAGACAAATTAATTCATTGCTAGAAAAATGTTTTTAAGAACACAAAGATCGATTAGCCATGGAACGCTTGGCGCTCAGGGCCTGAACATACTATCTGATGTTCACTGCCATGGGCACTAGTCAGTATACTTACTATAACTGACTAGTGTATACTAGTCAGTATACATAAGTCAGTTACGTATTGTAATTACAATACGTAATTTAATTAAATATAAGTAAATTAATGAAATATGGGTGAGAAAGGAGCTTTGTTTCTATCAAGACTATTGAATGGTCCAGATAGGCTCGATAAAGGTGACTAAAAAAATTGTTCTTGGAGTAGCTGTGGGAAACAATTGTAAAAAACCCCAAAATATCTAGAATGTAAGTAGATTCTGGTTCTACTTTAAAGAAACCAAAATCAGGGATAGCAGACAATGCATTATGGCTGTCGTTTGTACAAGAAATACGACACGGAACTCCAATTAGCGAATTCATAAAAGCAGCATCAAAGAAAAAGGACTTGGCCTTACGTCACATGATTGATGGTGCAGAAAGTTTTTACATAAAGGTGGATGGCTCAGCATTAGACAAAAAAAGAAAAAAGTCATGGTATTCATGTATTGAATATTAGCGGGGAGAGGTTATCCGCTGATCACGCTCAAATATATACAGAGGATTTAAGTTCATTTACAAATAGAGAAAATTTGATTGGATAAAACTCTAACATGGACGAATTGCTACTATATGTAACGATTTTAATTTAATGATTAATAATATTAGAAAATTCAATTTAAAATTGATTGAATTTCCTCTTTCTTACCTACATTATCATTTTAATAAAGCACTTAGTATTATTAACTTTAAAAAACTATTTTACGATCATTTTTGTCCTGATCAAATTGTTGATTAACTTACATCTTATTATTGTCTGGTATATTCGCTATTTCTCTCTTTTAATGACATTAATCATTCTTGTCTCATATGTTTGATGAAAAAATAAAAGCTAAGAAATTTTCTTTTCTTCAAGGTAAACTGCAAGTTAGTTTCTCTGAAAGCTAAATAAATTCTCGCGATTTGAAAATCCATCGGAAATTTTTTTGGAATTTAATTTTTCCTCTCAATTTGACTGCTAAATAAAACCTACTGCAAAAGGAATTGTTTAGTCTGAGTCATTCAAGTTCAAAGAGCTTCAGGGGGGGGCATAAGCAAATTATTATATAGGTTAGCTTTGCAATTAGAAAATTGTTTCATTTGTAACATTTGGCTCTATTGAGAATAAATTCCTGCCAGGTCGCTGATACAATACAGCAAATATTGAGGGTGGGGGAACATTTTTGGTTTCCTTTCCAAGGAACCAAACTCGAATTCGTGTCCACTAGCTGATTTCATGTTTCATTCTGAAAAAATTGAAATAACTCATTGCAAATCCCCCGCCTATGATCATTAACTAATCTCGACTGAACAGGGCTTCAGAAATTCCTGCTCTCTAATACAGGGAGAGTAGTGAACCTATTATACTGTCACGGAGGATAGCATAGTAGATTCGCCAAACGGTCAGTGAGGGAACTATAAGTTCTGGATCCCCACACATAATCTCTAACTACAATATTAAACCAACTATACTCCCTCCCTCCCGGAGGGAAGCGAACCACAACAAGATGGTAAAGCAACTTCACGCAATTCCGTGCCATTTCGGACAAAAGTGAAGGCTATTTTGCAATTAAACGATTTTAAGTCAAAACATATGCCCTCACGTAACGGTTGAATCACAGGAGTACAGAACATGGCATCATGGTAATTTTACTGTGTCACAAATATGACTGATGATGAAGAGCCACAAAGTGCTGAAACTGCGTGACACTCATTTTCTCTCTCTCTCTCTGCCCGGAGCGGTAATATCTGCATAACGGTAGCTGTTACTCGTAAACATCACTGATCGCCTTGATCTCTTCAGGGAAGGCGTTTAATTAAGTAGCTCGGCCATAAGATGCAAACACACACTAGTTGAAGGTTACATGTGCCAAAATACATTCGAGATAAAATTTCTTCTTCAGTAAGACAATGTATATCACAATATGATCTTGCCAAACATAGGAATTACGCTCGTGAAATAAAGTGGCAAACTGAAACTATTAGAAAAAAGTGGTTCGGTTTTAGTTAATCAAGATATTTTAATATTGATATATTTTATACATATCCACCGGCAATTTATTTTTCCAGGAGTACATTTGAAGGCCTAAGAATTTTTGCATTCTTAACAGAGATTATAGTAGTCAATATAAAACATAGAAAACCCTTTCATTCAATCATATAAGTGGGTATTCTTTGATAAATTATTGTAGCATAAATAATTAACCTGAAAATAACCTCACTGCACCTTGTCGTTTGTTTTCATCACGTCAGGTTTCTTCAAAATTGACGAAAGAAAATTTTATTTTTCACAAATTTTCATAAGAGTTCGTGCATTTAAATTATAACAGAATAATACTTGTAACGCGCTTTTATATTTAAATATGTGTTAAAAACATTATTAAAAATGGTGGTGCGGTGAAGTCTACTACGCGATCACTTCTCATTTTAAAAGCTGATCTACGATTGGTCATTTTTTCGTTTAATTTTAAGTGCAGATTCGTCTACTTTATACAGTCCATCTTCAGCGTCCAATAATGGTCAGCCATTGTGTTGATATTCCACCTCCCTTGGTACCTCATCTCCATGCCATTAATGTCCTGGCGAAACTTCTCGCCCCGTTCTTCATCAACGCTACCTAGATTTTGAGAGTAAAAAATTCACCTTGATACTAATGCTGAAGCTCAGCTTCTGAAGTTGTACATCTTTTCAACTATATTCTTATAGACTGGATCCTTGTTATTCCTCCCTCTTTAAGAAGTACCTAACAACCGTCCTGAAACTGTAATAAACCTGATTTTTTCTCTCTCTTTCATAGTTCCATCAAAATCTAGGTCCCTCATCAGTTTTCGAATTCGAGATACAACAGAAATACCTTGTCTTAGCTTGTCTTGAGTGATCGATGGGAATTTAGTACAAAGGTAATTGAAGAAAGGACCTTTCTGAGGTAAAGCTTTCACAGACTTTATCCAATCCAGTTTGATGTGGAAGGAAGGCAGTTTGGAGGGGGGGGATGAATCCAGTGGTTTATCAGCCTTGTTCTTTGATGCAGGCAACAAACTACTCTCTGGCTAGACCTTGATAAACCAGCGCTTACTACTTTCCCAACTATCCTACTCAAAGATTGCTGTTCAAGTAACATGCCTATCATTTTAAAGTCAGTCCAACCAACATGGTTGGACTGACTAAGTATGAAGAACATGAACTTAGTATTTGTCGACAACAACATTTCTTTCAAATGCACAGAATGAGTTATTAGAATTCACCATATTTATTTCCATTGTAAAGCAACACACCTTTGATGAGTCAGTAAAAAGTCTCCACTGTGTAGGATTGTAACTAATTCCTATATAGTTCAATAAGTCAGAAAAGTAAGGGACTATCTCTCATTCTGTGTCTCTACCATGAGAAAGACGTCTCATGTGGTAGCAGATTTTTTGACTGAAGTCTAGAACCAAGAGTTCTGCAGATTCTTTTGGTAAATTGAAGTGTCATTGAGTTCAAGTTATGAAAACAATTAAGGATAAGGGCTGGTCTCAATGTCCCCAGGCGTGCAGACTTCAATTTCATCCTCAGAAGCTTCACTTTCAGCACTCTGCTGCTACTTTCTCCACTATAAGTGGAGAACGTGGAACCGGCAAGTTACCTCCATGTGGGACTGATCTAATGGCAGATGGAATATTACGATACACAATGGACCCTTTGCATTGTATCCCTCTACATTAACTAAGCGAAAGTTATCAGGTGGTTTGTAGGTTCCATTTAAATTATGGGAATTTCAAATGGCATAGCCGTCTTTTTACCATTTTCCCTGCAAACTCAATTATTCAACACATGTTCGGCATACTGTATTTGGGGTCCATAAAGTTTACAAAATCAGCGAAAAGAGGGTTAAAACTGAGTTACAAGCTATTACTTTACAAAAATTGAAAACCATTCAGAGTGGTGTTATTCAATGACATTTGTATAAAGAATACGGGACCCACCGATATAACTATATTCTACAGTAATGCTATTTCATTATAGACTACGAACCATAAATTCTTTCCATCAACACAAAAATACTGTAGATTTAGCAATAGCTCTTCCTAATCCAGGAGGGCAACTGCAAGCAAAACTTATACTCATAGTGAGGGATGTGCAAAATAAAATAAACTGAATGCAAAGTACGTTACCTGTTCTTGAGTCACAGAACAATATTAGTATTTAAAATCTTTCTAAAATGATAATTCTTTCACCGAAGAAAATAATACAATGACGTAAGAAAATATAAGAAAACACCATATATTTATTCCTGGAAGACATCATATGTTGGCGAATCGAAAAATCGGCTTTCTACACATTTCATATCAGTGTTTATTTATTTGCTCGAAAATGTGGGGTTTTTCATTTCACGCAGCACTTAAAAACGTGAAAAGTTGGTAGATTGCTAGTTGTCACTCGTTAGGAGAGGGCAGGGTTCGATTCCATCGAAGACCATAGGGATTTTTTGAGTCTTCAATTGCGACAGGTGAGGATCTCCAAATAATTAGCTGATTATTATAGGCAGAAGAAGTAGGGCTCTCCCAGGGAGTTTTTCCATAGGATTTTCAGCCTGCACAACATAAAATTCTGGCCGTAAACAAACTTATAGGGGTATAAGTTACGCTCAAGAGCCGTTAACATATTTTTTTGGACACGATATGCACTTTGCTTCCTCGTGGCACTGTCTTGACGAACATCATTAGTTGTTTTATTAATTAGTGGACTAGCTCCTTGACAACAATATTGGCACTCTTTTTATATATGTGGAAATACCATCTATGCTGGAAACTTCGCTCTTCCTCCCCAAGAAATAACAATAAATATGTTAAGAAGTGCAGCAAACAAGACTACAAAAACCCTTACTGAATTTCATTTTAAACTCGAATTCTGTTTTCCTTCTTGTAGTAATCAGAATAATAAATGGATGCCTCTGGGTGGAACAGCCCTACAGTTGAAGCTCGCAAGTCAGTTGTTAGTTTGGTGGCACATCAGCATCTTTGGCCATATTGCCACAGCGTGTTATGCCCGTGTGCGACTGAAGTTTGGAATTACTAAAACATTAAAATTCATAGTGCAATGCAGATAAGATGTAAAAGATTTCTTAGAATTTAAGTACAAAAAAAAAGTTGTGCTAGACTCTTTTCGTCCAGTACATATATCATGCTTATTGTACTACCTTATTTATTACAGCCGTGGTAAATATTTTGGCATATGTTACATCGAAAATCACAAAATTTCGTTTCCCGAAAAGTATATTTGTGGATAGGCACGGGAGTACTGTCCTACATAGGACTTGCACTACGCCCTATGAGTGCAGCTTTAGTTCAAGGACAGTGCACGTATACTGGAGACCCGCCACTTCTTGGCATGAACGGTTATAAGAAAGTCGTCTCCCTAGTGTTCGCTGCTTCCTGATAGCAAAGTGGTCAGAAACAATTGGACCCCCTTCTCGCCATTTTGCAGAGGTAATATGCATCAGCGACGTCACATATATAGCGCCTGCCCTGCTAAGACAACGTACACACATGTGATTAAGAGCAACCAATGAGAATCATGCATCACTAAGTGATTGTGAAAGAAATATCTGACGATATCAAAGTTAAATTTGATGGATATCGACTTTGCGTACAAGGAGAATCTGTGTTCAATATATTTTCATATATTGGGGCAGATATAAAATCAAGGAACCACGAATTTGCATAAGTGATGGATAATATGAAAAATTAAAAAGTAATCAGCAATAAAAATTCATTCACTTTCTGATTTTTAAAAATGCCATCAGAGAATGTGGACGTGTTCTGTTTGAGGCAGGGATAATCCTAAACGTTAATTCACCTCTGCCGTGGTACAGAAGTGTAAAATGGCATTGGAGGGGGGGAGGGATATATTTCCATATCTTAAAGGCATAATAATATTTGTAATTTCAGCTTCTCTTTATATTCGCGGCACCAAATAATATATGCGAAAGTAATATTGAACGCAAAGTTCCTACTATCTTGGCAAACACAGCTTCGGGAAGTGAAAACTTGGGGTCGATAAGTTGCATGCCGATATTTTCATCTTGTTCACGCAGACTTGTGTTGACCCTATTCAATATGTTCCGTGAAACACAGCGTGGGGGCATTGATCAATATTAGCAACACAATGTATGTTCGATGCTTTGTTTAAACTTTTCCAGGGTGCGGGTTGTCACGATAAACTTCTTTATCTCTATAGACCCCCAAAAGGTTGGGAGTTGGATACGAAAAACTTGGTGCCCAAAACCAAAGTTTTTGGTTTGCTCAAGAAATTTTGCAGTTCCACTATTGTGCTGACAGTACGAGTTATCGCACTGTCTTGCTCATTCTGAAACCGAGAAGCATGCGAATATCCCTGCACTGTTTTGAATTGGTGTCCTCTACAAACAGCAGGCCGAGTATTCATTAATAAGACACTGCTCACTAATTTCAGAGGGAATTCCTTTGGAGTACAGAGAATCATGATGCCTTTTTACTCCAAACTCGGTTTTGAATGTTGAAAAACCCAATAAGCATAACTACCTCTCATTTGAAAAGAACAATTAGTCCAATTTGTCTACTACTGAATTAGTGAAAGAAATAGATAAACAATGACAATAACAAACTCCCATCTCTGTTCCTGTGTGTTCAATGATCAGAGAAAATATGGCAGTCTTTGTTTTTATGACCTAGTATACTCTATGTTAATCCACTTCGTTTGGAAGAACATAACTCTCGTAGATAATTTTTCTTAAATAGTAACCTTGTTACGAATCCATTTGATCTCTAAATGCAGATTTAGAGTCGTTCCGGGCAGAAATAGATGATCTATTATCTATTAACATACTATTTGTAAGTGCTAATGCACAACCGAAGCAACATGCTGTGGAACATTCAGGCTCACGACTTCAGCTTACTCACGAGTGTGTAATAGGCTCGAAGTTGAGTGCCTGATACGAATTCCATACCCTCAGCAGCAGAAGGAACTACATGAATTACCAGTTGCGTGTGAAGTGATAACTCCATAGAAAACCAGTCTTCTTGGAGTAATTATGGATCTGTTATTCAGATATCGGAACTTGCGAATCTGATTATGTCTGCCCTTAAAGGTTTCTTAGTCGAACTCAAATAATAGATATTAAAGAGGAAATTTGATTGGATTAAGACACCGTAAAAACAAAAATTGGATTTTTGTTTTCAAAGATTTGAATCACGAAATGTATTGGTAACTACAGTCATTAGAAATTAAGTTTTTATTATATGATCTTAAGTTTTAAATGTGTGGACGTGTACCCCATGTACAAAACAGAC
The DNA here is from genome assembly GCF_048544385.1 of Mastigoproctus giganteus. Classification (NCBI taxonomy): domain Eukaryota; kingdom Metazoa; phylum Arthropoda; class Arachnida; order Uropygi; family Thelyphonidae; genus Mastigoproctus; species Mastigoproctus giganteus. The sequence continues at coordinate 160,250,828 of NC_143579.1, forward strand.
AAAGATAAGTTTAATTATTAAATAGGAGGGATTACTGCGCAAAGACCGAAAAAACAAAAACGCTCACATTAATGTAAACAGTTGCTTATATTCTTTAGTTTATGATACAACGTACAGCCCTCACCTCAATTCTAAACTTTTGGAAATATCACTTAGCTCAGTTTTCTACATAACGCTGGAATGCCAATTTCGGAGGACATTGTAGCCGAATTGGCTGTGTTCCTCAGTAATTCCACGAAGATAGAAACGAAGTGTCTTAAAGCACTACAGTATGAATGCGATGGATCCTGGAGATATTTTTAAAACCTTTTAGATTGCAAGTGTAGGAATTACCATATAAATCTAGGCACGTGGATAACGCTGAGGGTTTCAATCTAAACAACGTCCCGTTTCAAAAACAGCGGAGGATGTAGCAGCAAAGAGGCGGCGTAAATATGCCACCCTACAAGAGGCAATTTCTGTGAACATACATACTATTATAATAAAGTTTTAAAAATTCGGAAAAAACTCTCAAGGGAGTAAAACATACACTTTTCTCTGATGCGATGCAAGTTTTTCTAAATTATTGCCCGCAGTTTTGTGTTTCTATTACCACTCTCCTTAATTACGATTTTGAGAAATGCAGAAAAGAATCAGGCAGCGACCAAGTCCCACGATCATCCTACTCTCGCTTGCTACACACGCACGAAATCTGAAACCCCACACTATCTTCAGAGACTATTCAAATTTCGGCTGCAGAAGTTTCTAATTTTTATGGAATACATTCCATCTCATAATTTAAAGAATATGAATTTCAGCTTCCGTAGAGTTTTATGCACTATAATTAACCATGATTTATTTTTTTTGTTGTGTGATTGGCACGCTGCTCTTCTCTGTTTAACTTAAATGTAGTTTTAATATTTATTCTCCAGCGCATGGACTGATAAAAGACAAATGTGACTCGGCCATCTTCAGCGATTGTTGGATTTGCATGCGCTTTTTTGGGAAAATATTTGGTTAAAGTCTTATATTAAAAATGTTCAAAGAAGAAATACTTCGTGAAGTATGTCAGATAAAGAACTTTGCTGTTTGTTCAGAAAGCACTTGTCGGATTTGCATATTGGAAACAGAGGTTTACATTTTTAAAAATATTGACTTTTTGTCAAAGAAGGTAAAAATGTCTTTATTGGGATTTTCTTGAAAGAGACGTTGTGATATGGAGCTTTGATTTCTTTGGAGATGTTTTCTGTTGTGTTTCTAGTATTATTCGTCTTCATTCCTCCCACCCAACGAACTCCATTACTTTCAGCAAGCTGTATAAAGTCACGTTATACGTTTCTGCGTTAATCCATAAGCAGCCAGTTGGCATGACAAAGGAAAGTTGTATTCTGCTATCATCATCCTACCTCCCCTCTTAGTTCGACATAGCGCAATATGCTACCACGTCTTGTATTTTTTAGCTTATCTAAACTTCAATCTTATAAATTAGTATGAACCCTACACCTTTCAAATGCCTACGGCCACACATACTGTTTCTTTCATATTTTTACTTATAGTTCATTATATTCGCTGTAAAGCCAAATAGGTTACTTCATTATGCAAATATGTCGCTCACTGTGCAACCTTTAACGTGCACTTTAACCAAAGATATTCAATATGATCAGTTCGTCAATTTTTGATAAATAGTTAACTAAGGACAAAGCGGTTTTCAAACAGAAATTATATTCAAAATTCTAGTACATAAACCATTCTACAAATTACTATCTGTAGTAGATGTATAATTAGCAATTTATGATTCTGAGATATTGTTATAAAAAACCGTATTTTGGGGAGTGTCTGGAGACGCACTTTTTACAAAATACGATTTTCTGTTGGAAGTACCAGCAAACAATTACAATGGGAGCTTTGAAATATCAGTACTTACTAATTTTAACGAGGAACTCCAAGCCTGTGGTTGGTTTCTTCAACAGCAAAAAATTCATGGCGTCTAATCCCTCGCACTGCTGTCTCTTCAGAAGTCAGTACGTCCTCTAAAGCTGAACTTTTAAGACACAGATTTAGCTTAACTTCTGGCTTCGAAGGTCTGGTCTAATGTATTGCGCTCCATTACGCTTAAACACAGAAATCCTCACGAAGACTTGAAAAGAACACATGAAACAAATCAGTTTAACACTTTGCACTTCAAGTCAACTGACACTGGCTGTACAATACGTTGCGGAGATTAGGCAAAATAGTCTTCAATTGACGAATAAGCAACAGAAGTGAACAGCAACCAACATTGCAGTTTTTTTTGTATACACTACTAACGTTAATTAAATCATTCCATTGCTATGAGGAATGGAGTCTCACGAATTTCACGTAATTGGACTACTGTTCCCTTCCGAATATGTCATTTTATTTTCCAGCTTCTTTCACTCTTCTCATCGGTCATGCAAGAAACATTAAAGAATTTCCAGTATTTAAATGACCTTCTCGCTAACTGAAATTCCATGACTGAACGATACAATTTATGGGAATGTTTAAAAAAACAAAGAATAGAAAAACGCTCACTCTAAAAAGAAAACCAAAAAATGGATTAAGAAAAACGCCAAAAACACAAAAAACCAGATTAAGAAGAAAACCAAAAAAAAATGGATTAAGAAAAACGCCAAAAACACAAAAACCAGATTTAGAAGAAAGCCAAAAAACCCAAAAACCAGATTAAGAAGAAAGACAAAAAAAAAAAAAAACCATAAACGCTGGAACAATCAGTATCGGCCAGTTGCTTTCATTCTCATGAAATTCAGTGTCAAACGAAATATTGAAACTTTCTGACACCTCATACTTAACTGACACATGTATATTTCGAATAAGAAAACTAATTGTAAAAGAACGAAATTCAGTATAGAAAGCAACGCAACTTTACTGATCTTTTATCTAAGACTCGTTCCCAAATTCCAACCACATTTTCGGGTTGTTGGTTGATAAGAAATTGATTCAGGTTATGGAACATTCGTGGTCATGTCTACAAAATGTGTGCATTCTAAGAGGCGGTTGGTGTATTTCCAGGAGAGCAAGAACTTTTCATGGTGACAACGTCCTACGAACTCAGCGCCACACAAACTACAGAACAAGTTCTTCCATCACTGGCAGGATTAGAACCCACTCAGTGCGCAGGCGTTAGCAATTGCCCTACAGAGTTCCAGAATAGAACGGTTGCGATGTATTTAATTACTCGAAGAGCCGTTATAAATGGTCGTTATACGATTCCCAGATGCTACAGTTGTTGAAGTAAAAGATGACCGTTTATTGAATCTTTAGGATTACCATCTTACAATTATCTTGTCTGTAGCGCAAGTGCTTATAGAAACAACTCCGAGAGGACATTAGCGTGTGGTTGTGGCTCCAGTAATCAGATGTTCTCTCTTGAACACGCTGGCAAACATCTTTTGCCTCTGCGCTCTCGCCGAAACCGTAGACACTTCTCACTAACTGATCACTTTGAAAGCTATTTTCCCTAGACATCTCCGGCCACATTCCAACACCTCGAAAGGTTTACTACGAGAATAGCGGAACATTATCGGCGGTATAGAGCCCCTTACACTACCAAGGGAGCATAACAAATTCTTCCGCCACACAGCAGTAAAATGGAAATGGTTTGATTTACGACAGCTGGTGCAGCTGAACGACAGTTCAATTGTGGTTGCAACTTTACTGCATGCAGAGAGTATTACGTGGAAGCTTAAGAATGCAGAGAAATCTTATTTCAATAATGCACTGTCTTCAGTTGTGTCTCTGCGAAGATTCCCTAACAGGCTTTTTACCTTTCTTCGAGGGTATTTGAGAAATAATTTATCAGTTTCTTGATGGCACAAACAAATGTTCCAAAAGCGGTCAAGAATTAACCTCTTAAAATTCAACGATTTTGTTTTTCACAAATTCTCTTTTCAAATAAAAATTAAACTGACATCCCTAAGAAAAATTACACACTATGAAATAACTTTAAGATGATTTATTGATCTTTTTGGTGGAATGATCATTAAACATTTTATCAAAATGACTTAATGATCTCAGAAATCGTCCTTCGTCCACAAAAAAAATAAAGGTGGCCTTGTACGATAGAAAGGTCTAAGTGTAATTTTATAAAACTTCGTTTTTTTCCCCCTTCCTCGTATCGATTATTGCAATTTTCTCATATTACTGGAATTAGGGGTGACAACAGAAATGTTCACTGTCCGCCAACGTGTGTTGAGACACATCAAGTTCGGAAAACAATGGCCCACTGCAGAGGTTGAAGAAGGGGATTTGTAGAGGATTGTGTAGCGCAATCATATTACAAAACTTTACAGAACAAAGAGCGGATCGATGGAAACGCCTGAGTGTGGTAACAAAAGTAAAAGTCCAACAGACTAATGCAGATTGTATTCTGTTTTCAGGGAAGTTTGGTAACATAGATGACTGACCTACATAAATGTGCACGTTCACCTTGACATCGTCCGAAATTTTTTATTTCTTATGGTGACTGCTATACGAGCTGTTTTTCTTAGTTTGTTGTATTTTTCTCAAAATATTTAGGGCTATTTAATCGTGCATATTCATCAGTAAAGTTTTGCTGGATGTAAAGATGAAAGAAAAAAAGAGTTATCGGAGTGGGGGGGGGAAGAAACCGGAAACTTCTCGTACGACTTTATTGCCGAAGAGTTACGATGGCATGATTTTATAATAAATAATTAAACAAGTCTCTTCGAAGCTCACAAGATTCTAGTCACATAATGACCATCTTAAGATATTCAGCTCAATAATCAAAACATTGCCAAAGAGGAAATTAAATATGTAATTTGTAAAAACACCCTGCGAATGAAAGGACTATAATATAGAGTATTTGGGGGTGTATGCATAGTGGCATAGTGTTTTGTGGAAGGCGACACCGGTGGTTTCCCACATCTGCACCATGGTGCTTTGTGAAGAATTTACAGAATCTCTGTAAAGGCCAGAAAAAAGTGTGGTGTCTGGTTTATGACAGAGTAGTGCTATATTCTGTTGTTCTGCCTCTGGCTGCTCAGCAGCAGGGTCCCTAAGAGAACCCCACGTTGCCCGCCACCACCACTGGGAGGTGAGCCAGGCTGTCCATTATACTCTGGCTGGCCTCCGCCAGGGTTGCCTGAGCTTCCTGACGGAGACCAAATAAAAAAAATAAATAATAAATAAAAAATATATATATAAATAAATTTTTAAAAAAATAATTAATTAATTTAAAAAAATAAAAATTAATTTAAAAAATAAAAATAGATAAATAAAGTAATAGATTAAAAAAAGAAGACAGAGGGGGACATAGAAGAAGAGTGGATTGAACGGGGAATGAATTTGGGTGGGTTGACAGACTAGAATAAATCCACCCTAGTTTAGGCGAAGTATAGGAAAGGGAGTGAGTTTAAAAGTCACAGGGGATAGGCGCCCCTGTGTAATTGCCAATGGCATAGTGCCTGTAGATTCCGCACTGTGGTCAGTGCCAGCAATCGCGCACCTAGATCGGTGCCAGCAGTATATTCTACCCATTTCGGGTTTGCAATGACTTTTAAATCCCGCACCTTGGATGGTGCCTGCAATAAATCTTACCCTATTCGAGTTAGCATGATCATGTCTGTGTTGTTCTGGGGGATGGAGAGTTATCCCACGCCGGTCCGGTTTAGTTCTTGAGCTCTGAGTTCTGCAATCTTAGCTCGCCTAAGTGCAAATGTTTCATGTGCGTAGGTGGTTAATGCCTTATAGGTATCTTCCTCCAGTAGCAGAGTGAATTCTTGATTTCGGGGGTTCCTCTGTATTGTGGTGAGGAATTTAAACCTAATGTTATCATAGCTGGGACACTCATACATGAGATTCCCCCAAAACTCGTCTTCCCCGCGGATCATTCGCGATTCCCATGGCGGTCAGTTTTTGTTGGAAGGATCCATGGCCGGTGATGATAAAGGTCACATGGAGGCCAGGCAAAAACCAGGGTGGAGGTTCTGGGTGAGTTGAACTTATAGATGGAAGGAATCGTTTTGTGATGGTCCTTTTGTTGTAGTGTCCCAGTCATGTTGTCATATCTCTTGTAGATGTTGGGTTATCCGTTGTCTTTCCTGCCTGGTGCCGTTCGTGGTAATCAAGATAACTAAAAATAAGCGTTCATCTAGTACATGTCGCTCACTTAGCCAATATGGAGAGAATACGCGCATATCTTGCCTTCCCTTGATAATATTAGCATCTGATAGGCGCCACTCTTTTAAATTTTTCTGTTTTTTTTTTTTTTAATTTGTAAATGAAATCAAATCCTTCCGTGTACCTTTGTTCACAATATTTCCTAACTGGTTATACTATATTTTCTGTTTTCATTTCGATATACCATGAATTACAAAACATTAATTTGTTTTCTGTGTAACACACGTCCCTGAGCATATATGTCCACCTTTCTTCTAGGCCACGACCATGTGGCGCCTCTTAGACGCCAGCCATGGATGTCTAATCTTGATCTCGCTTTGAGACATCTCCTAGCGTCTGAATTTCAACTGACTTTGAATATACGAAAAATACCATAAAACTGTGCGGAGAAAACATTTGCGCAATATGGAAATTCAGATTAACTGTCTTAATTGTAATTCTAAAGGGAAGAAGGGTTTTTCGAATAAAATTGAAATGATAATTATTTTTGGAAAGAAAAAAAGACCACGAGCTCGATGCGACAAGACCTTCGATGCATGGAACTCCGAACACAGAATCATTTTCCTTTACATTTCGACATAGTAATAGTAATCCTGGCATGTGATGCAAGAAATCAAGCGTATCAGCTTATGTAGCATCGGCCAAAAAAAAAAAAAAAAAATTCACACAACCATTCTCTTTAAATGTTTGTCCAGTTCCTCCTTAAATTTATTTAACCTATCAACTTCCACAACGACAGATGGAAGTTTGTTCCAGCAATTAACACCCGCTGGCTAAAGACAAATTTCTGCACATCTGTTCTACAGCTGTCTTTTCTTAATTTGAATTTATGCCCCCTTAGGTTCGTAATCTGAACAAGTGGAAGGATCCCATCAAAATTCAGCGTGCTCAACCCATTCAAGGCCTTATACACCTCAATCAGATCACCTCGCAAGTGCTTAGTCTCCAGCCGCTGCAATTTACAGAACTTAAGCCACTCTTGGTATGTTTGTCCAGTTCCTCCTTAAATTTATTTAACCTATCAACTTCCACAACGACAGATGGAAGTTTGTTCCAGCAATTAACACCCGCTGGCTAAAGACAAATTTCTGCACATCTGTTCTACAGCTGTCTTTTCTTAATTTGAATTTATGCCCCCTTAGGTTCGTAATCTGAACAAGTGGAAGGATCCCATCAAAATTCAGCGTGCTCAACCCATTCAAGGCCTTATACACCTCAATCAGATCACCTCGCAAGTGCTTAGTCTCCAGCCGCTGCAATTTACAGAACTTAAGCCACTCTTGGTAAGAGGATCTCTTCATTCCCCTCACCAATCTTGTTGCCCTTCTCTGTATACGCTCAGGGAATCTACATCCGTCCTAAAATGAGGCCTCCAGACCTGTACGGAGTACTCAAGGTGTGGCCTGACCATTGCCTTATACAGAGGGACAATCACCTCCTTTTCCTTGCTAGCAAAATCCCTGTATATTATTGACAAAACCCCATGACCTGCTCTGGCAACCTGTTTGCATTGCTCAGAAAACTTCATATCTGGCTGCTCAATTACACCCAGGTCTTTTTCATTTTCTACCACACTAAGCGTAGTCCCACACAGTTGGTACAGTCCTCTGGGGTTACTTCTACCCACATGCAGTACTTTGCATTTGTCAATGTTAAACTTCAGTTGCCACTTCTCAGCCCATCTTCCCAAATTTTCTAGATCCTGTTGCTGATCCTGTTTCTAGATCCATTACTGTCGTTAACAAACTTTGACACTAAGCCTGATATACCTTCATCAATATCATTGATAAATATACAAAACAACAGTGGACCCAACACCGAACCCTGTTGGACTCAACTAATAACGTTAGTCCACGAAGAGCAGCGCCCATTGATTACCACTCTGTCTTCTCCCACTTAACCATCATTTTATCCATTGTAGCAACTTATCCTTAATAGCATTCTGCTCCAATTTGTGCAGTAGTTTTCCATGCGCAACAGTGTCAAAAGATTTCCTGAAATCCAAGTATACGATTCAAAATTATTTTTTGCATCCAGTTCCTTTGCAACCACATCATAATATCAAATCACATTTGTCAGACAAGACTTTCCCTTTCCCATGCTGTGTCTGCAGCAATAATTCAGACACAAACCCATGCTGTGTCTGAATTATTCCTGCAGTCTTGTCTAGATGATCCTGCAATGCATATCTAGAACCAGTGACTCCATTATTTTACCTGGAACAGAAGCTAAACTAACTGGTCTGTAATTATTTGTCACCCTTCGATCTCCCTTTGTGAATTGCGGATACATTTGCACATCTCCAGTCCGTGGAGACCTCCCCTGAGTCCAAGGATGCTCTCATAATTATCGCTATTTGCTTACTTCCTTTGAAGCCTCCTTTTATATAACTGGATAGATTCCATCCACCCCGGTGCCTTTCTTATGTTTAACTTCAACAATTTCTCCTCTTTTGCTCTAATGTCCACACTTCAGCAGGACATGAAGAAATTTCAGGTTCATACGATATAAGTCAATTTTCGGAGTCCTGTGAATGATGTAATTACGAAGTTGGCGAAACCAAAGAGCATCCAAAATTAACACAATGGTGGTAAGCCGGAACCATATTTTATCAACATGTAGTTTTAAATAATTTTTATGTCGCGGCTAAATACCATATTGGAGTAAATGTTATGAAATATAATCTACAGAAATTAAAGTCTAATGTCAACAAATATCTTCTTTCATCTTCTGAACTTTCAACCCATGCACGATACTAGATAATTATAGATTGGAATAACTCTCATGTTTGGAGATTTCTTATATAAAAAAATAGCTGCTATGGGCTATCCTCGGAATATTCCTCAACGCTTTGTTTTGTACTTTTTTTTTGCTTGTGCATTTTGAATTCCACCATGGTTTGGGAAATGGTGGAAACCTGGTAGATGTTTTTTTTGGAACTGACATTGCGGCTGTATGGGCGAAACTTTCTGTGATGTGTGTAATTGCATCATTCACAGAATCCTGACTGTAGTGATGTCAAAATTTTCCAAATGTTGAAATGCATTCCACTGACAAAAGAGTCGACTTTGCATTCACTACGTAAAATCACAAACAGTATAAATCAAGAACCTTGTAACCACAACAACATATGCAGCTGATGCATCATAGAGAAATGGTGAAGTCGTAATCAAGAACAGCACTGATCATGAAATGGAAACCAATCCTTATATGCAAGCCCATGCAGTAATGGAATGAACAGGGGATGTAGCGTCCTTTCATTAACTACAAAGGAATATGCAGGTCAGTAGCAGACAGTCAGAAACGACATCTTCAAGAGGCAAAGCAAGGATTTGCTATTCAACCGTCGTAATTGGCATTTCCCCAATGGAGGTGCTGTTCTGAACGGTCATCGCACTTAATTTCAATGAGGATGTCCCCAGAATGCAGCCCTTTTACGGGGAAGCCTGCCAACCGGTCTGAATAAATAAAGGTGACATTTTCCCTTATTTCCGTGGAATGAATTATCAGGTGTCAAGTATCTAGGTGTCCGATCTGATGTAGCTTCAGTTCTGGATCTTTTTGCTGAAGTGGTGGTGGTGTCTGTATCTGTGCCGTTAATTTCTGGAACGGACTGTGTTGGGACCACAGAAGACATGTGGGCATGTGTATATGTAAGGGCAGCATCTAGAAGGTTTGTTCAACTCCGCCTCGTGTCTCTGTGAAGAACAGTATCACTACAAATGGGCCAGATATGTGTGTGACGTACGTTTGTGTGTATTCTCTGTGTGTTCTGTTGTTATGTTCTGGCCTCTTGGCTATCCAGAAGCATCAGTCACCTGGACAGATGATTCTGGGTACTCGTCCACACCACGGGAAGTTGGGCCAGTCCCAGCAAAACACGTACTGTCTCAAGAGAGACTGTGACCCACCTAGTGTTGCCAGAAGGTGGGACAGATTCCTCTGGGGGCCCATTCCAGAGGGAGGAGATAAAGAAAGAAGAACGTATAAAAAAAAAAAAAAAAAAAAAAACCACCCTTGGTGTAGTTAGGGAAAAAAAAAAATAAAATAAATAAAATAAATTACTTAATTAATAAAAAAAACCAAAATTATTAAATTATTAAAAAAAAAAAAAAAACAAGAAAAATACAAATTATCAGGATTCATATTAATTTTTATTTTGGTTCAGTACCTGGGGTTCCCACCCACCACGGAGCCCAAATGGAACGCTGCCCGCTGCCCAGAAAGCAATAAATGGGATTCCAGAGTTACTTAGACACCATACTCTCACTTCTGCCAGCCTGAAACTTGTCTCTCGGACCAGAGGGTTTGGTTTTGGCATTGACGCAGTTGACCCTTGTAGGCGAATCCACTAGCCGATTGATCCTCGCTGAGCCATGACAGGGCAACTTTGTCGAAACAGGGAGCCAAAGTGGTCTGTTAAAGATGGGCCCTTCAACCACCAGGATCCCACTTTCTGTGTTTCTGGATTAACTGGAAACTGGATTACTGTAGTAACGTTTGTTATAACTCCTAAACAAACGTTTTTTTTTTTGGGGTGTGTTACCTTGTCAGGCCTACCAAGCATCTTGTGTGCAACACACCCTCCGTTTTGTGCGCCCATGGTTTTTTAAAACACGAAAATTAATTAAATGTTAAAATGGAAAGAAAGGAATAACTATCGGTTTCTAGGCCCGTGATAGCATTTTATTTATATATATTACAAGTAATGCGGAATTAAACTTTTAATCACAAAATTAAATGCACTAACTACGGATGAAAAACAGAAACGTATTGAGAATTTGCAAATATCTGTGTCAAATATAATTTAACAGTGGAAGCAAAGTGGTTTCTGAAGTTATCAGTATGAATACACATAAATTGAATGAAAAGAAATTAAAATAATTAAACATATGGTTACATGGAGCACAATATTTAAGAAAGAGGGATACAGTAACTAGAATCAGAGTCAAAAAGTAACTTACCTGCTAAGAATACTTAATGGGCTTGGGCCATGAACAGGATTTATCATCAGCGAATTTAAAAGTACAGATGGGGGTACAGACTTATAATTTTAATGGGCGGAACGTCTTGTTTCATTATTACCACACTTAATGGCAAACTAGTAAATTCTACGTCAAAGTTCACTGATTAGTTCAGATTGGAATTAGGACAAAATCAGTTAAATGTGAAATAAAGAAGGTTCTTTGTTTAAAGCAGGTTGAAGTTGTTTTGGAGTACTGCCACGATAATACTTCAGTGGAGCATTTTCCTGTTTCATTTCCGCAATGCCGTGTGTTCTAATTAGAAGGCTGGTTTGTCTATGTGCTGGATGAAAAGCATGAGATTAAACTACACCTCTGGCTCACTAGGGAACTCAGTTCGACAGGAAATAAGGGATATGAATGCATGGGAGGGTTCAGAGAGAGAGAGAGACAGACTAAACACAGTTTTATTTGTATATGACAAGGTGTAATTGATGGGATTGCAGCCAGTGGCGTATTTATCAGCCAACGAAGCACACACAAAACAGATAGCTGTCATTAGCAGAGTTCAGTAAACCCGCAAGCCCGAGATATCGTCCAGATACCAATTCACAGAAAGTTTGTTGCCGTTATTCACGTTATCCACGAGCAAAATTCCCGAAGCGAAATCGGTAACTATACGATACTACACGACCAAATCGGTTGAGCAGTCACTCGACCGATTTGGCCGGAAGCTTATTGGAGCAGATCCTCCTTATTCGCAGGAAAACCGCAGAGAAGGCCTCAGAGACCACTTGATGGGATCAGAACAGATCTTGCTATCCGCGAAGTGCAGGGGCAATTGTCTAAGCATCGGGTCGAATGACTTGGGTAAGCCAATTCCTTTTATTACGACGATGAATCTGCGTTCGAGACAGATTAGGAACAGTTGCAAAAAGTTTAAGTAGCGAGAAGGCCAGGAGATAATCGAAGATACCTTTTTTTTTTTCTCTGAATGGGACTGGATTTCTGATAAAACAATTGTAATTAATGCTTATATTATGAATGTGAAAAGTTTTAAATTAATTATGAGAATTGAGCTTTGCAATGTTTAGATCGCAGTTTTATGCTCAATTGTGATGGGAATTTTTGAGATCCTAAATCCATCCGTGAGGGTAACATATCAAAGTGTTTATACACGAGTTGAGAATTTACTGTATTTGCTTTAGGTTCATTTTGAAAAGGGTGTATAATATATGTATTCAAAAGGATATTTTGACTGATGATTTTAAAACTCAAGATGAGTCTCAATTTTAAACTTAATCTAAGGAAAAGTTCGTTTTACCGAAATTAAAATATATGAAAATTATGTTCCATAAATAAACTTAAATACAATAAATTTCTTTCATTGTAAGCCAGATTGCGTACATTGGGATGGAAAAATCTCTTCATTTGTGATACAGCTACCACAGTTCTGAAAGGGAAAAAGAAATTGAAGGATGGAACACTGGTCTTCAACGGGAATCAAATATCAAACGTGATATTTGATCCCCGGATGGGGGAAGAAGCCATTATACTCACATAAACAGCTTGGCGGAGTTCCTGTTGCCAAGATATCAGGTTCGCAGACTGATAAACCTGCGCAAAGCGAGGAATATGCAATGCTGATCATCAGAGAAGTACGAGAGAGAGAAACCGATCTAATTCTCAAACAATTTACAAAAAAAAAAACAAAGAAATGTCCTTCGTACATTGAAGAGGCGTAAAGTAAATGCGAGTTGTTGTAGAATATCTCCAACTGAGGTCCAGATTCAAGTGTACGGAGCTCTTGACTAAGATGAACGAACTTCTCTCAGCAGAGTAGAGGATTGCGTTACTAGACATCTCAGAAATCCTACCCATCTGTAAACGTGATACCGAAGAAGAAAAACACAGCCAGATAAAGAATGTGGGTTGGATTGGAAATGCTCTATTTAAAGTAGAAATGAAGCTCTTAGGAATTTTGTTTTATTCAGATAACAATGGAGTCTAGTGATATGTGACAGCTTTAAAGAATCGAACCATGCATCTTATTCGTTATCTAAATACCGAATGTGGAAATTATCGAAGGGGTGAAGACAGGACTTCAGACTGGAAAAATTACAATAACTCTCCAATAACTGCCAGGCGGCCTAGAGAAAGAAAAAGCGACCAGCAACGTTGGTTTAATGTATTACAGTACGTGGCTCTCTGTATCTATAATCCGTACATACGCCTGTTAAAAATAAAATAAAAACTAAAAGAAAAAAACTCTCAAAATGAAGGAGTGAAATGAAAGAAGAAACTTATGAAAATACGATCGATACTCGGGGCCAATTCAATCCAGCAGAATAATGGATAAAAACGTGAGTATAATATCAAGTTGCTCATGAAGAAACTCAAAATACCAAAGTAATTCGATGTGAAATACAAATGCAAAAAGATTCCCATGAGTGGTGGATTATTGCTGTAACCTTTTCTACAGCAGCCAAGCAAGGGTTAGCTGAAAGATCCATTCTGAAGACTTCCCACTTAGTTAACAAGTTTAATTGGGAATTATCTTCAGGATTTTCTCTAAGGATCTTCCTTGATATAAATAAGAAAATTATTAGCATTTCGCCCGGCGATTAATGCTGTTACATCTAGAGGTAGCAAAACTTTGATGTGTGTGGGAAGAAGTAATAAGATTAAACCATTCATCGAAATGTTAAAACGTAATTACTACAGAACTATCCGTGTACTTTGTTCGTAGTAGTGAACTACAACGAACAAAGAAATGCCAGGGGAGGTGGGTATTATAATCTTACCACCCATTATAGGAAGGTTCATTAACCTTCAAAGAGACGTAGAAGGCAGGGAGTCTGCATAGACTGGAAATTAGATTCGCACACAATACGTTTAATTAATGTGTAGGCGCCGAATGCTGCTCCAGAATGGATATTTAACAACTTGCGTACGTTTATGGTGGGTGCCCGCTGGACTGTTCTTGGTGGAAACTGCAATGGTGTCTTAGACCCTATCAGAGATAAGATGGGCAAAGGTGATACTGCAGGAGGTACGAGGGGCGCCTCGGAGATATTTGTTTGAAGTATGGGATATATCGGAGATATTTGTTTGAAGTTTGAAGATATTTGTTTGAAGTACAATACATGGTGGAACTTGGTCTAGTACGCTGGGTACCCGCGTCGATCGCATTTATGCAACAAGTAAAATGGCAAGTAAAGCAACTCGTGTTAGGCATGTTAACATTTGCGGATCCCGTCCCGTTACTGATCACAAACTGGTAATGATGGACTTCCCGTTGTGTACAACAGTTGATCAGGGAAGATGTACTTAGCGCTTAAATCCGGCCCTTTTACTGAGTGACTTGCATAATATTAAGTGTCTATCACATAACCTATTTTAAACAGGTAATAAAGTCAGCTTTCCAACAATTAGGGATCAAAAAAAGTGTGGAGAATAGGAAAGGTATCTATATGAAGCACAGTGACTATTAAAATAATGTCATGATAAAGTGGGTGTACAAGGAGTACAAAATGAAATACATTCACATTTCGAAATGCAAGCAGAGAATAAAGCCGTCCAAATGCGATTGCGTTATAGGCTAGCTGACAAGTCATCAGCTTTTTTTATTATACAATTCACAAGCACATAAGTGTCCTATTCAGAAGATTCAAGCAGGCTGACGTCAGTTGATACCTTTACAGACGCTTATAAACAGGCGTATAGCTGGGAAATGCCTTGGTACTCTGCTGCCCATCGAGAGGAGCACGAACAACCAATCTCTTTGAAAGAAGTATCACTAGCTTTGCGAGAAATGAAAGGGGGAAAATCGCCAGGTCTGGATGGACTAATAAGAGAATTCTATAAAAATATTGTCGTTGTTGTTGTTTGTAGTTTTGTGGCGCAAAAGCTGCTTCGGCTGTATTGCGCCTGTTCACGTTTTGTTATTTTCAGTTATGTTAATACTTATGTTGGAACATTAGATGCGATTGGTAAGGTTCATTAGACTGAAGTATGTAAAGAGTTCCTTTACATCTGAATTTTCTCCCATAATGAGTTCAAGGCTTAATGGTTCATTTGCATGCGATTTAAAGCTGATTTGCGAGAAGTTTGGTAACGTGGACATTCTATGATAACATGCTTCACCGTTAGTATGGTTAGACACTGAGGACATTGTGGAGGATCATCTTTCACTAGGAGATAAGAATGTGTTAAATATGTATGTCCAATGCGAAGCCGGGCGAGGATAACCTCTTCGTGTGTTTGTCCGAAAACTTGATTTCCAGGATTTCGGCTGCTGTTTGAGTTTGTTGTTTTCTTGGGATTTCTAGGTCTGTGTCCATATATTTTCAGAGGCTTTTCGTCATTCTGTGGAATTTTATGCAGATGAGAATTTTCATTTTACGAATGTTTGGCAGTTTGATCAGCACGTTTATTGCCCAGTATTTCAGAATGTCCAGTAAAAATTTTGGAAGAATATTGGACCAATTTTGGCTGTAATATTCTCGGAATTCTTCACAACAGGCAAAGTCCCGAAAGACATTTTAGAGGCCCAAACTGTATTTGAAAAAAAGAAAAAAAAAAAAAAGGATAAAATGGGCAAGACAGTCGGAGACAATATTATTACTTAATGTCGACTATAAACTGTATGGTAAAATATTGAATGCTCGCCTAAAAAGGCATCTAGAGTCCATTATCAGTGCTAATCAGACATATGGGGTTCCAGGAAGATCGATGGTGCCAAATCTTTCTTTCTTGAGAGATTTGCAACCCTACTCTAAGTGGAAACGTTACAGCATAGTTTTAGCTGTTCCTGGCCTAGAAAACGCCTTTAATAAACTCTCCCACGACTATCTGCAAAATTTATTATACACAGTTCAGACTGGTTCTCTGTTAAGAGCAATTATCGTCAGGCTATATAAAGGGGGAAAGACCACCTTACTGATCAATGGGTTAGTTCTGGCAAAATAAAATTAGAGCGCGGGGTTAGACAGGGTTGCTCACTAAGCCCTGCACTCTTTTCAATGGGGGCCAAAGCTCATACTTAGGCAGTTAACTAATTATAGCAATATCAGAGGAGTTCATCTCTAGGGACCACATCCTGATTGTAAATAGATAGCTCGCGCCGATGATGTCATTCTAACTGTAACTGATGGCATTTCACTGCAGAAAGCACTGGATCTTTTCAATTACTTTAGTCTGGTTAGTGGACTATGTCTTAACAAGAGCAATATAAAATGTAGACAATGGGGAACTGAGGCCCCACTACGCTTACCAGTAGGCCACTCTTTTCCGTTAGTCCCATTGCCATTCTGGGGTTACCTTTGCAAAATGTCCAATAATAACAACCCGACAACTACTAGTCTCTTGGGAAAATTCTATTGCCCAGTCGAGTCTTGGACTTCTATCGTTTTCCGGGAGAGGATTGATTATGTGGACGATTCTCATCCCGATATTGATGAATATCGCATAGATAACATATTTTAAATACCGTACGCAGGAATGTAACATCGGAGGTTATTCAAACTTTTTTGGAATAACAGACAGAAAGAGGTAACCCTACAAAGATTAGGCTGTAGAACGTTTTTGGGAGATTGTGCAGTACCACAACTGAAATGGCTACATTGGGCTTATGTGATGAAGCATATTCGGTTAGTTCTATGGACATGCATGCAGCGTCCGCCCTAGCCAAGTACTATATGGGGAGGTTCGCTGAGTTGTGTGTCGAGCATACTGGTCCCACAGAAGAAATCATACCACTTTTTTATAAGTTGGCTATTAAATATTTACAGCAACTGTCTCTAGATGGTCAAAATATGGAAAGAAAACTTAAAGTTGCAGAAATATACTGGAAACTGTTTGATGAGTACACGCCACCGGTGCAGATTCCCCGAGCCTGGGGAACAAAGCCAAATTTCGGAGATATTCAAACACCGAGTGTCTATATTGCGAGGGGCCCGAGACAGTAGAACATGCATTCTTTTCTTGTTCTGCTGTTCAACGCATCTGGGTTAGTGTAAATAAGACTATGAGGATACCGCGTTTATCAAGAGATCACGCATTGTTTTTGCAATTTCTGGCTGCTGTCTCCAGAGCTACACACATCCTGATTTATCTCAAATGAAGGGAAGCATCAGGCATGGAAGTTTAGAAAGAGTGAGGTGGAAGGAAGCTTCCACCTCACTCTTTTAAGTATGCTCTCCGATCTATGCATACTGCAATTAGAAGGTTTTTAATCTTAGAACTACAATAAAAGTTCAGAATTCATGGGATACCTGGTTTCTGGGCAACGCAACACTATCACCCCTCTCGCTAGAGGACGAATCCACCGCTTGGCAGGTATATAGGTATCACTGCATTCACGTAGACGGTAATTCCATGTCAGTGTGGATAAACGTCGTGAGTTAAAGGACTTTGAAAGAGGGATGATAGTGGGTGCCTGACGCATGGGTCACTCTGTCGCGGACGTGATAGAGAAATTACACAATCCCCCATTCGACAGTATCAAGAGTGTATCGGGAATACGCCATTTCCGGAATAACATCTCATCGTGGACAGCATTATGGGCAGAGAAAGGTGGTGGATGAACTCGGCCGTCGACGTCTGTCTCGCATTGTTTCAGCCAACCTGAGAGCGACAGTAGCACAAATACCGCCGACTTCAACGAGGGAGGTACCAGAAACGTCTCCACCAAGACCATCAGGCGATCGCTAGCCGCAATAGGTTATGGGAACCGCCGATCCATCAAAGTCCCATTGCTAACACCACGACACAGGACACCACGCCTCAACTGGGGGAAAGAACATCGGCACTGGACCTTGGATGATTGGAGACGGGTCTCCTGTCCGATGAGTCCCGTTTCCAGTTATTTAGAGGACGGGAGCGTGCGTATCTGGTGGAAACTGCACCAAGTTATGCAGTCATGTCAACAGTTCAGGCATGTGGACGGTCGGTAATGGTCTGGGACTTCTGGTTTCTGAACGGCCCAGGTTACGTGTCTATCCTTGCAGACTATCTGCATCCCATCATGGTCATCGTGCACCCACAGGGCAATGGACTCTTCCAACAGGACAATGCGCTTCCCCACAGAGTCTTGG
The DNA here is from genome assembly GCF_048544385.1 of Mastigoproctus giganteus. Classification (NCBI taxonomy): domain Eukaryota; kingdom Metazoa; phylum Arthropoda; class Arachnida; order Uropygi; family Thelyphonidae; genus Mastigoproctus; species Mastigoproctus giganteus. The sequence goes on from NC_143579.1 coordinate 160,269,045, forward strand.
TGACTAGAACATAGTTCGAAGAGCATTCCGCAGATTTTAACATCATGGAATGGCCTTTCCGTTCATCGGATATGAACCCTGTGGAGCATCTTTGGGATGCTGTTGAAAGGTCTGTTCGAGCTTTGGATCCTCCACCCAAGAATGCGACGGAATTATGGACAACGGTGCAGCAAGTATGGATGGAAATACCCGTGGAACGCTTTCGTAAAGTAGCGGACTCAATGCCTTGCCGCGGTAGGGCCCATCTTACGCCCTTATCTGGGAAAAAGGTGGGCCTACCAGTTACTAGGTAAGTATTCCATGATTTCTGTCCACTCAATATACAATAACTGGGGAAACAAAGGTTTCTACAACAGTGCTGTTATCCCACTGCTCTTTGTCGTTTACTAGACAATAAAATTTATTTGCAGTTTAGGCTATGAATTGTGGGGGCAATAATTTAGTTAGCTTATGTTTAAAAGGGATAGGAACCAAGCAGGCTGCAGGCATGTGGTCTCTCTCCCGCATATGCAGCGGGCTGTCTTAAAAAGATCGAGTGTAAAATAAGGAGATTGAAAGGGGTGGATGACCTTAGAATTCCCGTAGAGCAAGCCATCTCCAGGCGGCTGCCGATTCGGTAATCAGAGCGACTGGGCCCCTCCACAGAAGGAATCCGAGTGAGATCAAGACAAGTAACCCTATTGGGTCTTAAGTTAATCAATGAGTGGATTGTGGTAACTGCCCCTTTCTGTTTCTGACAGCAGATTTTTTCCTTTTCTCAAGTCTAATAGGGGCAGAAAGTATGGAAAAGGATTGTTCATCTCCTACCCATACGCAAATGGCGTCTGGGTGGTTGTATCCGCCGAGAATAAGTAACAATAGTCTTCTCCATTGGTAAAGCATTACTTATTCGATGTAGTGCAATATATGGTAACTCGTTGTAAAGATATTCACAATATCAGATACAATTAAATAGATGCCACTCATATTACTGTTGTAGTTCACTACTACGAACAAAATATTGTGAAATATCACTGATAGTTCTGTATTGGTTTTCCGATTTGTAGTGCATTATGCCTTGGGCGTTTATTTTTTCGTAGTTAAAAGGTAATGGACAGAAAGAAGAACCCTGTGGAACACCAGTTAAAAATGCAAACAGAATAAATAAAAACTATTAATGTTAATCTGATAAAATATGCTAGATATATGTCGGCTTAACCAAATAAACGTACTTTTTGGCTTAATGATCCAGAGAAACAAAAACCCTCTCAAGGTCTGAGTAAATAACTTCTACGCAGTTCCTCTCCTGACAGTTCATAACCATCGCCATGTTTACGAACTGCCATTACATTGCAGAGTCCTTGCCAAAGAACTGAGGTCCTACCAGGACCCTGGTCTAAACTATTCAATGAGTGTATGTATTATTATACATCCATTTAAATCCCACATTATACTATGGAAGTGCCCTAACCATGAACTCCATTTTATCGTATATTATTGCAACTTATATAGTTTTTTTTTTTTGTATTACTGTTGTATAATCATGCAATAAACTGATCACAGAATTTTATTGCTTAAATCTGAAATGACACAGCAAATTTGAAGCTATTATACCAGTGTCGCGACTGCTGTACTATTCAAGAAATAGTACAGAATAATTCACTTTGCTTAGCCAGATAAGGTAAATCTAATTGAGCCCCTAATGTAGGATGGTTAGTTAGATTACCCAGAGAATCCAAATTTCGCAATTTCCCCGTACTCTTTAGCACTCCCCTAACAAGTCCTTTGAGTTAATTAGTAGCAGATATCTAGACAAGATGAGTAGTATTTCGAAATCGCACGTCTGCGAGTGTGTGTGCCTGTCAAAAGAAATGTCTGCAGACAGACAAATTATGAGCAGCTGATGAAAAGAATAGCGACCAGTGTGCAATACGATAATTGTTTACGAGGACGGTTTTTTGCGTGAAACAGTTTCTTTACTGAGCATTTATTTCTATAAGAAGACATTTACTGCGTAGAATCAGCATATGAAAATTCGCATTGTTATTTTCATTTTAGCTATTTAGAAATAAATTGGGAATCCTTCAAAACAAATTGTTAGAAAACTTTCCGATCTCTCTTCATCACAAAAGATGTCGTCAATTCGTTTTATGTTCGTTATTGCTAAAATATCCAGCTGGCTTTTACTATTTATATAGCCATCCGTATATAAAGGATGACGGAAAAAAAAAAAACAACAAATTTACACCATGCACGTATTATGAAATTCAGGTTGTTCCACTTCCGAACCAATCCATATTCGAACAGTCTGCTTTCGATAGCGTATTCCATGTTAGAACAGTAAAGTTTTTTTCGTTTTTTACCTTCAAACGTCATGATCCGCTTTAAAATTGGTTCCACTTAGAAACAACGTTTCACTTTCAAAGAATGGGTCCCATTTTTAACAGAGCCACTTTGGATCACTGTCCCATTTTCGAACGGCGTATTTCATTTAAGGTTTCAATTTCGTGTTTCACTTTCGAACAACTTATTTCGCTTATAGACAGTGTGATCCACATTTGAACAAGGGGTTTCACTTAAAGAATGCGTTCTCTACTTTCCAACAATCCCATTTTCGAATTGGGTGTTCTACTTTCGAACACTTCCACTTCAGAACAACACCCATTTCCGAACAACGTTTCCGACTTTCAGACAGTGTTTCACTTTCGAAAAATGTATTACAAAAGTGTTCAACTTTCGAACAGTTCCACTCTGCAACAGCGTGGAACTGTTCGAAAGTGGAACAGTTTCTTGTTCCACTTTCGAATAGTTCCACTTTGTTGCAGCCTTTTCCACTTTCAACCAATGTGCTTCATTTCATTTGAACAGCCTTTTCCAGTTTGGAACAACACGACCATCTTTTGAGCAACCTTCACTTTTAAACAACATGATCTAATTTCGAAAAGGGTGATCCACTCGCGCATCAATTTTCGAACAGCGTGTTTCACTTCCAGACAGAATGTTCCACCTTCCAACATTTTGTTGTCGAACAATTCAAGTTTTTAAAAAGACTCGCTTTTCAACAGCGTGTTCTCCAATGTCAAGTTTCTGTACTCCTGAAAATCGCGTTCGTTTCAAACAGTTCCACTTTTCGACAGAGTATGTTCTACTTGCCTCTAATTCCACTTTCGAACAGTCACTTTCAGACAGCGTGCTGCAATTCAAGTTGCGTTGCATATCACAACACTTTCCCCTTCTGAACAGCAACTTCCACTTTCTAAGTTTTCCTTCGAACAACGTGTTCGAAAGAACATGTACACAAGGTTCTACTTCAGAGCAATTCTCTCAAAAGTCGCATTGCAGTTACGAACAGTTTCACTTTGGAGCATGGATCATTTCAGTACCAAACACGCTTTTCGACTACCAAACAATACTTTTTCACTTTTAAACACTCCGAACGAAGTGTTCCATTTCTCATGCACTTTAAAAGAGTTCCCCTTTTGAACCCCATGTTCCACTTCTGTACGCTTCCATTTTGGAATACCGCGTTCTACTTCTGAACCGTCCCCCTTTGGACCAAGTTCTTTCGAACAGCGGGTTCTATTTGTATTCACTATTCACTTTTGAACAATATGTGTCACGCGCAGACAGCATGTTTCACATTCGCGCATTTGTAGACAGCAGTAAGTATGCCTGCGAACTTGCCCATCTAAACAGAGGTCTTTTCATAAACAGATTTGTTTATGAAAAACTATTTCTTTGGAGCGAAACAGTTCTTTTCTGATGACTTCGTTATCAGATGGCATTTGCTGCACAAAATCGGAAAATGCAAATTCCTATTCCTGTTTTGATTTTAGCAAGTGCTCTTCCCATTTAGAAGTTTATCCTTTGCTACTAAAGAAGCATGCGCATAAATTATGAAACCTACAAAACAAATTGGAACCTAAAATTCGGAGTGAAGTTAGTCCTTTTACAATCCCAAATGAACGAAAGATGTCTTCCTTAGTTTCACCTTCGGTATTGCTAATTATCCCTCTGCTTTTTTGCATTTATATAGCTATCCCTATATCAGGGGTAGCCAACTTAATTTGTGATGCGATCTACTTTTTTTGTTCAAAATGTGCCGCGATCTACTATCGCAAGAATTTCATTGCACGTGGTTAAAAAAGTTAATCAACACATATTTGAAAAATGTTCTTTATAAATTTTAAAGTTAAATACAATTCAGAATTCTTATTTTAAATTTATACGTATAGAGCTGGATATCGTCATTCTTTTCTTTCTTGATGACTTCTTTCTACTTCTCTCTTCTCTCTCTCTTTCTCAGGGTAACTCAGAATTTTTTTTGGCTGGTGCTACATAAGCCTCAGGCTTTCTTGCACCATATAGCTAATAATAATAATAATAATAATAAATAATATTTTTGCAAATAATCTTGCATATTTGAAAAATGATAGGATTTTCTTTTCTTTGAAATCCTTAGCCATTGCCAAAAATTGATATTTAAATGCAGAAATACTACTAATCGTGCCACTTACATTTTTATTTTTTCCTTGTCATTCCAAATTCAGATCACTTTAATTTACTGGTCAAATCTACCAGAAAAGCCAGCTCACACAACCACTCTGTATCTTGTAGCTGCTGACAACCATCTCCCATTTTATCAACAAATTTTTCAATTTCGGAATATCTCCATAGAAACTTACTCCGATCAGCCACCTCACATCTGTGTGTAATATCAGATGTGGTTCATTTTCATCGAGTAGCATTTTGAAAAGTCTCCTTTGAAGAGATTGTCCTCAGATGGAATTCACGATTTCGAAAGCGATGTCCATAAAACGTTTAGTACCTATTTAATATTTTGCTGGCTAACACTTGTTGGTGGATGATACAGTGGTAACTCAAAAAATATGGGAATTCATCATCCTTCTGACACAATTCGATGAATCCATTAAGATGCCCCGCCATTGCTTTAGCTCCATCTGTAGGTATACGAGCTTAAATAGTGGTAATTTAATTTAATTTTTTCAATAAAATGTTTGAATGAGTTAAAGATATCAAGACCTCTAGTTCTTTTAACGAAACCATACCCAGCAGTTATTCTCTAGCGGCAGAATCATCGAAAAACATACCAACAAAAACGAGTAATTGAATGTATCACTGACATCTGTAGATATCCAGTTTTAAAGAAAAGGTTGTTGTTGTTTGGTTTTTAGGAGCATTAGCAACTAAGGCCATATTGCTCCGGGGATATGCAGTGGTCATTCCCTGACCTTTCCGCATCCTCCGTATTTGGTGGCTCACGGGCTCGAACCCTGTTCTAATCAAGAAGCATGTGCTACGCACTGCTGCTCCTCCCCACATGGCTACGGAAGCGCCTTAAAGAAAAAGGACACGATTATTTGCTCACATTTGTCCTCATTTTTTCGATGCGTCGCATCGCACTATTTCGAGATAATTGCAGAAGAGCACTTTTAAGCCAAGGAAGCCTTTGTCTAGTGGATTTTCACAAGAGAAAGCCTAGCGGCTGCTGGCCACTAGAGTACTCACGTTGCTCGACGGATATGTAATAAGCGTATGCAGTGGGGCGCATAATAATAACATTTACATTTTGACTAATCTGTTTTTTACATATGTTTAAAATTCGTCATGACGTGATCGACCGAAATTAAAGCCACGATCGTCGACTTGTTGGCCATCCCTGTCCTATATGAAGGATTAAAAATCAACAAATTCACGTTATGCACGGATATATTTCAGCCTGTTCCACTTTCGAACAACCGTTGCTCCAAATTTTAACAGTTCAATTTAGAACCATCTCATAATTGAACATTTTCGAACTATTCCATCCGAACATTCCCGCTTTCGATTGCGCGCTCCATTCTAAACAAGAGTTCCATGTTTAAAACAATTCCACTTTCGCAGTTCTACTTTCAAATTTTGTGAGCCAATTTCCAATGTGGAACTTAGAAATAAAGTTTTATTTTTAACAATTCCACTTTGTATCAGCATGTTGCACTTTCCCATAATCCCACTGCAAACAGGGTGTCGTACTTTTGAACAATTCCAATTGGACATAGGCTGTTCAATTTCCGAATGTTCCCAGTTTTACACGGCGTATTTCACTTTCGAACATTTCCACTCCGCAAGACTATTCAGTTTTGAACAATATGTTTCACGCGCAGACAGCGTGTTCCACATCCGCGCATTTCGCTGTTTTCGAACAGGCCACCTTTTCAAAAGTGTGTTCAAACAAGTCCACCTTTGAAAGTCCACAAACAATCCACCTTTGAAAACCGTCTTCCAGTTTCGAACGGTTCCACTATTTTTGTTCGAAAGCGAAAAAAATGTTGCATTTCAGATGAGATATTTTACTTGCGAACACTTCCACTTTCGGACAACTCAGATTTCACAAATTTTGAACAGTCCCACTTTGGAACAGGGCGCTCCTTTTTGAACAGCCATTTGCAGCGAGCGGTCACATTCAAACAGCGTTCCATTTCGTTGTTGTTGTTAGGTTTGTTGGTGCATCAGCAACTGTGGCTATAATGCACTGATTTGTGACTAGTATATCTTTGTTGTTGATGCTGATTCTGATAAAAATTTAAACAAGGTGATATTTATCAATCAATTTTAGGAAAACAAAAACGTCATCCATATCTTGACGATCTTCTAGAACATTACGTAGTGTTAATTGATTGCAATTTTTGAAAAGTAAGGAGAAAGCAGTTTTTCGTTCTCTTAGATATAGTGGGCATTCGATAACGATATGCTTTACAGTGAGTGGACATGAACAGTTACTGCATTGTGGGGCATCTTCCTTTCTTAATAAATAACTGTGAGTGAGGTATGTGTGACCAATGCGCAGTCGCGCTAATACAGTTTCTTATTTTCTATTTCCTCTCAGACTGGATCGCCACTGTTTGGGTTCTTTCTTTATTTCAAAAAGTTTATTATTTGTTTCTTTTTCCCATATATGTTTCCACTGTTCTTTAGAGGTCTGCTGTATAATGGATTTAAAGTCAACATAAGGTGTCCTGAAAATGGAAGAAATAGGATTTGAAGCATTTTTGGCGGCTAAATCTGCCTGTTCATTTCCTGGGATTCCAGAGTGTCCAGGAATCCAACAAAAAATTATGCGGTGACCACGGGCATGAATTGCCATTAACTGAGCCCAGATTTGTTGTACCAGAGGATGACTGTTGGGGCGTTTACATTGCATACAATTCACGGCACTTAATGAATCAGTATATATTATGGATTGAGTATATGAGGCTTCTTTTATTTTCTCCAGGGCTAGTAAAATACCATACAACTCAGCAGTATAATTACTACATTCTGAAGGGAGCTGTTTGGCGATGATAGCATCCGGTAGGACTACAGCTGTACCAACTTTCCTGGCAGTCTTGGATCCATCTGTATATAGCTGCACGTAACTGCTAAACTGAATTGAGTGGGCCAGATGTAATTGTCTGATGTTAATATCTGGAAGATTATTCTTTCCCCATTTCTGATAATATTTTTCAATATCTATCGTGGGTATTTGCCATGGCTGGATTTGCATGCTAGTATCCTGCATTATGTTATTCATGCTGAGTCCCCAGCTAGTGTTTAGAGCTTGAAGCCTAATGCCAGATGGTTTGTTGATTTGAGTTTTATTGGCGCATAAGCAGCTGAAGCTATAATGCGCCCCAGATGGTTTGTCGAGACGTGAATTAGTACGATAGAGGTTTTCCCATTTTGGTCTGAAGAGATATTGCCATATCGGGTGATGTGGAAAGCTGCTGATTTTAGCGGCATAATTTAGGAGAAGAATTTGTCGCCGAAGGTCTAGCGGCGGTTCATTGGCTTCCGTATATAGACTTAAAATTGGAGATGTACGAAAGGCACCCAGTGCTATTCGAAGTGCACTATGATGAATGGGATCAAGCCATTTCAGTACACTTGGCCTGGCTGAGGCGTATGCAGGAGATGCATAATCTAAGCGGGATCTAATTAATGAGCGGTATAAAAATAGCAACATGTACCGATCTGCACCCCATGCCATAGAGGAGATTACTCTGAGAATATTTAGTTTCTTAAGACAGCTGGTACGAATATATTTTATATGTTCAAGGAAGTTTAATTTTTTATCAAGTATTATACCCAGAAAACGAGTACTTGGTTGAAATGTAATACGATGAGAGTCTAACTGAAGGTTTGGATCAGGATGCAATGAAGGTTAACGAAAGAAGTGTACTGCAGTTGTTTTCGATTTAGAAATTCTGTAGCCATTGTTTTTGGCCCAAGAGACTATTCTATTAATGGTGCCTTGTAATTGTCTCTCAATAAGTCGCATATTTTGAGAATGACATGAGATGGCAAGGTCATCAGCATACAGGTATGCATTAACTGTGTTAGGTGTACAATTGGTTATAGAATTGATCCTGATGGCAAAAAGTGTTGCACTCAGCACTGAGCCCTGGGGAACTCCCTCTTCTTGAACATATGTTCCAGAAAGTGACGAGTGGAAGAGGACTTGGAAGGATCTGTTAGATAGGAAGTTCTGAATAAATTTCGGGAGATGACCCCCGAAGACAAGAGTTACGTAAGTCCTGTAGAATCCCATAACGCCAAGTTGTATCAAATGCTTTCTCGATGTCTACGCATATCATAACAAAGTGTTCATTTCTTAGAAAGGCGTTCCGAATATTTGCTTCCGCTTTGATAATGAGATCGAGCGTCGATCTACTTCTCCGAAAACCATACTGGCTTGGACTCAGAATGTTTTGAGTCTCCAAATACCACGTTAGTCGGGTGTTAAGTATTTTTTTCCATTGTTTTTCTCAAGCAACTTGTTAGGGAGATAGGTCGATAATTTGTTGGATCTGTGTGGTCTTTTCCTGGTTTCGGGAAATCTAGCACATAAGAATGGCACCAGCTGGTGGGGTAATATTCCTCTAAGAAAATTCTATTATAGAGTAGTAAGAGACCACTTAATGATCTTTCACTTAAATGGGAAATCATTGAGTAATAAATTCCATCAGGACCTGGGGCACTGTTTTTCACTTTTGCGAGCGCATTAAGCAATTCAGTCATGGTCAACGGTAGATTGTATGAATGTTGGAGAGCGGTATTAAAATTCATTTTATACTTTTCTGTATTGCGTTTTAGTATCTGAAAGGCTGGTTCCTAGGCGGAAACAGCTGAAAGTGATTCAAAAGACGAGCCAAATGCATTAGCAAGTTCTTCAGGTTCAGAAATTTCCTTTCCTTTCAGAAATAGAATCGAGGAAGTAGCAAGTGGGTATTTGCCATTGATACGTTTGATTTTTTTCCAGACTGTAGCAGTATCTGTGAATCTGTTTATTGTAGCAGCATAGCGTGCCCATGCTTCTTTTTACTCATTCGTCTTATATAGCGAGCCTTAGCCCTTGCTCTTTTAAACTGTAGGAGGTTGGCTGTGGTTGGATGTTTTCTAAACTGATTCCAGGATTTATTTCTTTCTCTTTTAGCAATGCTACATGCTTCGTTCCACCACATTTTTGGATGGAGTCGGATTTTAAATGATGATTTCGGGACAGCGGATTCAGCTGCTGTCATTATTCGTTCTGTGATATAGCTTACAGCAGAATCGATCTTGTCAGTAGCAATGATAGTGGAATCTAAATGAGCTATTTCTTGATATTTAGCCCAGTTGGCCTTGTCAAATTTCCAAATTGTTCTAATTCTGTTGATCGGAGGAGAACTTGTACAGAAATTACAGATGATCGGAAAGTGATCACTACCAAGAGGGTTGTCAGTAACTGTCCAGTCAATGAGAAGAAATATTGTTGGAGAACATACTGTTAGGTCAATGGCAGAGCTTGAGCCAGATGGTACATGAACATATGTGTGATCACCTGTGTTTAAAATAGTTAGATTGTGTTTATCCAAGAATTTCTCAATTATTTTCCCTCTGCAGTCAAGTTTTTGAGAACCCCATAGAGGGTTATGGCCATTCCAGTCACCCAGAATACAGAAAGGAGCGGGTATTTGTCCTACTAGGTCATCTAAATCTGCAAGGGTGTAAGCGTGGTTTGGTGACAGATACAATGAGACTAATGTTATCGTTATGCCAATGGTGATACGGGCTGCAACAGCCCCCAACTGTGTTTGCAAGGGAACAGGTCTGGAGGGAATTGAAGAGTTTACTAACAGCGCTACTCCTCCGTGTGCTGCATTAGAGCAGTTTCTATCTTTTCTATACATGGTGAAGCGTTTAACTGTTATAGATACTGCATTCGTCAGGTTTGTTTCTTGTATGCATGCTGCGACGGGCTTATATTCACTTAGGAGATCGTACAGGTCATCGATATTAGCACGAAATCCGCGACAATTCCATTGAATCACTGTGTACATTGTTTGGTTTTAAATGGAGGGTTTGGTTTCTTACGGCGGATTTTTTTGTTTGCACTTGTCTACTTTTGCTTTTTCTTTTTTTGGGAAGACTGGCCTACCCGTGTCAATGTCATCCTCTGGATGAATCTCAAGAATTGAATCATCTTCATCTATCTTTTCATCAATATCCATGGTATCGGGTATAAATTTAGTAGTGTTGCTTCTTTCAGGAGTCTTGACTCGTTCATTTGGTTGTTCATTAGGCTTCTTATCTGGAGGTATTGTTACAGGAGTATTTGCTTCTCGAGTAGCATATTTAGGAATAGGTTATTCCTTTGATGAGAGGAGTGATTTAGCCCAACCAGATATTGAGATATTTGGAGGGACTGAGCAGTCTGTCTGAGTTTCTACTGAGCGTAGCCGTTGGGTAACTGAAGCATATGTAGGTGACTTAGCAGGTACTGCAAAGTGTTTTTTAGCTTCTTGATAGGATACTTTCTGCTCAATCTTATATTTTTGAATGTTCTTTTCTCTTTTCCATTGAGGGCATTCCTTAGAGAAGGCAGAGTGGTTACCATGGCAGTTAGGACAAATTTGCACTTCAGTGTTACAGTTTGTGTGTGTATGCTCTTTTGATCCGCAGTTAGCACAAGTGGCTACACTTCTGCAGACAGCTTGGGAATGACCAAATTTTTGGAATGTATGGTCTTACTTGGCATCTAAGATAACCAGCTTTAATAGAAGTAGGTAGATTTGGTGTTTTGAATGTTAGGATCACCGTCCGTGTGGGAGCAGGTTCTCCATCTCTTTTAATAACAATTCTTTTGGCTTGTACCACGTTTTGATCTCTTAGTTCATGCACAAGTTCATCCTCTGATATGTTTGATAGATCCCACTCTGATATTACCCCTTTAGAGGAGTTTAAGGTGGCATGTGGGGTAACCTTCGTGGGAATTCCACCGAAAGTAGATATTTTCAATAGCCTCTCAGCATGTCTATGTTCGGTAATTTCGATCAATAAATCTCCGGATCTTAATCGCCGAACCATTTTTGGAGGGCCAGCCCCATTTTCGAGACATTTCTGTATCAAAAATGGGGACAGCTTACTCAATGGTTCGTCTGTGGAGGAGTGTAGTATTAGAAAGAGTGGGGTGGTCTCATCTATTCCTTCTTTTTTTTTGTCTCTTAACATGGGATAGATTTGTGTCGTCATGATCTGGATTATGTTTGTCTAGCTCTGAATCATAAGATCCACACGAGGACTGTTTATTTTTGTCCATCGTTGCTCCTTTTAGCCCTGGGAGAGTGGATTTCTTCCCCCAGACTTCCAGCCCCGCCACGTGGAGGCAGGTGCGGTGCCACCTAGTGGCCAAGCGGTTGGAGAGGTTAGTTTGTTAGTGCGAAAATTAATAAATATACTAGGAAAAGAAAGGTAATTTTCCTTTCTGGGTTCTTACTTAGGATCTGTTAAGTACAGAACCACTTATAAAGAAATAAGGATGAGAAAAGCACTGGAAAGAAAATATAACGAAATCACTTAGAAAGAGCACTATATATCACTTAGGAAAATCGCTTGGACACTATCGCTTGGCACTCGGGGCCGTTCCATTTCGGAACAGTGTGCAGATTTTAACAGAGTGCTACTCTTTCGAACAGCGTATTACACCTTAGTACACATCCATTATGGAACAGCGTGCAGCGTGTTCTCCTTTCGAACAGTGCGTCTCACTTGTAGCAAGCTGTAGGGGGCGCTGAAAGGGCGTCTAAGAAGACAGCCCATTTGCGCAGGTATCTCATTCATAGAGCATGTTCCACTTTAGAACAGTTCAGCATTAGAAAGAAGCATTCCGCTTTAGAACAGTTTAACACATTCTGCCACTTATGGACAGTGCATTCCACGTCCGAACAATGTTTGCCACTTTTGAATGGATTGCCTTTAATCAAAAATTCATTTTCGAAGCATTCCCTTTTTAAACATGACCTTCAAACGGATTGATCCTTTTGCCAAGCACTTTAGTACAGTCTCCCTTTCGAACAGTGCGTCTCACTTGTAGCAAGCTGTAGGGGGAGCTGAAAGGGCGTCTAAGAAGACAGCCCATTTGCGCAGGTATCTCATGTTATGTTTAATCTTTTTATCGCGAAATTCGGAGGATTGAAGCGTATTGGTCTATTGCACTATTTGCACTTTTCATACAGTGGATAGGAAAAACTGAGGGAAAATTTATTGATCGCCGTGTCCGCAGTGATTTAAAAAAAAATAAAATTCTCTGCTTCTAGGAACGATTTCACATTTCTAGTATTATAAAGCAGACGTTGCCACGGAATTTCACACCATTCTTATCGAGGTGGTCCTGAATCGCGTTCATAACCATAGACTTCGTGTTCCTTTCCACAGAAGCCGAATTTGGCCTATAGAGATGCGACCCTTGTTTAGCACCACTTTTGCGGAATGGGAAGAGATATTATCATTATAAAGATCCCCCGGCATGACCCATCCGTATTTGTGTTGTAGAACTGTATGTGTTCACGGGTTGATATGCATGTGGTGCAGGCTAAAGAACCTGCTCCCTTCGCACGCGATCAACTAACTACAGGCGCAATTGAAGAGGACTTCAGAAATGCCTGAAGTCTTCGACCGGACTCGAATCCAAAGCTGTTCAGACGAGTGATAAGTAGCGAAACCACTAAGTCAGGCAGAAAAATTAGCACTACTTCACTCCAAGAGGATCTTCCCGGAGTCAGACGCTTATTAGCACACCCAGCGGTTTGAAAAATTCGCATTCATTCTATTTGATTATAACTGAATGTATATAAACCATCGGCAAAGCAGCCTCGACCTCCCTTCGTCTCAGTAGCGCTTCTAACAAACGCATATCTGAGATCATTATATCATTCATTTTATAGAGTTGACTCCATAACATTCCACAGAGATTCAATTGGGCTCGCTTACGAAAACATCTTTGAAGGAAGACTTTAAATATCTTTGGAAGTGTCTATTTAACTCTGAACAGTCTGCCATTTCTGTTGAGCTTTCTATGGACATTCCATTGCAACCAATTTAGGAATTTACTTTATTGAATGGTTTCGTTTTGTATTCAAGTATGAAAGGAATTCCCGATCACCGTCTGAGCTCTCTTTGCTAGTTCTTTCTCGTAATCAGCGTTCGCCTATAATGCTCATGCAAATCGGGACGTGATTACCTATAACTGCTTCTTGCTTGGCTCTTTGGCTATTTTCATCTGAGAGCGCGCAGTATTCTTTCCAGTTTATCGAGCTGAAGAATTATCTCAATCCTTAATAGTCTCCTCTCTTGAAATTGAAAAACTCTCGCCTTTACCTTTGACCACATGGGTTTTATTATATATAGTCCATTTTATGGTATTGTGGTCAGTGTCTGCTGTTGTTTCTCAAACTGTCAAATAAATTTTCATTTAAGCATTTTGGTGAGAATTAGCTCTAGGACGTTAACGCTCCTTGTACTCTTCACGACATGCTGGGATAAGTAGGAATCATCCCGTTTGTTCAAAATCCTGTTACCATGTAGTGTATTTCCGGTCCAGGCATCCCAGCCTAGAGGAAAATTTAAGTTCTCCATAATAATGAGATAATCGTACTTACTAGCCCAATTCAAATTACCTAAATAGATTTTTCATACTCCTCCAAGGCCTATAACACACCCCAACTATCATCCTCCCTTTACCGCAATCCTCGCATCACATTCATTCAACATCCAGGTTGCCTTACTCTGACTCATGGAATATTCTTTTCACCTTCAGGGGTTTTGGGTGAGAATCATCACACTCCTCAGCCTAATTACACAATATTCACCGAAATCAAAAATCCTTCAGGCAGTCTCTCTGAGCGGCAACATACTTCCATAAAACCAACTATATCAAGCATTAGCTGACTTGATCAAAACTAAAATTAGTTTACAATACTCTGCATTACTGTACAGGATTTTTTATAAACTGATTGCTTTTTACAATCATGGTGCGCTCTTATAATTAATTAAAAGTTTTTTTTTTTTCAACATGGTCCTAGAGTGCTGCGGGATTTTACTTCTATTACAGCCTGCATGGATAGCACGGTTAGTAGAATCGCCGTCCTCCCCACACGGGATGGAAAAGACCTGAGTGCGAGTCCTGTCGTTGACGTGAGAATTTTTATGGGACTTTTTCATAACGTGACTGAGTTAGTCGGTCTCAGGCGAGGGTGGATGGATTTTTTTCTCCCGAAAACACTGGTTTCCTTCTAGCAAACAGAAACTTTCGGAGCCCTTTCTACCTCCACTGTTTTTAATTCAACCCCACCAAGGGTGTAATTTATTTTGGGGTTGCTGTTCCCCAAGTATAAGCCCTTGCATTTAGCTCCATAAAACATACCACTTTTCTGACCATCTTTGAAGTCTGTTCAAATCATCCTGAAGGAGCGCTGCTTGGCACTGATTATTAACGACTCTACCAATCTTTACGTCATCTGCAAATTTTGACATCACGCCTTCTATCATTTTATCAATGTCATATATGAAAATGACAAGTAGTAGTCCAAGAACCGATCCTTGGGGAACCCCACTCCTGTTGTTACACCAATCTGAAGGGTGTGTGTGTGTGTGTTATGGGGGTTTAATGGCGCACGAGCTGCTGGAGCTATAGTGCGCCAATCTGAAGGATATCCATTAATCAACCCGCTACCTTCTGCCCTGCAGCAATCCATCTTAGAATCTTACCAATAATCCCCACCTGTTCAAGCTTATACAGTAACAGCTTGAGCGACTGAGTCAAATGTTTGCTAAAATCCAAATAAACTACGTCGAAATTGTTCCCTAAATCCAGCTCATGAGTAATTGTGTCAAAATAGCCTACTAAATTAGTTAAACATGATCTTCCCTTAAAAACGCCATGGTGCGTCCTTCAGAATGCCATATCTTCTAAATGCTCCTGGATTCACTTAAATCCTCTGTATTGGAGAAATGCCAACTTTCTTGAAATTAATTTTCTAATTCTCCAAAGGATTGGAAAATTAGAAAGTTAATTTATAAACGCTGCTTGCGATTGATTCTTTAAGCAAATAAGTATGCAGTTCGATTATTTTCTGATTATAATGTTATTTTTTTTTTTTTTTTGTTTATCATGTGCTACATGTTTTTGAACTATGGGGGAATAATAATCTTCATGGTAAGTTTTGATGGTTACGCTGATGGCGTCTCACAAAATGTCACGCAGAACGTTGACTACATAGATCTTAGGTTCGGTAAAATGTGAATCAATCAGCACAGAATAATTCATAATTGGCAATAGACCAGTCTGTTCGGTAATATCCGGGAACCATCAGAATTTTGGGTCCATCTCAAACTTAAGGTATACTGAAAATTCGAGAAAAAGGTGTTCAACTGACTGTTTGATATTAAGATCTGCTGCTGATTAATTAGGAAAAAAAGCAAGATCTACGGGTCGTGTTCTGGGATTCTGGGGATGGGAACTATTACGTAATTTAAAGGGTGAGGATATTTAAAAATTCATGTACTATTTTGTCTCGAATAACGAACATCATATCCAAAAAAAAAAAAAAAAAAACCACATCGTGATGACCCCTAAAAAACCATTTTTGTGAAAACTCTTTCAATAAATTATCATGAAGGGCTTGAAAATACTCGTACGTGACAATTATCTGATGTGGAGGAATAAGGTTCCTCTTTCGGATTTTCATCCCTAGTACTGGAAACCTGGTCTTGTGCTCGCACTGTTTAATTACGGATATACACTCAAAGATCACTGAATTATGACCACCCCTATAAAAACTGAATGCGACCCGTTTACCATGTGAGGTACGGGTATACGCAGTTAGTCGACCTACGTAGCACAGATAAGGTTTCAGTACGTAGTAAAATTCCGAGTAATGGGTAAAAGGAAGGATATATCGGACTTTGAGTAAGGACAGATTGTGGGAGCTCGACGAGCGGTGCCTCGATTTCTCAAACGGCTGAACTGGTGGGGTGTTCGAGAGCCGCCGTTGTTAAAGTGTACCAGGACTGGCGTCAAAATGGTCAAACAACTTCGCGACCGCAAAACTGAAAAGTCAGCGAAAGGTTGATGTTAGAGGTGAGCGCCGGGTCCGACGACTCGTACAGGCGAACAGGCGCAGCACTGTTTAAGAGTTTACCCAATACAACGTCGGCCAACCCAGAACAATATCTGGCATGACCATGCGTCGCACGCTCGAACCTATGGGCTATACCAGCAGACGACCCCTACAGCATCCTCTCCTAACCAAGATTCATCGGCGTAAAAGACTCGCCTGGCGCAAAGAGCATGCAAGTTGGACGTTAGAAGACTGGAAGAAGGTGTGCTGGTCGGATGAGTCACGTTATTTACTTCACACCATGGATGGTCGTGTACAGATTTCGCCTCAACAACATGAGGCTCTTGATCCATAATACATAGTATCAAAAGTGCACTGGCAAGAACTTGGACCCCTGGTGCATGTGGAACAACGTATCACTGGTCTCCATTAGAAAACCAAACTATTATATATTTAGGCCACCCGAATAATTATATTCATCTTCCGTGCTGTGTCTTAAGTCTGTTAATTGCATGTGTTCTATGGTCGATTTGTCTGTTTGCTCGAATGAGATGGAAAAACCCCAGTTTCTGTGGAAAAAACCTTGCTATCTACGCCTGAGACCGATTAACTCAACCACGGAGTGAAAAAAGCCCATTAAAGTTCATCACGTCATCGACGGGATTCTAACCCAGGCCTTTTCCACCCGGTGTGGGAAGGACGGTGACGATACCACTGTGCTACTTGCGCAGACACTGGTCTCCACTATTGTCAAATGCTTGCTTACTGTGTACACCCCGCTATGCTACATTTTTTCCCTAATGGTGATGGTATCTTCCAAGCACCGAGTCATCGGGCACTTGATGTGCAGGAATTGTTTGAGGAGCACAGTTCTGACTTCCAGCAAAGCGATTGGCCTCCGAACTCACCCGATATCAATCCCATTGAGCACTTGTGGGACACTATGGAAAGGCATATCAGGCTTATGGATACACCAATCATTTCTGACCGCATTACACACAGCTTGGTTGGCCCTACCTCCCGCCGAACGCTTCCAACATCTTGTTGAATCAATGCCACGTCGGATAGTTGCTGTACTGAGGGCAAAAGGAGGATCTACGAAGTATTAGGTAGATGGTCATAATTCAGTGATCACTCAGTGTACAGACATTAACAGAAAGAGATTCAATAAAGGAAATGAACATTTTCGTTATTCTGTCTCATCTGTAGTCACATAATCATCATTAAAGTTCATTACTTGAGTTTATACCGGGTGGTTATAAAATAGGTTTCCCTATTCAGGAGACCCTAGTGTCAAAACGGTTAGAGATGACGCTGTGAAAATCGGCGGGTGTCCCATTTAGGGTATGGGGAAGCGATCACTGTAGAAGAAAAGAAAAAAAAAAAAAAGCAGATAATAAATTTTCGCCACCAGGGCTGAAATTGGCACTCTAAACATGAGATGGAATACTTAGGATTAATTTTTAATATTAAAACTTAGAAATCTACAGATATTATTCTATGTGCTTTACCTCACTTAAGATGACATTCTGGAAACTGCGCGCGGCACAGTTTCGTGTAGTATCTCATTGGGGATATTGGCTACATGTTGTTTAATGCTTGCTTTCAAATCCACAAGCGTCTGTATGCTGCCACGGTAAACTATATCTTTCAGGTATCCCCAAAAACACAGGGATTGATATCTGTGATCGGGCTGGCCAGAATTGCGGAAAATCTCTAGAAATGATGAGATCATTTCCGAATGTTGAACGGAGCAGTTCCTTCACTTGTCGCCCAACGTGGGGAGTGGCACCATCTTGCATGGACACTACGGTCTCCAAGAATTGCCTTTCTTGCAGAGCGGGAATACTATGATCTCTTAGAAGAGTGCAGTACTGTGCACTAATTACCGTACACCTTAAGGGGCCATGAAGTGTAGACTTTTCAAAGAAAAATGGTCCGATTATAAACTCTGCTGTGAATCCACACCATGCTGTAACGTATGAACTTTGCAGTAGTCTTTCATGCACAGTAGATGGACGAGAATATTCTGCAGTTTTGTGCATTTACAGCCCCATGCAGTGTGAAATGTGCCTCATCAGACCACAAGATCATTCGAGCCCATGTATCGTCAAGTTCCATATGAGCCAGAACTCGTAGAGCAAAGTCTATTCATTGTTGCTGATCCCAAGACTGTATTTAGTAATTGAGTATCCAGTTTTCTCCCACTGCGGATGATGGTAATTAGCTCTTTTTCTTCTAACTTCTCCATTAATGCTGGTGTTTCTCAAGGTTCAGTTCTTTCTCCCATTTTATTCCTCTTGTATATTAATGACCTTCTTCCATTGACCAAAATCCTATCCATAGTTTCGCTAATAACATTTCGTTCCATCTTTCAGTTTGAGAAATCTTTCTCTGCAAAAACAGCTTCGAGTTCTCAAATAGCCCCCGGCATTTCATTAAAGTTGATCGCCAATTAATTCAACAATGGGGCAAAGATAACCTAGTTAGTCTCAATCTTTCTAAAGCTCTATCTTATATCTCGCAAAAAGGAGTCTACTGCATACCTTCAATCACACTGAGATTTCTAGACGAGTAACACATTTTGTCCTGAAGTCTGCTCTCTCTTGGCATAAACATATTAGGAATACTGAATCCTCTGCATCTAAAAAGCTGGGTTTCTCTTTTTCTACCGGGTAATTCTTTTCCTCTAAACAACTACTGCCTTTGTACCAATTTCAAATCAGCCCTACCACGGAATATGCCCTCAAACCTCTCTCAGGCTTCGAGGCTCCATTCAAAAATAGGGGCACTTAGGTTAATTAATGGCCCATCCTTACAAAGTATCTACAGTCACTATTCTGATATACGTTCTGTTTCTGCTGCATGTCTTTTCTATAGATACTTCTATACGCACTGTTCTTCTGAATTTTCTTCTATAATTCCCCCTCTCTCTTCCAAACCAGTCAGTTTCCTTTTCCTGCCCAACTCAAACTCACAGAATCAACTTTTCTTCTCACGCATTTGTTCTTTCAACTTCCTTTTTCTGGAACAACCTTTCTTCACATGCACTTTCCCAAAAAATATAAGCTACGGAAATTCAAATCTAATGTCAAGGAGTACCTTCTTTCATCTTCTCAACCTTCAACCCACTCTAAACCGTCCAGTTTAACTCTCATCAAATTCTTATTCAAAATACATCCCCAAGTGAAGTTCTTCATACTATTTTCACTTTCTCTTTCTGCAGTATCTCAGATTTCGTTATTGAATAATATAGTATTATCATTCATTTGCACAAAAATGATCTCTAAAGAACGTTTTGAGGAATTCCAGAAATATGTCTTTCTCGTTAATTTCAAAGCTACTCATTAAGCCAGTCCAATTAATGGAGCATTTACTATACAGAGGTTCAGAAAGATATTCTTTTTATCTCGGGATGTTTTTACTTAAGCGATAAAGAAACTACTTTCACTCGAACGTTTTAATGAACCTCTTTCTACAGTGGGTCTTGGCAAGTAGAAAAGGTTTGAGAAATGCAACCTCTTTGCCTAGGCAATACAAAGTTAGCGAAGAAAGTATTGGGTAGTCATTACCGAATTCTGCATCCAGATATTGGGTAATGACTACCCAATTGCTGGTTGCACAATTGAGAAATGACTACCCAATACTTTTAGGCAGTCTGATCCATAATGTCAATTTCAGGATAGCTTCTGTGTGTTTAGGTTGTCTATGGAAAGCACCACTTGGAGTTTTTCACAATCGTCTTATATATTAATGAGTTGATCAAAATTTTCACACTGTTAGATAAATTAAACATAATTTCTGCGTGTACTTATACAGTATCAAATTAATGGAGCTTTTTATAAGAATTTGTAAAGTTAGAAAACCACAAAACTGAAATTTCTACTTAAAAAAAAGGCTTAAAAAGCTTAAATCACAGGCAGAAAATATTAAACGCTTTTGGTTTGCTTTAATTTCTCGCTTGACGAACTAATAACTAAGCCATGGTGTAGAAAAAAAAAGGCTATTAAAGTTATTCTCATCAATAGGGAAAGCTTGAATCCAGGCCTTATTCTTTCGAGATGCGCAAATATGGTTCAGGTCGAAATCCCGTAGTTTAATCATTCTATCTTATACTGTATCAGCTAAAAGTGTCGTAACGATTCACTTCGGAAAGTCACTTACCAAGCTGTAAAGCTTCCATCAACCAATAATTATAAATTTCCTTAATCACTTCTTGTGAGACTGCTTCAATTTATCTTGTTCTCAGGTATTTTTATCGTTAAGTGTGTGCTAACTTCGGCACTGGTTATGGTGTTCTAGTTCATAGGGTTTTGTTGTGCATTATGCCTCTACAAATGAATATTTGAGCGAGTTGAAAAACTATAAAGAACTCATAGGGGAGCCTACTCCTCTGTGTGCGTTTTGTTAACTAGAGCCGTGACTGAAGAGGTAGTTAAATTTCCCCCAGTCTCTGATGGGATTCGGAACCAGATATCTCCGAAACCTAGCTTATTCTGGACCGTGTACTTCAACAAAATCCGTCGTCGTTGTTGTAATAATAGAAATTTAGGAGCATCAGCGACTAAGGCCATGTGTATTGCCCTGTAAATTGCATATTATGTCCTTTGGTCGATTTTCCAATTTCTCGACGAAAAATCCAAATTTCCAGGAGAAATAACCATGCTGATCTGAAACCGATTAACTCGGCCACATTATAAAAAAAGCCCCATAAAATTCCTCACGTCATCGATGGGACTCGAACTAATGTTTTTTCCATCCGATTTGGGGTTGGACAACGATTCTGTGCTACGCCTGAGGGCACAGCCAAAGTCCTTTTAGGTTTAACTTCTTAGGAGTGCGGTTTCCTCCAGTTTGATATCTTGACTATTCGAAGAGGTTTTTTTTTATTATTATTTTAATGCGATTCTACAAAAAATGTTCAGATTTAAAACTATGTTCCGGCAGCTTCTGTAGCTAAAAAGATTGGAAATGTTGCTATTTTTGGTTTGCTCATTTATTATAAGAACTTTTCTTTCTTTACTTGGCGAATCCTTCCCGCTACTAATTCTTCTCTAAATCCTTGGGCCGTCCTTGCGAAATTACTTGAAGTTTCGAATTTTAGTACAAAATTGCATTTCTGAGATTTATAACTTACATTTCACGTGCCTGCACTACGGTAGTCGCATACGTAGTTTTAGTTTATTTCTATGAAAGATTCATTGATATTCCACTAAGAATTTCATGCATTTTTTTCGCTTCTCAGTAACTATACTGGATGTAGGCTTAATTCAATATTTATGACTCGGGTGTATATCAGCTAGCTTATAACGTCACTTTCTCTTACTAAAATCTATGCTACTTGAAAGAGAGAGAAAGAAAACTATGTGAAATCATGAAAAAATTTTATCTTTGAAGAAAAAAAAGGGAAATTTTATAAAATATTGATACTAGAATTTTCCGTTTTTATTTTAGTCAAGATTTCAGAAAGTATGACGCTTTATTAAAAAAAAAGTAGAAACACTGGGTCCCCGCAGAGTGTGAAGCATGAAAAGGCTATGGGTATTTCCAGAATTGAAAGCCTCTGTTCCTTTGAGATGAAAATCCAAAGTCAATTTCGGAACGCATATTCACGTGAAATGAATTCATTTAGCAATACGCTGAAGGCGCATGATTTCTGAAACTCTGAAAGAGCATCAAGATAGATTCTTTTGTAGCATTCACCCAAATCTACGACGATTGGGCTCACTCTAAATGCAATAGAAAAGACTCGTAGATGAAGTCTGATAAAAAGAAGTGAAGTAATGTAATTTTATGCACAGTTATTAAGTCGACTGTAATCTGAACAACATTTTTGTCTTTTTCCGATTATTATCATATAAACGTAAATTTCCGAGAAAAAAATTCCGGGGTGCGCAAAAATATAATCAAAGAGAGGACGGTTTTAACTGCAACTAATATAAACTTCATCCCTGTGCTCTGCCGGTGGAAATTTTTCGAAACCTTTGTTGTTATATTAAGGTTGAAACTCTGCCAAAGTTTCACCGATCGAAGTCTGAAGCTCCTCTGACCTTATCCACTTGGGAACAGTATCTTAAAATAGGACAAAACGGTTTGAGACAAAATCGCAATGTATCGTTTGTTATCGATAATTACCCCTGCACAACGGAAAGTTGACAACTTTCTAGCTATAAAAGTCGCTTATCTTTCACCGAACACTGCCTCTGCAACTCAGTCGATGGAGCAAGAGGTGATTCGAAACTTCGAAGATTTCAGCAGTCGAATGTTGTTGTAAAAATAATTTCAGGTATTGGAAGCAATAAAGATTATAAAGAGCCACGTTGATAGCTTTTGGTCTTATTCGAAAAATCTTGAAACATGATGATGTGAAGTGGTGCCAACTGTTGATAAACAGCGAGCTTTACTGAGTACGGAAAAATCTAACTCTAAACGCTTATGACTACTTTGACAATTTTTAAGCATTATTAAAGAAAATTGGGGAGACTTAAAATGAGAAATACACTCTTGGCAGCATGATGGGGAGGTAATTTCAGGTGTACGTTTAATACGAAATTTAGCATTCACAAAATCAGTTGATATCTCTCAAGTAATTTTGAATACAATTCTAAATTAAGCTTCAGGCGTTGCTAACCTCAATGTGCATGTAGAAGCAAAACCAAACACTGAAAGCTGAGATTTTATTTTTTTCCTGATCAAATTCTCAATATTGTATAGTATTTTCAATCTCAGCCCTGTTTGTTTTTGCGTTGAGTTGTTGAACAAATCAATCCAAAGTAACACATTCTTCATTACTATATACACTGCGCTGCCACTTTATTAGGTACACCCCTGCTGTGCACACAAATGGTTTGTCCCATAACGTTGCAAGTCACATGACCACAGTTGTGGATATAAATGCAGCAGAACAACCTTTCTAGTATCAGTTAAGCGTACAAACCGTAGCAAGAATGGGGAAAAGGAGTGATCTAACGGACTTCGAACGTGGCATGGTAGTAGGTGCAAGACATGATGGAAAAAAGCATCTCTGAAACGGCAGTTCTCCTGAACTTTTCACGCACCACAGTTTCAAGGTTGTGTCGAGAATGGTATAACGAACATAAAACATCCTCTTAACTGCACTCCTGTGGAAGAAAATCGCTTGTTGATGAGAGAGGTCAGAGGATGGGGCATAATGGTCAGTCTATTTTATTTTATTAATTTTCAGTTTATTTGGTCATGTGATGTTGTTAGTTTATGTTTCCACCTCAATGAGATTTCACATAATTCGGAAACGGGTGTCATCGAGGGGACGCCGCTAAATTTCTTTTAATTGGCTTAATTTCTAAATTATTTTAGGAACGTTGCTTCAACACTACCCTTTTCTTCTTTACCCCACGCCCTGTATTTTTCTGTCATTGTTATTTTATTTTGTTCAGTTCATTTTCACTCTACTGGTTTGCCATGCTGCTGGCAATATTCTATTTTAATTTAGCTTATATATACAAAAGGTGTCTCAAAAATATTGGTACAAACGTTTAGGGGAGGTAGGTAACATCTAAAGGAACGTGAATCGCATAGGAACCCATAACCGGAAACATCACGGGAAAGTAGTAGCAGAGGCACAAGAAGCAGAAATGACACAAGACAGTAATTAGTGGCAAACATTTATTTGACATAATATTAACAATGGAGTACGAGATGGATGCATTTCATGATGTTACAACAGATGCTCGAAGGTTCCACCATGAGACGCGATGCATGCGTAACACCGACGCAGCCTGGATTGGTGGACACGGTCGAACACACCTGGAGTTTCTTTGACAGTAGCAGCATCGCAGACGTGTCTCGCCACGAGATCCATTTCTGTCTCCACAGGCGATCATACACGATAGATTTGAGGGCCCCCTCAGAAAGAAATCAAGTCTCGACAAATCAAGTGAGCGTGGGGGCCAGGCAACTGGTGTAACAAGGCCAATCCATCGACGCCCAAAAAGAACGCCTGTTCAAATGGTCACGAACACCCTTTCCATAATGGGCAAGTGCCCCGTCATGTTGAAAACAAATGTTGCGTCTCACATTTGCTGGAACAACGTAAAGTAACCCTGGTAGAACTTGTTCAAGAAAGATAAGATATTTAGCGGAGTTCATGCTGGATGGTAACAGGTATGGGCTGACTAAGCAGTCACCGACCATACTTGCCCACACATTTATTGCGAAGCGATGTTGTGCCGCATGGGGGCGCACACCGTGTGGGTTGTCGTGAGCCCACACATGAGCATTGTGCTGATTGAATAAGCCTTCCCGAGTGAAATAAGCCTCATCCGTGACCAAAACATAGAATGGAAAATTGAAATCTTGAACACTTTCTTGGAGAAACCACTGCGCAAAAGCCACACGTGCAGGATGATCTTGGGGGGGGGGAGCAGTAACTGAACCCTTTGGAGATGAAAGGGTGTAAGGAATCGTCGTGCCAGACACGCTGTACACTGCAACGAGACACTCCTAAGGTAGAGGAAACGGCATGTGTGCTAGTAGTAGGATTATTCTGGACGGCATTCAACACACTTTCTTCCATGGCGGAAGATCGCGTCGAACGTGGTCTGCCCGCACTACTCCTGTTACCTTTAAATGACCCATAATCGCACAAATTTTGTTGCACACGCGCAAACAAACGGTGGTCCAGTACATGTCTGTCTGGGAAGCGTTCTCCATAAATTCGTTGATCGGTTCGTCCATTGCCCTCTGCTAATCCATACACTAGGTGCATGTCTGCCAGCTCACAGTTCGTATATCGATGCATGCTCTTCGTGCGGCAACTACTGCTTGAATGAGTAAACCAGAAATTTTCCCTCTCGCGAACTGATGAACAGCGCCGTCTACCGTCTTACAATGACGTTTCCGGTTATGGGTTCCAATGCGATTCACATTCCTTTAGATGTTACCTAAACGTTTGTACCAATATTTTTGAGACACCCTGTATATATATATATATATATATATATATATATATATTGTATATGTGTGTATATAAAGAATGCAAATTACCAGAGAGTTTCGATAAAATTCTCCCAATGCACACGTTCTATCGTTCTGGATAAGCAACCATGCAGCTAAGGGAACAAGGCATAAACATCTGGTTTATATAGGTTGCCGCATTCGAGTGGTCACGCACGAGAATATATAAGTATGTTTAAGTGACTTCTTTTTCTCTTTCCATGTTGTAAATATCTCTGACCTTATGTGGTGGTTCCGGAGGATAAACAGAAAATTTATTTATTCTTTAATGGTTTCATAAATGATCCGTTTTCTGTTTTGTAAGACAAAGTTCTGAGTTTCCAAGTTCAGAACTCTTTAATCTCCAAAACCAATGTACTCGTCCACTGCTTGAAATGAAATTTAAATACCTGTAATAAACACATGAAGTACGATTGCAATACAATACAGACTCTGGACCATAATTGTGCCGCTGATCTGGACTCACACCTTTCCTTAACAACTAACTGCTTCTTTACCAGGATTTTCATTAGCCGTGACAAATGGTATCGTTTTTTTTTTTTTTTTTTTTTTTTTGCCAATCATTGATATCTCTTTAGCACTCCAACGTTTGTGGTGGGGACCCTTCCGCTTCTTCTTTCAGTGGCAACTATATAAGAGCAAATAGAATTTGGCTAAAAGTTGCGGGGACAGTAGCTTTCCAGAACTCGATTGCACAGCACTACGGTCACCCCAAATGATGGAACCCCAACTTCAAGTGACAAAAAACACGGACTTGACAGACTTGGTGGACCTGAAATCAACCACTGATCAAGACTATGAACGACTTACCACTGGACTGGACCCACCAAGATTTGACATTAACCACCGATCAAGACAAGACGCAGTCTGCTGCCACCGCGCCATTAGGCGACCTGCACCACGCTCCCTTGTGTGTTGCCTTTGCTCCCATTCCCCTGGCGGGAGAAGACGGGTCTCTCTCCTATCATACCCATATTTCTGCATGTCCCTCCAGTCTTCACTTTCCCCTACTACTCTAACTAAAGCGACCGAGTACGCCCCAAACTTAATGTTGCCAAATTTGGCCAAGTCAAAAATTTAATCTCACCTTCGCTTAAATTCCATTTTGGCCTTTTCTGACTTCTAGCATTCACTCCCATTTTTTTAGGCCATTGCCACTGAAATTTTCGGAAACTAGGTGGCAGGGCCTGCCAGAGTACCAAAATAATGTATGTACTGGGTGCCTAACCTGCCTCCTCGTGGCTAAGTGTGAGCAAGGGTGGGTCGGTCCCACTGAGAGACCCAACGGCTAAAATGGTCAGAGAAAAAAAACAGAACATAACCATATCCCATACACTTTTAAATCTCTGGCCTCCACAGGGTACTATGGATTCACGAACAGAATGCACAACGTGGAGATGTAGGAACCTCTGGTGCCGTTGTAGATCACGTGCTCAATTTGTTATATGCCCTAAATACCATAAGAAACGTTTTCTTTTCCTTTTTTTTGTCCAGCGTCCTTACCTATATTGTATTGTAATCAAGGAAATACATAGTGTACATAGTGTTTGGGGGGCCCCACCATCGGTGGCTTCCCACAACTGATCCATAAGTACTCTTGTGAAGTATATACTACTCTGTAAAACCCAGACAAAAGTATTGTATGTCGTATGTGAGAAGTATTATGTTGGGGTTTGTTGTTGTAGTCTGGCTTTCGGCCGCAGGACCCTAATGAGACCCCACGTTGCTCGTACATACCGCTAGGAGGTAAGCCAGGCTGCCCATTATTCCCTGGCAGGTCCTCCCACCTAATTGTCTGAGCTTTCAGTGACAGGACCTATATATATTAATTTAAAATATATTTATTTGTTTATTTAAAACATAAAATTATTAGTCAGAACAGATCAATGCCATCAGAAATGATTAGACATTATATTTGCCTGAGAATATACAAATTCAATAGATATAGCATAAAATGGTACCTATCACGACAGTTTAAAATTCAAAAACAAAATTGGCAGTGAATATCCGCAACTTACAAAGAACCCTATTAGCCTCTATATAAATCCAAGAAGCTGATAGGGTCCTTTGTATGTGGTAGATATTCATTGCCAATTTTGTTTTTGAATTTTAAACTGTCGTGATAGGTACCATTTTATGCTATATCTATTGAATTTGTATATATATATATATATATACACACATATATATAAAAAAGAGATAGAGTGGGGAATATGAAAGTCAAGTGGGGGGAAATAATAAGAAATATTGAGGCGTAGAGGAAGGCGTCCTCAAAATTATTAGGTGGAGTAAACTCCATTAGGCGAGTGACGGAGGGGAGAGAATAAGAGTCAAAAGACAGAGTCTGGTATTGATCGGCACTTAGCTCACAAGTCAAGGCCTTTCTGTGGTTTAGTCATGTCCAAGTAACTGTCACAATCGAAGATGTGCAAGTCACGGTTGGGAGACCAAGTCCCCTTAGCGGCTTAGTAATTCTAGGTATTTATCATGGTCGAGATGCAAGGTCCTCTGGTTGAACCACGTACAAGTAACAGCCACAACTGAGGATATGCAGGTCAGGGTTGGGAGATCAAGTTTTCTGTGGTTTAGTCACGTCCAGGTATTTCTCATGGTCGAGCGGCAAGATCCTCATCTATGGTTTAGTCACGTTCAAGTAACTGTCACAATTGAATATATGCCTCACATCTGGTGAGTGTTGGTTGGCACACCCAGAGCTGGATATCATCATTCTTCTCTTTCTTGGTAATTCGCCGCCTCAGTAGCCAAGTGGGAAGGAGCAGCAGTGCGTAGCACACGCTTCTTGATCAGACAGGGGTTCGAGCCCGTCACCACCAAATACGGAGGATGCGGAAAGGTCAGGGAATGAGCACCGCATATTCACGGAGCAATATGGCCTTAGTTGCTAATGCTCCTTAAAACCAAACAACAAACAATTCTTGGTAATTGTTTGTTTGTGACCCTTGGTGACTCTTGTTCTCTCTCTTTTCCTCAGGGTAACTCAGAATTTTTTTTTTTATGGCTGGTGCAGCAAATGCCTCAGGCTTCCTTGCACCATATGGCTAATGATAATAATACAATGATCAGGTCACGGTTGGGAGACCAAGTCCCCTCACTGGCTTAGTCATGTCCAGGTATTTGTCACAATTGGAAGGTCTCAGGCTGTTTCTTCTTTAGGGGTTTTAGTCTCATCAAAGTATTTAATCGCATCCAGGTGTTTGTCACAATTGGTAGGTGTCGATATATATCAGCAGTTGGGTGTATATTATTCACTCAGTGATTGCTCATCGGCATGTATGTTCCTCAGATGGATGTTAAGATTGTTTCTTCGTCTTGAAAAGAGCTCCTGGGCAAAATTTGCAAATACCGTATACTCTTCTACAGGGTGTCCCAAAAATACACGGAAAAACCCCAGGAATGGAGTTCCTCATATGTAGACAATAAAAATATTTTATATCAACATAGTTCCGGAAATGCTTGGTTCCCGAGTTATTAACCGGAATGTCTTATCTCCCGCAAGTGATTTCCTTCATCACAAGGTACTGACAGAATCTGGTGGTTTTCCATTCCGATCATGTATTAAAACCAGGAGCATGCGGGTATGCACTTTATGTACGGTTTGGAGGACGGCAATACTCTGGAGGCTCGTCGTTTGTACCACGAAAGGTTCCCAGAACGAAGATATTCAGACAGGAAAACGTTTGAAGGTATTCATCGCCGCCTTTGTGAACATGGGATCTTTACACCTCGTGATGCCGACAGAGGACCAGGATCTACGACTCCTTAAGTAGAGGGCGGACCAGCTGCCTGGCCTCTATGCTCATCTGATTTAAACCCACTAGATTTATTCCTGTGGGGCCATTTAAAGTCATTGGTGTATTCGACTCCGGTAGCTGATGTGGAAACTCTCCGCGATCGAATTGTGGCAGGTTGTGAGACAATACGAAACATGCCAGGAATTTGGCATCGTTTTCGCGAGTCCATGAGACGTCCATGTGAGGCCTGTATTCAGGCAGAACGTGGACAATTTGAACAATTACTACAAGGTGATGTGAACAATTAAGTGTCATAGACAGGCCTTGAAAACTCGGAAACCATGCATTTCCGGAACTATGTTGGTATAAAATATTTTATTGCCTACATATGAGGAACTCATTCCTGAAGTTATGCCGTGTATTTCTGAGACACCCTGTATATTATCCAATAGGTGGAATTCCTGATTTCTGGATATGTACATGATTTTGATGATTAATATAAAACGAAGGTCTTCGTAGAGGGGACAATCATACGTAAGATGGTGCAAGCTTTCCAGCCCCCCCCCCAGAGAAGAACAGGAAATAATTCTCCTAAGACTCTCTCTGAAACAATAAGTATTACAAATTTTGGTTATAACGAGAGTGGAAAAACACGAATTCTAAACGGTTAAACGTTGTTAAACTCTTCAGATCCTTTTTTATAACAATAGAAGAAGAAGGAATAAGATATAATTTAAGAAATGAAGCGAACCTGAAGGTTCCGCTTTTCAGAAAAGCCATAGGCCAGAAAAATACAAAATACAGAGGCGCAAAAACCTGGAATAATCTTCCTGAAAACATCAAAAATGCCATTTCACTAAACAACTTCAAGAAGCTCCTGACTGAACACATCACCAGGGAGGTCTGATCTAAATCACCTTCCACTCAACTCCTGAACTTTCCACAATGCATACCAGTTTGGAAATTGTGTAAACAAGTTGAAGGAATAGCTGTCATAAATTGTAACATTCTATGCAATTATTTCATAATTTTTCTTTCATACTTGTTATTGTAAAAGTACTCACAATGTAATTATAAGTATGTACTGTTGTTAACCACGCGACATGTGTGGTTGGTTTACGTAGTCTCGGTAATGGAATGTAGAAACATGTCCGATTCATGATGTATCTGTTTTTATTGTTATCTTTTTCAAAGGGAACACCCCCTAAAAAGCCTCTGGCTTATGTGTTCTCCCTCCCTTCTTGCTGTTATCTCCCAACAATTGTAACACAAAATAGGGATAAATAAATTATCAAATTATCAAGTTGTTTGGGAACAAAACGTGTGGTTCTAAATAAAACTCCCTAGAACCCAATCATAACTATTGAATATTTTGTTTAGATCGGGCGGTAAACAAAATTTATTCAGTAGAAACAGAGAGAGACATCGACGGTAGTATAAATGGATCACCTGACTCCTGATCGCCCATATACAGACAACCTGTAGCAAAGTCTTTAAAATATTGTAAACAAAGTAATATCAAATACTTCCTAAGTTAAAAATACTCGTATATGCAATAAGGCAATTGGTCATTTTGCCCACCATTTCAGCTAATCTCCTTTCTCTGATCATTCCAAACAAAATTAAAATGATTATCTCTTCTACCTCTTCGCCTTTAAAGATGAATTTGTAAAACATAACATTATAATGTACGTTTATATTGTAAGATCTGAAAATCTTACAAAAATAAAATATTTTTTTTGACTTCTGAAGTTAGTTTTCCTTTTTGGATTCTTGCCGTTGGGAGAAATGTTAATAGCGTCAGTTCAATAAACAAGAATTATCCAGTAAGGATTGTAAAACTTAAAAGGTAGGAAGAACGAAAAACAGGAAAATTAGCTTTGCATCCGTCAAAACAGAAAACTGACGGAGAATACTATGACAAACCCAGCAGGGGGTCCGGCGCTGCAAAAACAACTTAAGTTTTATGAGGGGTCACGCACCGGAAACGCATACGGCAAAACGCACACTAGTTTCTAAAAATAGATGCTATAGTAGCTAGTGTCACAATTTGTGGTTTTTCTGAAGTGCTATAGAGACAAGCTGTGATGACACAGGAGGAGGTGTTTTGATGCATTCGGCCTACATGAAAGAGCTCAACGGATGTTAACAGGTAGGAAATAAAAAAGGAGAGGGGTATTGGGAATCACGTGCCACTAGGCTGGCTGACCTGCCAACAAATGAAAGGATAAAAATGAATATAGGAAAGAGGTGATTGGAAGAAACCCACTGTGGGGAGGCGTGGAAAATTCAGGAGTAAGAGATTGTTTTTGGTCGGGTGAGTGGGAGAAGAAGTGCGGAGGACAGGAAGAAGAGAGTGGGTCAGTGTCAGTGAGTTGGGCAGCAAGATGAGAGTGGGTGAGTGTCAGTGAGTTGGGCAGTAAGAGGAGAGTGGGTCAGTGTCAGTGAGTTGGGCAGTAAGATGAGAGGGGTTCAGTGTCAGTGAGTGGGGCAGTAAGATGAGAGTTGGAGAAGAAAAGAAAGGAATGAGTTTTTTTAGATAGAGTAGCCGGTGGAGAAAAGTGGCTAAGTTTAATGTGTAGTCAGTATGAGGGGTAGATAAGCTTTAAGTGAACAGTTAAGTCAGTGATCTAATAAGTAGTGAGAGAAGCAGTCGAGTAAGTGGAAAATGAAGTTGAGGTGCAGAAGTCGGTCAGACAGTCAGTCAAAAGTAGACTGAGTTTTGAAGTGAGAGATGAACACGTGCCATAGAAAAGAGGGAAAATTTTTCAAGATCCTTAAAGTAGATGAGAAGGAGTCAACTCCATTATGAAGGAACGAGATTGCCTGATATTCTGAGAGCAAGTACGCTGGAGCTGATGAAATCCGAAGCCGGACAAAAAGAGTACAGCCATTCTGATCAGATGAAATTAATGCGTCCATAAAGAAATACAAAGGTACCCAGGAAGGAATCCAGCATCTTATGTCGAACGCCCCCAGTGATTGTGAGATGCGACCCAGATAGAAAGGATCCCCTACTCGCTTAGAGAAGGATGTACCGTGAAGTCTGCCAAGTTATGTCAGTAAGTGATTAGTTTGTTTAAGTACTCTCACCATCACATCGATTATAGACACTTGATAACCAATTTATCAGAACTTTTGATTGAACACATATGTATAAGTAGTACTATATTATAATGAATAAGTTAGTGAATGTTATGAACTGAAGGACATTACCCAGGGCAAGTCAATATATATAGATAAATTTTGGAAGGGAATAGATATAAAATTTTTGAAGTGATTGATACTTGTTAATATTTGGTTAAATAAGTGAATGACTAAGTATGAATTTTGAAAGGGGATAGACGGATGTCAGTAACCCCCGAATGTGCAAGTAGTTAATTGTAGAAATTTGATAGTATTGATTACCTAGATTAGAGAAGGTTGTAGGCTATAATCTGTTAGAAACCAGAGTAATGATTTATACTGAAATTAAGAGTATCGGAGCTTTATCAATTTGGAGTAGGAATTGTTTTGTAATGAAAGGAGAATGTTAATAGATTCTTTTGAAAGTTAATTGAACTCAGGAGTAAGGAAGTAGAAACATTTTGTTAGTTTAAAAGAGGAGATAGTTGTTTATGATTTATGTAAAGGAAATAGCCCTCCTTGAGTTTGCTCAATAGGCAAATTACTTTGCTCATTTACATTCTGTTATAAGAAGATGAAATTAAATCTATTTGGTCATGAGTTTAATAAATTTCTTTTGTTTGATGTATCTATGTAAAAGTGTCCAATAAACTGTATTTTTATTATACAACATTTGTGTGTCTCTTTGTTATTCTGAGAAAAAGCCTATCCAAAGGGAATTAAACTCATCAAGGAGATTTTCCCCTAGAACTTGGAAATTTTCTGTGAAGTAAAATAGTCAGATTGCGCAAGTGGGGAGTTATTATAAAGGGGAGTTGTTAAAAGGGGAAATATAACCAAATATATAAAATAACATTTTCAAAAATAAATACCCCCCCCCACAATTGGCGAAAGCAAGCCAGGATATAATTCCCAAACGGAAGGCAGTGTACCAGAATAGCAAAGAAATAAGTTAAGCCCAGTTGCTGAAACTGAGAAAAAATTCAGCTGGCGAGCCAGAATACATATCATATCGATTTAGAATTGTATAATATAAAATTGAATATTGGTTGAAAAATATTAAGGTAAATAATGGTGGAGATAAAAAGTTAAGCATTGAGTTGATTATTTATATGGTATTGGATTGATCATCAGATAAATTTGCTAAGATAAGAAATTTATAGATTTAAAGTGTTAAACATTGAAACACGTTTAATTATGTATTAGTGAATTGATCACAGATTGAACTTGGATTGAGTAGATAAAGGTGAATATAAAGAAAGGAATATTGAAGCATTAGGAGTAATTAAGGGTATAGGAATTCATTATTAGGCTAAGAGATAAGCATTTAGGACAGATTAAACTTAAAAAGGGCAATTATATTACTGTTAATTAATTTGTCAATTAAATTAAAGATGGCTACAAGAAGGGCACATAGCAGTAGGGACAGGGAAAGAACAGAAAATAATGGAAGGGAAGAATCAGTGGAAACAAGTTCTAGCATAGTGAGTAACAATAATGGATCCCTTAGATTAAGTAAGTTCTTAAAAGTTTTTAGGGGCGAACCATCGGAAAGTGTAGACTATTTCCTGCGTAAACTGATAATGATAAAAGAAAAGGAAGGGCTAACAGAATTAGAGGTAGTCACTATGGCCGAGTTTAAATTAGAAGGCGCAGCACAGAGAAAATATTTAGAAACTACGCAGTCCACAGAAGTTGAAACTCTCGAACAATTCGAGAAAATATTAAGAAAGCTATTCTCTGAGAAAATTACCTTCCTGGAAGGAATCAATAGGCTAAGCAACATAACACAAACCAGTCGCGAAACCGTGGAAGAATACTATAAGAAGTTTAGAACAATTAAACTAAACACCGAAGTTTCCGAAAATGAAAATGGAGCCTTCGATAAAATTCTAATGGACCAGTTTTTATCGGGAATTAGAGAAAGATATAGGCGAGAGATACTAAGGAGAAAGCCAAAATCCTTAGCAGAAGCGGCAGAACTAGCCGTCGAAGAGGAGAAACTAGATTTTCACGGTAGGGGGAACACTAGAAAGGATGTTAACATATTAGTATCCGAAGGGGAAACAAAACCCGAAAACAGTAGGGATAAGAAATTAGATGGTTTAGAGAAACAGATCGCAGGGGTGGAAGCCAAATTAAACAAGTTATTAGAAGAATTTAATACCAAGAAACAAATAAAGGAAGGGAACAAGGAACAGTTAGGCGAGAATACGCGGACCTGGGGAAGACACAATTACTTAGAGGAAAACGGAGATGGAAGGGAAGGATGGAGAACTGGAGAGGCTGACAAGGGTAGAATTCGTAGGTGGTGCTATAGATGCCAAAGGACAGATCACTGGACCCGTGACTGCAAGGGAGGCGAACTAGCAGAAGGATTCGAGGGGAGGAGAGAAAAGCGGGGTTATAAAAATAACTGGGGAGATTATTGGGATCGAAATAGAGACTATCGATCGAGTAGGCCAAAAAACTCAGAACAGGTAAGGGAGGAAGCGCGCACTAATTATAGAAAGGGGAGCCATTGGCAGGAATACGGTAGGGAGTGCTGGTACAGAAATAGGCATCACGAGAGCAGAAATGAATACTGTCACGACAGGGGCACAAATCAAAGGCAGCAAATAAGCATGAATGCTCTGCACCTTAAATGCTGGAAAAATAATTCATGTGAAAAAAGGAGCAATAAATCAGGCAGCACAAGGAGGAAACCACACACACACATAGAAGTAAGTTTATAAATAGAGAACCTATAGTTGTGGCCACCCTAGGACATAAATGGAATCATCCAAGTCTAGTCAAGTGTTATAGGTGTAACAGATATGGGCATATAGCTAGATTTTGCCCAGCAAGAAGAGTACATCACAGAGATGAATATAAAGCTGATGACCCAAGAAATGAATGGAAACTGAAGAGGGGTCGGTTCTATCCATGGCGACCAAAAAACCTGAAATCCGGGCCAAGCGAAAACGAAAGTAGATCCCATAGGATCAAAGTTGGTTATCAGATGAGAGAAAATGATGATAAATGTAAGACACCGACTGCAGTGGTGGAAGCGAAAGGAAACATAAGGAAAGGCAATGAGAGGCAAGTGCAAAGAACGAGTCAAAAGTTACCGCAAAGAAAAGAAGATGTTGATAAAGTTCTGATTGCGCAGGAAGAATTAAGAAGATTAAGGAGAAAGAGAAGAATTAGAGAAAATGACGAAACAAGGCAACAAGCAGAAAACAAAATAGTGAATGTGGAATTAGTAGAATTAACAGAGAAGGTTAGGCAAAATTCAGGGCAAATAATATCTCAAAGGGAAGGGAGACTAGAAAATAAAAATAGGAAACCTCAAACGGGAGTAGCAGGACAGTGGAAAGAAGGACTTGCGAATCACAGTGCAGAAAGGGCAATTAAACTGAAAGAATCAAACAGACTCCAGCAATTATATTTAGTGGGAGGATTAATTGATGAGTACATGGGATGGGAATAGTTTTAGGAAAGCCCAAAATATACATTTAATTAATGTACTTGTATATAATTGTAAATATTTGGCATCAGAAGGTAGTATAAAATAAGTGGTTGTATATTAGAGAGATGTAAATAGATGTAGGCGGTTAAATTCCAGGGAAGGTGAAGGAGTATAGAAAAAAAAAAAAAAAAAATGAGAAAAAAAAATTTTACACAGGTGTAATTTTTTTTGGGAGAGGAGCGGCAATTGTAAGATCTGAAAATCTTACAAAAATAAAATATTTTTTTTGACTTCTGAAGTTAGTTTTCCTTTTTGGATTCTTGCCGTTGGGAGAAATGTTAATAGCGTCAGTTCAATAAACAAGAATTATCCAGTAAGGATTGTAAAACTTAAAAGGTAGGAAGAACGAAAAACAGGAAAATTAGCTTTGCATCCGTCAAAACAGAAAACTGACGGAGAATACTATGACAAACCCAGCAGGGGGTCCGGCGCTGCAAAAACAACTTAAGTTTTATGAGGGGTCACGCACCGGAAACGCATACGGCAAAACGCACACTAGTTTCTAAAAATAGATGCTATAGTAGCTAGTGTCACAATTTGTGGTTTTTCTGAAGTGCTATAGAGACAAGCTGTGATGACACAGGAGGAGGTGTTTTGATGCATTCGGCCTACATGAAAGAGCTCAACGGATGTTAACAGGTAGGAAATAAAAAAGGAGAGGGGTATTGTGAATCACGTGCCACTAGGCTGGCTGACCTGCCAACAAATGAAAGGATAAAAATGAATATAGGAAAGAGGTGATTGGAAGAAACCCACTGTGGGGAGGCGTGGAAAATTCAGGAGTAAGAGATTGTTTTTGGTCGGGTGAGTGGGAGAAGAAGTGCGGAGGACAGGAAGAAGAGAGTGGGTCAGTGTCAGTGAGTTGGGCAGCAAGATGAGAGTGGGTGAGTGTCAGTGAGTTGGGCAGTAAGAGGAGAGTGGGTCAGTGTCAGTGAGTTGGGCAGTAAGATGAGAGGGGTTCAGTGTCAGTGAGTGGGGCAGTAAGATGAGAGTTGGAGAAGAAAAGAAAGGAATGAGTTTTTTTAGATAGAGTAGCCGGTGGAGAAAAGTGGCTAAGTTTAATGTGTAGTCAGTATGAGGGGTAGATAAGCTTTAAGTGAACAGTTAAGTCAGTGATCTAATAAGTAGTGAGAGAAGCAGTCGAGTAAGTGGAAAATGAAGTTGAGGTGCAGAAGTCGGTCAGACAGTCAGTCAAAAGTAGACTGAGTTTTGAAGTGAGAGATGAACACGTGCCATAGAAAAGAGGGAAAATTTTTCAAGATCCTTAAAGTAGATGAGAAGGAGTCAACTCCATTATGAAGGAACGAGATTGCCTGATATTCTGAGAGCAAGTACGCTGGAGCTGATGAAATCCGAAGCCGGACAAAAAGAGTACAGCCATTCTGATCAGATGAAATTAATGCGTCCATAAAGAAATACAAAGGTACCCAGGAAGGAATCCAGCATCTTATGTCGAACGCCCCCAGTGATTGTGAGATGCGACCCAGATAGAAAGGATCCCCTACTCGCTTAGAGAAGGATGTACCGTGAAGTCTGCCAAGTTATGTCAGTAAGTGATTAGTTTGTTTAAGTACTCTCACCATCACATCGATTATAGACACTTGATAACCAATTTATCAGAACTTTTGATTGAACACATATGTATAAGTAGTACTATATTATAATGAATAAGTTAGTGAATGTTATGAACTGAAGGACATTACCCAGGGCAAGTCAATATATATAGATAAATTTTGGAAGGGAATAGATATAAAATTTTTGAAGTGATTGATACTTGTTAATATTTGGTTAAATAAGTGAATGACTAAGTATGAATTTTGAAAGGGGATAGACGGATGTCAGTAACCCCCGAATGTGCAAGTAGTTAATTGTAGAAATTTGATAGTATTGATTACCTAGATTAGAGAAGGTTGTAGGCTATAATCTGTTAGAAACCAGAGTAATGATTTATACTGAAATTAAGAGTATCGGAGCTTTATCAATTTGGAGTAGGAATTGTTTTGTAATGAAAGGAGAATGTTAATAGATTCTTTTGAAAGTTAATTGAACTCAGGAGTAAGGAAGTAGAAACATTTTGTTAGTTTAAAAGAGGAGATAGTTGTTTATGATTTATGTAAAGGAAATAGCCCTCCTTGAGTTTGCTCAATAGGCAAATTACTTTGCTCATTTACATTCTGTTATAAGAAGATGAAATTAAATCTATTTGGTCATGAGTTTAATAAATTTCTTTTGTTTGATGTATCTATGTAAAAGTGTCCAATAAACTGTATTTTTATTATACAACATTTGTGTGTCTCTTTGTTATTCTGAGAAAAAGCCTATCCAAAGGGAATTAAACTCATCAAGGAGATTTTCCCCTAGAACTTGGAAATTTTCTGTGAAGTAAAATAGTCAGATTGCGCAAGTGGGGAGTTATTATAAAGGGGAGTTGTTAAAAGGGGAAATATAACCAAATATATAAAATAACATTTTCAAAAATAAATACCCCCCCCACAATATATAGTAGAATTAACAGGGCTTAGAATAAAACACGAAATGCAATATTTATTTTAAAAATATTACGAATTTTTAAAAGCATTCTAATCTTTATTTATTGAGAAAGAAAAACACGTTTTTCTCTTTCTGACATTACATAGCCATCAGAAATTCTCTTCATATTTTAGCACCGAAATACTCAATATCCTGAAACACCTGTGATATATTTTAAATTCATATTTCGTCCACTGAATTCCCAACGCCTCATATCTTCTATGCTATATGCCGTCTACAATATTAAGCT
Organism: Mastigoproctus giganteus; assembly: GCF_048544385.1. NCBI lineage: Eukaryota > Metazoa > Arthropoda > Arachnida > Uropygi > Thelyphonidae > Mastigoproctus > Mastigoproctus giganteus. Next base: position 160,307,601 of record NC_143579.1, read on the forward strand.
ACGATATTAAGCCGAGCCAGTATCGAGTCACTGAAAAACTTAGTTTGAAATATAATTATCGTCCACGTCTGTAAAGAACCGGATATTCAATAAAAGTAACTCGTACAAGAAGAAGAAGAAGTGCCTAATAAAGTTGCTTCGTCTCTTTGCCTCCTGTCAGCATTTATTCACATTTCAGGTTCATTCTGCCTCGTACGTCGGGCACTAGAAATGCTACAAGTCCGTCAGCAACTTTTCAGCTGAGCGATCTAAATTGGGGATCCAAAAGTACAGAACTTGATTACCTCTTATCATTTCTTTCCGCTTAAGAGAAATGCATTGATAAATGAAGCAAATCCTCGAGATTCCACCACAATTACACGGTTCTTCCGAACATTATACATTCTCTTCTACAGCAAACCTTAAGACTTATTTCAGATTAATATCCCTCCCACTCATGCTGCCCACTTTCTAACCATCTGCTCTCCGGTTATTAAGGAGGGATTTATTCTTTCTATTTCGATCTGAATCGTTCGAAATACCCCTCCCCCCGGCAGTGATTTGGACTGGTCAAAGAAGAGAGAGAGCAGTGCAAATACCTTTGCGCAGATTACCAACAAAATAGCACATCAATATTACTCAAGTCTCGGAGGAAATACATCAAACGTATTTCAGTGGAGAGAGAAGGAGTGAGAGAGGTAGAAAACCTAGCGATGCAGTCACAAATACAAAAATTTAATTAGGATACAGCCAGGGAGTAAATGTAAAATGAAGTGACTAATAATATAGAATACGATTTTTTCTTATGCCTTTTATTATCCGCAATTAATGGGTACAGTTGATGATGTTTTCTGTATTGTTTTTGTTGTTAGACTGGTGGTTTAATGGCGCAAGAGCTACTATGCCCAATTAAGTGTGTTATTTTGATGTGTTGATATGAAAATCAACAGATCTAGAGCTGAGTATATACGTTGATGATTTTTAGATAAGTAAAAATTACCAAATCTGTAGCAACAAGATTAGTTGGTACAGGTTTGGTTTGCTAAACGGATGGGGTCAGATCAAATGGTATTTGTTCTCCACAGTTGTGAATACTGTCTTGCAGGTGTCTCTTCAAGACATCTGCATGGGTACATTACATTAAGGCCACAAATCATGACATATCCGTCATGTGATTGGTTTGTAATCAGTATAAAGAACTGGGATGGAAACAAAGTAGCGAGGTGCCTGCTACTTAATCTGTATGCCCGTTTCCTAGTAAACCAATGTGGCCCGGGTATCCAGCAAAACTTGACATTGAGTTTATTTTTATTCAGCTGAAGTAGCCTAGATCTTATTTGCATCAGAAGTGGAAAGAAATTCTGTGATTTATTCTGTAGGGACATCACTGCACTTAAACAGCCTGTATATATTACGAACTGGGCATTTAAAAGATCATTAAGGAGGGTCAAACCCTTCTTCTTGATTGCATAGAATTTACCTAAAAAGACACTGCATTCAAGCAGTAAATGGCCAGGGACATTGGATGTAGGAAGGACTACTGCTGCTCTCAGATACATCACTTTCTGTATACATCTGAAGAATCTGTGCATTGGCTAAAAGAGGCGTGAGCTTCATGTAACTGTTTAAAATTGTGACTTGACAGGGAGTCTCTTTCCACTGATGAAAATAATTATCGCAAAATGGTATATACATTACGAAGGTATATTGATAGGATTGTACTGTGATAGATGGATGTACTGTGTCTGAGGCATGAGAGATGTTTGCAAGATGTTATTTATTACAATCTGATACCAGCAAGTTTCTTATTATTGGGTTTATTTCCAAATATGTATACAAGCTTTGCATTGTGGATGTCTCGAAGGAGAGCGCCTAAAAGAGCACTATGCTGGACTGGATATAGCTAAGCCAATGTAGTCTTACATACAGTTTGGTTTGGTTTGGTTGGTTTTTAGGAGCATTAGCAACTAAGGCCATATTGCTCCGGGATATGCGGTGGTCATTCCTTGACCTTTCCGCATCCTCCGTATTTGGTGGTGACGGGCTCGAACTTACATACAGAGTCATAAACTGGGGCTTCGTAGTCTAAACAGGATTTGATTAAAATTCCATATAGGTGTAACAGTGTAAAGCAATCAGCTCCCCATGCCATAGAAGATATAACTATAATCATCTTCTTCATACATTGAGTTCGTATTTGCATTAAATGCTTTGGAAAGTAAGTTTAGTGTTAAAGTACTAGGCCCAACAACCGGATGTTGTTGCTAAGTGGTATTGGTTGGATTCCTAACGTTAGTTTAGGATCAAGACGGAGCTGATGCTGTTTACAAAAGTGGTTAGCAGTTGTTTTTGATGCAGAGAGGTGATAGCAATTGTGAGATGCTCATAATTCTATTGTGTTTATTGAGAGCTGAAGTTTTCGTTCAATGTAGCGCATATATTGTGAGTGGCAGGACATTATTACAAAGTCATCTTCATATAGATAGATGTCAAGGTTGGGAATATTGTCAGTTGCGGTGTTTAGCCTAACTATAAAGAGCGTCACACTAAGCACTGATCCTTGTGGGACTCCTTCTTGGACGATTGTTCCGAATAGAGAATTGCACTAAACCACTTGAAAATTTGTATTTTAGAAAAATCTTTATGATTAGTGGTAGCTGATCCCCAGAGTCCTGTGGCATACAGATTTTGAAGAATACAATAGCGCCAGGTAGTAACAAAGCCTTTTTTCAATGTCCAGGCTGACCATGACAAGATGTTCATTTCGGATAAAAGCATTTCATATGTTGGATTTCGCCTTGATCATAAAGTCTAGAGTTCATCGATTTTTTCGAAAGCAGTACTGGTTCTTATTCATCACCGACCGAGATTCTGTATACCACACTAATCGAGTGTGAATCTTTTTTTTTTTCCAATGTCTTACTAAGGCAACTGCTAAAAGATTATGGTTAATAGCTTTGCGGGTCTGACTGATCCTTTTCAGGTTTAGGAAAGGCTAGGACTATTGAGTGGAACAAAGAACGAGGGTGGTAGCCTTCTGAAAATATCCGGTTTAAATATATTAGTAATGAATTCAGAGCTTTATTCTTAAGGTCTTTCAGCATGATACTGTATATCCCATCAGGTCCTGGCGCACTGTTTCCTCACCTATTTTGGGAGCTCTCCAGTTTGAGTATTTTAAAAGCTCGGTTATAAGGAAGAAACACCGTTGTATTGAAGTTTAGTTCATACTTTTCTGCGTTGGCCTCTTCCTGTTTAAAGGCTGACTCATATGCTGATGTAGCTAAGATTTGAGCAAAGCAATCTGCCAGAGCTTTTGCAATTTCCATTGGAGATGAAAAGTCTTGCCTCTTCCAGCTTATAATAGGTTTCAATTCATGGAGGGATTTACCATTCAGTGTTTTGATTTTGTTCCATATTTTTCTATTGTCTGTTCTTTATAATAGTAGAAGCAAATCGGATCATGAGTCTTTTCTCTTTTTTTTTCGCAAATAACCTACCTTGGCCTTACATTCCTTGAAATTAATCGGTTGGCAGTTGTTGGGTGCCCCCATGGGTAGCACTGTTGGTAGAATCGCCGTCATCCCCACACCGAGTGTAAAAGACTCGAGTTCGGGCTCGGTCCATGACGTGAGAAATTTTTCATAACATGGCTGAGTTAGTCGGTCTCAGGCGAGGGTAGCATGGTGTTTTCTCCCCGAAACTAGGGTTTTTCGTTACCCAAAACCGAAAATCGACCACAGAACACGCAATTTACAGACAGTATACACAGAGCAATATGGCCTTGGTGCTGATGACCCTAAAACAACAGAGCAGCAGCAGTGGTTGAGTACATGCGGAACAAAATGCCATGCTTTATTCTATTCTTTTTCGTCATCACAGCATTCACCATTACACCAGATATTGGTATGTTCGTGAACACTAATTGAGGTTTGGGGTATAGCACAAGTTGCAGCTATTATTATATACTGTATGTTCCAATGTGATCAGTAACATCATCAATAGGATGGCTTCTGATGATTTGATCCTCAAAGGAATTTGCAGTGGTGGACATGTTCCAGTTTGTCTTGGACGTTTTCTATTTTATGCGGTTGGCTATGCTCTATTTGTTTGCAATTTACAAATAATCGGGAAATGGTAACTGTTCAGTGGGTTATTTACAAATACCCACTGAATAACTGGGAACAGCTTTGGGGAACATATTGATATATCTATATCAGTAGATTCATTTTCGTGTGGGAAAGTGAATATAAGTGTCAGCACCAGTATTTAATATGAGATTCTGCTTGTCAAGATTTATTTCAATGAAGTTTCCTCGTGTAACCATCTAGGGAGACCCCAGTTGAAATTTACCAGAAGAATGAAAGGAGACGGAAGCTGAATAATACGATTATCTAGCTCTTTCAAAATGGATTATTTTTTGGGGAAATATTATATTTAACTCATAAAACGCATGTGTACATGTGTTGAATCTTATGTAAGGCGGCCCCTAACCGTTAGTTCATCTCCGTCATGGTTCTCTGCGATGATATACAAAACTGTAAAATTGCCAGAAACGAGTGTAGTGATGTTTGCGTGGTGTGTGTGTTATGTTGTTTAGTTATTTCTAGCCACTTAGCTACCAGGACGAAATCACCAGGCAGGCTGCTTCCCAGCACCCGTTCGTGCCACGAGGAGGGGGCTCAACTATACACGTACTAAACTAAATGTAATATTACCAGCACTTCTAGAAAGAAGAGCAAGTCGTATTGCTGGAGCAGTCTCCTATAATCACGTATGGTGGTGAAGACCACAAAGAATCCCGCATCCACTGGATAAAGTATAATACCAGTGGATGCCAGCAGTTCCCGTATCCAGAAAGCCAAAATCTGGGTACGAGCAGGTGAAAAATCTAGTCTCTAATAAACTGGAGACCAGCGAATCCTGCCCCCCGAAGGGGCTAGTATAAAAAAAAAAAAAAACTGTCCCCAAGGGGCTAGCATAATTAACAATTTTAGAATAAAAAACCCAAAGCGAAACGTACCGCTGTAGCCTCCAGTGTGGCCTGCAATGGGATCTGTTTGGTAGGAACCTTGTTGTCGACAAGAATAGCTACGCCTCTTCTTGTCAAGTTAGTAATTTTCTGTCTTGTTGATAGATGGCATAGTTTTCAATCACCCGTAGAGTTAGATTGGTTTCTTGCAAGTGGATGCTTATTTCACTATTGCAAGCTGATGCTTAGTGAACTATTGCAAGCAGATGTTGTTTTCTAAGATCATAAATATCAAAAATGTTGCTGCGTAGACTTCTACAGTTCCGCTGTAGAGGTCTACGCAGAAAAGCATGCGCTGAATTTCAATACAACGGTGTTTCTTCCGCACAAACGACCTTCTACGCTGTAGAGGTCTATCCACTGTAGAATGTCCTGCACTGTATTATTTAGTTTTAGAGATTGTTTTTTTGTCTCTTTTTTGTATCCAGCCTGTTTGTATCGATCTAGTTTCATTCTTTCTTTTTCTTTTTAGAATGGTAGGCCGAACACATCATCTTTAGCATGTAGATCTAAGATTGGCTCATCCTGTGCGGTACTAATATCAATGTCCATAATTTCTGAGCCGACTTGGTCTGTCTAAGTTGGGCTAATGCTTTCAATTTTACAGTTTCCGGCAGAGTGTCAAGCGCAGTTGGCGGGAGAGTGAGTGAGTGTTGCTAGCGCAATTCCTTTTACATTGTTCTGTAGATGTTTGCTGTGGAGATAACAGTAGGGATCGTGCTCATTCGGCAATTGATATGGATGGAGGTACAGTGGCTGCAGTTTGCGTTGGTATCGACTGATATATCTGGGTTACTGCAGTATAATGGTACGTAACCTTTTGTTCAACCTTGTACTTTTAGATCTTTTTTTCTACTTTCCAGAGTTCGTAAACTTCTGAGTACGCTAAATGATGGCCTTTACAATTTGGTCACCGAGGCGTTCTGTGAAGCCAATTTATGTAGAATTTGGGGGCGCAGTTCGGGCAAATTGTCCCCCCCACATACTCTTATTTCTTAGGTTTTCAGGTGTTGGTTTTTTTTGGAAAGTCTGCACGCATCATTCCACCACTGACACTGATTAGCATGTTTAAAAGGACCAGTACGGTTTTCAGTATGACATCGGCTGCAGCAGTCAGAATATGCGTCGTGATGCGTTCTGTGGCATCGTCAATGAATTGGTATTTGATTATCTGATCATCAAATGAGATGATCGAAGCAAATAAGTTCAATTATCCTTCGAAATTTTCATTTTAAGTGGATATTTGCCTGAGGGATACTAGCAAAGGGACTTTTCTTTGGGAATAAACTGATATTAATAATAATAGTTATTAAAAATTCACAAATTATCTGGCAATTGTTGCTGCATATTTTCTATTTGCTAGAGTTGACCAGCGGATGAGTGGAAACAATGTTCGACAGCAGATTGTCAGGCCTGTAGCTGTACTTGCTCTAGTGGAGAAATGAATGCATCCACACCAGTGTTCAACAACATTAGATTATGTTTGTCAAGCAGTGATGTTTTTGATCTTTTAACTCTTGGACCAGTTCATCCTCTGTAACATCATTTATCAATAATTTCAGAGAGGGACTCTCTGAAATTAACCCTTTGGAGGTATGTATTGTTGCATGTGGTGTAACATGCACGGATATACTACCAAAGGTTCAGAGTTTCAGCATCGCTTATGATTTGCAGTTTCAATTTATAAATCACCTGATCTAAAACTTTTCACTAATTTTGGTGAACCTGCTGCGTTTTCTAGAGATTTCTCTATGAGGAATGGAGCACTCATATTTGTTTGAGAGGAAGTAGAAGACAAGGAAAGATGGACATCCCTGTTGCTCTATGTCGATACGCCCTCTTTTCTACTGCAATATGTCATGGTCAGTTTCATTTAATTTAGAGTATGATGAGACTCAACTGGCGAATTTAGACCTCGGCTTTTAGCTTTTAGCCCTCGGAAGTAGCTTTTTCCACCAAGATTTCCGGCTCCACTACGTGCTTGGCCAACCGGTGACAAAGCAATCAGGATTGCCTTAAATTTATTTAGGATCTTTATATAATGTATTCTAGTATCCAGTGAATCCAGTACGAGACACCAAATGACAAGAGAAAAATTTTTTTGATTTAAATCTCAGTAGTTATATTTATCTCTTAATAAAGAATTTAATAAAGTCTTTTGGTTTTTGTATGAAGAACAATTAATGAAAATATTTAGCAAAAGAGCTTTAAAACTGCAACACCTTTTCTGTCAAATCAATGAGCATAAAACATCCCATGATTATTTGTAGGTGTGGCACAGTAGCAAGTATGACCTATAAAGGTCAGACATTAATTAAAAAAAAAGAATACGAACTGTTCATTAATGGAAGTTATTTATTTATTTTTTTTTTTTTTGTAAATTAAGATAAAATAAATGAACTCTTTCACCAAGTGCAAGTTGATAATCATAATGAAAGGCGTTTCCCTAATTCAGGGTGTTAAATTATGACAGTAAGCAACTGGTGGATACTTACAGTATTTCGACTTTCTCGTCTGACAAACCATTTTTTTTTCCTAAATAGAATGTACTTATGGAAGGGATAATCTCGACGAAACGTTTAGATTCCAAATATTTTCGTGATTAAAAAACAAGTTTTAGCTAAGTTTTTAGTCTATTTTCTGAATCTGTTTTATTTGTTTTGAAAGATTATCTCTAAAAAGGCTAAGCGTCTAAAAGTCTGGCATAAATATCGATATAAGTTTAGGCATACTAAAGCTCTACAGTACCAGCCCATGTTTACAGAATCTTAGATGAAATGAATGATGAACATACGCCCCTGCACACCCCAAGAATGATCTATAATTATGGAGAAGACTGTTTGTTATGGTTTTTATTTTAGGCGTTGCTCCCAAGAAATTACGATTTAACCTTAACTTTAAATCTTTGTTTGAAACGTTATCGTATAAGTAGGGTTGTTTTTGTTGTTGTAGTAGGGTTTCAGGAGCATCGGCGACTAAGGCTATATTGCTCGGTACATGCAGTCTGTAAATTGTGTGTTCTGTCTTCGATTTTCTGCTTGCTGGAAGAAAACCCCAACATCCCGGGATAAATAATGAAACTACCCTTGACTTTGACCGACTAACTCAGCCACGTTGTGAACAGACCCATAAAAATTTGTCGCTCCATTGACGGGATTCGAAATTGGGTGTTTTCCACTCGGTGTGGGGAGGATGGTGATTATATGAACTGTGCTACACACGCGGGCTATAAGTAGGGCACGTCACCTAAGCATCTGTTAGCTTTCATCTCCAATACTGTTTCATATTGAACTATAACCTGAAGTTTTAAACAAGGAGCCAGGAAAGCCCATGATGCGCTATCGATGGGTTATAAAACGTTATTCTGTACAGATAGAGAGCTCATAATCCCACCGTATAAGGCAATTGTAAGACAATATTTGAATACTGTGTTCAAAGCTTATTGAAAGGGTCCAAAGATGGGCAACTTGAATGGTGATATCAACAGAAGGACGACCGTATGAGTAAAGATTCCGATTATGTGGATTATTGAGCTTGACAACCAGGTACCTCAGAGGTGACCTTGACTGAGGTTTACAAGGCTCTGAGAGGGGTTAGTAAAATGAATGAAGGTGGAATTCTCACTGTTATAAGGAGCCAGTGGGCATAAATTCAGATTACATGGTTTGAGGTTTAGATTAGAATGCAGGAAGTTTTCTTTTGGCCAGCGAGTCGTTGGTAACTGGAACAAGTTGCCCTCGCAGGTAGTTGAGAGTGATAGTTTGAATTAATTCGAAGGTCTACTGGAAAAGAAAAATATGCACGTTTTATGGAAAAGTATTTTTTCCTAATGGATAATTTTATAAAAAATACCCATTAGTAAAAACAAAATACGACTTCCACTGCGTATAAATCTTCCCTCTGCTAAGCGATTCTGGATCTCACGTTGACGAGAAGATTCAACTGAAAGAAAGCATATAATTTCACAACAAAAATACCTGCGTAGAAAACACATGATTTCCTAAGTCACAATTAGTCAATCGTTTTCATTATAACTCGCTTTCTTATTTCCTAAATTAGTTCTGTTCTCCCAATCGCACCATTCTATCCGGCAATCCGTTCATTTTTTTCTTAAATTTGTGCGGAAAATAATTATCGGCCATATCTACAGCGTAATTACCCTTGCGCTTTGCTCACAACACGTTCTCTTTCCCAAGAATTTGTCTTTAAACAAATACAATCAATTTTTCTTCATTCTAAGCACGTTCAGCAGTTAAATTCAGCTAACGCATGCGATGTAGATAAACTACTACATCGAAGAAATAATAATGCATGTTGTCTCTTTTTCTAAACTTCGTTAATAACTCAGTTTGTGGGCAGTGTATAAATGAAAAATCGTGCAATACGTTCTACGTTCTGGGAATTTACTCTCAAATCACTTCTTATGGCTAAAACGAGAGAGGTGTACATTTTATTCGCTAAAAGTAAGAGTTCAAAATATTCACTTTCAAACGTTTTATTACTCTGTGACGTTGCGGTAATTTTACTATTTATCAACTGCGTTTCATTCAGCCCATAAAAACAAACAAAACACCTCTATCCTATTGCTCTATATATTTACCGTTTTATTTCTTTGCTACCATTATTTTAAACATATAGTTATCTATCTATAGATAAATATATAGTTATATTTAAATTAAGAAAGAAAAACAGAAACAAGAAAAAATCAGAATAGCAAACATCGTTGGATGTAAAGTACACACCGCATATTGCGAAAAGTAATTTAAGTATAATAGAATCAAGAAAAAAGAATGTTGCAGAAGGAAAACGCTTCCACTCCTAATGTAATTTAAAATTGTGAGTGATGTTGTCTGTTCTAGTATAATTTTTCACTGCACAGTGGCTACCATTAGTCAAATCTATTACGTTGGCAGATTGATTAGTGCTTTGGTCAATTCTGAGATTCACTGATTGATTTGTTTAATGTTGGAAATGTAATGATTGCGCGGCCATTGTTGGCCTTGTGGCCCTCTGACCAGATCGGGCACAATGGTCGGTCTATTTATTTGTTATTTATTTCACTTGGTTGGTCACGTTGTCGTGGTTGGTTTTCAGCCCCGTTCGCAGTGATATTTCACGTAATTTGGACAAAGTGTCGATTTAACTGTCTTTTTTATGTATATTATTTGGCATTTCTTCCAAATTACATTAGGAACGGGAGCGTTTTCCTTCTGCAACATTCTTTATTTTGATTCATCATCGACCTTCTTTGTTTGTTGCTGTGGTATGCCCTGACTTAATTTCTATTTTATACTTTCTTGACAATTTACTTCGTTCTTGATAGTTTACACATGTTTGATTGAAGGCATTCATTACACCGTTCTAATTGTTTCTGAAAAGAGTCGCCGAAGGCATCCAAAGAGACTATGTTCAATTCGGCGTTTACGTTTTATTTATGTCCTCAACATGTTGAGGACATAAAGAAATCTCCAGAAGAACAGGGTGCATGGTTGATCTGTAGAATACCATGGTTCGTCAGAAATGTCCTCACAATGAGTGCGGAATGAGCAGGCTATTATCGTCAATCAAGAACCGGCTCCTGTTCTCTAGAAATTGCGACCCAACCCGGGAAATGCGCATCAGTAGCCTTGGAAGCACTTGCACGGGAAAAAGTGACCTCTCTCTCCCCTTCAGGTACAAATTCCTTGTGAATCACATCCTATTTGTCGAAAAACATGATCATCATCATTTTGATCCTGGACTTCTGTAAAGAAAAAAACGTTTTGGGCCTTGATGATGATTTTGAAGTCCACCGCATGCTCTGACGCTTCGTCCCTGGGTCGTATGAAAAACCCAACACATCTCCAGTGGCAATAGAGTCGAGGAAATTACCCGGACTTTTACAACTCTGTGCTTATTTCGAAAGGTTGACGGAGGTCCATTTCTTGAATTATCACGAAATTGCTGACGTCTATTTTTGAACCGTTGATACCATTTAAATCCACTGTAAAAACTTAACGGTTTCATCACCATAAACTGGTTAAACAGTTCATGCATTTCTGGTTCTGTTATATATGAGAATATAAAGTTGACTAAGGATGTTTAATGAAAGAATTAAAAAGCAAGTTATTTGCAGTTAATTGTCACAAATAGGTAAACTCACAATAGTTTTTATAATACGTAAGGTATATGAGAAAGTTTAGATATTTGAAGGAGCGAAATAAAAATTAGATACCATACACCTGAGTCCATGCAGCGAGAAATTAGGAAGGTATTTTTCAAGTGTTTGCAGCGGGCCATTTAGTTTGTTTAGACCAGTTGTCGGGTCAGAAGTTGTTAAAGAAAGTGATTAAGAAGTTAATCTGGATAGCTGAAGATGTTATGAATTTGAAGGAATTCCTTGATGGATAGGAAAGAGAGCTCAGAAATTCCCCCTTCCGCACAACAGACTCACACCTAACAGAAACTTCAGATTTTACTGGGAAAGTGAAATGTTCCATTTCGAAGTTGAACACAGTAATTGTCCTTTTAGAATACTAATTAATAATTGTACTGCATTTGAGTAACGTAGTCCAGTAAAGTATAGAGTTACAATTATGTTTCAAAGAGTTGCTAGTATTTTAAAGTAGGCAGTCATTTATTTCCCACTGCTCCAAGTACCCGTAGAATGCACGTAATTTAGAGTTTATTTATATATTTTTCAACAAAATTGATTTAGTTTCAGCGATGATGATGTAATTATCCCCGAAAAACAAAACACATCTGGGTGAAGCAAATGAAAAAGATTTATTGCACCAATTTTGTCGTCTTGTTTGTAATATAAAACTTTAGCGAATATAATTCGAGATGAAGTTGTTTCACGAGCCAAAAACTATCATTTGTTATCAGTGGAGCAAAACATCATTGGCGCAGTCGGTTTCCACATGAGTCTGCAAGTTTAACAACTTTCCTTACATTAGTAGCCTACAGAAACATTGTTCATCGATCTTACATTCGTTTGTAAAAAAGGCATTTTAAGCCCTATAGTTATTCTCATGCGAAATCCGAGCTTTGACGTTATTGATTCACATCCTATTTATAGCTGGAAGGTGCAGTTTGCTCCTCTCAATAGATACTGGAGGATTTGTTTTGCAGCTCTCTCAACGAACGGCCTGTGACATTGTACTCTACTTTGTTATGTGCTCGTCCGCCCTCCCCGTATGGACGTCTTTACCGAGAAAGTTTCCTTCTTCCGCTTTCTTTTATGCTTCTCGTATGCAGTATATAAACTTCCCTGCCGGGCAGACATGCAGCCTTTTTATCTCTCACTACGCAGAGTGCACCGTCAATGCGTAGCCACCCTTACTCCCATCTGCTCCAGTTGCAGGAAGATTTTCTTTATGGAGACTATTCAGATTCTACAACAACCTGTAACGGCTCCATCTTCCTTGGCCAACAATGCTATTTATGGATCCTCCGTCTGCGAACTCCGTTTGGGAAACTCCCAGCGTCTTTTATTTATTCAAAATATTTCTCCACATGCGAACTCACTGTCCCAACACGTTTACATTAGGCAGTTTATTTCGGCCGCCTTTCGGTGGGGATTTTTCGTCCTTAGTTTGCAATATTTTACGAAATGCAGCGTTATTTTCTTATAATATCCTTGGAAACATGAATTCTGAAAATTTGTTGAATTTCAAATGTCGTTTTGATTGATACGCGCTGATATGAATCGCTGATTTCAATAATTTGAAAGAAGAGTGAGCGTTACTCCAACGCAATCTTCTTCTTTTTCTTCTTCTCTCAAGGTATTATTAGCGAACCTTATTCTCTCTAGCGTGTACCAAACATAACAAGACATCGCGTCAGTTACATTTCACTTGCTCTTCCAACAAATTGTTCAGTTATTGCAATTAATAACATGGCTTGTTATATTAAAACACAGCTGGAATATCACTAGTGTAATAGCTTCTAGTAATTTCAGACTGAGTCTCTATGCCGGGAAGTAAATGAGATTGCAATATTGTACTTGCCTGGAAGCAACAATGGTTTCATCTGCGATGGCTAAAGATGGTGACATTTGTGAACGAATCTTCAGATGTTTACTGTGTAAAGAGAAATTTCCTCTTACCCTTTGTATTTTCACTCTCAACGCCAGTAGGAGGACTGTTTATCGTACTGAACGTCCTTAGTTGACATTTCGGATATTAGTTAGAGTGGAATTTGTAATAATTGTCATATATCAAAACGTAACATATGAAACCCTACACAAATTAAGGCATACAATTGGAAATGCACTGAATACTAGTTACCATCATCAAGTTAAATTGTCAATATATTAATTAAATAGTTGAAAGCATTTTTATACCTTATATGAAGAGCTTAAACGACATATTCGCCGTTGCCATATATAAAAACAAAAAATGAAAGAGAGAATAACTTTGGCTCAATAATTATGTTGATTTATTAATTAAATTACTGAGCTAGAAATTATGCCGAAGTTAAATGAAATTTAAACCCATTTTAAATTTTAGAAATTTAAAATGAGGATGCAAAGAGGACAGGAAGACCAGTTTCTGCTACAATGCCCGAAAATATTGATGCCATTCATACCATGATACTGTCCGATAGACGAATTTCTGCTAAATGGATAGTTGAAACTAAGGGCATGTTCAGGGAATGTTTTGCATACGCTATTCGGGATATTTTGGACGTGTAGAGGTTTCTGCAAAGTAGGTCCCAAAATCTCTGAATATACAACTGAACCAGATATTATATAATCATGACGTACAAAGTTAAATCAGAGATGCTTTGCATATATTAGTAAATGTACTAATATATGCCTCTTTCTTTGCTCCTGATACAATACTGTTTCACATAGTAATATTCGAAATGCTACATTCACCATTCAACTCTTATTCTCACTACGTTGTTACAAATCTTCAGTTTCCTAATTTCCCTCCTTGATACTAATCTTTCAGATAAACTACTTGTACACAAATTTTCATCAATTAAAACACTATATTCAGCTTTGCTCACATACCATATTTATCTATCATTTAAAGCGTATTTAGAATCTTTCTTTAAACCCTTTACTTCTCTTTTAACACATTATACACTCAACTCTCTAACCCTATACACAGTATTTCTATCACTCTCCCACTAACATTTCTTAATATAGTAACTACCTTTTCTCCGTCTCTTTAATCTTTTTTTATCGGGACTCCTCCTCTCTATTATTCAATCCTTAGTTTCCCTTGCATTGTACACTAATCCCTTTCTAAGATAATAAACTCCGTTAGTATATCTAACGCAAAGATAATTTATCTTTCACTTTATTTTCTAGTGCTACCCTCGTTCATTAATTACTCTTCTATTTTGCTAACAGTCCTTCTTGTTAACTTAGAATATAATTAATATATAGCTCACCTACTTCTATATTCTTCTCTAGGGAGGTTTCGGACTCTCATCTTAGCCTCTCCAGGCTCTCGTCTAGGGCTTTCCTTTTTGGTTTCCTTCATTTGCTTTCTCGTGACCCTGATTCAGATATTTTTTCTGGAACTCTTGGCTGCTTAAGTCTGTCATCCTTGACCTCATGGACTTTCTGCTGTGACAACTCCTTTCCAACTTCCTTCCTTGCACCTTCTTGAAGATTAGACAGAACTCCACATCCTTAGCTAGTCCACTTTCTTTCTAAGTTGCAGGGCAGCTATAACCTTGCGCTGTTGGTTTCTACAGTACTCGACTAGCAGTTCGAAGGATTCCTATATTTTTCTCAAAGAGGTCGTTACCTTTCCTGGTTCACTTAGACATATTTCATAGCTCTTTTTGCTTATCATATTTAGCCTTCCCTTTACTTTGCTACTCTGAACTATTTTCCCCCTCACTGTCTCGGGCTCTTTTGCATTCCCTCCATTTGTGTAATTTCCAGACTTACGTTTTCTCCAGGATCACTTTTTTAGCCATACACTATTCCTCCTCGTTCCCCCTTTCTCTCTCTCTCTCTCTCTCTCTCTCTCTCTCTCTCTCTCTCTCTCTCTCTCTCTCTCTCTCTCTCTCTCTCTCTCTCTCTGTAATCCATCCCTTTTCTGTTTTTCTCCAATCGTTACCAATCCTAAATTATTTTCCTTGCTCTTATTCGCTGATTACTTTCTTTTGGTTTAGTAGTAATTTCTGTTTGGTTTTGTCCTCTTTTCCTAAGGAAGGTTTGTTGATTCTTGTTTTCGAAAATGGCCACCTGCAGAGAACACTTCCGCCAGTTTCCGTTCGTCTGATATTTTCGTCTTACTAAATCTTTACATGCTAGGCTGTTTATAGCTTAGATTCAGCCTAATCGCTTATTTTCTCTACTTAACTGCATTCCAATATTTAGATCAACACAAGACCTAACCCTTCTTCTAGCTTTACGCTCCCTCTATATTTATTTATTTATTGCTTTCTTCAACCCTTGCCTTTCCCTGCGATCCGCTCCGCTTCTGTCGTAAGGCCTTGACAAAGTATCATAAACGCCTCCCCATAAAGATCTCCTCTCGCCATAATATGAGTTTCTTACTTTTCAAAAATTCCTTCTCCATATCAAAGACTTACCATATCAAGTAATAATATAATCCTTAATCTCGAAAATCTTCTGATAAACTCAACTCTTATATTTGTAAGATTTATATCTTACAAGACTTCCAGTTCTTCGTCTCATTGCTAAGATGACAGTATTTGGATCAACATCTAATGATTTTTGGCATGAACTGTGATCATGAAAGAAACATGGATGCTTCATCATGATCCAGAGATCAAAGAAGAGTCGAAGAAGTGAAGGAACAATGCCCTCATCCCGTCCAAAGAATTCCCACTGAAATCCATTATTTTTGTTTTCCTTCAGTACTCCCTCGTAAGACGACGGTATCCTATGCAATAATAACTTCT
This sequence comes from Mastigoproctus giganteus, assembly GCF_048544385.1. Classification (NCBI taxonomy): domain Eukaryota; kingdom Metazoa; phylum Arthropoda; class Arachnida; order Uropygi; family Thelyphonidae; genus Mastigoproctus; species Mastigoproctus giganteus. The sequence goes on from NC_143579.1 coordinate 160,323,490, forward strand.
TCCCCTTTATGATTAGAATCATCTCGGAACAGCAGTAGGCACCATCCAACTACTTGAAAAAAATGGAAAACATGGCATTCCATGACGATTATCTCCAAAGAGCCTCCTTCCCCCAACGAAAGGTACCACCCACAATAAACCGCAATCAACCACGCAAAACTGTAATTGGATCACATGTCCACGAACTGAATGTCCCACAGACCAACAGGGGCTTCAACAAACAGGAATAAAATTTGGTCTCAGACCTAATGCCACCTAATACCACTACCACCAAATTGGACAATTATCTTGGACACGGATGCTGACTTAGACTAATTGGAATAGAAAAGGTATGACGTTTCATGACTTATTCTCTCATGACCTTTGAGCCAACACAGACGGAGAGGCAACGTACACCCTTCGTCTCCAAAGGCAACTTGATGTGGATTTAACTGACTTGACTCTCACCGGACAGGACTTCAACTGGACTTAACGCAATTACAGAACGACAAAGATCCAAATGGACTCAACTAGCATTGCCCTGATTGCCGATTGAACCAAAATAGCCACCTATTCATGCGCCATTGCATGGACACTTTTTCCCACATACATTTCCCTCCTTTCAGCTGATGGAGCCCTGTCTCCACTGCTTCTTGGGGATGCCTTCCCTTTCATCCCCATTCTACTACCGTCCCCTCCCACTCTTCAATCTAGAAACCTCTCACTCTACCTACACGTTTTTTTTTTTTTTTTTGTAAGGTCTTCGCCCCCGAAAGCTCAGGAAATTAGGCGGCAGGACTTGCCAGAGATTTGGGATTGCCTGGCTACCCCCAGAGGCTAATGGCGGGCACGTGGGGATACACCAGCGGGCCTTGCGGCGAAACGTCAAATGTACAACATAACACAACACAACACCGCCACGTTCAGTAAGAGATCTGCAGATTTACTTAACAAGTACATGTCAATGTTGAAAAAAAAAAGTCACGAGCTCGGGTTAAATTTTAAAGTGTCTGCAATTCTGCCCTAGACACGATAGGAGGGAGTATATGATGAGAGCCTCGTCAATCAATTCGGCCCTGGAGGGATTCTGCAAGGCTGACGGGGTACAATTTTTTTTCCAGCGTGGTCTGTGCTTGCTAACAGGAGAGACTGCTTCTATAGAGATGGGATACACAAATAGAAATGGTGCAAGAATATTTACTGATGCTATCGAGGCAGTGTTAAGTGGGTCGGAAAACTGCTAGCTTGGGGCGATTCACAGACTAAAAGATTAACAGACAGATGCGAAATTGATTCTTGCATTTCTTCTATTGTAATGAGCAGCAGCCTAGAGAGCAAGTTGCTGGGGATTTTAAGAGCTGCTGGGAGTCATCATGGAACAAGTAAACACGTGGGCTGTGCTATGGTAACTAAGATTAAGAACAGGTGTATATATATACTTACATGTACACCAATGCTACAAGTATAGTAAATAAATTTGATGAATTCAAAGTGCTGATCAAGGAAGATATTGTTCGGACATCAGAGACGTGGTGTCACACAGACCTAAGCAGTGCAAAATTTGAATTTGGGGAGTACAATGTGTACAGAAAGGATAGATAGGATAGAAAGGGAGGCGGGTATGCTGTTAGTTAAGAAACATAAAATCTAAGGAAGTGCATCCAATCGATATGGGTGGACAGTGCAATGTTGAATCAGTTTGGTGTGACAAACACTGGGAAAGGAAAAATGAGTGTAGGAATGTGTTATAGGACTAATGAATCTGTTGAGTACAACGAACAAATGTGCAAAGAAATAGAGTGGGCCAGTAAATCAGAATGTCTTGTGATGGGGGATTTTAACTTTCCAGATATTGACTGGAACTTGTGGATTGGTCACTCGCACGCTAGCAACACTTTTGTGAACTTATTGGAGGAGTGTTTTCTACTGCAACATGTTCTGATTATCAGCAGTGATGATTCATGCATTAGAAATTTGCAGATAAAGGAACCACTAGGTGGCAGCGATCACAATTTAATGATCTGGGATTTACTTAAAGATGTAACTACCATCAAGGGTAAAGGGAAGGGTTTTGTTTTTTCGTAAATGTGACTTCAGTGGTCTCAGACAGTTTATAAATTCTATACAGTGGAATCCACTGATGATGTTACAAAAGGTGAATTCTAAATGGGAATTTAGAATGGGCCGTCAGGAACTTAATCTTAGGGGCTACTAGGCTTTTCATACCAACTAAGAAATACTGTTCAAGGTCTAAATGGATGTCAGATGAATTAATGAGGCTCGTGGCAGAGAAGAATAATGCATGGGATGAATATAAATTATCAGTCGACACAGAAGCCTACGGCAGCTATAAACTAGTCTGTAATCAAGTCACAAAGGTGGTTAGGAAAGCAAAGGCAGATTACGAGAAATCTTTGGGAAAGGATGCAAAGAAAAACAGCAAAACAGTCTTTACTTATGTAAAATCTAGAAGGAAAGGGATGAACCAGATTGCTCCACTTAACATAGATGGTTCGATTATTGATGATCCTGTTCAAGTAGCTGATAAACTGAATGAGTATTGTACATTTACATATGAAGAGTAATTGAAGGAGGAGAATGCCAGAAGTTTATAAAACACTAACAGGGAGCTAAGTGATTTTATAATAACTGAGAGAAAAATGGAGTAGAAATTGTTGAAGTTAAACATAAAAATGGCACCTGGGGCAGATGGAATCTATCCAGTTATATTGAAGGAGGCAGCAACGGAAGTAAGCAAACCCTTAGCCATAATTGCGTTAGCATCCTTAGAGTCAGGGGAAGCCCCCATGGACTACAGATATGCAAATTATCCCTAATTTGCAAAAAGAGGGTTCAAAGGGTGACACGAATAATTATAGACCTGTGAGTTTAACTTCTGTTCCGGAGAAAATAATGGAGTCACTGGTTAAAGAGGTGATACAGGCTAGACAAGACTACAGAGTAATAGTTCAGACACAGCATAGGTTTGTTAATGGGGAAAGTCTTGTCTGACTAATTTGATTGGATACTACGATGTGGTCACAAAGGAACTGGGTGCAAAAAATAATTTTGATATCATATACTTGGATTTCAGGGACGCTTTTGATACTGTTGCACATGGAAGGCTGCTGTACAAATTGGAGTAGTATGGCATTGGGGACAAGTTTCTGCAATGGATAAAGGGATGATTGAGTGGGAGACGGCAGGAACGGTAATAAATGGACACAGCTCTACGTGGACTAATGTTATTAGTGGAGTCCCCCAGGTTTCGGTGCTGGACCCATTGTTGTTTGGTGTATTTATCAGTGATATCGATGAAGGTATATCAAGCTTAATGTCCATATTTGCAGTTGATACAAAGATTGGCAGGGTTGTTAATGACAGTAAAGACAGTACGTAACTGCAACAGGATCTAGAAAAGTTAGGCAGATGGGCTGAGAAGTGGCAACTGAAATTTATCATTGACAAATGCAAAGTACTGCATATGGGTAGAAGTAAGCCCAAAATAACTTACCGACTATGCGGTACTACACTCAGGGTAGTGGAGAATGAAAAAGAACTAGGGGTAAGTCAGATATGAAATTCTCTGAGCAGTGCAGACAGGGTTCCATAGCAGGACAAGGAGGTTTGTCGATGATATATAGGAATTTTGTTAGCAGAAACAACTAGGTGATTATCCTTTTGTATAAGGCAATGGTCAGGCCACACCTTGAGTAATGCGTACAGGTCTCGAGGCCTCATTTTAGGAAGGATGTAGAGTTTCTAAAACGAGCACAGAGAAGGGGAACAAGATTCGTGAGAGAAACAAAGGAGTGTGCTTACGAAGAAAGGTTTAAGTTCTGCAAGTTGTAGCATCTGGAGACTAGTCACCTGCGAGCTGATCTGACCCAGGTGTATAAGGCCTCGAATTGTTTGAACAGGCTCAATGTTGATGGGAAACTTCCGCTTGCTCAGATTAAGAACCAGAGGGGGCAAAGATTCATATTGAGGAAAGACAGTTGTAGAATATATGTGCGAAAGTTTGCGTTTAGCCAGCGAGTCGTTGATTGCTGGAACAGACTTCCATCTGTTGTTGTGGAAGTTGATAGTTTAAATAAATTTAAGGTTGAACTAAATAAACATTTGGAGTGACTGGATGGGTGAAATGAGAAGTTTTTTTTTTTTTTTTTTTGCTGATGCTGTATAAGCTTGTTTCTTGCATCATACGCCTGAACTAATGATAATGCTAATAAGAATTTGTTGGTGATCTTCCTACGCTATTGGGGAATTTAGAGCATTAAGGGTTAAGCCAATGGCATTTGATTGTAAGGAAGACCAAAGTTGAGCTTTGGATGATTTAGTTTTAATATCGGCTAATTCATATCCTCTAATATCAATGTCGGTAGACATCCAGTCAAAGTCGAGTTAATAAAAAAATATATATCATCTTCTGAACAACCTGAACAGAACCAAATGAACAGAACGCACTCAAAGAATCTGTGCATGTACGATGGATTTCCGAAAAGTAAGGTAACACATTTTTCTCTCGATGATGTTTAATAATCCGAAGTTGAAATTACACACCAAGAAATAAGTGAACATGCACTACTTCTCCACAAAGTCTCCAGTTTTATTGATGCACTAGTCCCAACGATGGATCAGTTTATCAATACCAGTACTGAAGAAGTCCGTGCCCACACGCAGTAACCAACATCGCACCGTCTGATGAATTACCTCATTCGTGGTGAAATGCTTTCCTGAAAGGTGTTTTTTTCAGAGGGCCGAACAAATGGAAGTCTGAAGGCGCTAAGTCTGGGCCCTAGGGGGGGGGGGATGTGTTGCGTTTTCGTGCAACAAAATCACGTCGCTTGTCAGGAATCGTGGTCGTTTGCGTCGAATGTTGGTTTTCAGTTTTTGCAAAGTTACAAGAAATCCACCAACAGAAGACCTTAACGATCCCAGAACACTATGGCCATGACATCAGGCCTGCCTGCCCGCCCGATGTCAATCTTCAATGTCAATATGGCCCGCTTAAATTCATTGCACAAAAAACACACCTGTTCTTTGTCATCACCTTTTTGCCATACACAGCAACCAGTTCACGGCGATTGTCACTTGGTGAACACCCTTTTGCTTGCAAAAAGCGAATAAATTCACGAACACCTGTTTTGGACCTCACGCGCAGGGTTGCTGCAATCTTGCAACTGGAATCTGCTGTGAGGCGACAGTACCGCAAACTGCACTGGCGGTCTTTTTGAATGTTATTAACGGGGCTATCTGTCCACCGCGTTTCATCTCATTCCCTTTCACTATTATTAAGGGGGGAAAAATGTGTTACCTTACTTTTCGGAAACCCCTCGTAATACACCGGCAGTATGGGGAAGTTCTTATGTAACTTTTGTGTTCAGTTCAGTTTTGTAAGTCCCCTCATTACCACTGGGTTTAGTAAAGTGAGATCAATGAGGTACTGATAAAGAAATATCAACTTGAAAATTATTACATGAGAGTTTTTGAGCTGAACATATTTTAATTTCTTGACCTTTGCACTATCGAGCGCATTCAATGGTATCACTAACGCCATTTTCGTGTGTCCATATTTCTGACCTTAAGTCGTTGTTATTATGGGGTTTAAGCCACATCATTAACTTAGGTCATATTGTGTCGTATATAATATGTCTGTAAATTGCGTATGTTTTGTGGTAGATTTTCTGTTTGCTGGACGGAAAATCCGAGTCTCCGGGGGAAAAGAATAGGCCCCCGTTGCTCGAGACCACCTAACTCAGCCATGTTTTGAAAAAAGCCCATAAAATTCCTCGCGTCATTGACCAGATTCTAACTCTGGATTTTTCTACCCGATGTGGACTTATATTTCTCCATATGTGATTAACACTTCCTCAGTAGATGTAGCTCGAGCTGTTCTGAATGCTTGTCCCTTTTTTGTTTCAATGAAGATACAGTGTGTTGCCACTTCATTAGGTACACCCCAGCTGTGCACAGAAATGGTTTGTCCCACAACGTTGCAAGTCACATGACCACAGTTGTAGTTTTAAATACAGTAGAACAACCTTTCTATTATCAGTTAAGCGTACAAACCGCAACAAGAATGGGGAAAGAAGTGATCTAACGGACTTCGAACGTGGCATGGTAGTAGGTGCAAGACGTGCTGGACAAAGCATCTCTGAAACCGCAATTCTCCTGAACTTTACACGCACCCCACTTTCAAGGTTGTGTCGAGAATGGTGCAACGAACAGAAAACATCCTCTCCTCTGACCTCTTTATGAGCGATGTCAAAGGAGAGGATGTTAGAATTGTGCAAGCAAACAGACGGGCCACAATGTCGCACATCACGTCAGAATACAACCTTGGTGAGCAGAACAAAATTTCGCAAAGAACCACTAGTCGCAATTTGTCGCGAATGGGCTGCAACAGCCGACGGCCACATCGCCTACCTTTGTTATCAATGAAGAACAAGAGAGCACGCCTCCTGCAGGCACAGCAACACCAGCACTGGACTATTGAGGATTGGAAAACAGTTGCTAGGTCTGACGAGTCGAAGTTCCTGGTGCATCATGTTGATGGAATGCTCAGAATTTTGCGAAAACAACATAAATCCATGGACCCGTTATGTTTGACGACTATTGTGCAAGGTGGTGGGGGAAGTGTTATGGTGTGGAGAATGTTTTTTTGGCACATGTTGGGTCCATTAATACCCATAGATTCACGTCTGAATGCCACATCGTACCTAAACATCGCTGCTGACCAAGTCATCCGTTCGTGTTGACACTTTATCCTCAGTCAGATTGTTACTTCCAGCAGGATAATACGCCGGTGCACAAAGCCCGAATCACTATGAGATGGTTCTAGGAACATGACAATGACTTTTCTTCGCTGCAGTGGCCCGCTCAATCCGTGGTTCTCAATCCTATTGAACATCTTTGGGTTGAGCTGTAATGGGCTGTTCGCTGCAGGCCTACACCTCTATAGAATCTCAAGGAAATGCCTGAAACACTCATGTCTGCATGGTACTCCATTCCTGCACAACATTTTCGGAATCTTGTTCAATCCATGCATAGACGAATTCAGGCTGTTTTGAAGGCTAAAGGAGGCTCAACACGCTACTAGGTAGGTATACGTAATAAAGTGGCAGCACAGTATATGTCCAGAACAAGCCCGGCGTGCCAGCCCTTCCAAACACTTCTGGATAAAGAAGGGTGATGTTTTCCCTATTGGGTTCTCACTAATAGAATGGATAATCAGGTATTGAGGCGTTAGAACTGATATACATTCACTTCTGTCTTTTTGCTGAAGTGATAGTATCTGGATCAACATCTAAATTTTCTGGCAGAGATCTTTCTTGAGTCTAAAATGGATTTATTGTCAGGATTCATTAGACTTTTGATTTGTTTTAGTTATATTTTGATCTCCGGCTATTCATCCCAATATTTCCCTTCATATCGAAGCAGGGGCCAAAGTGAATGCTGAAACTGGAAATGTTCTCTTTTATAGTCCGGCACGACCACCAGATCATTCGTTACAATAAATCATCAGTACAAACGTTAATAGTATTTAGCGTCACGGGCCTTGAGTATCCGAGTGGTCCAGTGGGTGAGTGCAATAATACAGGCTCTTTGAGCGGACCGGGGTTCAAGTTCGTGACTCCTAAATACGATTAACGTTTGTATTGATGATTTATTGTAAACTCCATTGACCTGGTGGTGGTTCCTGAGTATAAACGAGAACATTTATATTAATATCATTACTTATGGAAACTGTTTCACCAGTAGCATGCTTGTATTCGTACTGCATATTTATATTAAATATATACTACTTATATAAAAATATTTATCTCTACTCTACAAATAAAAGGTTATTATATTTATCATAAATTATCATTCACTTTGAATTTACAACAGAAGCCCGAAAGGAGGCTAAAGTTTATATGATTAAGTGAATCATCATCGTCTTTTAATTGATAAACTTACAATCAGAAGAAAAGGACTAAACGGACTGGATTCTTTTGCACAACAAATCCTCGCTGTAGCGCAGCGGATGATATAATCATCGTCCTTGTTCGAATCCAATCAATCACGTAGCTGATTTAATCAGAATCGTGTGGCTTTACTTGGGTTTTTCGTCTAGCAAGCAGGCAAATCACTCACAGAATGTACGCAATTTACAGAGACAATATACCGATGTCTCACAGCCTTAGTTGCCTTCATCTTAACACACATACACCACGTAACTGCACAACCACGTTCATAAAGATCCATTAACCAAAATGGACTTTGTCAAGGTCCTTCATAAAGGTCCATTTTGGTTAATGGACCTTTATGAAGATGGGTAAAACAATTGGCGAAAGAACGTTTATCAAAACTGCGGAAATTCTTCCTGGATTATTTATATCCGTTTTAAAATGACTGCCAAAAATGTATTGCTGCTCAAAGACACTATTTTGGAGGAATTGTTGATTTTAAATCTTTACGGAAATTTACAATTTGAACATACACAAAATGACATAAATTGCGAGGTTACAGTTCAGGACCATAAGGCCAGGGATTGTTTATAGGGTTTGTATATTCATCTCATTGAAGAAATATCTATCCGGAAACTATTTGAATATTTTGCCTATAAGATGAAGTTCGTGGTTTTGTGCACTAAATTTCTTGCGCTTTAATGGACATCATATTTCAGATAGAATCCTTCTAAATACATGAAATTTATTTTGAATCATACAATCTGGAATATGGTAGATTTAAGACGCCGAATTAATTTTGTTGATAAAGAAAACATTGACAGACATCGCCAACAACAGCGAAATATTTTTCTGAATCATCGCGACTTCCAAATATATACATCTCAAAATCCTTCGTGAAGGCCACACACGTTCAACGTATTGTCTGGATATCAGACTTTACAGCTGCCCAGTGTGCTTAACGTTACAGCACTCATGGTGACTGTTTCTGAGATTTGTTTGCCCATCACGTAGAGTGCACTAGAATGGAGCAGCCAATTGCAATTACAAGGATTTTTTTTTCCTACAAGAATTACGAGAAGTGGCACAATAGCTTCAGAGAAGCTTTGCGCGTCAGTTTCTTTGAAAATCGACTCAAAGGGATGATTGGGCTGTCAATACTAACATGTTGTCCACAAAGGGATTGCGCTGTTAATGCTTTGTACTTGTCTTAAGAACGCTATAAATGTCTCTCTCATATTACAGTACAATATTTGTGGGATTACCAGTCCTTTTAAGGGTCCTTAAGTTTCTTCTATGCGCCTTTCGATCGTATTTAGTGGTTTGCTAAACGCTAGTATCACAGCTCTTCAGAAGAACCATCGCTTATAGTTAATAATGTAGTTGGACATAAAGTAGTACTTAAGCCTTGCCATAAAACTACCGGAATTTCTTTCAATGGCGTAATTAAACCCTTAGCACAACCACTGAGGATTTGGAAGTTCATATTTACTAACAAATTTATTGAATAAAATTTATAAAGAACAAGAAATATGTGAAGTGAAAAAATAAAAACAAAAAGGCTAACCCGCTACGAAAAACTTTTTATAAACCAAAAGGAACTCAAGGCCAGTTTTTCATGCATTTATCATGCTACACTGAGTCGAAATGAAGTAGATGAAATCGTGCACGAGACAAAACATTCGTTATCTCAAACCGCGAGTGACAGTTATAAAACCACCGAAAGAAACTGAGGAGTGGAAGATAAAATCACGAGTGTTGGAGTGACACTTTCCTATGCATGTTTTAAACTGCTTTAAATATGAGTTGAAGTGGACTTTTAAAATTAGACTAAGCTCTCGTGATGTAAGAGGACAGCGCAGCGTGACAGGATTTTTGAGGAACTAAGTCTCTGTTTTGAAAACGAGCGTTTAATGATCTTTGATAAATGTCTAAGGACGAAATAACACGTGGATGTGCACACACTGGTAGCTTACTCATGAAACTTCTTCGCGCATAAATAATAAACGATAATTTTCCCTTCTATTAATAACGATAGAAAGCAGATATTTCTTACCACAGATCGATAACTCTTCATTACTGTTAAGGATGAGGCTGTAAATCCACAATTGATTTCTACAAGCTTAAAACGGAACAGCAGACCCACTATGGCAGGCGTCACGTTTTGGCTGTAAATCAGTCCAACAAACAACAACATTGAATTGGTGGAACTGTTATTAAATTAATCGGAATGTGATATGAGTTAGCAGAATTTACATTACACTTTGTTACAACCATGTACTTGCCCTTTTAAATTTACGGTACGATTAATTTCACTATATATATGGAAATCCGTTCCCAAGTATAGCACATCGCATCATTATCTGTTTAAATTAATTTTAAAATGTGTCTTGGGGTGTAGAAATGAAACTTCGAAAGCCATTGTAGAATTATTTGTGGAAAATTAGATGAAATTGATCTGATGCCTTCCAGATGTGACTGTGGCTACGCACACAAAAGAAGCGTGAGGAGTTATCCTCGGACCAAAAGCAAGAAACCAATGGAAATTCGTAAAGAAGTTATGGCTGTGTATAAATAACAATAAATAACGAATAATGTTCTGTTTATACATCTGGAAAAGAGTGTGTGAGATGGTTGTTTATTGGCGCATTAGCTGCTATGGCTATAGTGCGCCTATTCGTAGGAATATTAGAAAAAATTAACAACAAAGACAATCTATGTATAAGTATAGTGCGAAAGCATCAATAATACATAGCCAAATCTGAATGAACAGAATATTAGCAAAGCGGTATTGTGAATAACTTCACAACGAGTTGCCATGATATTGCACTACTTCGAATAAGTAACGCTTCACCTGAGGAGAAGACTAATGTTACTTATTCTCAGATGGATACCACCACCCAGACGGCACCGTTTCAGGGCTATTTGGCCCTTTTTCGGTGGGTGGGTGGGTAGGTACCCGAAGAAGAGCCAAATAGCCCTGAAACGGTGCCGTCTGGGTGGTGGTATCCATCTGAGAATAAGTAACATTAGTCTTCCCCTCAGGTGAAGCGTTACTTATTCGAAGTAGTGCAATATCATGGCAACTCGTTGTGAAGGTATTCACAATACGAGATATAACTTAAAACGATGCCGCTTTGCTAATATTGTGTTCATTCAGATTTGGCTATGTATTATCGATGCTTTCGCACTATACTTATACATAGTCTAGACTTTTCCATACCTTGAGGCTTACGCCCTAAATGTTTTATAGTACAATGAAGCCAGTTTAAATTAATTTCAGTTCTGACACTATTCATAAAAGATGATACACTCCTATTTATTTTAAAAAGCAGAAAAGTTCGTTAATATTTGCGTCCTCTCCAATGATATGATGTAATATCAATGGTTGCCAGATTTTGAAGTATTGAAGCTCGGTGTTGTTGATAATGTGCACAGTCAATCAGAATATGTTTAACAGTTAGATATTCTAAGCAGTGTGGACACAAGTATTCAAGTATTATTGTTTAATAGGGCGGTAACCAGGGTTTCCCCTATACGCCGCCGTGTCATCTAAAAGCAAGTAGCTGAGCCAGCAGGAAAAAAAAAAAAAAAAAATAAATAGATTTTAAAAAGAAATTTCTAATAAAATGTTTGTAAGTTAATGCTATGTTTTGTGCATGTTATGTTGTGTGTTGAGTGCTGGATCCTGGCATTTTGCAGTCCAGTGGCAGAACTGATTATTGTCTGCCACTGGACTCCCATCCCTAGCCACGAGGAGGCAGCCAGGAATGAATACTATCTAAATGATGCGAAAATCTAGTTTGAAATGGAAATAGTGGGAAAGAAGAGGAGCTTGGGAGGGGAGGGGGAAAGTTAAGAAAGAGGACAAAGAAGAAGACGTCCTCTGAAAATGAAGCAAGGAGAAGTTAAGAGTGGATATAAAGTAAGGAGAAAAAGAACGATTTCCCAAGACTACTGCAGTGGTGTATAACTAACATTGTATTTTAGATAATTTAGGTAGGATTAATTAGGATTTAAGTAATCAAAACAGTTGATAAACAGCAAGAATTCTATATACATATACAAGTCAAGACAAATTAGCTAATCGGTAACACCAATTATAATCCAAATAGATTTATACAAGTCATTTGGAAAACTGTAAGCAAAACTTAGAGAAGTGAGAGTTAAGGTAAATTAGGATCGACAGAAATTATTATAAGAATGGGGCACAATATTAGTACCAGAATAAAGTAATAAGGACATATATTAGTCATGTAGTCTGTTAGAAGCGTTAGACTTTCAAAATATCTAGGATTAAGAACATAATACTATATGTTTACATCAAGAGTCAATTTAAGACTACAAATTGTCAAAAGCAATATAAATTAATAACAAGAAAACATTATACATTAAATTCAAACCAATCCAGAAAGGCATGTGGGAGGCAGACAATCGCTGCAAACCCGCTGGAAAAACATCAAATAAAAACTAAAAATCAGTACTCTATTAAAAGATGTCGACACAATGAACAATCAAAGCTTAGATTCTTATACATAATTGATCCGAGATCTCGCTGCATTGAGAGCCGCCTTAAAGACAGGGCAATTTGGGTCCCTGTAGGAGTGATTATTATCTTTATTCCTAACTCTACAGTTAGGACATGAGGGAGGAAAGTCCAATTTGTGACAAGAGGCCTGGTGTCCATTTTGGCCGCAATGTGCACAGCAAAAAGATTGTTGTCGACAAGTCCGAGCAGAGTGGCCATAATGTAGGCATTTCCTACACCGAGTAGTTAGAATAAAATCCTTAGCTGTATATACAGACTATTCAAAAAAGACGCGATTGTGTAATCCAATGAAGTACTTGCGAAGACGTGGAGAAACTTCAAAAATCCAGTGTAGGTTATTTTGGTTTCTTGCCTTAATTGAGAATCTGAACCGAAATTCACCTTTAAAATCATCAAAAGAAAAATTTGACAACCGGAAGTTTCTGGAGAAAATATCCTCCAAAAGGGTTTCTTATTCTGTGTCCATAGGAATGTCATATATAATTAAGTTAGGATTTAGATTTTTAGGTGAGGTTATTCTAAGATGTGGGTCCTGAAGTTTTGGACAAGACCTAACCGAATCGAGATCTTGTGCAGAAGCAGTCACAACAGCAACGCCATTGTTCCGGATAGGTCTGAAAGATTTTATTCTAACATGTTTTAGATCATTCTTAAGTTTTTCTTTCACAGAGATAAACACTTCATCACTATTAACTGAAGGACAACTTTCATCCGGTTTTAGAAATATAACAAAATTTTCTGGAGTTGAAGAGAGGTCCTCTAAGATCTCCGAAGGTTTACGACAGGGCAACAGAGGGACAGAGGGAGGAACAGGATCAGGAAGCTGACTAACCTTAAAAGCAACTTCCAAAATTTGTTCAGAAAACACTTCCAGCTTCAGTTGAAGAGCCGCTATTTGCGCTTTCTTATCAGTAAATGATCCCATGAGGTCTTCAGCGTCACTTAAAATTTTGTCCTGCAAAGAAAGGCGAGCAGAGAGTTCAATTATTTGAGAGTCTTAACTGCAAAAGTTCGGATAAATGGAGATTATCCTTAGAAACATTACTCAGGAGAAGTAAGGGACGCTTCTAAAGAGGAGATGGACTCCTCAAGAACAGAGATACGTTCTCTTTTCCGAGCAATTTCCAGAACTTTATTCTTAATGTCTGAGGTTACATGGTCCAGCTTTTGAAATACTTCCTTTAGGGATTCAAGAGAAGATTCTAAATTTATAATTTGTTCCTTTTTCTCTAGGAGTTCTTGATCTTTAACTTTAAGATCAGAAACAAGATCGTCTATCCGAGCAGAAGAAGAGTCCATCAGAAAAGAAGCATTAATGTGGTCTTCAGCCAACTTAAGATTTTTGTTAAGAGAATCTATTTGGTGAAGAGATTTTCCGTATTGCTCAGCCATCAACACAGCCAACTCAAAATTTTTATCTATCATAGCACATCCAATTTCCACAGCCTTAGTAGGCAAAGGGGGATCCGTGCCTAAAGCCATAGCAAATTCAACTTTGTAGTAACTAGAAGCCCTAAGCATATTTTATGGGCTAGAAAAAACAATGTTATCTTTACCACAAAGTACAGAAGGAACAGATTGAGTGACAGAAGAAATAATTGCCTCCTTCTGGGGAGAAGGAACTAACCCCTCAGAAAGAGCAGAAAATAGCTCAGAAGGGGCTAAGTTGTCTAAAGCCTGGACAGAAGAAAGACTATCTGCCATGATCAAAAAGAGAACAACCTGATTTTTTCTGAAAAACGTCACCAGGGGGCACCACCTAAGCGAAAAGAAAGAGAATTGATTAATTTGTTCAGCAATCAAATTTGAGAGCAAACAAATTTGATTGCTAATCTTAATTTTTAAGATTTGCCTGAAATGTTACAAAATTTGCTGGATGAAAAGTCACTTTTATAAAAGTTGTTATAAAATCAAAAGTTATGGACCAATTACAACAAAGTGTGGACACAGAGGAGGATCATCGCCCATTAGTAGACAGAAGTGTGTCCTATTCTCATTCGTGTGAGTACCACTTCTTCCCGCCGCACTGTCTGATTGCTCGAGTGCCAGAACTTTGGGTCTTGTTTCAACTTGAAAAGTTTTTTTATTCGTTTGGTTATGCCATAACTCTGTCCACTGTGCATGGCATGCTGCTTGAATTAAGATATTATAATCGGGTGCTGGAATAGGGACAGAGGTTAGGTCTAAATTTAATGGACTTTTGGCAGATATATCAGCCACTTCATTTCCTTTTATGCCTGAATGTGCTGGAATCCAGCAAAATTTCACTAGTTGTTGACGATGATAAATCTGCAATAGCAAACTCCTGATTTTCATTAAAATATGGTGATTCTTTTGAGAGGTATTCTGCATTGCTGTAATTGAGCTGAGGGAGTCAGTGTACACTATATATTTTGCAGATGGGTGTAGAGTCAAATTTTCTAGAGCTAATTGTATTGAATACAGTTCTGCTGAAAAGTTGCTATACTCGGGTGGAAGAGAAGCTGATATGATAGCAGAGGGAAACACTGCTGCTGCTCCAACAGTTGAAAGAGATTTGGAACCATCGGTATATATCGGCAAGAAGTCAGCACAGGTTTGAATATGGCTAGCATGGAGTTGTTGCACAATCAGTGCCGGTAGACGATTCTTTTCCCCATTGAAGAAAATAAGTATCACAGGTCAGTTGAGTAAAGGTGGTCCATGGTGGATGAGAGTAATTCTTTATCTGTTGCCTATTGTGGAGAGGAACATTCCAATTCTGTGATATTTCAAGGAGCCGTAGGCCAGCTGGTCATATTTTACTTGGTTTATTTCTGTAGAGATTGAGTAATGGTTGAATAAAAAGGTATGGCTGAACAGGATGCGAATAGCAAGTCTGTATTTTGGCTGCATATTTAAGTAACAGCATTTTTCTACGAAGATGCAGAAGGGTCTCATGAGCTTCAATGTATAGACTCTGAGTTGGAGATGTCCTATATGCACCAATTGTAATCCGCAGTGCATTATGTTGAATAGGATCCAGGCAGCGTAGCACACTCCTTCGGCAGAATCATAAACTGGAGCACCATATTCTAAACGGGATCTAATCAGTGCTCTATATAAGAGCAGCAAAGTTGTATGATCTGCTCCCCAAGAGAGAGCAGATAAAGCTCTTAGCATGTTGATCTTTTTAAGACAGGCAGTACATATTAATTTAACATGCTCAAAGAAGTTGAGCTTACTGTCCAGGATTAGTCCCAAGAATTTCATATTGCTGGCAATCGGAATGGTGAAATTTGAAATCCGAAGTTCAGGATCTGTATGCAATTTGCTTTGACTGCAAAAGTGGATCGCAACTGTTTTCTGTTGAGAAAGACGATATCCATTGAGCTCAGCCTACTTTTGTACTTTATTGAGGGACATCTGCAATTGCCTTTCGATAGGTCTCATGTTCTGAGAATGGCAAGAAATAGAGAGATCGTCAGCATAAAGGTAAGCCTCTACAGTATTTGGGAGTTCTTTTGTAATGGAATCAATTCTAAGGGCAAACAGGGTTGCACTCAGTACTGATCCTTGCGGTACTTCTTCCTGCGAGATGTAGTAGAAAGGGAATTTTGATATCTGACCTGGAAAGATCGGCTCTTGAGGAAGTTCCTAATAAATATGGGCAGGTTGCCTCGTAGACCAAGATTATATAGGTCACTGAGAATGCCATATCACCAGGTAGTATCAAATGCCTTCTCTATATCGACGGAGACCATGACAAGTGGATCTGCAAAGGCTATTCTCGTTTTTCACAAAGGCATTGTGAATTTCAGATTCGGCCTTGATCATTAGATCTAGGGAGGACCTGTTTTTGCGAAAGCCATGTTGACAATTACTGAGTAAATGTTGAGTTTCAATGATCCAGATGAGTCGACTGTGGATCATTTTTCCAAGAATTTTACCAAGGCAACTTGACAGAGAGATCGGCCTGTAACGATAAGGACTGGAGGGATCTTTTACAGGTTTCGAAAACGCCAAAACTGCAGCATGGTGCCAAGAGGTTGGATAAATATTTTCCAGGAAGATCCGGTTAAAAAAGACTAGAAGCAGTTGTAAGTTTTTGTCATCGAGATGCTGCAGCATGACATAATATATGTCATGTGGCCCATCTGGGGAAGAACATATGGTCATTGCAGTTCACAAGATAGAGACAATACAAGAAACAGCATTGTGTTGGGTTCTGAAATGGCTAAACAGGAAGCTTGATTTTTCCCCATTCAATATCTAAGAAAGAGTTTTATAGATTTAAACCCGACGTCCCTTCAACAAATCATCAGCGAGTCCAGAATCCTGCTCCTTGCCAAGTTGATAAAGTCTTCAAGAGATTCACCAAGTATAACCATTCAACAGAAACCTTGTACAGAATGTTTCGAAATACACCAATTCATCTAAAAAATCTTCAATATCGATTGCAAAGTTTTTAAGTTCTCAAATATACAAGAATCAAATTTTAAATCAGAAGAAAAGACACCCAGACGGCAGCAGTCATTTCGGTAATATCCTGAGGGATATAAAATTAACATCTAAATGAACTGCAGAACAATAACTGCCTTCAACGAAGTAAATAGCAACTCTACCGTAATAATGTGTAAAGTAGCGGTCATAATTTGTAAAAAAAAAAGCTTGAACATAATTCATCTTCATTATTTAACAATGAAAATGAATTATTAAACATCCGGTTCGTAAAGATGCCAACCGGATGTTTATTTTAGATAGTCTGCTGTAAAATGCAATGCATGATTATTTAGAATAGAAAAGAATTCGCAAATACGGTCATCAACCAATGCGCTTGTTGAATATTAGTATCTACAGTATCAGAAAGATAAGTGCGAAATAAAGTGAAATATGTTAATATTTAGTACTTTACTTAGATAATGTAGACAAATCAGAATTTTACTAAAGGTAAAAGGTCCATTATCATGATTTAACAGAAAAGGAAAATGTTATTATAAAATGGAAATATAATAACAGCGATAAGTTTCAATTTTTAAAAACTAAAAAAGGCACATAACTTCCAAAATTATTTTAAAACCTGTGTAGTTAAAACAGGAAAGAATAAAATGGGACTCCAACGTTCAGCGCACAAACCGAAGGCAGAACATTGGAAGTATGCCACAGTTCTGCCTATCTTGTGGACACGTTTCTGATCCCGTTTCATTACCCTCCACTTCTTCGTATAAGGATACATGGGGATTTGGACCCCTTCTCCCATATCTTGTCTCTAGCTTATCGGAAGGTTACATAAAAGGAAATGATACATCTTTGAAAATAAACATATCGTCTGTATTCAAACCTCCCCACCCCTATACACCAGTTTTAAAACATCGGACAAATGATTCTCTTAGGCTGTCATTTCCGCATTCAAATGATCCATCATGTTCAGTTATATTCCTTTCTAATTCGTTGACAGGGGATGGGGAGTTATATTGCCCCATATATCCTTGTATAAAAATTGGAAATGTGAAATATTCACCTGGTATAGTGATTCGTATAATGGCTGTAGGTAGAAGGGGAAACTGTTGACAGTTATTGAGATACTCCCCTTAAACTTTTTGTTTTCATAGGATACGTAAAAGCTAAGACAAATATAATAAACGATTTTAAATAATTAAAACAAAAACGAACCTAACACTGTAACGCACAGAATTCCTTCATAAATAAACTCGTGGTGTCTCTTGCGAGTCTTATCACATGGCATGCAGCATCAACTGTCACTATTTTTGACATCTGTTACCGCGTGGTGCCGTTCTGCACGTGTGAGGACTGCCACTTCGGTGAATATATTCACGCACATATTTCGAATTTCGTATTGGCATTTCTTTGATTCCTGACAGACGTCTGTAAATCTATACGAAAGATGCTTTCGAGGAAGAAGGGGACTCGCTGCAAAGAAATCATGAATTCCTTCGAGCGGTAAAATGTATACGCACCCGAACTTGGCGAACACTTAGTTTGTAAGTTATTGGCTCATATAGGTGAAGTCAGTTACGATCCAGCTGGGGTTGCCAAAAGTACAGGATCAAATAAGTCTTAGGGATTCTACGTCTGAATTAGAGTAGTTCATAATAAAGAGTCGCATCTGCTGGACATTATTTCAGAATAATGGTCGAGGTCACTGAATTAGGTGTTTCCGCATATACTGGGCCCTCTTAGAACAGTCCAATATACATAAAGCATGTGTGGAAGAAAATTGGCAGCAGTTGTTTCTTGTAGCTGTTAATTTAAGCACCTGCCATGGATTAACAGCACTCTTATTGATCTAGCGATGCGCGCCGGCTAACTGGATGAATAAATAGGTGAGATATGAAAGATGAACTCTTAGAAAGTTTTCTTTCGCTTTCCATCATATTACTGCAATATTATAATGATTATTAACATGTTTATGTATTTTATCGATGTATTTAGCTGAATGTGTTTTTTGCTTATCTTATTTTCTGTTTTAATTTTAATTCTTTCTTGTATAAACTCACGAATGCTATGGAAAGTGTAAACTCTACTTATGTATGAAAATAAATAAAAGAAATAAAGTGCATTTATTTTACTTTGTTCACAGTTTGTAGTAATCATAAATCATTTTAATATTTTAAACAACAGCAAAATATTTGAGTACAGAAGACTGCACTGAAGAGAACACGAATGCCTTTAAATAATGGTATTGATGATCTCTGATTGTATTATCGTGGCTAAGTTGTCAAGTTGCAGGCCTCACTTGAACACCGAGTAGAATTAGTTAATATTTTGTAATTGCGTCAGAGGTGAAAAAGGTATTAAAATATACAAATTCACTGATGCTTGAGCTCGCATTATACCAAGATATGTATCAAAAGTGAATAATTTTCAAAACAAACTCCTATAACAGTATATCCAACATTCTACTCTCGAAGCATTTTCATATGGCACGCGAAGTATCTTGAGAAATATCCGAACACTTCGCCTTCAATCAGGCTACTGATATATGACCCATTTGAGAAAACCCAGATCCATCCTTGTAATCTTTTTCAATGAATTGTAAGATAAGCTGCATTTCGGGCCAACCAGATGAGGGTAATCTTTCTGCACGTTCTTTCTTTCGATGATTTTCTCGAGTGAGGCATATTTATTGAAAGTGGCTATACTACGAGGGTCATTTCGGTAATCTTCCATATAAAGACACAAGCAATCAGGCAAGCCGATAACAACAACCGATTTCATTTATCCTTTGCTCAACATAATCGCTACCAAGGTCGACGTACTTCCCCCAGCATTGAGGTAGGTGGTCAATCGCAGTAGCAGTGTAATCAGCCTTGCCCGGGCGACGTAATGATCCTCTAACAGTCATGTTAAATTTACTCTAACAACCCGACACAATCACTTATTTTCTAGAATATCAGACAATCCAAGCGCACTCACACTTATAACCTCCTATTCAATCTAGCACTCCAGAAACAAGGTCTGGTTGTCTGAGGTTAATTATTTGCCTTCGATACCTTTACAAACAGTTCGCCAGCAGAAGTCAGATATAGACAGCAACCTGACTGTGCTGCTGCTTTCCTCTACATGTCGAAGGGCACACGGAAAGAGCTTATAGAGCGTCAGAAGAAGCACTGATAGTTGTCATGTAGCGGAGAGTGTGTGTGTGTGTGTGTGTGTATGCGTGGGTGGGTGCGCGTTATAGCACATGGATTTCCAAGCAGGAAATTCGCAACATATTGAGCTAAATCATATCAGTCAGTATTTTACGCCAGAAAGGCATAAAATACTGTTTGAAGCAGCTGGAAGACCTTTCAAGGCGACAATGCTCCATGCCAAAAAACAAGGGCTGTGAAAGCTTGATCTGCAGAAATTATATTGGAACATTCCAATGTTCAGCACAGAGACTGATATTGACTCAGCCGAACGTCTTTGGGGAGAATTTTGGAACAGCCAAGCAATCCCTCTTAGCCAGCTTAGAATGCCTTAAAAGGCATTCTAAGTGATTCACAATATCGCCATTTTTTTTAGCAAACTTTACGAGAAAGCTTTTCAGATCCATTGAACAATCATTTCGACAAAAAAATGGGCCAGGCAGCTATTAATTTCTTTGAATAAATATGAGTTTTGTTCATGACTGCAGTTGCCTATGATGTTTAATAGGACAGTGTACGTGTCACTGCATTATTTCTTTAAAAACATTCAAACCGATTTCTCTGAAAGAAGGGAGATCGTATGTCTTCAATCTGGGAATAATGTGATTGACGGTAAAATGAACGCACCATCTCTCCTTTCCAAAATTAGCTTTAATTGGTCATCTTGGCCAATTAGAGACTCCTCTTTCATGGCTTTCCCCATCTCGCTTACCAATAACATGTTTCACAATTATTTAACTATAGCTAACACTCTTTGAACAGAATTCTAATGGATTTATTTACATCTCTTTAGTGATTTTAATAAGTTGGTTCCTTATCTGCAGTGAGCTAACTACAGAAACACGAGTATGGCGTTTCAATTCACAATGTAAATAAATATTATTAAATTCTCAATTTTCCAATAATTACATTACAGAACCATTGAAAATTTCCATTTCTAAACTCACTTGATTGTGGTTAGAATCAGCATTTAGGCTCCTTAATAACGAGCAATAAATAAGAGAACCCGACGTAATCACCCTTTTCATTTTGGAAGAATATTTCTACAGAAAAGACTTTTGAAGAAGGCTGTGTTATCAACTGTCGTAATACCACATTTTTTGTTAAATGTTTACTTTGTTTGGCGGATCAAGACCATGATATTCAATTTCCATAAAGATTACATTCTTCACGGAAAACTTAAAGCCAATAACCACACTTAATTTCCCAACTAAAATACCTGGCCCATTGTTTGCAAAGGCAGAACCTTCTGCCAAAGAAGCTGTACCCCTCAAACCCTTCTGGAATATTTCCTTACCTCTAGATGTAGATTAAAAACAAATTACGCAGGTAATGCACGCAGTGCGTTACATTTCAGACGTATTCGATTTTTTCCCTTAAATGATTTGATTTTTTCTATGATTAATGGAAGTGAAAAAATAAATAACTGCCTTCTCACCAATTAATCTACTTTATAGAAAACTTAATAAAACTCCATAATATTAAATTGTTTTTAAGCTTAATTATAAAAGTATAATATTTATTATTTAATACTTTATATCCTTTTTTTTTTAATATACTTCCTCTCTCTTTCTTAACTCCCGAGTGAAGAATGTACGTGAATACCAGAAATTAAACAAAAAAAAGGTTCATACAAAAACGAGTGCGTTTTGTTAAAAAAAATTCTGAACAAATATTTTTCCTTTCAAATTTACTCATTCTTGTTATTTACAATACCGTATATTAACCTTTCGCCTCTTGCAATTAGATATAAATGTATTAGCCACTTTATTAGATACACCTATCAAATAATGAGTAGGACCACTCCCTCCCTTTAACCCTCAGAACATCCTAGACTTGTCTAGAAAAGCTATAAAGAGATACGCCCAGTTGGAAAGAATTTATAGCCTCTGGAATCTAAATGGGGTAACATTTGGATTCTACAGGTATTTAAGAGACTCCATATGACACATATATATCATCACATTGCCACTACCAGTGTCCACTGCTGAACCTGGCACGTGTGGGTCCATAGGTGTGTAAGTGTGGAGGATTCGTCACACAAGGCAGCATTTTTTCAGTCCTACACTATTCAGGAGTGAAACTTAGCTCGGCTGCGATACCCCATCCATGACAAGGTACGACGAGTTGTGCTTTCTTTATTGCAACTTTTGTACTGGGTTATTTGACTGACTGTAGCCAGGAAGACGATTTTGACAGTTAGGAAAATTGTTTAGCGCTCCCTGGTTGTAAAGAGCTGAATCATATCAGTCACAAATATCACAAACGAACGCGCCCTCCGAGACATCATAAATCATCGTCTGCCACAAGTTTGGTAAATGTCTGGGTACGATTCCCGTCAACAACTGAAGTAAAATCTAAAGTACTCTTCATTTTAATTCATTTGAGGGTATAGGTAGCCGAACTCCCACAAAGGGTGTAGGTCCTCTCTCCCCCCAATTTATTTCGACGACTTTTCTTGTCTATGATGCACTTCCGGTTGTGAGCCATGCTTGGTTGCCTTTAATAATAATAATAATATAAACTTGCCTGGCATTATAGAACACTGTTTTCAGCACAGAGTTAAAAGGGCTAAAATGGAAAATGATATAAACTTACTGGCTTACATCGAAAACCGCAAGGATTTCGACTCTGTGTCCCATAGCTGGCTGATAGAGACAATGAAAATCTACAAAGTCAACTCGACATGGATACATTTCCTAGAAGCAACCATGACAAAATAGAGGACCACCAACAAGGTGAAGAATATCACGACCAGACTGATACCAATCCTCAACTCAACCCACTCAGTCCTAAAAATGAACCTCACCTGATTTATATGGATGACATCAAACTCTATGGCGCAACTGAGAATCAACTCCAACAGCTACTCCAGATCACTGAAGATTTTAGCACTGACATCAGGATGAATTTCTGACCTAGACAAACGCAAGAGCCATGGATTATATCAAGGGCAGGACATCCAGTCGGACGACACTACCAGCTAAAGTCCACTGACGCTATTACAGAGAGAGCCCTACAAATATCTGGCGATAATGCAGGGCTCACCAATTATAACACAAGGAGATTAAGGCATTCCTGACTGAGAAATACCATAATGGATTGAGAAGCCTCCTAAAATCAAAACTAGATGTTGGGAACATGGTCACAGCCATAAACACTTATGCAGTCCCAGAAAAAAAAACACGTACTCCGGGATCACAGATTGGACCAACACCCAGCTGAAGGAAATTAAGAGATCGACCAGGATAATGATGACCAAGAGGAAGGAGCCTACACCACAGAAGTCGGATGAGGTAGTCATTAATCGCTACTACGTTGATAAGGTGTTGAATACTCTAGTAGATTGTTCTCTGTAAAGTTTAACCAGGGTGCGATTCAGTCCAATAGTCGTGCTTAGCAATTAATTGTGGATACGATAGTTAAGGAGGAGTATGTACGATGTCTTGTTCATACTTGAATACCCATTCCTTCTATGCACATTTCTCGAATAACTCTTGCGGTGTTATACTGCGGTTAATCCGCGAGATAACTATTTTCTTCTTGTTTTTACAGACGTGATTTTGTATTTTTCAGCTAGACAAGGAGAATTCGGATGGTAAACTCGGCGTGGATATTGAAAATTGATCACCAGGATCGCCATTTGTCCGTATGGAATGCTGTTGAGAACTTAGCTTTTATTTTTAATTGACTTTTGATAAGCCAATTTTGTCTTAGAAAAACAATCTGCGCGAAGATAGGTTTTGCGTCGCTGAGGATCTGAGAGGGGGTGGATTTGGTTTCTTTTCAACGTTATCCTGGCTTGGAGGGGAAGCAAAGCTAGGGACACAGCTTTTCATCCTGGAGTTTACATACATTTTGTTAGAGGATTGGTTCTTAGCAATATCTACAATTTGAGAGGTATCCGCTCTCTGCAGAGATAAGCATCTTGTAACTTTGTCCTAATTTTGCCTTTGAGGGTCGTCTTCAGTTGTGTTTCTATGTGTGCGTGTTGCTTCCTTTTCTCTCTTGCATATTCTGAAATGTTAATGAGCAAGCCTTGGTATTTAGGGATGTCTGGTTATTTTCTTCGATTCGACTCTGAACTGCTTGCAGAGGTATTACAACTCTGTCTAATTTATCATCAGTTAGCTTCTATTTCGCTATTATTTTCTTCCTTAATTCGTTGTTTTCCTCTCGGATTCCCTGAAGGATTTGTTTGTCATGTTTTAAGTGAACGTGGTTTTATTTTATTTACATTCCGAGCACTGTCAAGAGTATCATTTACATGTTTGGGTTCGTCACATGTTTTCTTGTGCTCCCAATCGTATGGGCATACGTCACAGCCTAAAATTTCTGATAATGAGTCATTTAGCTTCCAGTTGAGCTCCTTCCGCCATCGAGAGATTGTCCGAAAACAGTGAGAAGGGTTCTTCATTTTCAGAGTAACTAATTTAGCTGTATGTTGTTAGGTTATTGGACCAACATCGATACACTCGAGATTCAAAAACCCGAGCAGAGGTTCAGTTTCCAAGATAATTATGCTATGTTCAAATCATTTAAATCTTTCGTCTTGCCCATTCTTGAGATGAATTGCATACAAAACATCATCCCATGATGAGTGGTAAGAAAATGTGACTCTGAAGACGCTCTCCATTTCATGAAAAGGATAGATGTACCTAATAGAGTTGCCAGTTAATGTACATCTTCAATTATTACGCACAGTGTAATTTTCTAAACATGTAATTGTATCGTTTTTTTATTCCTCTAAAATTAAGCAAATGCCTAGTAGATCCGTTGCATATTGTGTAGTTCACTGGAAACATGCTATGTTTAAAATTGATATAAATTTTATTGTCTTAATGCAATTATTACTTTAAAAGTATTTAATTTTGAGCAGGAAAGGCTTTAAATGGTTGGTAAGTTTGACTTATAACAGGTTCCCGAGATTGCTCCTTATCGATAGAAATATATCAATAACCCCTAGTGCCACAGATGAAGGAGTGACAGCCGCAGAAAAGAGATAGGAGTTGTTTGGTAAACCAGACTGCATTGTCCGAAAGGAGGATCTATCTTGGATTTAAGCATCACTCAACAATACTAAAAAAAAAAAAACTGTTTAATCAATCATCTGCAATCAGCTGATCAAACAGGTTTTTATTTTATGTAAATCTTACAGAGAAACTCCAAAATCAGATGAATGGACAGAAACAAGTTAATGTACACTAACTGGACAGAAATCATGGGATACCTACCTAGTAACGGGTAGACCCACCTCTCGTCGGATAAGGGCAGTCACACGACGAGGCATTGAATCCACTAGTTCACTAAAGCGTTCCACAGGTATTTCCATCCATGCTTGCTGGACTGGTGTCCATAATTCCGTCGCATTCCTGGGTGGAGGATTCCAAGTTCGAACGAACCTTTCCACAGCATCCCAAAATGCTCCACAGAGTTCATGTCCTGTGAACGGGGAGGCCATTCTATGGGGGTAAAATGTGCAGAATACTCTTCAAACCATGTTCTAGTCATCACGACTCTTCAGGGAGGTGCGTTGTCCTGCTGGAAGAGTCCGTTTCCCTATGTGTGCCCGATGACCACGATGGGATGCAGATGGTCTGCAAGGATAGACACAACCTGGGCCGTTAAAAGATGCGTCTATACATACCAGTGGTATCAACGTGTGCCAGATGAACACGCCCCAGACCATTACCGACCATCCACCTATCTGGACAGCTCCTTGTTGACATGACGTATGCATAGCTTCGTGCGTGCGTTTTGCCCCAGATATACGTCCTCCCGTCCGCTCGAAACAACTGGAAATGGAACACATCGGACAAAGAGACCCGTCCCCATTCATACAAGGTCCAGTGCTGATGTTCTATCTCCCAGTTGAGGCGTAGAGTCCTGTGTCGTGGTGTTAGCAATGGGGCTATGGTGGGTCGGCGGCTCTCATAACCAATTGCAGCTAATGATCACCTGATGGTCTTGTTGGAGACGTTTCTTGCACCTCCCTCGTCGAAGTCTGTGATTTGTGCCACTGTCGCTCTCCGGTTGGCTGAAACAATCGAGACAGACGTCGACGGCCACATTCATCCACCACCTTTCCTCGCCCACAGCGCTGTCCGCGATGAGATGTTATTCAGAAAATGGTGTATTCTGGATGCACCCTTAATACTGTCGAACGGGGACAATTTCTGTACCACGTTGGCGATAGTGACCCATGCGTCGAGCATCCACTATCAATCCCTCTTTCAAATCGGTTCCCTCACGACGTTTATCCGTACTGACATCGAATTACCGTCTATGTGAATGCAGTGATACCTATATACCTGCCAAGCTGTAGATTCGTCGTCTAGCAAGAGGGGTGATAGTGTTGCGTTGCCCAGGAACCGGGTATCCCATGAATTCTGTCCTTTCAATGTACATTTTAATAAAACATTTATTAATTAACAAATCAGTACAGAACAACACAATTAATATTTAATTAGTTTTTTGTCAAATCTTATTTAAATTCATTCTCTGACAAAAATTCCGGTTCCAACGGATTTAGCTAACTTCATTATTGAAGTTCGCAGGTATCTTCCTGTATAACATCCCGCACACTCCTCTTCCAGTGGATACGGAATTTACTTACAACTCTGGTGCGGATTGTGTCAGGCTCTAGTTGTCTGTAGTAGTTTAAATGGACTTTTGAATTGATAGCAGTAATCCACATTACCGTAGTTACATATCGCTTTTAACACGAATTGTGTCATTTCTTTTGCTGTTCTTTGTGTTCTTTTGCTGGCATTAAATAATCGCGTATTCAAGGTTACAACTGTTGTCAATATATCTGGGCAAAATTAATTAAATAAAAAAAAATAAATTTTCTGTTTATACTTCGTGACGACCAAACGGTCAGAGGAGTTCACAAGATATACAGAACACAAGAAACAGCACAGTATTCAGCAGTCACGGGCTTGAACCCCGGTCACGGCGGCAATAGAAACAATGGTCCAATAAGCTTTCGATTACTCTCAAATCTACTAGCATCTATAAAGATATCAGATTTAAACGTGAAGGGAAAAAAAAAATTATACTTCCAGGAAATTTCTGCAACGTCAAGACCATGAAGACCATGATATGTGAAGCTTTCTTTTATTCTATCAAAATGTTTGCATTCTAAAAATAAATTAGGTTGTGTGGTCAGTCTACTGTCACCTCCACAGTTTGGCTTTCGTGCATTATCCGAAACTTGGTTAAACAAACATGACGTGTCCTTTACTCTGTTGAATACAACAACCATGTCGACTTGATTAAATCTCGTAAGGCATAAACATCAAGGAGGCGTCATTCTCTTTTTTTCAGAAATTTCGCTCAGAATCTTATCTTCAGATGCTTCTAACACTAGTCATTTGTCTCAGGTATGAGCTCGATTGCTCTAAAGGTGGAAATATATTATTATTAAACGCACTCTCTCAGTCCTGGGAGAGTGCGTTTCTTCTCCAGGTTTCTGGCCCCGCCAAGAAGATGCAGGAGCAGTGCCGCTAGATTAAGTTTACAATTAACAAATAAGCGCGTAACAAAAACTATTAAAATTGAATAAAACTGTAGTCTTGAGAAATCGCTCAGAGAATCGCTTCATCACTGTAAGATATAAGATCTTACAAGTTAATTTAAATGACGATAGCTGGGTTGTTCTTCGCAAACTAAGAGATTAATTAGAAATAAAAAAAAAAAAAGTTAGATATAGTGATATTGAAAGATGAAAAAAATGTTACAAATTTAATAAAATAAAGATATTGGGTTTTTCACAAAGTAAGATTAAATCAGGAGAAAATTTAATGAAGGGATGAGGTAAGCGTGAGAATAACTAGTAGCAGACGGATAAACTGACAGCTCCCAATATACACGAACACAAACAGGGGCAGCAGGAGTAGGTAGTGGGGGTCATTTGTGAATAGGCGTGAAAAGGGTTGCTCTGGAGCAAACAATAGGACAGGAGACCGGATTAGTCGAAGCATTTCCTTTGATCGGTTACACCGTCAGACTAAACAGGAAGTAGGTGCACTTCAAATGTTCGGTTTCAAATTAAGACTGCGTCTGGCTGTCTGTGATGGAAGGTTTCTGATGCTTTAGAAGGCAAGGTGCGAAAATGGAAATTAGTGTTTGTGGAAGTGGCCGGTCGACATCAAAGGGGCATACTGCCTGGGAAAAGAAAAAAAAAATTAAAAAAAAATAAAGATATTCAAAGGAGAGGTTGGATCGCGCACTAAAGGGACAGCATGGGAATTTAATATTAGCGAATGAAACAGAACGTAAATTTAAATAGAAAGGGGAAGATTGGTTGAAGTCCCGAACGGAGGCGGACCAGTCAAAAGGGGCGGTATGGAGCTCAGGAGAACAAAAGAGAGCGGAAAAAAGAAAGTCCTCTCTCGAAAAACGAGAAAGGAGTTTGGGGGAGAGAAAAATAAAGTAAGTCGGACAGTGCCGAAATGTAGGGAGTGATAGAAAGGGGCCAAACTGTAATGAAAGATAATAGTTAATTGTAGGAGCAACGGGAAGGGCAAGGACGATAAGAAAAAGGGGTTATGAAAGACAGTAAGTGTGCCAGGAAAGGTAACGACCCCTTGGAGCAAGATGCATCAGAATGATCTTTAGTAAGGGAAGAGTTGCGCATTCAAAACGGAGAAGGGACGCCAGACCCATGCAGCCAAGACTTCCGGAAATTTATCTGAAGCAGATTCAGGAAAAAGCAGATGAAGGAGAGCCCTAGAAGATAGCCTAAGGTGGAAACCTGAAACATCCCTGGAAAGGAAAGAAAAGGATAGAAGTAGGTGAGCACTATATTAAGTACACTAAGCTAGCTAGAAGGACTGTTAGAGAAATAGTATAATAATTAAAGGGGGTTAGTACTAAATAGGTAAAGAGACGAAAGTTTTTCTCTGAAGCAAAAAAAACTAACAGAGTTTATTATATTAAGGGGTTAGTGTATAATGGAAGGGAAACTAAGGAGTGAATAGTAGATGAGATTGATATAACAGATATGTGTTAGGAAGGGTAGTAACCTTTCAAAGAAAGATTCTGAATGTTTTAAAGTTATAGACAAGTAAGTTATATGACAAACTCTGAATGTAATGGTTTATTGATGAAGATGGTTGGTTTACCTGAATGATTAGTGACACGTAGAGACTTTAGGAAGTTAAGACTGGTCTACAAGTATATTGTAACAGAGTGGTGAGAACACTGAGCATAATGATGAAAGTAGTATATTTGATTGTTAATGTAAGAAACGGAATTGCACCCATGAGTAATGAATGAGTATAGTGAATGTATAGGTGTTTGGAGTTAGAGCAAGAAGATTGAATCAGGTGTCTTCATTCAATGGTAAACTCAGATTATCAAGTGAATGGAAATGTGATGGGAATGATTATGTAAGATACCTCTGAGTTGACTTTGTATATTATGAATGCATGTTTTCTTTTATTCAATTGTATATAATTTTGTGTATGTGTACGTAATAAATTTCATGTTTTGTTTTCACTTGAGTCCTGCTAGTCTAATCAACACACGCCTGACTTGCCTAGTTAAGAGCTTGCTCTCCCGCAATTAGGCTAGAGAGTCCTAGAGAGTCTGATTAGCATTAGCATTAGCATTAGTAGAGGCATACGATGCAAGAAAGCAAGCTTATTCAGCATCAGCCCAAAAAAAAAAAAACCCTCTCCCATTTCACCCCTCCGTTCGTTCGAAATACCTGTCCAGTTGAGCTTTAAATTTGTTTAGGCTATCAACTTCAACAACAAGTGATGGAAGTCGGTTCCACCAACCAACCACCCGCTGGCCAAAGGCAAATTTCCGCACATCTATCCGACATCCGTCCTTCCTCAATTTGAATTTATGCCCTCTGAGGTGATTATTCTGAGAAAGATGAAGAATCCCATTGGCATTGAGCATGCTCAAACCATTCAAGGCCTTATACACCTCTATCAGATCACCTCGCCGGTGCCTAGTCTCCAGACTCTGTAATTTGCAAAACTTAAGCCTTTCTTCGTAAGAGCAACCCTTTGTTCCATTTACTAATCTTGTTGCCCTTCTCTGTACCCGTTCCAGCAGCTCTACATCCTTCTTGAAATGAGGCCTCCAGACCTGTATACAGTACTCAAGATGTGGCCTAACCATTGCCTTATACAAGGGAATAATCACCTCCTTATCCCTGCTAGAAAAATTCCTGTATATCATTGACAAGACACCATGAGCTACTCTTGCAGCTCGTCTGCACTGCTCAGAGAACTTCATATCTTCCTGCACAATTACCCCCAGGTCCTTTTCATTCTCCACCACTGTCAGTGTGGTACCGCAGAGTTGATACGTTGCTCTGGGGTTACTGTTTCCCATATGCAGTACTTTACATTTGTCAATGTTAAACTTCATTTGCCACCTCTCAGCCCATCTGTTCAACCTTTCCAGATCCTGTTGCAGCAGCATAGCGTCAGTAGTGTCCTTGACGACCCTGCCAACCTTTGTATCATCTGCAAACTTGGACATTAAACTTGATATCCCATCATCAATATCATTCATAAACACCGAAAACAACAACGGACCCAACACTGAACCTTGAGGAACTCCACTAATAACATTAGTCCACGTTGAGCAGTGTCCATTGATTACCACTCTCTGTCTTCTGCCACTCAACCATCCCCTTATCCATAGCAGCAATTTGCCTCCAATGCCACACTGCTCCAATTTGTGCAGCAGTCTTCCATGTGCAACAGTATCAAAAGCCTTTCTAAGATCCAAATATATAATATCAAAGTTATTCCCTGCATCCAGTTCTTTTGTGACTACATCATAGTATCCAATCAAATTGGTCAGGCAAGACCTGCCCTTAACAAAACCATGCTGCGTCTGAGCTATAACTGAATTCTTGTCTAGATGATCCTGCAGTGCTTCTTTAACCAGTGCCTCCATTAATTTACCTGGAACAGAAGTTAAACTAACAGGTCTATAATTACTTGTGTCAGCCTTTGATCCTCCTTTGTGAATTGGGGTTACATTTGCACATCTCCAGTCTATGGGTACCTCCCCTGAGTCCAAAGAAGCTCTCATAATTATGGCTAGGGGTTTGCATACTTCCTTTGCTGCCTCCTTTAATATAACTGGATAGATCCCATCCACCCCAGGTGCCTTTTTTATGTTTATCCTCAACAATCTCTCCTCCACTTTCCTCTCAGTTATTACAAAATCATCCAGCTCACTGCCAATGTTTACTTTACCTACATCATTCTCCTTCCTGAATAACTCCTCATGCGTGAATGTAGATGCAAAATACTCGTTTAGATTGTTAGCCACCTGAGCAGGAATCCTCAACTGTTGAACCATCAATATCCAGTGGACCAATCTGATTCATCCCTTTCCTTCTCGAGTTCAAGTATGTAAAGAACTCTTTTCTGTTTTTCTTTGCATCCTTTGCCAAGGATTTTTCGTAGTCTGCCTTTGCCTGCCTAATCTCCTTTGTGACTTGGTTACAGACCAACTTATATCTATCATAGGCTTCCATGTCACCCATTAATTTATATGTATCCCATGCATTTTTCTTCTCTGCCACATGTCTCATTAGTTCATCTGACAACCATTTAGGCCTAAACCTTGAACAATATTTCTTAGTTGGTATGTAAAGCCTGGTAGCCTCCAAGATTAGTTCCTTGAATGCTTCCCATTTTGAGTTTGCTGTTGGTAACATCATCAGTTGGTCCCACTGTATAGAATTTAAATACTGTCTCAGACCATCATAGTCGCCTTTACGAAAACAAAAACCCTTCCCTTTACCTCTGATGGTAGTTACCTCCTTGAGTAAATCCCACTTCAACACACTGTGATCACTGCCACCTAGTGGTTCATTTATCTGCAGGTTCTTAATGCATGAAGAGTCACTACTGATAATCAGATCAAGAGTATTGCTCCCTCTTGTTGCCTCACGAACATGCTGGTGTAGAAAACAATCATCCAATAAATCCACAAAAGCCTTGCTAGTGTGCGAGTGACCAACCCACAAATTCCAGTCAATATCTGGGAAATTAAAATCCCCCATTATAAGACTCTCTGATTTACTGGCCCACTCTATTTCCCTGTACAATATCTTATTATACTCATCAGAGTCATTAGGCCTATAGCACACTCCTACTCTCAATTTTGATTTCCCTATGCTTATGTCACACCAAACTGATTCGGCACTGCCCTGTCCATCGATGTCGACTGGCTTCACTTCCTTGGACTTTGTGTTTCTTAATTAATAGCATAACCCCTCCTCCCCTCCTGTCCTGTCTATCCACATTGTATTCCCCAAATTCCAGTTCCGCATTACTTATATCTGTGTGACACCACGTCTCTGATATCCCAACAATATCTGCCTTTGATGTTTTGAGCAATACCTCAAATTCATCAAATTTATTTACCAAACTCCTAGCATTGGTGTACACGCAGGTATACATGCACCTGTTTCTATTCTTAGCTACCCTAACACAACCCATGTGTTTACTTGTAACGCAATGACTACCAGCAGTCTCTGAAATATCCTGCATCTTGTTTTTCAGACTTCTGCTCATTTCAATAGAAGCAGTGCAAGAATCACTTCCACCTCTGCCAGTGGCTACTGTTAATCTATTAGTCCTTGTATCCCCCCCCAACTAGCAGTTTTCCGACCCACCTAACACTGCCTCGACAGCATCAGCAAAAATTCTTGCACCCTTTCTATTTAAGTGTATCCCATCCCTGTAGAAGCAATCTCTCCTGTTAACAAGTACAGTCCAGGCTGAAAAAAATTCTACCCCTTGAGCCTTGCACAATCCCTCCAGGGCCGAATTGATCGACAAGGCTCTCATCATATACTCCCTCCTATCGTGGGGAATTAAGGGGAATATTAATTAAGGGGAATCCTATTAAGGGGAAATCAATGGAAATTTCCCTCAAGAGCTTGAGAATATTCTATGATATTTGCAGAGCATGGCAGTCAGGTGGAAAAGAGTGGGTCTTTTAGGTGTGAGGGCATCTAAGAAAACCTGAGTTAAATGTATAATACGACAAAAGGAGATAATAATAATAATAAAAGGGTAAAATAAGAAAACATACCCCCCCCCACATCACCATAAAGCTTAGCACCCGGGCCACTATCTCGAACTATGGCAGATCCTGTAACTTTCTTTTTGTTCACATCAAATCATGATTCCTTTAAAGCTGTAAACATCTTAACAGTTCATAATCTGCTGTCCAGGAATTTTTTACTCGAACTAAGCCAGACGTTATCAAGAACTACTCATGTTCTCAACTTCTCAGGAAGGAACGAAGGAATTTTGTATGGAAACAGCGACCTTTTTTTATATCTTTTCACTGGAACAAATCGGCCTCATTAATTAGTATATTTGATCAACCAGCTTAAATCCTAACATACGTATTTTCTTCACCGAAATCCTTCCAATAATATTCATCTCAAATCTCACCATGAACAATTCATCAAATTTTTCAGCATATGTAATTATTTATAATATTGATTCCTATAAAACCAAATTCCTTACCTCAAAACAACTGGAGTTAAATAATTAAAACGCAGTGGAGTGGAGCATGAAATAACTATTAATTCCTTTAAACTGTGTAAAAGCTGCCGGACGCCATATTCGGACCTCAACTTATGGATGAACAAATGACAGATCACAAGCGCGTAACCCTCTATCTTCGAATACTCGCGATGTTGATAAAATTCAGTCTGTTTGTTATGACCGATTTGAAGCGTGCACATATCTTTAGAATCCAGTGGGGATTCACAGTTTTATCAAGATGTTATAATCAGCTGGTCTCCAAAGTCCATACCGAACAAATATTTTCTGCGGTTTTTTTAAAGATTCAAGTCATCAAAAACTAACTTTCTACCTAATTTCTGTCCTTCTGAACCACTGATTCAGATGTACGGATGAAGAAAGAGGAAGTTTCATAAATTTTGTTGGGGATCGGGCAGCCGCACGAGAAGTCTTTCTCACACACACCTCTTAGGTCAGTGGTGTAAATAATCCGAGTGTACTGGAGTGTGGAGGTACCAGGGACATGACACGATGACTAAATCACCTATCGTTGATTGGTAGCAGGGAGCTGCACAGTCATGCGGTGGAGAAGTAACGAGGTCGATTCGATAACCTTACTTTCCGCCGGAATGCAGGTAAAAGACAGATGAGTTTACCAACTTCTTGAAGGATGCGCTAATTGTGTACATTCCGATTTCCCTTCATCACATCTTCATTCGTTTTATCACTAATAAACCTCTAAAATTACCTATACAAGATGGATTTACAGATGGCTGACTCACCTGGCGTATCCAAATATAAACGGACTGCATAAAAATGGTAAAACATTTTCATTCAACGCTTTCTTGCATTCTTTTAGAATATTCAGAAGTCTCCAGGCATTATCCATAGTTACAAACTTCAATTTTCATAGGTCAAGTAGCCTGCAATTATATTATTAGAAAGTCGAGTATTCATTTATTCTTTACTTCCTTTAATGGCAAAATCAAATATACTTCGGCATATCTGTTTTATTTAAATTACAACTGTTACAATTTTATTAAACAGAGCCATGGGGAAAACTAATAAACAGCTGACATCGCATTAAATGAAGTTGTGCGTTGGGTGAAGTCAGCTGTTTATTAGTTTTCCCCATGGCTCTGTTTAATAAAATTATAATCATTATCTAGCTAATTACCAGAATACATTTGAGAATGACAAAGGATCTTTCTGATGAATAAATAAGATAGACAAGAGTATGTACCAACTTTTCTCTTCTAAACGATAAGAAACATAGTCCACTTGCTTATTTTTACAAACCATTACCGAGAATTGCAGTGGCCATAGTAAGAGATTAAACTGAGATTTTCTTTCATTCCGCGAATTCTAAAAACCTTTATACTGACAATCATTAAATCACTAGCCAAAAAAAAATTAAAAAACTTTATTTAGGGACGCCTTTCGGCAAAATTACATCCCGTGCACATCATGGCATGGATTCCACAAGGCGTCTGATGGAATCTACCTCTAGATTTGATTATTTTCCCATCAGGATATTTGACAACTGCTGTATTATTGTCGATAGAGAACTCCAAAGAATAAATGCCTTTCCAAAGACATTCTCAACTGGATTCAAGATCCGGAGAATTTGGCAGCTTAGGTAGATGTCAGAAATCTTGGGAAATTCCTCGATCCATTCAGATACAATTTTTATCATGTTGAGCTGAGTTGTCATCTTGAAAGGATCCATCACAATCTGAGTGAAAATGAAGCGCTGCAGGCGCTTCAAAAGTTGGTGCGATACGACAAAAAAGGTATTCATGGAAGGACCTTCTATGAATACCTTTCTTCAACTACCTTCTAACGGCAGTTCTTTTTAGCAGCTTGAGTGCTGGACACAAGACAGTCTGGATGCAGGGTTTTATGTGGTTCACGCCACACTCCAAACGCACGTATAATGCGTTTGGAAATGGGTCTTTGCCTAAGTTCAATTTTTCAGTCAGTTGCTACAGATCGTTCTATTTTGATACACAATTCGCTTTAAGTTCTCATTCTTAGAGTGCCGAATTTGGCTGCATTCTTCCTTCGTCTTCTGCAAATTGTATACTTATGAGACCTTTCGGAAAATCAGAAATAATGTTTTTCCCAATGATCAGATCGACTAAGAAGCCCAGGAAAGTGTACAATATTTATCTGACACCAAGGTATTTGTAATCGTGACAACTACATTTGCATACTGTACGTTTAATTATCTGTTGACGCCAGTTGCAAAAAAGTTTTCTAATTTTTTCCCCAGTGAGTGTATAATAGTTCATTTTGACTTAAACTAACACTTACTCTTAATTTTAATTAATGTGGAGATTACTCAGCATACTTTTATTACATGTCACTCTGTTTAAGTTTATGAGAATAAGCTCAGTGAGGTTGGAAAAGCCGTTCTTCGCAAGAACGGCTTTTTAAACCTCGCTGAACTTCTCAATAACTGCCTTTCAAACTTCACTTTAGCTAATAATACATAGTAACATTTATTAAACCGATCTGCAAAGCTCTGGTTTATAAAAAGCTAAAATTTCACGAACAATGCATACATAAATATGCAGAGAAGGATAGTTTATCCTTCTCTGCTGTAAATGACTCGTTTATTCATAATGTCACAACTTAAAGGCAGAAAATATTATGGATTACTCTGGCCACTCTGAATCTGGTAAAGTGAATAATCCCTTGCACGTGGAGAATGCTGAACATGACAGCAAATAATCTTAGGCTATCGAAACGAAGTTATTCAAGTGCAAACACGCTCAATATTTCTGATAACTCTTAATATCTAATGATCGGCTGCCTCACCAAATTAAAACTAAGTCTGAATTCAACTCACGTCAACCAGTCTTAAGTATGAAGAACAGCAAGTATTTTGTCCGCGTTATCGCTGTCCGTAAGAAGCGCAGCACGGGGTAAACGAATGACACGCGTCTCATAAATTATGCAGCTGCTTTATGGTCTTAAGGTTAACAGGATAATATTTTTTAGGTATGCTAAAAGGCCACAAGCTAACAAAACAGCAGCTAATAGAATAATTATTTATCGACAGACGTTAGAACCGCATAATCAATATTCTAAGTACGCTGCAAGGGGAGGAAGAATGTCCCTGGTCGTACAACAAATGACTTACGCGCAGTGCGTGCGTCCTTGCAAGTGGCAGTGTCTCTCGGGCCTCACATCATGTGCTTTTCTCTGAGAAATCGATATGAATCTCCTATTAACATTTCTTCTTCTTCCACACAACTTGTGTGCTCACTCACTGACAGGAAAAGTGCTGGAAGTAAGTACTGAATATTAAACTCTTCCCTGGGTAAGAGTGTTGCGTTCGCATATTGAGGCTCGAAAAGGCTTTATATCAAAGAGATAATTAGAAAGCGATCATTAACTTGTCACTCTCCAATCCAACCCACCCACGGTGAAATTCTAGATATAATCCGTGTCTAAATAAGAACATATCTATAAATATCTCAACTTCGGGGTAAGAAATTGAACTTTCTTCTAAATCTTTCATGCACACGATTAACATAAGCAGTTAGCACAAACAACTGATGCTCTTTTTACTCTGTACATTAAGGAATGGAGCAAGCAAAAGGCGGATCGCCTCTCCTCAATGGCTTATTTAATTACTGACCTCCGAAGGACTGCGGCCGAGAAGCTACGGAAATATTTTTGAAAGGTGGCACCGTTCATAGAGAATCGAAACTTTAACTGCATCGTCTACTTAAGCCCAGAGACCTTAAGACTGAATTTATGCACTTAAATTCTAATGATCGGCTTGTGGAGTAATTCTGATCAATGTGGAGTAATTCTGATGATTCTCAACAATTGAGAATGGATTAAAATCACTACTTCTGGTTTCCGATTTATATTTAAAACATTGTCTTAAATATTGGAGTTTATTCTGCCATTCGCAAGCATGTAATCCCAAAGCGGGCCGGTTTCTAAATTACTAGTACAAGTTCGAAAATCGAGGCAGTGAAAGGAAGGCAACGTGACGAAGTATCGGTAAGCAATATCCTGTCATTCACTTTCAGCAACGTTGGCTATCTCTGCAGAGTGGAACAGATCGATCCACTTGGCTTAAGTTCCTGACAATCCAAACATTTGCAAGCCACTAGTACCCTTGCATGCTCTGGGGAGCATGCTACAAGGCTATCACGTCAAGAACTACACGCCAGAAAGTTGTCTCGAAAATATAAATTCTTTTAGGAGTGTCTATCCAGTTTCTTTTTAACTTTCAAACGTCATACAAATCGAAGGTCAAGTTTTGTCGTCTTGAATCTGTTGATCAGAAGGTTAGCGGTTGGTCAGTAGTACTTACCATCTACAATTATCTGCTCTTCGTTATCCCGAATTAAGTTATGCAGTTACTTTTGTCGCAACAGTCTGAAAGACTGCGAATTTGTGGAAAGTGTCAGCTCGTATTGTGAACATAAGTCCTGGAGCCTGAACCATTTCTTCCTACTTGCATAAAATTGTTTACTTATTTAAGATAGTATTCTAGGAAGGATTCTTCTCTAAAATTTGTTTCAGAGATGCATTTATTATTCGTGCAATAGACAATTTAACAATATTGTCTAATGCATGAATAATTATATCAGTTTACATAAGAATAAATACTCCTTTGCAATATCATTACAATACGCAAAGTGGCCATTTTTATTAGGTACACCTAGTACAGTATATTCATGAAATAGAGGGCTCTTTCAATAAAAATGTCACGTGCTTGTACCATGAGATATAAAGCAGGTGAGCAGATACTTAGGAAAGCTATATGTATTCAATTCATGCAATGGGCGAAACTAAAGATTTAAATGGCTTTGCGTGCAGCACGGTGGTCGATGCTACACGCGTCAGTATGGCAACCTCAAAAACTCATCCTGTTCCCATGGATTCATCCTAATAGGTGTCAACATTGCAGATTGATGATGGCGGCGGCCTGATAGCGTTGAGTTATTTTGTACCGCGCATTTGACCCCATGATACCAGCAGAGCAACATCTGGATGCCGCAGGTTATTTATTATCCGGATTTTTTTTTTTTTTTCAAACAGGTGCACCCCTTCATGACTGCATCATATTCAACTGCGAATGGATATACTTGGGCAATGTCACAAGGCCACAAATGTACAAAACTGGTTCCGGTAACAGGAGCATGAATTAATTTCAGATATGTTGACTGGGAAGTCCACTCTTCCCAGTCACCAAATATCAGACCAATTAAGCGCCTGTGGAATAAGGTGGAAAGAGGTCTGTGGAGTGGACATCTGTATATGTAAAGGGCGGTCCTAGAACTCCGTCAGTTCAACTCCGCCTCGTATATCTCTGAAGAACAGTATCACTACAAATGGGCCAGATATGTGAATGACGTACTTTGTGTGTATTCTGCCATTGTTCTCTTGGTTACCCAGAAGCGTCAATCACCTGGAGAGATGATTCTGGGTACTCGTCCACACCACGGGAAGGTGGATCAGTTCAAATAGTGCTCGTACTGTCCCAATTTGAGACGTTGACCCACCTGATTTTTCAAGGTTTACATCTAAATGAATGTCAGGTGAACTGATGAGACCAGTTTCAGAGAAAACAAATGCATGGGATGATTACAAACGATAAGATATAGAAACCCACCATACATATGTAAAAACTAGTCTATCATCAAGTTACCGAGGGATTCAGGAAAGGAAAATTAAAGCAGATTACGAGTAGGAAAAGTCACTGAAACAGTAACTGTCTTCCATGCGATGTTTAGAAGGTAGATCTGAAGTAATGCAGTTGCTTGGCTTCACCTGATTAATATTTGTTACAGTATGATAAAGGAGTAAATATGGTGGAAAGAGGTCTTTGGAGTAGACCTCTTTCCACCATTCGCAACAACTGTGGAACGCAATTGGATTAACTTGGAACAGCATCGCTATGTAATTTCGAAAGCTCGCAGAATCCATGCCATGACAAATTCAGACATCTCAGGTTGCCTTTAGTTTTTAGAACTAAATGGGAGTTACTTGCTATTAGGTAGGTGTCTCTAATACGTCAAAATTTTGTACTGCACAATATTGTCTAACTCTTAACATTTCTTGTAAGCATTAAATCTATACATAATTATTTACTGAATGTAGGTATACATAATTATTTACTGAATGTAGGTATACATAAATATTGATTCAGCGTAAGTATTCATAACCATTTAGTTTATGTACTGAATGTTAGTCAGTGGTATTAAAGACTCCCGTCCACTTTTACGATATTTTCAAGGTTTAGACCTAAATGGATGTCAAATGAATTGATGAGACCAGTGGCAGAGAAAAAAAATGCATGGGATGATTACAAACGATAAAGAAGATATAGAAACCTACCATACATATGTACAAACTAGTCTACCATCAAGTTACTGAGTGATTCAGGACAGCTAAAGCAGATTACGAGTAGGAAAAGTCGCTGAAACAGTAACTGACTTCCATGCGATGTTTAGAAGGTGGATCTGTGGTAATGCAGTTGCTTGGCTTCACCTGATTAATATTTGTTACAGTTTGATGAGGGAGTAATAGTAATTATCCGCAAGGGTGACATATAATTGCCATTCTAATTGGTAATTGTCACTGCTCTACTTCTTAGGACTAATGGATAATTTATCAAATTTCCCATGCATTCGAATGGAAACATGTGATCCAGTGAAATCAAGTTTCGCAATTTGGATCTGTTGGCCATGGGTTGGCCTGACTTGTACTGCGGGATGAAAGTTAGGATTTGATATTCCAGATTGGTGAGTCTTACTGCAGGATAGTAACTGAGTTAGGATGGAAAGGTTCCAAGAAAAACGAAGACGCTTTGGTAGCCTATGCAGATTGGCGAGGAGGATAGATTTGGAGATTATTTCCTAGATTTGATTGGAGATTATTTCCTTTTCAGCCATTTTAGAGTCAGTGTTCAACAGATGAGAATCTGGATTAACATTTCATATGAAAATGAACATAATTTGACCGTGATTGTACAATGTCATTTTCCTATTTGTTTACACAAATATAGAATTTTAGGTTGCAGAGTTTTAGTTTTTTTACTTTCAATTCGTCAAATGTAAAAATAACTTTTTTCGGGTAATTTTTTGTGCAGTTGCATGTTCTACTGACAACGTGGGTAGTCCAACAAATCTCACTGCCACAACTGAGGCAAACAACCTGTAATTATTATTTAGAGTATGTAATTTAATGAATTGTTCATTCAGTTGCACCTCCAAACTGGCAAATTTTATTGGTCTGGGCGGCGATGGAAAATGAGGAGAAAGTGAATAATTTCATACTAAGAACGAAATAGTTTTATTTAAAAGAATTTCTAAAAAATCTCAGCCAGATATATTTACGTCATGAATTAGATGAACAAATCCGTACACCAGAGACTCTCAAACTGTCGCGGCCTACAGATCCCCTTTCAACTTTAAAATGTTTCGCAGATACTCCCATCTTAAAAAAAAATGTTTTCTTATTGCAGTTTTATTTAGTTTTAAAAATATTTAAAAGGACTGCGCTCGAATATCGCGGACTACTCTCGAATACTTATACCGACTACAATCTGAGAAAGACTATTTTAAATAAATAGATTTAAAGGAATTCTAGTTCTGAAGTTGTGCTAGAGATTCGAATTGCAGAATATCTTTTATTCTTGTAAATTTTATTAACAAACTCTATGCATGGTATTTATATTTTGAGCTACACAGAATAAGGCCAATATTCTTGCAGAGCTGGAGATGATCCTTTCTTGTGGAAGAAAATGCAGTTGCCAAATCATTATATTGATAAATATTTATACTAAAAATAACAACTTTTCATTACGGAATCCATGCCAATTGCCCTCGGGAACAAAACAAAGAACTACCCTAAGTTTCTCCCTTTAATTCCAGCAAATACACTATAAACTGAATAAATAATTCGATTTTTTGGTGCCTGAACACATCATGTCTTATGTTAATCATCCACTCAAAATGTGGTTTGTCTTTAGTTCTGCAAGATAAACGTCATCAAGACTAAGTAAAGCAAATGGTAAAAACCCCTAGCTAACTAAAAATCTGTTTTAATGTTTACGATAAAATATAGCATAAATCATTACAATGGATGAGTTCTGGCTATTTTACGATTGTAATTCCTTTAAATCGATTATTTTCAAAAAACCAGACATTTTATCTAGAATGTCAGCATGTATTCATTCTTGTAATCCGTGGCCGATGGCTATCAACGTCCTTTTATACTTATATTTCTAATGGCCACGTGTTTATTTCTAAAGATAAAGAGAATCTAAATGTCATCTGCATTCTTTCAATCGAGATAATCGCGTTTTAGTGGGTTGCAAGCCAGCTCACGTAGGAGTAATTTGAGTAATTTTCCCCATGCGACTTCGGAACTATGTAACTTGCATATCAATTATAAATAAATATTTCTTCGAGGGAACTACCGCCCTCTGCATTATAGCTGGAAGCTATGTAAGTGAATTTGATTCCGTTTAGTATGAACATATTTTTGCCTTTTGCTGTGCCATTTCGATTTTAATGCAATTGACGTAATGATGCTACAGACCAAAACCATTAAATACGAGGCGAAACCATGCAGAACAGAAAAACAAAAAAAAAATTGAAGATACTCTATTTTTTTAATTGTGTGTTTAAACTCTTTATTCCAGAAATATGGATTACACTAGTTTTTATATAACCACGTCCCCTTCTACATTTATTTCAGTGAAAAGGTTTTTATTTCTGCCAGAGACAAAAAAAAAAAAGGGTTTGGTGAGGAATATCTGAAGTTATACCACACATCTTGAACTTCTCGTTCTTCCTCAGAACTCTTACACTCTCTAAGGGCATCTTTAAGGGTGAAAATCAGAAACGCAACGTTTGTGTTGGATGTAACAGAATCCATATTTCAACTCTTAGATGTTTTCCTGCGTTGATGCGGCAAATAACATAGGATGAGCCTGAAAGAAAACTCTTGTTGTTAGCTTCAGATCACCATACCTTACCACTGCTCCGGTTTCTTCATGGAAATACATTAATTTAGCCTCAATGCTGTGCAAATAATCTAATCTCTGAGGCTAAATTACCTGCTCAAGTCTCGCTTGCAGAGATGAAGCAAATTCTG
The DNA here is from genome assembly GCF_048544385.1 of Mastigoproctus giganteus. Lineage (NCBI taxonomy): Eukaryota > Metazoa > Arthropoda > Arachnida > Uropygi > Thelyphonidae > Mastigoproctus > Mastigoproctus giganteus. Next base: position 160,366,244 of record NC_143579.1, read on the forward strand.
TCCTTCGTTATTATGGCATTACCATTGTTAGTTTCTCAGGCATTATTCTTTATAGTCGTCTATCGACTCCTCTGGGATTCGTGGAGGACACCTTTCTGTACAGCAGTTTTTTAGGAAAGAGCTTTCCCATCGCTAACGTCAGACTGATCACAAATTTAATTCAACTGATGCGTCGCTCATTTTAAAAAGAATCAACGGATCAGTTCGAATTCAAATTTACCAGAAATTTCCAACTCTATTAGTTGTCACTCACCATTTCACGCAAGCATGGTCATCCGCTGTACTTGAGTGACCATTTTCTAAACAGTCCTCGAAAGTGATGCGGGTCTTTCGAATTATAAACTACTCACCATAATTTTGAAACTATTCGCATTTGGAAAAGTGACCATCAATCACTACCAACGTTTGCTAAATTAATTTTGCGGAAGCGGCGAAAAAAAAAAAAAATGTTAAGACATCGATTATTCTAATTTAATATTGTTTGGTATGCTATTTTATTCTTATGTGGGTTAAACATTTATATAAGAAACGAATGTGAGAAAGTTTGTCCTTTTTGTGTATGTTGGCTGCCAGCAGGCTAAATATTAAGATCACAGCTTTTACTCATTGCAGTCGAAAACCTAATGGCCGAAAAAACACAAAGAAAGAGACGTGTCTTTATTTGCATGTCAAGACATGTAGTAATAAGGATATACAATATACACTGGGACATTTATTTTAAAATTATACCGTGTAAACGCTTCAGGTAAATGAAAATAAAAATGGCTACCATTCGAGGTGCGAAAATAGTTCAGCGTGGTTTTGATTTGAAGAAGCTAGTTGATTGACACAAGTACAAAATAAATTTAAGACAAATCATAGCAAGATTTCACTGGACAGTTCTCTGTCCTTGAATGCCACAAAACCTTTGTTGCAACTGGCTGTTGTTTGAGTCATTGGAAGAAAATTGGCAGACAAAGCGATGAAAGTGTCGACACCGTGGAAGAGCCATTTATCTGAACGCCACGAAAATAAACTTATTTTTCTACACAGGACCTTAAAGGGACTCGAAGAGAGTGGAGAGAGTTATGGAAACATTTTCCAAAACTCCGACCTAGAAAGTTACAGAAAACCAATGACATGTTGCACGTTTGTCAGTCTGGATATCCTTCCTCAACGTTGAAAGCCTCACTCACGGTACCTTTATCAGGGATGAGTTCACTTCCCATGTAAGTGACTAAGTTATTAAACAAAATTTAAGGTTTTAAGTTGATATAACCTGGAAGTGATTGAGAAGAAAGTCCGTGAGAGTACTGAAGTCAACATATTTTGTCCACTAAGCAGAAACCAAATTTATGGTCCGTTCTTTATTTGGAAAACACTGTTATGGGTACTGTTTACTTCCATCGACATGATGGGGAACTTTTTGATTTCCCAAGTAAATAATAATTATTCAGAGAAGAATGGAGCGCTTCCTCAATTCTACGAAATGCCGAGCACTGTTTGAGTGAGTACTTCCTTTGATTGATGGATTGGTCAAAGGAGCTGAATGAGTGATCTCCGAACCTCAGCACCTGCGGATTTTTTTTTTCTAATTTTTCTAATAATAAAGATAGCACTCGGATCAAAAGCAACAGAATTAAAGAAATATAAAAAGGTAAACTGCTGCTATAAATCTACTGCAGGATGGAAGCTTCCTCAACAATTCATGTGAGAGAAATGGACCATAATCTGCCATAATCTGGCCCAGTGCGGGTTGCTAGATCGACCGTATTTAGCAGCCAGGTACTTGAACTCCTACTCAAAGAAGGTGTTCTACTGCACAACCCGCTTGGGACAACACGGCTACGGATCCAACGCTTTTTCGGAATTAAAACCCAGCATCAGAGATTTTTTCAGTTTTGCTAACGTAGGAGTTGGATTGGATCGAAATATACTGCGTGAGGTGCTTGTCGCAACAATGGTGAGTATTACATAGCAATAACAATCTCAAAAGAAATTTAAATTCTCGGGCAGCAAAAAAATTACAGTTGTCTCGAACAGGCTTCCATCTCTACCAACATGCAGTACGACTGATGGGCATCGTGGGGACAACCAATCTTCCAAACATTTCAAAAGTTTTGAGCATACAGATCGAAAGCGGTTTTCGCAGGCTGGCAGCTAGATTGTCCACCTGATTGAATCTATTGTCTGCGCGAGTTGCAAAGTGGTATCATCACCGTCCTTTCCCACCGGGTGGAAAAGGCCAGGGTTCGAATCCCGTCGATGATGCGAGGAACTTTAATGGGTTTTTTCACTCCGTGGCTGAGTTTGTCGGTCTTAGGTGTAGACAGCACGGCTTTCTCCCTACGAAACTGGTTTTTTTTTGTACAAAAAAAAAAAAAAACAGGCAAATCGACTAGAGAACGAAATTTACGCACATTACATAAATGGGTATATAGAATAAATTCTAGGTGACTAATAAAATAATTTGATTTTTTTTTTTTGATCGAATCTATTCGTAAATATCTTGGAGGCACCCAGATCAACTAGTGTATAATCTCGCTGCCTCTATTCCGCCAGTTAGTGAATGGAGGGAGTCCGAGAAGCATGTATGCTAGGACATTGTTGGAGTAATGATGAGAATGAACTTACTTCTTGTCCAAACCTGATCTTGTCCAAGCATTCTAGTCTCTTGCCAAAACTATTGGCCGCAATTTTTGTCCATCTATACTCACGCTTCTGTTAAAACTTAATGGTTTTATTACAATTTCATATCACCTAATAGCCTCCTACATTACTTATAATTCTTGTATTAACAATCTTAATAAACAACCTCCTGTCGTACACACCACTCAATGCCTCCTATGGTCTTCCTTCAAATCGATGCCAAAAGAACTTTGAATACTCTTGGTGCCAAGAAAGCACGGATAGTATTTCTCCTCTGCGCCCCTGATATGTGTTGTATTTTCCCTCCCACACAACACACAATTATCGTTTCATTACACCTTTTCATTTCAAAGTAATGAAGAAATCCATTAACTACCAACTCAAACTATCTGGAAACCTTCCATCTGATCGCCAACATGGATTATAAAGTGTAATAATACTTATTAGTATTGGCAACGATGCAAAAAAGCAGGTTTATATAGCATCATCCAAAAAAAAAAAAAAACACTTTCCTTCCCATACCACCTGTCGATTAAAAAGGTTGTTTAGTTCTTTCAATTTATTCAAAACTACCCAAGTCTACAACAATCGATGGAATGACAATCATTCTTCAATTCGAATTGATGTGCCTCGCGTGTGTATTCTGAACAAAAGGAAGGATACCATCAATTACTTAATTATTTAAAGACTGAAACACCTCAATCAGATCTCCTGGCGCTGCAATTTGCAGAACCGAAGCCTCCCCTGCTAAGACCACCCTTTTTTCACCCTCACTAATCTCGCTGCTTTTCTCTGCACCCGTTCGAACAGATCTGCATCCTTCCTAAAATGAGGTTTCCAAGATCTGTGTGCAGAACTGAAGATGTGGCCTAACCACTACCTTATACAACAGGATAATCACCTCCTTATCCCTGCTAGCAAGATTGTTCTATATCGTCGACAGAACACCATAAGCTGTCCTAGCAACCTTTCGGTACTGATAAAAAAACTTCATAACTGACTGGTGGAATTTCTCAAGGTTCAGTTCTTTTTACCACTCTTTTTCTCTTGAATATTGGACCTATCTTGAACTCACATGTACGCCTCCGAATTTTTATCCAATTGGAGAGAAAACCACCCTACTTTTAAAACTGTTTCTCCCAATTTGAGAGAAGAAATTCCAAATGTTTTTGTCAAGCAGCCTTCAGAGAGCGGGAGAGGGACGGTGATTATTCAAAAGAAACAATCAATATGGCCATGACTGACCACTCATATTTATAGCGGAAGCACAACGCATGAGAGAGAGAACGAATAAGACTGAAGAATATTGTAGATTATATTCATATCCTAAAGATACGTCATTTTTTGAAATTTAAGCAGAAATTATTCGGAATGCCAATTATAGCGGTAGAAATGAATCTCAGGGGTTCAGTCCTTCAGTAGGACTATTCGTTACGGCCACTTTTCATCTAATAGTGAAATGGTTAGAGCGAGAAAGGTGGATGTTTAGTACCAAAGAAAAATGGAATAACACCTTTTATGCTCGTAGGTAGAATCATTTATCTTTATATGCTTCGCTTGTCCCCCACCCAACCCCATTGCAGCCATTATGGCGAAAGAAAGTACATTTTATTGTTAAATATGAAAGTTTCCTCCTCATCTACTGAAAATGTTCACAGAAACACACTGAATTTGAATATTAAACAAAGGAATTATTTTGATATGGGAGTATCGATTCAGTTCAGAGGAAACATCTGCTTTGCAAAAGACTCGTTGAGTACTGAATAGCGTGTAATGCCATCAACTATGAAAATTTACCACGCTTAAATAAGTGGATATTAGCTGTTCAAACATTTTACGAGTACTTCTGTGGTCAGGTACAAAAAAAAATTAGGATCTATAATCACCGCCATCAAAGGGAGTGATGGATGGAATCGCCTTTACATTTAACATGATTGAACGCGCCTCTCGTTAAGGGATGCGTGCAACATTAATCGAGTTCTTCATTATCCTCAACTAACACTTGCTCGAAAATTCTCGTAATCGCATTGCTTTTTAAGCATTTTGGCCATCTTGAAAAGAAAGTAATACTAAAGAGAGTTATCGACTCGGCTTACAGACATTTTAAACGCATTGTCGTGAGGCTATGAAATGTAAGGAGCACGACAAGATGATGAATTGCCGCTTTTCTACGACAGGATAACAAACACCTTATGTCAACAACTTGAAAATATTTTTGGCAGTCGTGAAAGATCGCGGCACATTTGTGGAATCTAAAACAGTTTAGGGCCCATTTTGTTACTTCCTATGGCTTCCGTGGTGCTATTCTTTGCAAACACGGGAAGAATGGATCCCTTTCACATGTGTTGGTTCAAAGGTTTTCCAAAAGGATAAAAAGGCTTTAACCGAATGACATCGTGTAGAGTTCTTTGGTGATACCCGTTAAAATGGCCGTCATTAAAAGTAAAATATAGAAGCCGAACCTTGACGTTAAAAGAAGAAAAAAAAGTTGACATCAGCTGGATAATTCGTCACAACCGTTCTTGAATGTATTCGTTCACATTACTGGCCTCGGGTTTTGCATTTACAAAGATAAATCAGATATCACTGGACAAGTCTCGAACAGAAACTGAATTCATATCTATCAGGATTTAATTAGTTAACTTTTAAATACAAATTAAGTCATCTGACGCAAACGATTAACTTGGATTGCAATTCAGGACATGAAAGCAATGACAAATCAAACCAGTGGTGTAAGATAACAGCGATTCATGTGTGTGTGTGGTTTCACTTCGTGAAGGTAATAAATCAGAGAGTATAATGAAAGAACATAATGAAATAGAAACCTACAGGGAGGAGAATGAGAGGAAGACGATGAAAAAGATGGATGGATGACGTAGAAAATAATCCATGATGCGAATTTGCAGATTTATGAAATCATCAAGTATCTGAAAGATCTCAATCTCACTATAAACGCAAGCAAATCTTTCTTTCCCAACCACATAGAAATAAAAATTGCAGATGTCCCAATCCAAATGTCTATGCTCACAAAGACCTTGAAGTTTTATTTGATAAAAAGCATTCCTTTAATGTCCACTATTTATATGTTGCTAAAAAAAAATCAAAAAAGCAAAATGGTTAATGAAATAGCGTACATCTTGTTATACTAAAAAGGATGCTCAAGAGTGCATCGTCATAAATAAATAAAAAAAGAAAGACGTAAAAGGAAGAATGAAGAAATTAGACAATGTTATAAAACAGAAAACCATTCGATTCACAAGTAGGAAACAGATTGGGGCAGGGTGAGGAAACATCAGCCGATAGATTTTGCGGAATTAGGCCGAAGTACGTTTGCCACGTAATAAGCTCACCGTCTTTCATCATGCTGAGAAATAACCGACAAAATAAGATGGGCAACACATCAAATGTGGACATTAGCTAAGTTGTGTCACTCACATATAAGGGAAGCATAATTTGAATATGGGGAGCACAATGCATACAGAAAAGACAGACAGGACAGGAAGAAGGGACAGGTTAATTCTGTTGGTTCCAGTTGACATGGGTGGCCTGTGTAATGTTGAGCCAGTTTGTGTGACATAAGCACAGGGAAAGCTAAAGTGACAGTAGGAATGTGTTATTGGCCCAATAACTCTGATGAGTACAACGAGCAAATGTACACAGAAATAGAGTGACCAGAAAATCAGAATGTCTTAAAATAGGGGATTCCTGTACAATGATATCAATGAAATGGAGGTCAGATTAACTAATCTGTCTCGTGGCAAAGAATAAAAATGCATACGATGCATAAAAAGCATACAAATTATCCGGCGACACAGAAGTCTAAAGAAGACAAACTAGTCTGTAAAGAAGTTATAAAGTAGGTTGGGCAACCTAAGACAGATTATGGGAAATCTTTAGCAAAGGATGCAAATAAAAACAGCAACGTTTTTCTTTACTTTATTTAAACTTTTTCTTTCCTTATTTCCTTAAACACTGAAAGAAAGGGGATGAATAAAATTGACCCAATCGAAATCAATGGTTTCACTGTTGATAATCCTTCTAAGGTTGCTGACAAACAGTTTTTTGCATCTGCATTCACACACGAGGAATTCTTTAGGATGCTTTTGTAATAATTCAGAGGAAAGTGGAAGACAAATGGTTAAATTTAAAAATAAGAAAGGCACTTGGGTGGATGGGATCTATCCAATCATATTAAGGGAGGCAGCAAATAAAGTAAGCAAACCCTCAACCATAATTATGAGAGCATCCTTGGATTCAGGGGCGGGCCCCACAGACTGAAAAAGTGGGAATGTATCCCCAATTCATAAAGGGAAATCAAAGGGAACAGGAGCAATTACAGACCTGTTAATTTAACTTCTGTCCAGAGTACAATAATGGAGTCACCTGTAAATGAAGTAATGAAAGCTGCAATTATACTTCAGACACAGCATGGGTTTCCAGAAGAGGAAATCTTGTTTGAAGGGTAAACTTGTTTGATGGATGACCAATTTGTATGGATGCAAAAAAATAATGTTGATATTATATACTTGTGTATAAAAGTATCTTTTATATATAAAAGTATAAGTTGCACTTATACTGTTGTACATAGAAGACTGATGTATAAATTGGAGTAGTGTGGCATTAAGGGTTGAGTGGGAGAAGAGAGAAAGGTATTCAATGGACATTGCTCTTTGTTGACTAATGCTATTAGTAGAGTCGCCCGGGGTTCAGTGTTGTTGTTTTCTATATTTAATGTCCAACGATGAGTGTATTAATGGCAGTAATGACAATATGCTACTGCTACAGAATCTAAAAAAGGTTGAGATATGTTGTGAAATGATTTGATTAAATTAAGCAAACGGCATTAGCAGGTTTTTTGGAAGATAGCTTCTAGGTTTTTTGAAATAAAGCATCTTATATCCCCATAGATAAGATGGCCTCATAGACAGATAATCATACATAAGATAGTCCCAATATTCAGGGGGGGCGGCACGTGGCACAGGGTCAATGTTACTATTGCTTTCAATTTTCCTTTATATGTAAATGTACATGTATGCGCGTGCTTTGTGTAATTACGTATGCACATGCGCATTCTGGGAGGGCTTATTGGTAGAGAAGGCCAAGACCCGGGTTATAATGACAGAAGGGCAATAAATCGAGACGTAGGAGCTATTTTACCCCTTGATTCTTTTGACACAAAACACGACGTAATGTAAATATAAAAGCATTTCACCGGGGAAAAAAAAAATTACTGATTAAATAAGCGTTAAATCTGAACCTTATTCTTGACTTTCATGATAGCCGTATCTTTAACTTAGTAATAAAAAATATTTTTGGAAAAGTTGACTTTATTGAAAAATATCCGAGAGTTGGCAAATGTCAGGAGTTACAACTTGAGCATTCTTTAAAAAAAAAAAATCAATATGCAAGGCGGTACTTTAAATCTTACTCCCTCGAACACTTGATTAGTTCACCTTGCATCGTCCAATGCCAGCTCCAACTACTTTCAATAGGACTATTGAAAACGAAAAAACCTCGAGATCAAATTTCCGGGAGCGTAATAAATACAGCAGCCTCGCCCACTACCGGAGGTAGCATATAAAATTGTGTGTGTGTGTGTAACGCGAAATGAATAATAGCTCACTTGAGTCTAACGGATTAAATGTAACCTTCGTTAATAACTAAGTCACTTCCAATCGTATTTTTCAGAGTGAAATATGGCAGTCATTTCATGAATTAACACACCACACCAATCATGAGCGATATTACTACTATCCTTAATAAATGCAAAGTGTGCGAGCGACATCTGCAGTCAACAGTTCGGGGCCGAAACGCTTGAAATAACACGGTGTCAAATTAAAAAGATAATTTGATGCAAAATGGGATTAGAACTTCATTTGGAAGTCGGTTGAAGACTCGAATCTATCGGAATGAAAACTTAATAATAAGAGGAGGGGGTGAGGGTATAAATTTTGTATAAATATAATGGAACTACTCTATTTTTTTTTTTTTTTTTCCAATTCAATGCCTAAAGATACTCAAACCACATCATTTAATTTCCAAATTAAATAATGCATATAAGCGCCGCAGAATGCCATTAATAAAATACTAAAAATAAAAGTGCAAAAGTGTCACGACCTCCAGTGAACTGCGACTTCAGTCCAATCACAGTAACACAAAACCAAGTCTTATTAGGATCGTTATGAGTACTGTGCTTCCGGTATCTCTGCAGATCCCCTTAACGCGCAAGAGAAGGAGCTAACTTGTCCATTACAAAAGGCAAGGAAGGTGAATGCATCAAAACAATCGAAATGGAAGTTTTATTAATTAAAGAAGAGAAGAATTCTGAAGCACAAAACCAACAAAGTTAACCTAATGCATTCCGTCCAACAAATTAGACATTCGCTCTTTCCATACCCACGAGTCACTGCCATTAAATATTCTGCAGAATACAATTTTCCAGAGAATCTACCCGGAAACCATGAATATGAAATTCATTCAACTCGTTCACGTTTCGCACGTGTTAATCGTCCTAGATGATGAGCTCGAGACAAGCATGCTATTTAATAATGAAGGCTTACCGAAGTAAGAAGAGTGTCCTGTCAACCGGGGATTAAAGTGCTGTTTAGCGAAGGACAGGAAGAAAGCTGAAAGTTCTATTATGAAAAGAACTCGTACGTGATGCAGCAAATTATTCTACATAAAAGACAAAAAAATAAATAAATAAAATAAAACAAAAAAAAAGGAATATTAAAACTTCACTAGGAACCTTCGGTATTATTATTATTTTTTTCATTTACAGTATTTTAGTTTTGCAGCACCGATTTGCAGTGTGGTAAGTTGATTTATTCAGATCCCTCCCTTCCCCCTCTTTAGAGCGATACTTGCACGCTCCGTGATTATTAAAATCCACCGCTGCCAGAGAATTTGCAAACTATTCTTAAAATTTTACATCTAAATAAATTGGATCGTAGAGAGAAAGAGCTAACGAAATTATTTGCCGCTTCCAGGAACTTGCGAATAATTTAAAAGAACGAATTGCTGTTTTATTTTCGCAGCAACCACTTACAGAACAAATGAGATGTTGAAAAATTCAATTTATACTTTGCAACTTGTCTCCAAAAAATAAAACAAAGACATCATAACAGTTGCTATATGGTCTATTTAGTCTAATCAGAGAGTAGGAAAAAAAAAGAGCTTACTGAAAAGCCAGGTTTAATTTTGTAGAACTGAAATTCCCCGAAGCTTTCGAAAATAGTGCAAGTTCCAGTTTGCTGATAGGCCAGATAAGCTACCCTGCCATATTTATGCAGTTTAAGCCCTCAAAAACATACTGCCTGCTGCCTTATCACACTGCTGTGGGTACTCCAGTAGGCTATTGCAGTACATCGCGCCAGCCTCTTGAGATATATGCTTCTCGAGAGATCATCTGCTTGTTTGTCCAAGCCCATGGTTATAGTGATAATAACAAATAATTGCAGTATATAATTTAATTAAATATTACCCAAGTTCATTAAATATGAATGAGAAAATAAGGAGTTGTTTCTATTGAAGATGCTGTTGAATTAAGTGTGGGTTAGATATCTGTAAGAGACTGGAAAAAAAATGATAAAAGATCCATAAGGATTTTTCTCTGTTTTCTTCACAAGGGAAAATCCCTTGCCCAATTTAAAGAGACCAGAATTAGAGGTAGTAGACAATGCATTATGGATATGGTTTTCAAGAAATGCGACGGAACTCCAATCAGCGGACCCATAAAAGCAGCATCATATGAATGGTGGTGGCGCAGAATGTTTTTCGAGTGATGGACAGCTTGGCCTTTAGGGGAAAAGATTTATCGCTTGATAGACCTGGAAGAACACCTCAATAATATGGAGGTGTTCTTCCAGGTCTAAATTATAAGGTGTTGCCTACAAAAACGATGGCAAAAGTGGAGCCGGCAGCACCAGGATACAAAAAACCCCAAAAGAGAATTGACCGTTTTGTTGTTTAAATCAACTTTTAAAGATATAATTTTTTCATCTTTGCCAGCTCACAAATATCAGCATTGTGTTATTTTGGTTAAACATCACACAAAAAGAATTTTTAATTTCTGAAAAGAAAACTGAATAAAATAATAACCAGAAAAGGCTTCTCTTTTTGAATTATACTCCTGGACATCCTATGAGACAATTAAAGAAGAGGGATATAAAGGTTATGTTTTAACCACCGAATTTAACATCGTTGATCAGCCTTACAATGTAGTTCTCGATACAGTTATGGGTTCTAGAATGCCTAATAAACGACATCTGCAAAATATTTTAAGTTCAACTTTTTGGAAAAAAAAAATAAATAAAAACAGAAGACACGAATATATGTCTTACAAAATCGCTAAAAGTTGAATATGGAACGAATTTTTAAATCCAACGGTTATTAAATCTTAAATGAATCTTTGGTTAGAAGTTGACCACGTAAAGTCCTGCACTATGAAAAAAATTATTAGAAACACTGCTTTAACTGATTTCAAGAAAACTGAAAGTTCCGGAGATTTACAGCAAAGAAGACACGCAACAATGAAAAATGTATCCCAACAGATCGATTTGTTGGCAAATGACATTATGGATATAAACCATACACACCGAGATGAAAACAGATCTAAATATGAAAAAGAGATTGGATAAAATATAGAGCGAAATATTTCTCGTGCAGAAGCCTAAAGCATCCTAGACACGGCTTTACATGAATGCCTTGAATGGGTTGAGCACGCTGAATTCTGATGGGATCCTTCCACTTGTTCAGATTGCGAACCTAAGGGGGCATAAATTCAAATTAAGGAAAGACAGATGTAGAATAGATGTGCGGAAATTTGCCTTTAGCCAGCGGGTGGTTAATTGCTGGAACAAACTTCCATCTGTCGTTGTGGAAGTTGGTAGGTTGAATAAATTTAAGGAGGAACTGGGCAGGCATTTGGAGGGAATGGTGCGATTTTTTTTTTTTTTTAGCTGATGCTGCATAAGCTCATACACTTGCTTTCTTGCATCACATGCCACTACTACTACTACATTATATTAAATACCAGCCGTATTCAACAGTCAACGATGTTATACTTATAAAGCAAAGTATCTATATACAGTATTTAATATGGAAGCCGTTTTATTTACTCCTTTAGTGTGAACGATAGGCTTAACCGATCGGGTTGGAAGTGGTTGCAAAGTGAAGATATTTCTTCCCGGGTGTGCACAAAGTTGTTAAAATTTAAAAATTCCGAATAGTTTTATTTAACGAAACGGGCCAGTTTTGTGATACAAACGAGAATAGTTCAACATTCACTTCATAGTAGAGCCGCAGGAAGATGTTAACCGTTAAACAAACAGTTGTTTAAGTTGATAAGGCATTTTTTTCTGATTAACAATTTGCACGTTCGTACAATCGTGTCCTTTGTTGCGAAAAAAAAAAAAATAATAATAAATAAAATAATAATAATAAAAAGAACTGTGCTACCAATTACGAAATTCTCTACTAGCGCAACTAATCGTTAGGATTCTATCACAGCTTACAACATCTCTCCACGTTGCGCACGCGAGCTCATACACTAATTGACATTCGCTACGTTCAATACATTCAGAACTTATCATGTTATCGCTATCAACTTCGAGTTTATTTGATTTTTGTTTTGAGGTTATTTAAGGTAAGTAATTTAAGGATTTAGAAGTATGTCACAGTCAAAAGTGCTACTCTTACTGGTCATGTTGAATGTACCTAGTAGCAAAGAAGAAACAAGCCTTTTCACGTTCCTGCAAATATATTCAGAATCTTTTTGAACGACCAATCTTGAATACATTTACACTGATACTACATTTCTTTAGGACAGCTAGAGAAAAACTCTGCTACCAATTGCGTAATTTTCCCAAGGGGTTCTGCTAGTTGATTTTATTATTGTAAAACAGCAAAAGCAGTTTTTCTTACATAGCCTTTTTTTTTTTTATTCCGGGAAACTCCCTGGCACGATCAAGCAACGTCCAAGGTTCGCCCCACCTAGAGACTTATTACTCCTCACTACATCCAGCCAGCTCCACAGGGCAATGAATGGGCAACGGGGGGGGGGGTCTACTAAGGTCCCCGCTGCTAAATGGACAGAGGAACAACGTACCAACCTCACACTATCTCTGGCCTTCACAGAATTTTTACTGCTTCCCAGAGTATAACTATGCGGAGTAAGGGGAACCCCCGTGCCCTTGACAAACAACGCTACATTGTACACAATGCGTTTTGATATTACAATTGTCCACAGGTATTACCTTATCTCCAAGGTATGCGGGATATCTTGTATTTCCTGCACAGACACACAGTACAGACTTTACTCTCACTTGCCCTAAACTCAGAAACACTAATGGTTACAGGCCCTAATAGTGTGTGCGTGTGTTATGGGGGTTTATCGGCGCATAAGCTGCTGTGGGTATAATGCGCCTATTCACAGGAAAATGCTAAAAACAAAATTTAAGCGTAACTGAAAACATAATTTAGGCATAACAGCTTGGTTGCGTTTACAGAGATATTTCAGAATTTATCATAAAGTCCAATTATTTTCAGATAAGAGAAAAACTCGTTGATGTTTGCATCATCTCCATTAATATGTTGTAATGTCATTGGTTCTCCTAGATTTCTCAGTGAACTCAGGACGGATGTTCTGTCCTGTTGATAGTGAGGGCAGTCAATCAGAATTTGTTCGACTGTTAAATTTTCTGAACAGTATGGACATTGAGGAGGATCTTCGCCTCTGAGCAGATGGAGGTGGGTCAGATATGTGTCCGATACGTGCCCGTGCAACAACCACTTCTTCTCCTCGTACTGTTTTGGTGCTAGAGTGCCAATGCATTGGATCGTGTTTCAACTGGTAGAGTTCATTATTCGTTTGGGTGTGCCATAGCTCTTTCCACTTCACGAAACCTGCTGTTTGTATGATGTGACAGTAGTCAGAGGCTGGAACCGGAATGGAGGTTAAATCAAAGGTTGACGGATTTTTAGCATTTTCATCAGCAAGTTCGTTACCCTTTATCCCCGAATGTGCTGGAATCCAGCAAAAGGTCACTGAGTGATGGCATTCTTCAATTTGTAATAGGACTCTTCCGATTTGATTTAGCACAGGATGAGCCTTGTAGGAGGAGTTTTGCATTGCAGTTATTGAGCTGAGAGAGTCTGTGTATACAGCATATTTTATAGGTGGGTTGAGATTCAGGTTTTCTAAAGCTAATTTTATTGCACGAAGTTCTGCGGAGAAGGTGGAAGGGCAGCTGAGATGATAGTAGAGGGAAATACTGCCGTTGCTCCAACGGCTGAATGTGATTTGGAGCCATCAGTATAATGGTCAAAAAATTAATGTATTTCTGAATATGGATTGCATGGAGTTGTTTCATATTGAGTGTTGATAGACGATTCTTTCCCCATTTGTCAAGATAAGTATCGAAATATAACTGAGGAGGCGGAATCCATGGCGGTTGGGAGTAATTCATTAAATGTTGTCTGTTGAAAATTTGAACATTCCAACTCTGCATTAACTCAATGAGGCGTAAGCCTGCCGGTCTTATTTTACTGGGTTTATTTCTATAGAGGTTTCGAAGTGGTGGATTAAAGAGTGAATAGGAGGATAACCGCAATTTTGTATTCGGGCTGCATACTTAAGAAGCAGCGTTTTTCTGCGGAGGTGAAGGGGCGGCTCATCAGCTTCAATGTACAAACTATGAGTAGGAGATGTCCTGAAAGCACCAAGTGCAATCCGCAATGCGCTATACTGTATAGGATCCAGCCATCGCAGTGTACTCTTACGGGCGGAATCATAAAGAGGAGCACCATAATCCAATCGGGATCTGATCAATGCTCTATATAAGAGCAACAAAGATGTACGATCTGCTCCCCAAGACAAGGCAGATAAAGCTTTTAGTATGTTCAGCTTTTTGAGGGAAGATATAAGCACATATTTAATGTGCTCAAGGAAATTCAGTTTCCTGTCAAGGATTAATCCCAAGAATATGATGTTAGTCACTGGAATTGTAAAGTTTTGCCTCTAAAGTTCGGGATCTGTATGCATTTTCCGTTGATTACAAAAGTGGATTGCAACAGTTTTCTGCTGTGATAGATGATAGCCATTTAACTCTGCCCACTTTTGGACTTTATTTAAAGATATCTGCAGCTGCCGTTCAATGGATCTCATATTCAGAGAATGGCAAGAAATAGAGAGATCATCGGCGTAAAGGTAGGTCTCAACAGTATTTGGAAGATCTTTTGTGATGGAATCGATTCTTAGGGCAAATAGGGTTGCACTCAGTATGGACCCTTGTGGCACTCCTTCCTGTAAAAATGTCATATAAAGCGAGTTGCGGTATCGAACTTGAAACGAACGAGTCCTGAGAAAGTTGCTGATGAATATAGGAAGGTTGCCTCGTAGACCTAGAGCATGGAGGTCACTGAAAATGCCACGACGCCAGGTAGTATCAAATGCCTTTTCTATGTCTATGGAAACCATAACAAGATGTTCATTTTTCACAAAGGCATTACGAATTGCAAACTCATCTTTGATCATAAGATCTAAGGAGGACCTGTTCTTTCGAAAGCCATGCTGATTATTGCTAATTAGTTGTTGCGTTTCGATGATCCAAACAAAGCGATTATGGATCATTTTTTCAAGTAATTTACCGAGGCAACTGGATAGAGAAATAGGTCTATAACTGTTAGGATCTTTACCGGGTTTCAAAAAGGCAAGAACTGTGGCGTGATGCCAAGAGCTGGGATAAATGTTTTCCATAAATATCCGGTTATAGTAGACCAGCAGTATTTGTAAATTTCTGTCACCAAGGTTTTGTAACATAATGTAAGATATTCCATCTGGCCCAGCGGCACTGTTGCGTGTTGTTTTAATGACATGTATAAGTTCATGATATTGAAGAGGCTGATTATATGGAAAGAAAACTGAGGTTCGAAAGTTGATGGCTCGTTGTTCAGTCTTGGTCTTTATTTTCTGGAAATCCGGAGAATAATTTGATGCCCCAGAAACTTCGGAAAACGTTTTAGCCAAGGCATTTGCAATGTCTTCAGGAGCAGATAGTTCTTGCCCATTCCATGAAAGAATTGGTGAAGGGGTGGTTGGAAATTTTCCGGAAATCTGCCTGATTTTCTTCCATATTAACCTGGAATACTACCTCCTTTATTAGACTAGACAAAGACAGTAGGAAATTTAAAATCGAGAAAGAGTTCGACAAGGAGACAATATCTCCGAAGTTGTTTACTGCTGCCCTTGAAGAAGCTTTCAGAAGATTGACTCCCTTCTGCGACCAGTCTAATGTGAACGGAGAGTACCTAAACCATTTACGATTTGCAGATGACATTGTGGTCATAAGCCACGATCCCAAAGAATTAGAGGAAAATCTTAATCAGTTATGCACAGTTCATAAGTATTTTGGACTAAAGATGAATATGGCTAAAACAAAAGTAATGATGAACAAGTATACCGCAGAAAGTGATATAATGATAGAAGGAGCAGTAATTGAAAAGGTGGAGTCATATACTTATCTGGGACAAGTCATTAGCTGTAATAATGAGCAATGGCTGGAAGTCAAGAGAAGAATAAATTTTGGATGGATAGCATTCAGGAAATATAGTCACACAATGAGGAGCAATATCCCAATTTGTCTGAAACATAAAATAATGAACCAATGTATACTCCCCACCATGACTTACGGAAGTGAAGCTTGGGCACTCACCAAAAGAATAGCAGAGAACTACACAGCGAAGAATGGAACGAATTATATTGAGAATCAGACTGTTAGATAAGAGAAACACATGTATTAGGCAGCAAACACAAGTAGAGGACATTATTATCAAAACTAAACTGGTCTCAGGCAGGACGCATAGCTCGAAGAAAAGATGACAGATGGACTTAGAAAATAACTGAATGGTACCCAAGAGGAGCTAGAAGAAAAACTGGAAATAAACATAAACGGCACAATATGGCCGATGTCGCTGATGCGCCTAAAATAGTACAACAACCACTTCTTTGAGGTAATTGTTGGTTTTTAAACTTAGAAAAGACAATTCGACTACTATTTCTTTCAGTTGACAAGATATTTGTCTAGATTAATATAGGCACCAGTTTTTATCATTGGGAAACATATCCGCACTATTTAACTCTGACCACTTGAGAAGAACTTACTCAGTAGTTGGTGAAATTCCGGTTGTTTTTTTACAGGGTCCTGGACATGCCCATAACTGTGTAAGAGAAGAAATTTAAGAAAAAAGCAAATGGAACCGAAAGCAATATAACTCTCACAAAGTATGGACAAGGTAGTCTGAACGCAACGTTTATAATAAAAGTTAAGGTAAGATAAATTAAAATTAGGTGTACAATTAACTAAATACAAAAAAAATTCAAACAAACAAACGGCAATTGGCAAGCCACCGATACCAAAATGCCAGCGTGTTAAAAGTAGAAAACAAAATCTGAAAAAAAAAATCGAATAAAACAGAAATCTAAAACCGAAAATGAATGGTTGCTAAAAAGCATAAAAACTTGAAAATCTATACCTGAGGTACAGAAACGAAGAGACTGGGAATGACAGCGCAAATACACACGGTCAATACGATAACTGCAATCAAAGCAGTAACACACAAGAACAGTTCTATGCATTAATAATTCATAGCAATAAAACTAACGTGAATGAGAGCTGTAAAAAAATTGATAACCAGTGACCTCTATAGTCTTAGAGGTCACCTCTATATCATAGAGGTCATTTTCGATAAGTAAGTGTATAGAGATAATAAACGAAATCCAAAAATGAAGGTTCTTTAATTTTTATTCTGATGTTATTATTTATTATTTTGATTTAATTATTTCTCATTCTTATTTAATAATTTTTACAGGACACCCCTTTTTAATCGTCTCTATAATACAACCTGTATTTTCTCATATTTCTGCTATCTTTTTTCCTCCTATATATATATATATATATAGTGCTAATTTACATTTACATAAAGGGATAAAAAGAGAAATGCTGGTAATTATATGTAAATAAAGCACTTAATGACGCAATAAAGGAATTAAATGCTCGTATAATTTAATCACATTTTTCTATAAATTTTGTGCTCGGAAAACTGTTTTTTAATTGCGTGAATCTGCATATATAGCTGCCGTTTTATTTTTCGGTAATTTCGTCTGTATCTGTAAGTAAAGAGAAAAAAAAGTCGCCACCTACTCAGATGGTAACTTTTTTGTTATTAATGTAATGAACCCTTAAAAATGTATAAAATCCCATAATTTATGCTAATAATTGCACACTTATTAGTAGCCAAGATTGTTTCGTAAGTATTTACTGAAGATGATCATGGATTGTACACAGAAGGTAAAATAAAAACACTTTAAATTTCTCAGAAAAAAGAAATTGAACCATAGGAGCGTGGAAGATGTAGGAGCCCTACTTCCCAGCAGTGTTCCCATCTCAGAACGAGTGTTTGTCGTCAGGAAGAAAAGGTCCACGTGAGTTATGGCAAGTCAACTTTAAGTTTAACGAAAACAACCAAAAATGCTGTCTCCAAGGGAACCAACACTTGTGCTGAAAAGGTAAACAAAGGAAAGGTTCTAAGAAAGAGAAACAGAGGATGCGAGGAAAGAGAAGAGGGCGTCTGTGTATACAGAGCAGTCGAAATGAGTTTGCTTTGGTGGCGGAAAGGACGGATGTATTTGGCTGGCTTAAAGCGAAGAAGTAAAGAAGAAGAAAGTTTCTGAAGAACCCCAGGTTCTTTTGTTTAGAACACACCGTCAAATCACTATTATGAGAGTACACAAAGCGGCCTATGTGCTTGGAATAAACCCTTTTACAATAAACATTAATTAAATATGCTTAAATGTAGGATGAAAACTTACATTCCATATTGGCTAAGCATTAACGAAGTATGAATAAGATTAGATCGATTAAATTGATTCGAATACACGGATTAAATTTGATACAATTACTTGACTATTTAAGTGTGCGTTAGTGTAAAGCACTCTGAAATAATCGAAAATAATACCAATGATTCGCAATAACAATAAACTGAACGCCACCTCATAATATTTCAATGTGAAAGGTAGGGTACGACCCTGGAGCTAGAGGAGAAGGCGATATACACGCTGACATGCTCCATTAATTTCAGCTCAACTGCAGTTGGGTTTTCAAAGAAATGTATCAACCGCCAAGTCAGCTAAAGGCAAGCAGCGCTAGAGACTGAGTAACCCGGACGTAATGTTAAAAATAAAATAACAAAAATGTTTATCGGTCTTTTAACAGTATATCATGGCTTTTTCCCCACGATTTCCTACATACCAGGTGTCTAGTATCCCAAATATGGTTCTCTCTAAGGAGCCTAATCAAAAATATGTCGGTGGTGAAAATAACAGTAGGCAATGACATGACCACAATACAATAACATGGATCATATCTCAAAAAACTCAAACCTAGTCAAAGGTAAAGGCAAGAGTGGACTCAATTAATTGGAGAGACTACTATACACTGTTCGGTACAAACATGCAATGGGAAATATTCAAGGGATTCATTCAGGAAGCCACGAACGTTTTAGAACCAGTGCTAATTTTTGTACTTACTATTCTGCAAGCATTTTAAGATGATATAACAAAACCACTAATATGGCGAGGTGAACGATGGCTGATTACGAGAAAGCACCTGTAAAGAGAGCTAAGAACAGGGCTAAGGAGCTTTTCTAATATGTGAATATAAAAGAGTAAATCAAACAGGTCCCGTAACCTGGACAAAAAGTCCAGAGAAATAGCAGATGACTTAAAAGTGGAACGCACCAATTTTTGCATAATATTAAGGAGTCATATTGCTATAAAAGAGTGACATGATGACCTGAGAGAAGCTTTCTTTCTTGTAGGCTTTTTAGGCGCATCAGCAACTACAGCTACTAAAGCCAAGTTGCGTTCACGTTGTTAAAAGGCTCACAGAAATTCCCGACGTCATCAACGGGACTCGAACAAGTCGTTTCCACTTGATGTTGGGGAGGACGGCGATTCTACTAACTGTGTTACCAACGGTGGCCTCAGAGAATCATCTGTTAGAAAAGCTACACAGTTTTAAGGACAGAAAGGTTCCAGGAAAAGAAGGTGGACTTCAGTTATAATTATAAATGCTGTATATGAGTGTACGAACCATCGAGAATGTTAAATGAGTGAATCATTATATTACAAGGAGATCCCCTTGGACTGGAGACGTGCTATCATTTGAATCCCCCAAACTGGTACCAAAGAGAAATTCGTTGACTAAAGCCCATTCGGTTTGCTTTCTGTGGCAGGCAAGGTCATAGAATGGAATTCAGAACAGTCTCGAAACTAATCGTATCTTCAATAGATCCTAGTCTGGATTTATGAAGGATAGGCAATGCTGACCAACCTGGTAAATTATTCTGACGTAATCATTTTGCAGTTGGATTCAGGTAAACAATTTTTACATTAATCACTGGCTTCCGCATCAGGTGAGAAAAGACTGAGTTCGAATCCTGTTAAGGATGCGAGAAATATTATGGACTTTTTCGCAAAGTAGCTGAGTTAGTCATCTTAGGCGAGGGTCAGGTGGCTTTATTTCCTGGAAGCTTGGATTTTTCATCCAGCAAACAAATCAACAAAAGAATTCGCGCAAATAAAGACTGGGTATACTGACACCTCATAGCTTCAGCTACTTTGGTGTTTAATGCACACGTCTAACCATTTTGCTGTTGTCGGGGCGTCAGTAAATTCTCCCACAGAAACTATGCAATCATAAAGACTACGAATAATTTTAATGTGATTTTATCATCAAAGGAGTCTAATTGCAATAGAGCTTCCATTGTTTTGTTATCTTTATTGGAATTATATTCTCATCAAAATTTACTATTAATATTTTAAGATACTTTACAGCAAATGATTAATGCTGCTTATTTTTCCTTTAAGTCGGGAATAAAACAGGGAATGATAAGAGTTCTACCAAATGTCATTCAGCTCCCATAAATTTCCCTTCATCCTCATTATCAATTCCGGACATAATTATTCATCAGATTTTTCTTGAAATGACGTCATTGACAAAAAGTGATGTAATTGGTTCTTGAAATAACGCGCCTCTGTTTTCTTTTGTGTACATCATTAATCACTTAACATGACATAATAATTATGAATGAAAATATTCAACAAAAGATAACCTCTGACACTTTGATTTAACGTATTCAACATACACTCTATAGATCCAATTTTTTTGGAGAAATATTTACTCATGAGGAACCAAGTGACACTCAACAACACTGACAATGGTGTGTTAGTTTAAAGCACCACTTGAACACTGCATGTTACTGCGCAAAGCACTCACACAACGAGCTTGTTTCTAGAAGTTCACAATTCTCACTGTAATTCGGTTACAATGTCAAAAAGACTATTTTTATTTCTAACGACATTGCATTATTAATGGCGTTTTGATTAAGGTTATTATTCGATTAAAGTGGCTTTTCGTTATCAGATAACGGTTTATTGACTAACGGAATATTAATTAGGGTTAGAGGAAAGGCAATTGTCTATTAAGCTTTGGTAGGTTGTTGGTATATTCTTGAAAACTTTCCACAGGCTAGAACGCTCAATAACCGACTGCTTTTGGAAGTTAAGAAAGTAGCAAACTCCCTCAAATAATACTACAGATTAGCATAATCGACGTTTTGAATTCGTGCAAGTTATTCAGGAAACGTTAAATTCGTGCGAGTGCCTCTCGAATGCGGCTGCAGCTTTGAGAAAACTTCGTCAAATAAGCGAAAGCATTTTAATTCTATTCCCTATCGTAATTCAAGACAAATTGTCTTCTTTATTATAGCTGGAAGAGTTCTGCACATTTATGAAAACATTCTTCGACTTGGACATATCATCAGATCTTTCGACAAATAAATGGAACAACTATAGATGGTGTATTCACTCGTGAACCCTTCAATATAAAAATTATATATCCTACTTTAGTCATCACACACCTTTCAGTAACCGATATGTAATTATTATTAATAAAATAAAAACATTGTTATATCCATGAATTTTATTAATATCCGAAAATTAAAACCGTGTTTAATGTCTGCCGATGACTCTTAAATGTTTGTTTGTTTGTTTGTTTCGGGATTTATTGGGCGCATCGGCAACTATGACCATAGTGCGCCAACTCTTAAATGTAAAAGACGTTCAATATGCTAGCGGCAGGACACATTATGTACCTGGCACAGAATTCCATTACTTTTATTTTCTACAATTCCTTTGGTGGTTCGCTGAGCCTTGCATTTTGAACAGTGTGACTTTCTCATGCTTACGATTTCTTTCAAAAGTTGCCATTTTATTTTGTATGTTTCACGTTAAGACAGTACTGCAGTCTCAGCAAGAGGGGGAAACCGCCTTTTGTTGGGTCTAATGAATGAACTCTGTCGTCAGCCCAATAAAAGGTTGAGAATATGGTTATAAAGCTTGGAAGAAAGGCAAAGGAGAAAATTTGGCACATTTCATCTCAGATTTCGATAAAAAAACGAAGATGTATAGCTGTCAAATTTTGATGTATGCAAATAGTATCGCCCAGAGGAGTTGTAAAAATTTCCCAATGATAAATCTGTTTTTAATTACCACTTTTGAAGCTTTAATGCAATGTAATTTGCGTGCTAAGTTTCAATTGCAATTTTATATTCTACAATAATATAAATGAAGAATATACGGATTGTCGAGCCAATCAAATTAACAGTTGAAATTCTTTGGAATATGCTATAAACCGTTGCACTGCACTGAAATTGTAACTAGAGGTAAGCTTAACATAATCTAGTCACACTTCAGCAGAGAAGATTTCTCTACTGTGTATTCAAATACTGATTAATAAATGGACATATTTTATTAGTATCGGAAACTGTAAACGATTTGGGTATATGAACTGCATTTTTTCCTGAATATATGCGTGATTTTAAAAACATGGAAAGTTATTAATAATATATTGAGGGTTTAGTGTCAAACAATGTTAACTACAAAATTGCTTTTTGTTTTGCGATAGCTTTAGTTTTACTTTATACCAATAACGCGTATCATGTCATAGAACAGTATCTCTTTAGTACTTTACAAATTATCTTAGGTTGTTGTTGCTGTTGTTATTTGGTTTTTAGGAGCATTAACAACTAAGGCCATACTGCTCCGGGGATATGCAGTGGTCATTCCCTGACCTTTCCGCAACCTTCGTATTTTCTGGTCACGGGCTCGTGAGCAGCTAAAATATATTATACACGCCAAAATTCTCTTAACAATTAGAATTTGCATTCCAGAATCATGTCTTAATAT
This sequence comes from Mastigoproctus giganteus, assembly GCF_048544385.1. Lineage (NCBI taxonomy): Eukaryota > Metazoa > Arthropoda > Arachnida > Uropygi > Thelyphonidae > Mastigoproctus > Mastigoproctus giganteus. The sequence goes on from NC_143579.1 coordinate 160,389,177, forward strand.
ATTCGACTTCAAAATCCTGGAAATCCCAGTTGGGTCGGTGGCCTCACTGGGAACTCATTCCGAAACATTCTAGAGGATTCAATACTGCTCCCCCCATCCCACATTTTATAAAGAAACTACCCCTGAAGCTATCCAAGTATTTACTTGTCAGATTTTGATAAGAAATATCATGAGAGACTGATGACACCATTCGTATTTGCAAAAAAGACGCGACTAATTCCCACCGGTCCTACATCCTTATAAGCCAATGAAATCTTCAATGCACTTCGTTTAAATCACTTCAACTGCTACAATCTGTAAGAAGATACTTAAACGATAATGTTACAATAAATTCCAGTAACCCAATACTTTTAAACCAAAAAAGGCGCTGTCCACAAATATATGCCTACCGTTTGAAGATCGGTGTCATCTGTCGAGAAGATGAAGGAGGGGCAATTAAAAACAATTTGGGGAGGGGAAAGGAGGTTATAGAAACAAGATACTTTTCCTGAAGGAAAGTCTTTTTCTAGCCTGTGTTGCTGAGAAAAGATGATGGTAGTTGGCTTGACATCCTAGTTCTTGAGGCGCCGGTGGTTTTGGTCTTTAAATTTCGTACGTTACAAGGACTGTTTGTCTACTTCGAGATTATTTATTTATTTATTTATTAAATCTGTTTATTGCTCTGCCAAAGAGCCACCCCCTGGACAGCTAGAAGCTAGGGGGGTGATATTACACACAGAGGTTAAGACAGGGACATGTGCCTGGCGGTTACATGGGGCCCATGTATGCTTAACCCGACAGGTACAGAACTTAGTGTTTATTATTTTACATAATTAAAAGAATTAAAGGATATTATTTTCTCAAAATTGCTATAAATTACATAAGCATGAGGGAAATATACAAAATATAAAGAAATGAGGCAGTCCTTCACCGGTTGTTACACGTGGTTCTTCAATTCTTCAATCTTGAACGTAATAGTGCTGCCAGGCGTCTTTGGAGTAGTAGATTCTTTTTACTTTAAATGGAAAATTAAAAAGCTCCTCCATAAATTCCTCATTTCTTCGGGATTTGATGATTCGGGGCGTTCCTAGGTGATTAGAGATAGAAATGGCGCGATCCTTTCCGCCAGAAAGACAGGCAGGTGCAGGGTTTTCCTTAGCTCGAAGGCATCATAGGCCAGCATTGAATGATAAGTGAAATCTTCAAACAAAGAAAGGTTAAATTCGCTAGCTTATAAATGTGCCCGCGGGAACAAACTATTTCAAAGACAGCAAAAAGATACGACGAGCTGGAATTAACCGAACAACAAATGTACATATTAAATCTCAAGGAGCACTATTTGTCATATAATTTTAAAACAGTAACAACGAAACTGAGCTTGCAAACAGTTTGATAAATCCAATAGGCGACAATAACGAGAAGGAAATTTTGTTTGTAGCAAAATGAAGATCTGAGCTAAATGAAATATGCAACTTTAGAACAAATCCACTTTTCCTTCCGGAACGTTAAAAATCGAATATTAAGCGCTAAAAATAGAATATGCATAAAGCCTCAAGCAAAATTTGACAAAATTTGCATTTACTGATGTTATGTTTAAAATTGTATTATTCAGCGAGAGTCCGTGAGGAATATTATCTAAACACAGTGGAAAAGACGCAGTTATGAAGTGGGATGATGTACGGAGAGCTTCTAAAGTTATTTAAGAATAATATTTGCACATGAGTAAAAAGATAAAAGCTATCTACAAGTACCGAACATAATAAAACAAATTGAGCTAAGAAATGAATTCCAGGGAAAAACAAAATAAGATTTCAAAGCAGTTTACCCTACGACAGTCTTTAAATAGCAATTCTCCTTCCAGGTGCTGTAAAATATTCATCATTCCAATTCGAAATGAAAAAAAGAAGCGTTTTTACCAAAGTACTGATTTCATTTTGTATGATTATCCTCACAAACTGCACAATAAATAAACGGCGCTGCTCTCAGAAGCAGTATAATTCAGTTTACCGATGACACGAGGCCTCTGTTCTGAATGCTGCTTTGATGGTTACTGCCATATCACTAGAGGGGTGGTCAAGCATTCCGTCAATGCCGCACATGGTTATTAAAGTGAGGGTAGGGGCAGTTATAAATCTCTGCTCAAGGAGAACTTATAAAAACTACCTCGGGCTTCCCTCTCCATTGTGAACCTCTGTTTATAAAAAAGAAAAGAGATAAAAAAAACCTCATAAATTGAACTTTACTGCATGGTTTAAAGGCTTGAAGCTTCAATTAAAATATTAAACTCTATTTCTTCCAGATTGAAACTTATTTTGGTTATCAGGTGTGGTGATGATGCCTGTTATCCTCCGATGAGATTGCAGCAACCATCGAAACAGCTGGGTTGAAGATCTCTTTATAAATAAACAGCATTAGTGTTATTGTGAGAAAAGTGATGTTTCTTTTTAAGCGCAAACCTGATGTGACACGTAGCAGTAGTTCTGCAGGAGAGATTAATGATAGTCAGTCTCTCTCTCTCGCCCTCCTTCCCCAGTCAGCAATAAACCGGTAGTACATGGGTATTAGATGATCTTTAAATAATCGATACTGATGGGGATGCAACTCCAATTCGACTTTGTACAAGTATTAAAGAATAAGATGAGATGTCAACACAGATTACTCGTTTGTGAGTTCCGAGTGTAGTGAAGAAGGGGGAGTAGTTATTTCTTCCTTCGCCTTCTAAATATGGGAGCAAATTAAGAGATTGCCTTTTTGATAATAGGGATACACCTACAGAAAAAAACTAATGCGAACTTTCGTATATTCAATACATTTATTTATCGCTGTTTGCTTTACCCCAATAACCCTCAGTTAGGGATACTTATATACATTATTATGTAGATGCCCCTATTATCCTCCACCCCCATTATTATATACGAATAGTATACGTCACTGTACATATAAGTAAACATACAATAATATCCTCCTCAGCAGAATTAGGGATGTGAAGTGGAAGCAATCCCAAGATATTGTTGAAATCTACATTGAAGGGGATAATTTGTGAACTGCTGTAATTCCATTAGGTGGTACACGTCTTGTATCTTTTCTGTTCTTCAGAAAGTCTATAGAACAAGAATTTATGTGGATCATTCTTCAGCGTGTTGATCGTTTGGATGGTATTTGGAAGAATAAACTATTGGGCATTGCTAAATTCTGCAATTTGCTTCTCTGTTGAGTCCATTCGTCATCTTGAAGGCTGCGGACCACACAAAAGCAGGCCATAAGGTTGTGGACATAAGTAGAGTCAAGAAAAGCAGCAGTGAGTTCAGAAGAGATCCGTACATATTTCATCGTAACTGATGATAAGGGGGTAGTATTTGGTAACAATCACTTTCGTATCTCCTTTATCTGTAATATTATCAAAGAAGAAGAAATTTTTCTAGAAGTCTTCTGGCTGCACACAGAAAAGGAGACATGATACACATACATTTCAATTATGTTACCAAAAATATTTTGATAGTTCTTAAATTATCAAATTGATAATAACATTCGAAAATTATCTAACCAAGTTAGTTAATGTACGTTGTAATCATCTATCATTCATAACGAAAAAAAAAAAGAGAGAGAGAGAGAGAAAAGCTAAATATAATATTGGACCAGTGATTCAGTTACAATATAATAACTGGCGGATTTCTACCCCTCTGATTTTAATGACATTTGGGAATCTCGACAAATCTTTCTAAAGGTCCAAATATAAAATTTCACGAAAATTCATCCACTAGGGGCCGAGTTATTATAATTGGACTGATGAATACACCAATGGACATGGTGAATGCAATAAGCTCATTAAGCGCATATTGTAACGCGCATAAAATTGTCCTTGTGCATAAAGAGTCCATGCAGATAGCATTCCAATGCTGCTGCCACCTAGTTCTCATAACGGGCCCAACACACATACAAAGCCAGTCAGCACGTGTGTTATTAATTCTGCAGAATGGACCGCACTTCGGTGTGTTCTAAATCAAGAAGCAGAAGAGGACTGTCATTGATTACGGAAATATGATTTTCAAAAGACACACCGCACTACGGTTAGGAGAAATCGGAAACTTTATCAATATGCGGGTGCTAGGTTTCGATAGCCTGCAGATATGCATGCAGTACTGCAACTTTCCAATCCGCAAACAAATTGAATTCATTGAGAATGAATTCAATTTGTTTCCTCCAGGTTTGCCTAAGGTGGAATTGGAGTACCAAGAAATTTATACACGGTGCTTTTTATTTTTGTAAGTAGGAGTAAGACTTTTATGGCCATAATATGGATAATAAAAATCTCCACCTAGTTTAAATTGCACTGATAAACATTCCATATATTTTGATCGAAAATATTATTAAAAGCATCAGCTGAACACGTCTGATGGCGAGATGTGCAAAACTTTCAGATATTTCAGCGGAAAAAATCTCTTTCTGTTAAAAAGGAATATACCAACCTAATAAGAAATGGAGATCGTTTTCTAACACAAAAGCGCAAAGTGTACAGTACTTTCGATTTAGAAATGAACTTTAAGCTGCATCTATAGAGTAGCTTCATGAATAAGCATTTTCCACAGGTTTTTTAAGTTCCAATACTGGTCAAAATATATATACACACTCAGTGATCATTGAAATTGGACGACCTACATAATACCATGTTGGGCCAGACACCTATCGCAAGTATAACAGCCGCTATTCGCCTAGGCATTGACTCCAATAGATGACTGAAGACAGCAACAGCCGTAGAGATCTGCAGCCATGCTTCATGCAAGGCTTTCCACAATGCTGGAATAGATGATGGTTCAGTGTTTATACGCCTTCCAAAACATCCCAGAGATGTTCAATTGGAGTAAGGTCGGGCAGATTTGGAGGCCAATCAACATAGGCGGTACCTTCATTATGTTTCTCGAACCACTCGTGCACAGCGCAGGCCCGATGACACGGTGCATTATCGTCTTGGAAGACCCCATTTCTGTTGGGAAAAAATGTAACATGGCAGGGTGCACAGGGTCTCCTAAGAGCTGCCGCTTGACCTCATCAGTGAAATATTGGTCCATACGTACCAGGGATCCTAATTCTTGCCAGCAAAACATGCCTGATATTAAGCAACCACCGTCACCTACCTGGATAGTGGGACCGTGCACAATAGGTCCATAGACTCGTGTTGCTTGCATCACACAGAAGGCGTTTGGACAAGGTATTTCGACAAATCAGTCCAGCATATTCGTTTCCAGTCCTCCAGTATCTAACCGGCGTGTTGCTGACACCAAGCATTCGCCGTCAACGATGATAAGTGGTGAGGAGAAGCGTTCCTTGGGTCTTCTGCTGTGGAACCCCATATGTCTCGGGCTGCGCATCGTTATGTGGGATATTTTTATTGCATTCCCCATATTGTATTGTGATGTCAACTATCGCACAGTTAACTGCTATTTAGCCCGTACAATGCGTGCACCCTTCGGTCACCACGGACATACGTTTTGTATATTCCCTTTTAGTTTTGTCGATGGGAGATGGTTTGATCACTCGACACCATTCTTTGTACACCTTACCCACAGTGGGGCGTGAACAACTGATGCACGAGATCTCGCAATCATGCCATTTTGAAACACCTTGATTTCTTTACAAGGTCCCATAACTGCTACTTTATCAGTTTGATGTACAACCAGCTACAAAGTACCATTTCTCTAGCGTATGAAGTTGTTCAGATTTTTATAACCGGAGCTATGCAGCACAGTCCATTAAGGACTGGGCGGTCACAATTCAGTGATCACAGAGTGTAAGTCACAATACAGAAAACCAAACCGCCGACAGCTTATAGCAGATATCGACCGATCGTGATGTTTTTCATAAAAAAGTGCTATTTTTTTAACTTCTGCAGAAAAATCCACTTTGGCCGGGAACATGAGAAAAATTCGAGTACCTTTTAAAGATGTTTCTAGGAAAATAAAGGTGAAAGAAAGAAGAAACACCAATAGTACTCAAGGAGGGACTATGATTAAATTGTGGCTAATTTCATTCAGTTCTATCAGCTAAGCCATGAGCGAACTTACCAGAAAGTTCCCTGTTGCTCTTGAGCGTTGGTGCCTCCATGTAGCTGATCGTTCCAGGAAAATGTAAAACTGTGCTTTGTTAATAATCTGATATAACTTATGTTTTTCTCATGTATCTTTTGTAAATATGTTTTGTAAACCCGTGGCACCACCATGCCGTGACGGGACTAATTGTATATCTATCATTGCTGCAATTAAAGATTCTATTCTATTCTATTCTCCCCAAAAATTCTTACTTCGAGCCTCTCTGCTGTCTTGTTAACAAAACTTTCTAGAAACACTCACTACTCGCTGTCTCTTTCTCTCTCTGCTGTCGCTACTCTTTTTTCTCTCTCCCCTGATGATCTCGAAAGTTCTTTTTCTCCATATATATATATATATACAGGGTGATTCACTACCAGTGCGACAAACTTGCAGAAGGTGTAGGGGGCACAAAGACGAATCGGAATCACATAGCATTGCCCGGTTCGAAATGCCTTCGTCATGCTGGAGGTCGCGTCAACAAAGAGGCAAAGAAAAAGAACAGAAACAGCAACTCGTTAGTGTAACAGAAATCATTTTAATGACAAGTTTTACATTGGCAAAAAGCCATGCTACAGAAGGTGTTCAAAATTTCGACCAGAAGCAGTCACACAGGCTTCACAGCGCAGCCGCATGGAAACCCTAACGTTCTGGAAGATTCCTGGCGTGTCTCGAATCTCCCCGGCAGCTACAGAGATGCGAGCGACGAGGTTTTCAACTGAATCAACGGGGTTTCGTACACCAATGTCTTCATTTGACCCCAGCAGAAGAAGTCCAGGCATAATAGGTCCGGCAATCTTGCAGGCCAATGAACCGGACCACCAGGACCTATCCAATGCTGTCCAAATGTAACGTTTAGGTGTTGGCGGACGTCATTGGTGTAATGTGGGGGAGCCCCATCATGCTGGAACCACATTGAGCGGCGCAACTACTGAGGAACATGTGCTTCTTCAATAAGTTCGGGCAGGACTTGATATTGAAAGATCAAGTATGCCCTACCGTCCAGACGAGGGGGCAAAAGGTATGGTCCAATGAGGTGGTCTCCAACAATGCCGGCCCAAACATTGACAGAGAAACGGCGTTGAGTTGCACGTGTTCGCGTACCATGGGGGTTCTCCAAAGCCCACAAATGGGCGTTATGTTGATTGAAGGTTCTCTCTTCTGAAACTTGCCTCATCCATGAACAATACGGACGCAGCAAATGCGCTGTCTGCCGCACTCTGTTGATGAAACCAAATAGCAAAAGTCCTCCGGAGTGGATAATCCGCAGGCTCCAATGACACGATTGGACGCGTTGCAGATGGTATGAATTTATTTGGTTTGTTGACAGTATCCTCCCTACAGTGGATTGGGAAATACCCAATCGTTGGCCTATCGCTCGAGTACTCGTACTGCCTTCTGCAAGACGTAGGACATTCTCCTCATTGTCTGGCGTCCTCGTCGTTCGCTCTCGATACATGGTACCTCTCGTGAAACAACCAGTCTCACGTAACCTTCTGTGCACACGTGCGAAAATCGTATGATGAGAAGCACGCCTGTGCGGGAAACGTTCCTGGTACAAGCGCAGAGCGGCGCGCCCGTTACAGTCCGCAGCTCCATACGCGAGGTGCATGTCGGCCAGTTCAACGTTTGAATACTCGTCCATCCTACTGCCTCGGGAATCCGTTCGCAAATGCTGACTTCCAGCGGGATCGCTGTTCACGCCACCTCGCATTCAAAGTCCTCTACCGCATGACGAAGGCATTTCGGACCTTGCAATGCTATGCGATTCCGATTCGTCTTTGTGCCCCCTAGACCTCCTGCAAGTTTGTCGCACTGGCAGTGAATCACCCTGTATATATGTTTGCCCCTTTTTTGCTTTTCCCTCCCATATGCAGGTGTTAATTTTATCGGGTAGAAAAAAAAGGCTTGGGTACTGTCATTTTTAGGCTTCGAATATTTGTATAGGGTGATTTCAAGGGGAGCGCAGGGTTCATGCAACATAAAATTCGCCCCTTCAAGATGATGAGTCTGCAAAATGCCAAACATTCCATAGATACATGATTCAGACTAGACGAAAAGCGTGATTCTTAGGAAGGAGTCTTCTCTCTTCCTTTGTGTGTCAATCTTGTCTCTCCGTTGTTGTAAACAATGGGTCCAGAATTTCGTCCATTCCGATCGAGCAAATGACCATTTGCTGCTAACCAGAGGACACCGGACAGTAGTAATGAATTTTAGGGTGTGATGTTGCCTGTACATGACAACAGGAGAGTAACGCGGTCGTCCACGGGAGTGGGAGCCGTCTTACATATATAGGCCGTGAAAATAGTATTGGGTGAATTGAAGTAAAGATTGCTTGTTAAAGGCAAGTCAAAGAGGTAAAAATGAAAGCCTTTTTTACAATATAAACTTGTAAGCGGTATATCCAAATTCTTCTCTCAAAATCTTGTTTCTATTTATTTTTATTTAAATATACAAGCAAATAACTATACAGGGTGTCTCAAAAATATGGGTACAAAGGTTTGGAGGAGGAAGGTAACATCTAAAGGAATATGAATCGCATAGGAACCCATAACCGAAAATGTCACTGTAAGTTGGTAGACGGCACGATAGTCGCATGCATCGATATACGAACTGTGACCTGGCAGACATGCACCTAGTGTATGGATTAGCAGAGGGCAATGGACGAGCCGCTCAACGAATTTATGGAGAACGCTTCCCAGACAGACAAGTACCGGACCACCAAGAGTTTGCACGTGTTCATCAAAATTTGTGGGCTTATGGGTCATTTAGAGGTAACAGGAGTAGTGCGGGTAGCCCACGTTCGACGCGAACTCCCGCATGGAAGAAGGTGTGTTGAATGCCATCCAGAATAATCCTACTACCAGCACACGCGCCGTTGCTTCTACCTTAGGACTGTCTCATTGCAGTATACAGCGTGTCTGGCACGACGATTCCTTACACCCCTTTCATCTCCAAAGGGTTCAGTTACTGCTCCCCCAAGATCATCCTGCACTTGTGGCTTTTGCGCAGTGGTTTCTCCAAGAAAGTGTTCAAGACTTGAATTTTCCAGCCTATGTTTTGTTCACAGATGAGGCTTATTTCACTCGGGAAGGCTTATTCAATCAGCACAATGGTCAGGTGAGGGCTCGCGACAACCAACACGGTATGCACCCCCATGCGGCACAACATCACTTCGCAATAAATGTGTGGGCAGGTATGGTCGGTGACTGCTTAGTTGACGCATACCTGTTACCATCCCGCATGAACTCTGCTAAATATCGAATCTTTCTTGAACAAGTTCTACCAGGGTTACTTGACGATGTTCCAGCGAATGTGAGACGCAACATTTGGTTTCAACATGACGGGACGCCTGCCCATTATGGAATGGTATGTTCGTGACCATTTGAACAGGCGTTTTGGGCGTCGGTGGATTGGCCGTGGTGGACCCGTTGCCTGGCCCCCACGTTCACTTGATTTATCGAGCCTTGATTTCTTTCTGTGGGGGACCCTCAAATCTATCGTGTATGAATCGCCTGTGGAGACAGAAATGGATCTCGTGGCGAGACTCGCCTGCGCTGCTGCTACTGTCAAAGAAACTCCAGATGTGTTCGACCGTGTCCGCCAATCCATGCTGCGTCGGTGTCACTCATGCATTGTGTCTCATGGTGGAACCTTCGAGCATCTGTTACACATCATGAAATGCATCCATCTCCTACTCCATTGTTAATATTATGTCAAATAAGTGTTTGCCACTAATTACTGTCTTCTGTCATTCTGCTTCTTGTGCCTCTGCTACTACTTTCCCGTGACGTTTCCGGTTATGGGTTCCTATGCGATTTACGTTCCTTTATATGTTACCTACCTCCCCTAAACATTTGTACCAATATTTTTGAGACACCCTGTATTTTAATAATTTTATACATATTTATTAGGGCGGGTTCCATTTTTTGCACATGCAAAAGTTTTTAAATCAATTCCTATATAAATTATCACAACTATATTTTGGCTATGCAAAAACTATACAAATTTCTATATAAATATTCGCATATGCAAAAAAGGGAACACGACCTTAAATGAATATTTTAAGACATTGAATTGAAAATTTCTATACTATTGTTTTAAAATCTGCGGCGGGCCGGATAAAACCTCTAAGCGGACCACATCTGGCCCGTTGGCTGTAGTTTGCCCATCACTACCTTAGGAGACCGTGTGTACTCTGCCATGTTTCATTGGAGGAGGGCGCTGTCCAATTACCGGTCAGACGCACAGTTTTGGTGCTCCACTATTTGTCGTGATTTTAGTAATTTAAAGTGTCACATTTTGCTCTACTTTGTGTCCGTCAAGATCCTTAATTATCTTCAACCAGTTACTCTCGAACCAGATTTTCCCACAGCAATGGGAAAACTATCTCATCAAACCTTTAGCCAAAGTTCAGTCGCCATCGAAACCTAAACATTTCCGACCCATCTCCAACTCCTCCAGCCTGCTGAAGCTCCTGGAGAAGACCTTACTCCCGATCCTCACCAAGCAGATCATGCCCAGTAATCCAGCCCAAATTCACTACTGCCTTCCAAACAGATCAACGATCACAAATCTGCTAGCCACAACGAATACTATCTTGTCAGCATTCGAGAAAAGGCACGAACTAGCTGTTACTTACTTAGACATTGAGGCTGCATTTGATGCCGTCCAAGTAAACCAACTACTCACTCTCCTGGAATGCCACTTCCAGATCACAGGGAACATATTATGCTTTCTCTCCTCTCTTCTGAATAACAGAGTTATAAAGCTTCATACCGGAGATCGCACCCTTACTAGATCCGTCACCGCAGGAGTCCCACAAGGAGGGGTCCTTTCCGGCCTTCTGTTCTCATCTATTATCTTCCCACTGGTTGCACATTCTCGATGTCTACTGAGCTATGCAGATGATATCAAGATACTTACTCCCATCATCCCTGGTAAAGACCTTGATCTGGTAAAAACGGAAATTAACAACACTCTCACTGCAGTCACATCTTACCTCTGCCAGTTCGGGCTCAAGATCAATCCTGCTAAGTCCGAATTCATGGTGTATTCATTGAAGCAAACTCCTTCTTCTCTCCAGCCTTCGGTCGGCAACACCCTCATCCCAATTGCATCCAGCCATCGTGATCTGGGCGTTGTATTCGACTCCAAACGTCGATTCAACGCCCACATAGACATGCTCCTCACACGTGCTTCAAGACTCCGGTGGATAGCAAAACAGCATCTCCTTCATATCAGAGATAAAAAGACAACCGTGAGGTACATAAGAACAATCATCTTTCCACCTTTACTCTATGCTGCTGAAATTTGGGCGTCAGCGGCACCATCAATAAAGAAACCACTCTTTGCCACAGAATTCTGGCTCCTAAAGTGGGCCAACAGGAAGCACAACCTTCCAGCTCTGATTCATACCACGCAGCTTGCCAACTCTCTCGGGATTCCACGGCTTCCCACCTTAGTCGAAGACCGACGCCTCCTAGCAACAGTCAAGATGATAACAGGCATAATCGCAACACCTTCATTCTGGGATACCTGTGGCTGGAGGATCCCCTCTGCTGCCCTTAGGGCCAATCCCGAGCTCTACTCGCATTCAGCGCGACTCCATCTCTCGGACAGGTTCCTCCCTCAGCAGATGTTCAAGCAAACGCAGGCACTTGACGCCGACCTGAACAAATTCGCTGTTGACCGGACTTACAGGAAAAAAATTATGTCTAGTAGGACTAATCAGCATTGACATGTGTACCTTGCATCTGTTCCTGTCTGATTGAGCTGGTGCTCTTATCTCGATGTTAAGTCAGCTCAATCAGACCTAACTCTAGTAAGGAGTTCTCTCCTTTGTATAAAATATGTTTTCTTTTGTAAAATTACCTGTTTTTGTAAATTAATTGTTCTATTTTCCCGGAAGTTTCGGGAGGTTGTAAAAATGTAAACCCCTGGCTTTTTGGCCGTGAAGGGCATTAAAGATTATCTCTCTCTCTCTCTCTCTCTCTCTATCCTCTTCTCAAGATGTGTCCACAGACATCAACTTCGTGAAGATCGGCCAAGGTAAACAAAAATTATGGTCACTTTTCTTTAGCATTGATCTCGCTGGCCTACAACGTGACACCTTCCCATTGTATATTAAGTTGAACTTTGTTAAAGCTATCGGTACCGCAAATATTGCTTAAATGATGATAATATCAACTATCGGGAATTGCAAATGAACAGCTTTATAGCTACATATGTTTTTGCATGATGAATATCCGATATTTTACTGGTTTTCTGTCTAATCTTAATATGGTGCCTGATAAACAAAGACAGTTGTTCTCAGTGTACACCACGCGGTCGAGCCCTGATTGGTCGGACATTGTCTGAGTGATCGTTATTAGTGTGAGTTATTTGCCACGTACTTTAAGACATCTATACCATAAACATTTAGGGGTACTAAATATATTTGATCTAATACAAGGTTAATAAAAGTTATTTAATGTCACTACATTTATGATATTTTGAATATATATAACAATACGTTCTCAGTGTCCCACGCGGTCGAGCCCTGATTGGTCGGAACTTGTCTGAGTGACCATTAGTGCGAGTTACTTGCTACTTCAAGACATCTATATCCAAAACATTTTAGGGGGTACTAAATATATTTAACACAGGATTAATAAAAGCCAGGTAATGTCACTACATCATGATATTGAGAATATATATAATAATGTGCACAGTGCTGACCTCCCAGAACGAATAATAAACTAAGCACAACATCCAGGTATTTTGGTGATTAGGGTTGAGATCTCTCCCCCCCCACCTGACAAGCTTAGGTCAACAAGCTTAAACAAAATCTGCACTAAGCATTGCACTCCTGCAGCTAAGCAATTCAGTAGTTGCCGTTCAGAACTCTTCATCCGGGGAAAATATGGAACCGATAAACCGAAACAATCCCGATAATCCGGACCTGGCCGTAAAATCGAAAAATCCAAGTACGCCTCTGAAAAAGGCTATAAATAACGATGACCCAACACTTATAGAGAATAACGAAGATTTGGACAGTACTCTAACAGCATCCACAGCAAAGAGAAAGGGCAAGCAATCCACAGCTCCCAGATCGGAGATGAAAACCCGCTCCAAAAGCGAGAACAGACCAAACGGAGCAGACTATCTCCCAACAAGAAAATGTGACAGAAAAAGGGCAGGAGAAACAAGAAACCCCACTGGACCCCAGACTGCCTGAAGGCACTGCACTGGAGCAGTCTCTTATTCTAAGGACTGCCCTAGAAAGCCTATTTAAAGATCAACATAATAGGATTACGACTGCACTCCAGGGGGAAATAGTGGGATTATGGATGAAAATGGAGACAATCCTAGTCCAGACCAACTTGGAAAAAGAGGTTGCCTTAGCCAAACTTCAAGTCTATCAAAACAGTAGGGCAAAGGAAATGCTACAGCGCGTCCCTACCTACTCCCAAGCGCTGAGGACCAACCTAAACAAGCCAAATGAAAGCACCATTACAAACCGAACCACAACAGCACAGAGAAAAACCCTCATACCAAAACAGCACCTAGTTGTACTAAAGCCAGCCTCTACAGAAACACACAAGACCAGTGAAGAAGTAAAACAAACAATAGTAGAAAAACTGAAGGGTGACTTCAAGCATACTAAGATTAGATCTATTCGGAAAACAAGAAACGTAGGGGTGTTAATTGAAACTGAAACCGCGGAGGACATAAAAGGTATATTCAGCAACCCCAAAATTCCAACGCTGGGACTCCTAGCAGAGCCTCCTAGACGGAAAGGGCCAAGCATCATTGTATTTGATGTAGACCAAGAAACAACACCAGAAGAATTAACAGAGGAAATATACTGCAAAAACTTGAAGCAGACACTCATGGAGGAAGAATCAGGGCAACACATTATGCCGAAATATAAAACTAAATCCAGAAACGGAAATGCCATAAATTGGATCATAGAGCTCTCAGCAGCGGCCTGGAAATCATTGAGCCAACAAACAAGAATCTATATAAACTGGGGCAGCCATCGTTTTCGTGAGCATGTGGCTGTTCCCAAATGCTACAGGTGCTGCCGCTTTGGTCACACAACCCACACCTGTAAGCAAACACAGCCTACCTGTGGGCATTGTGCAGACATCGGACATGAATTCGCATTTTGCCCCAGGAAAGCAGAACCTGCAATTTGTGTGAATTGTAAAGAAAAGAAGCTGCCATTTGATCACTCACTACGGGATAATAAGTGTCCAATCTACATAAAGGCTAAGAGTGCACAACAAAACAGAACCGACTATGGGGAATAACAGGAATCACTATAATCAAACAAAGATTAAATTCGCACAGCACAATGCTCAGAGATCTAAAGCTGTTGCCGCACAAATGGCTAAAAAAGCCACGGAAGAAAATTATGACATACTAATGCTACAGGAGCCTTACACCTACAACAAAGAAGTAAAAGGCTACCCCCTACATTACAAGATCGTACAAGTTGATGGAGACAACCCGTAGGCTGCCATCGCTGTCCGGAATCCTGACCTCACGGTAACCAAGATCTCAGACCTATGTACAAACTGGGCCGTATGTGCCCATATAGCCTCACCGCTAGGGGAATTTTATGTCACCTCTATATATGCCCGTCCGGGAGAAGATATATTGCCCGTAACAAGATATTTGCAAAATATCCAACTACAAATGCAGAATGCCAAACTCATAGTAGGAATGGATGCCAACTGCAGATCCCCTGCTTGGCACAGTGAGAGACCAGACCGTGGGGGTGCCAGAAATGGTCAGCGCCTGGAGGATTACATCTCCAACAGTAATCTAGCAGTTCTGAACAGACCTAATCAACCATCAACTTTCTCCAGCACACTATGGGAGTCAAATATAGATGTAACTCTGGCCACTCGATCGATTGTTGGGCATCTCTCCCCCTGGGTGGTACAAGAACACTGGACTACCTCAGACCACAGAGTCCTAACCTTTGACCTCCACCACTCCCTCGTAGCACAGTATCCACCTAGATTCCTCTCGCCAAGATACGCCATCCAAAAAGCAGACTGGAACTTATTCCAACAAACATTGATGGAAAAAGCAAGAAATTTCGACACAAAATATCTCAATCCTGACCAACACCAACAAAAAGTAACGCAGCTTATAACTGAAGCAGCAAACACAGCCATCAGGAAGAAGAAGCCCGTTCCCAAAGTGGTCCACTGGTGGTCACCAGAACTCCAGGCAATAAGACAGCGAGTGAATAATGCCCGAAAAAGGTTCCAAAGGGCACGCAGATCTTGGCCCCAAGCAGAGATTGACATACTCAGACAGCAATACCGGGAAGTCAGGAACCAATATACGGCTCAAATTAAAACAAGAAAGAGACACTCCTGGGAAGACTTTGTCTCCACAGTGGGAAATGCAGACCCCTGGGGATTGGTATATAAAATCACCACCAGTAAATTGCCCAGGGGAGAAGTCGTTGCTGCAACCTTAACACCTCAAGGGACATACACTAGATCCTGGCACTCTTCCATTAATAATATATTGGACCATATCCTCCTACCTTCAACAATTCCACACACGCATGAACAGAGAACTCTCTGCGAGGGGAATGATAAATACTCCACCCAGACAGTGGAGCCTCCTTTCACGATAACGGAACTCAACATAGCTGCAGCCAAAATGCAAAACAGGAAAACTCCCGGTGAAGATCAAATAGAGCCGGAAATACTAAAAAAGGCAGTGGAAATTATACCGGATACTATATTAAACCTAGCTAATCAATGCCTCACAGAGGGTTTCTTTCCAACTTCGTGGAAGACAGCCCGAGTCAGACTTATTCTGAAAAACCCTACTAAACCCCAGGACATGCCAGGCTCATACAGGCCTATCGCTCTGCTGTCGATGCTGAGCAAGCTCGTTGAGCGACTCATCTACCACAGAATTGAAAACCGTTACCAGAATGCTCAATTGATGTCAAGAAACCAATTTGGTTTCAGGAGGGGATGCTCCACCACTGATGCCTTCGAGAGGATCATTGATGCAGTCAGAAACTGTAATAGGAAATATTTCCTCCTCATCTCAATTGACTTCGCTGGAGCCTTTGACTCCCTCTGGTGGCCCAGCGTTCTGGCCAGGCTCCGACGGGCTGAAATCCCATCAAATCTATTTCGCTGCATGAAATTTTACCTGGAAAATCGAAGAATCACTGTCAGCACTCCCTTTACCTCTGTATCCAGACCGGTTTACAGGGGCTGCCCCCAGGGATCCGTCCTGGGGCCGCTCCTCTGGAACCTGGTGCTTGATGAGTTTTTAAACCTGGATGTTCCAAATGTCATTACACAGGCATACGCTGATGATCTGATTATGATGCTTCAAGCAGACAGCAGGGCTCAACTGGAGGCCATAGGCAATCATGCCACACAAATGCTACAGGATTGGGCCAAGAGGAATCTTCTAACAATCTCAACCGAAAAAACAAACTCAATACTCCTCAGGGGTACCCTTGACCCTGGTAGACCTCCACTAATCAAAATAAATGGAGCGACCATCAAACTCAAACAGGAACTAAAATACTTAGGAATAACACTAGACCGAAACTTGAACTTCACATCTCATCTCTGTTATCTCAAAACGAAAACAAGAAGGCTCTCGGCCCTGATAACCAAAATCACCAGGAGGGACTGGGGACTAAAGAAGAGGGCCCTCTCTCTTCTATACAAAGCCCTCTTCATCCCTATCCTTTCCTATGGTGCAGGTGCCTGGTATCAGAAAGCAAACACAGCAGTCAACAAGAAAAAGCTGGAGTCGATCCACCGATCCATACTTTTGACAACAACTAGAGCCTGCTGCACGGTGAGCACCCATGCGCTCCAGGTCCTGGCAGGCTTCCTTCCCTTGGACCTGGAGATTGTGCGCTGTGGGCTGCTACACCAACATTCGAAAGGAAGAACCACAACTTATCTAGGTTACACAACAGATCCACAAAAAAGCAAATCCTCAGAAAATAAGAGGTTAACGGAACACCTGCAATCTATCTGGCAAAATAGATGGAAAACACCAAAAAATTTATACCCGATGTCAGCAGGGTATATCCTATTTCCCCGTCCTGGTTTTCCCCTGGCTTGCACACCACCTTCCTTCTTACGGGACATGGCTCCTTCAGAGGAAAACTCCACGAGCTGGGAATCTCTGACAACCCGAGCTGTAACTGCGGTCAGGAGGAAACATGGGAACATCTTATCCATGACTGTGACAACTACGAGGACCTCAGATGTCAGCTATATACACGTATCAACTCCTTGCTAAAAAACCAAGAAGAAATAATATTGCAAGAAGAAGATAATTACCGGGCTTTCACCGTCTTTGCCCGCGAACTCTTTGAAAGACAAAGATCCCTGCCACATATCACTAACCTATGAAAGACTGCGAAACTCTGAACTAGTGACCACCTGAGGCAGATACAACGCATGAGCGTGACGAACTGGACCTGACTTCTGGACTTGGACCACCACTGAACCAATGCAAAGACGAAGATTGCAACTTGGACTCGGACGTTGAAGATTACATCTTATGATGCCATACAGCCATAGTGCCCTGGCTCTGTCTAGCCTGCTTTTTACTCCTCTTTCCCTAGCAAGGGGGGGACGGCCTGCTGTCTCCTCCCCCTCCTGCCACCCCTCTTTCTCCTCTGGTGGGGCATGCGCATGCCCCACTATTTCAACAGGGGTCATCTTCCCTATAGACCCCTTACTTCCAATTTCCAACCCCCCAGTCTTCCACCTCCCCTCCCACCTTTCTCTTTACAACAGCGCTTGCCCCACACGTACAAATTTAAAACACCAAAATTCATGCCCGATCCATTAGGAAATATTATTACCTCCAGCGCTTATCCCGTATAGCCCCTCTAAGTTGCGTATAATGTACCATCTGTGCCCAAAAGAAAAGAATTATTATTTTAATGTTTTTTTTTTTTATTATTATTATTTTATTTTCTATTTTTTTTTTTTTATTTATTTATTTTATTTTATTATTATTTTTTTTATTTTTATTTATTTATTTATTTATTTATTTATTTTTTTTTTTTTTTTTTTTTTTTAGGTCCTAGCCACTGAAATCTCAGGAAAATAGGTGGTAGGACCTGCCAGAGCAAACTATAAGGGAACACCTGGCTGGCCTCCACGTGGCGGAGTACGTAAACGACAGGTCCCATCTGGGGCCTGGCGGCTAACAAGCCAGAGGAACAAGGGGCACAACATATTACACAATACATGATCCACACACTTTTAAACCTCTGGCCTTGACAGCTTACTGTCCTCGATACAAAGAACATACGCGGAGATGGGGTAAATCCCTGGTGCCGTTAGACCCAAAAAATACTCTGTACTCTCTGCCATGTTTCATTCCACTTCCACTTCTTCTTCCACTTCCGCTTAGGTGAGAGAATTCCCACCCAACCTGTGGAGGATGCCTTCCCTTACATCCTCCGTCGCTCTGTCTATACCTCCTTTCCTTTACCCTCTCCAGTACATCCTGTACTCCCTGTACCCTATTATTTTATTTTATATATATATATATATATATATATATATATTTTTTTTTTTTTTTTTACTTGGTCTCTTTCCAGGAAGCTCAGGTGACCTGGAGGAGACTAGCCAGAGAATTATGGGCAGCCTGGCTACCTCCTAGTGGTGTGTGCGGGCAACGTGGGGTCCCATCAGGGGCCCTGCGGCCAAAAGCCAGGACACCCAACAGAACCCAGCACAATACTTCATTTACAACACAAAAATTTTTTTCTGGCTTTCACAGTGATACTGTTTGTCTCCACAGAGTATATATGGCGCAGATGTGGGAAACCACCGGAGGCGCCTTTCCCCCAAAACTATGCACACTATGCCATGTTTCATTTTTTCCGGACAGAAATGTGATTTTACAAATCGATACTGTGCTGCGTCATTTGGCCCCACGGAAAGGGGGTGAAGTAAAAGGGAGTGGGTGACAGGAAGACTACCCACCTTGAAATTGGTAATTAAAGGGATAGAGGGAAACTGTCAACAGTAGTAAAAGTTTTGTGGTGGGGTCCACCATGTAAAGAGAAAAGTCAGAGGCCCACAGAGCCCTATGTTTGTGGGGGAAGAGAACACACTGTGGAAAGTACTTGTCTGTCTGTCTCTTGATCCCACATCGACTAGACCCGTTGTCCTCTTCTGAGACCGATTAATTCAGCCACATTGGTAGATTGGAAGATTTTCAATGTGGAATGGTGGTGGCAAATAATATCAATCACGTAGATTATCAAAAAAAAAATTTGAAGAATGGTGGTACTGGCACACCCTGACTAACACCGCCAACTGTCGATTTTGAATGACACACTACTCTTGTAGATTTTTACAATTACTAATTGAACGAATCCATGGGGGGTTTCGAACACGGGCCTTTTCCATCCGGTTGGAAGAAGACTGTGATCATAACCACTGTGCTACCTCGTACACTCAGTATGTTCAGCTGAAGGGTTTCGCCTTTTAACGATAGGTGTATATCGCCAAATATGGGTCCTCGCCAAAACAGTGAATTCATTCAGCCCTCACACAAGATAAAGATGATGAAAATAAGTTGTTAAGAATTAATAATTCATAGAATTACAATCACATTACATAAAAATCAACACAAAGTCCAGACCATTTACACTGCTTCGGGTATAATTCGAATACTTACCGAATTTCTCCTGGGACAACGTGTTTATCCCGTAATATGCCCAATACACGTATTGGCATGGACTCAAAAAGGTGCTGCAGGTTGTCCTGTAGAACACGTACCCATGCGTTAAACTATGAATCCAGCAATGCCTGCACTTTGTCAGGTCGATGGTCGTAGAGTCGAACGTCCTTTTCCAGTAGGTCAATTGGGTTGAGATCGGCTGAACTGGGCAGCTATGGGAGGATGGTGAGTTCGTTGTCATGTTCCTCAATACACAACCTGTCAATCCGTGTGGCATTGTCTTCTTAATAGCTTACTGTTTCGATTAAGCAATACGTCTGCAGCCTACCCCAAGGCTTTAGCCAATTACCCTGCAAACCATGGACAAAATCCTTAGATATTTTCTGTTGGATTTGGTATCGTGAGTTAAAATTATTACAGCGAACTCTGTAAAATCTGGCACTTTAAGTGACATTTCTGTCTTTATAAAATGCTTGGCCTTTCATCTGTTTTAAGAGCCAGTAGGATTTGAACTCCTTTGATGAGTTTAATTCTGGCTGTAGAACCAAACCCATCAAAGGAATTTATACCCTGCAACGGGTTGCCCCGGTATTGCATTATTTTCAATGGATGTCCTCTCCTTAATCAGCAACTTGTTTAAAAGATGGGACTGTTTCGGGTATAATTTACTCCCCCTCATCAGTTAGCCTCTGGTGGCAACACAGACAACAGTTGTTCGATGTCATGCAGTATAGAAAAATCAGTTTTAAAAGTTGATATAAAATTAAACACTATTTTGTCTGAGGGTTGCCACTAAAAGACAGCGACTATCTGATGTGGAAGCAGTGCCTGAAATTAGCTGTCAGTTTTAATTTAAACAACAAATGGTGGATTGGTCTTTTGGAGAGGCCATATGTTTAAAAGTAGTGCAATACCAGGAAACTTGTTGCAAAGGCAAGCTTGTTCTACAGCGAGAATTAAGTCCAGTGCGTTTTCAAGGCAGTTTGAATCCTGCTTCATGTGAAAAGTCGACTGCGTGCGTAATGTGATGACACTTGTGCTGCCAGTTGGATTTTGTAAAAAGCCTCTGAACCACGTCAAGGTACCAACTGTCTCAGAGGTGTTTCTCTTTGATTTCCCAGGAGAAACCTTTCTTTGACCAGCAGCATGGTAAAGAAAGAAAAGACACTGGGTGGAGTGTTAAACTGAAATATAAAGCACTACTTGCTGTACCAGTATTCATTTTGTATCAGAGAAACCACAGATAGGTATTATCCTTCCTTGGAAGAACAATTCGCAGATGCGCCGGTTGGGAACAATTACCACTGGCATCCAAAGTTTGCTTCACTGGTATCAAGGGATCCAGTTATCCTGTTTTACCTGGTTGTATAAGGCATTGATTAGAATTCATATTGAATACTGCATACAGGTCTGGAAGGCACATGATGCAAGAAAGCATGTTTATACAGCATCAGCCAAAAAAAAACCAAACAAACTTCTCATTTCCCTCATCCACTCGCTCCAAATGTTTGTCTAGTTCTGCTATTTATTTAAGCTAACAACTTACACAACAACAGATGGAAGTTTATTCCACCAATCAACTACCCGCTCACTAAAAGCAAACTTCGGCGCATCTATTTTACAGCTGTCTTTTCTCAATTTCAAGCTGTGTCCCCTCAGGTTCTTAATCTGAGCAAGCGGAAATATTCCATCAGCATTGAGCCTTATCAATCCATTGAAGTCGTTGTACACCTCAATCAGATCATGTCGCAGTCCAGATGCTGCAACTTGCAGAACTTAAGCCTTTCTTCATAAGAGCACCCCTCTGTTCCTCTCACCAATCTTGTTGCCCTTCTCTGTACTCATTCTAGCAACTCTACATCCTTCCTAAAATGAGGCCTCCAGACCTGTCATTTTAAAATGACGTGGATCTGTTGAAATGGATGTGGCAGAAAGCAACAATATTAGCCAGGCACAAAAAAACGGTACAAAATGGTACCAAGTAAATAAGGCTAATGGATCGGTTGTCCGAATGGTCGATTCGGAAATTCTAGATGGCATTATGGATAGTTTGAATAAGCCACCCACTTCACAGAACACAGACCTACTTCTATTACGAGCGATGGTCAATCAGTATTTATGTTCGCCTAGAAATTGCAGTAAGGAATTTTTAAATTTGCTGGCAAGGGTCTCTTAAACTTGAAAGCCCTCTTTAAACTTCCTCAGGGGGTTTCTGTAACCCTAGTGATGCTGTTGCCTTTTGGGATATAATTTGCATGGGTAATACTTTTAAGTCCAAGAAGACTGAAAACATGAACTTGCTGGTAGACAATTGAATCTTGGATTTTTGGGAGTTGGTAAAGATGAATGTTTCCATTTTTGTTCATCAGTTTTGTTGCAGAGCAAAAGCAATGTAGCAAACATTCTTCAATCGTCGCAATTGGATGAAAAAAATCATCAACATTCTCTACAAAGCTCCAGCGGTTAGGGCTTTTGAAATAGAGTCAAGAATCTTGGAATCCATCAAGCTGTCATGTGAAACACATGTGGGCACTCATGTATTATGTTATATAGTGTAAACAAACCCATGGCTAATTTTCATTTGGTATAAAATTTATAGTCACACATCTGTCTTCAAGGGCTAGCTGTTCCACTTTAGCCACAATGGTAGGATCTGTGGTGGAGATGGCCTTCTTGCTCTTTGTCCACGTGCACACTGCTTCGTCCACATCAGAACTCCCTCTTCAAATTTTTCAAGGCCTCATAAGATGAGCGGTCTTCCTCATATGTCCTCCCACACCGGTTGAAAAATACCCGATTGCTGTCGACGACGTAACGAATTTTTACGGGCATTTTTCACAACGTGGCCGAATTAGTCGGTCTCAGGCGAAGTTAGAATGGTGTTTTCCTCCAGGAAACTCGGAATTTTTTCATCCAACAAACAGAAAATCGACCACAGAACACACGGAATTCGCAGAGATAGTATGAATATGGCCTTAGACACTGATGGACCTAAAACCCGAATACAACGAACTCCTTATATTCAGCTTTCATCTTCTCACGGATTTGTTTTTGACCACAATACCATAAAATGGACTGCATGTAAAGAAACCGCTGTGGACAAAGATAAAGGAGAGCGATTTAATTACAAGTGGGGGACTATAACTAAAGGTAATCCTACCATCTGTGCTACCCACGAGGGCACGAACGGTGGCTGAACACTGAGGTAGGTGGCCATATTTCGTTGATTAATGAGTGTACTGCCTTGCATTTTTCAATCCAGGATCCACCTTTTCTGAGGACTAAACCCAATTGCATTTGGAACGCCCATCTGCTCACTATTCGAAGAAAGGTGTAGCTAATAAAGTGCATTTGAAGTAGTTAGGGATGGATTAGACAGGAAAGTTCTCACATCCAATCTCTGTTCGCGTATAAGAACACTTACATGAGTGAGACTGAACTTAAAATTGAAACTGCTGTCAGCTGGACGTCATCTTCCTTGATATTTGATCTGTTTATGATAAGCTCCCATCTACATTCTGGAAAAGTGCTTTGGCATTACAGGAAGCCTTTTAGAAACCATCAACCGTATCCTTACACCAAGACAACTGATCATCAGCCATAAATCCTCCCAACAGGAGTGCGTTATAACGCGAGGAGTACCGCAGGGAGGTGACCTGTCCGGTCTGCTGTTCGCTGCTGCTCTTGAACCTTTCCTCGCAAGGTACACCAATTTCTCATCATATGCAGATAATCTCAAATTATACATAACATCTAAAGACGCAGAACAAAAATCAGCGAGTCTCCGTCCTCATCATCAGCTTCGTAGCCTGTCTACTGCAAATAGAACTGGGGCTAAACATATCAAAATCAGCTCAACTTACCTTAAAAAAAAAGAGAATCAAAAATGACATCACATGACGGATTGCACATAAAGAAAGTAAAGTTTCATACCGACCTCGGCTTGACTTGGGTCGAGGGTCTCACTTTTCAAAACCATTTTTCGACAATGAAATCGAAGACGTTCTCAGCGATATGGGCAATTGCACAAGAGTTGACGGGGTTACTCAAGGTCGATGTAGTTGGAGGATACGTCCAGCGGTGCCTACAACCCATTGTGATCACGTGTATGCGTCACCAATCTGGTCTTCTGCCACGACGTCTTATATAAACAGATTCCTGGCAGTCGAGTACTGGGTAATGCGATGGATTGGATGAACAGGGTCATGGGGAACGCATTCACCTTCTGATCCCAGAGCTGTTTTGTATACCAATCTAAAAATCACTCACGTTGCATCCAGGAATATTCTTCTTCTCTCTCTCAGATGACTACTGGTGTGACTGACGCCACCAGTCTTCGAGGACTTATCTGTACGTCACGCGCTGGACGCAGTAATGACAACCCCTACCTACCGTTGTATGCTATACTGTGCATCCTGTGTTGTCTGAAGAATTTCTTCCGAAACGACCCTTACATGTTTTGCGTGACCACGTGAAAATGTCAATTAGAAACGAGTGCACAAATGGAAATTTTAATAAACATTAGTTCAAACCTTTACATGAATACAGTTTATTAAATATTTGAATATTTATGAAATATTTAATAAATTGTATCAATTTATTAAATAAAATAGTAAATGAATTATGCTAATAAAATAAAAAAATGCAATTTTTTAAATGTATGAAAGTGATTTAAAATTAGATAACCATACCATTCTGTGGAATTCATGCATTTTATTGATGATGGAAGACCTAAATGAAAGTATTTGCCACCACAATAAATAAGGCAAATTTCTATCTCTTGGAAGACAAAGTCTTCTGATTTTATTGCAAAAGGAAGAATTGGTCTCGTTGAGTCCTCACGTACTGAGTATTTGAATATTTAATAAATGGATACAACTTATTAAATAAAATAGTAAGTGAATTATGCTAATAAATTCACTTACTATTTGCACAAGAGTTGCTGATACTGCATCTTCTCTATTTGCACAAATAGAGAAGATGCAGTATCAGCAGAAGTCATCCGACTTGGCGTAAAGATGAGATTGTTTGACTTCTCTGGATTGACTGACAGGCCAAAAAATTTGGCATACTTATAGAATGTATTTAGGTAGCTGTTTACAGTTTCAGAGGAGGTTTGTCTTTCTTTTGAATCACCAACATGGCGTTTGCATGGCAAGCAGCATACAATATCATCAGCATACGATAGGAAAGCTGGAATTTGATCCATTATTGGAACGAATATTGCTGCAAATAGCAAGGCTGAGAGAGAACCACTTTGTGGGATCCCTACTTCGACACTTTTAGTGACTGTAATGCCATATGTCATATGATACCCTGGGAAGTACCAGGTGGGCTGTTTTGGTTAGATTTTCTGGAGGTCTGGTAGATATCTTCTGGTTATTTCGCCATTGGTGGTCTCCGTCCATCTTCTCTGTCATAATTTTAGCAGGTGGGTCTGTAGTGTAGCTTTTTCTGTTTTTAGGTTGTTCGCTGGGTCACTTGTGTAGTCCAGATGTGTGGCCGCTACTCCCCTGGATAGCAAGTATAGCAGACCTATGCGAACGACCTACAGGTCCAAAGGAAGCGCTCCAGCAAGTACCTGCAGTATTGGGATACTCACTGTGCTATATCCACGCATCGTAGTTAAGAGTATCATCCTTTGGATCATGTCCAGGATTCTTCTATTCATTGCCAATGCAATTTTTTGAACCAAATTGCTGAGGCATAAGTAATTGCTGGGAGAACCGTTGTCTTATAATACAGCGTTAGGGTTCTTTTTTTGAGTCCCAAACTTTCCTAGTAACTCTGACTACCAGTGCAGAATAGCTCCTGATGTTTTTTTCTTATGTACTTAAGGAGCGGCAGGAACGAGAGGTTGTTATCCAGGACTACGCTTAGCTACTTAAGTTGGTTTACAAATTTAATGGTGACATTGTAAATTTTGATTTGCGGCGGTCGTCGCAATTGCAGGGTTCCTTTAAGCAGGACTGAAGAGATCTTTATGGGTGAAATTTTCAGCTGGTGTTTTGCGGCCCAGTCAGGTTGTCTACATGCTGCTAGACAACTCACGGGTCCTCTATATGAAATATGAGCTTCATCTCTTGCATCATATGCCTGTGTTAATGATACTGCCAATTACACAGCTTTATTACTGCAATTCCCACACACAAAATGCATTCCAGATGAGATCTTGCAGCCGTTACCGAATGAACACCACCAACTTCGTATCATCGAAGAACCACTACTGACTTCGGAGCACAGATCGTTTTCTACATAGAGAAGTTGTAAGACATATCTACACTCACGCCACCGTCCAACGTTCACCAAAGGCAAAAATCCAGACTGTGTTTAATGATCCCCCAGGACAGCCAAAAGCTGTGCATAGCGAGGAGTGCTGCCTTCGCTTCCTTAGTCCATGGTGTTCCTTTCTCAGCAGAAAAATCAAATTGATGTCAACCAACGAATAGCTCACTAATATCAACGTGTACCTAATCAACTTGTCGCCAGTGTATACAAACTGGTTATTAAGGACAGATAACAGATTTAAGAGGCTCACAAGAAACCTCTCTTAATGGGTATTGCTGCGATTATGCTGCTGTGGTAGCTCATAATGCACCTTGGTCGAGCCCACTCTTGTTGTAGAAGGGTTTAGGAGCATCAGCGACTAATATTGCTTCCTCCCTTCTGTCTATAAATTGCTCGTGTTGTCGGATCGATTTGCTGGACAAAAAAGCATACTTCCCTCACCTTAGATCGACTAATTCAGCCTCGTTGAGAAAAAGGCTGTACAAAATTGCTGACGTCATCAGGCCAAGTGTGCACGAGTGGTTGAAGGACCAGAGCGAAGGTATCACCCATCTTGATCGGTGTCCAGATTCTCCTGACCTCAGTAATCCAGTTGAAGTCTATTTTGCAACAGGAACGGAGTCGTATGTACACGCAACTGTCATCAAATCGTAAACTGTGGAAACCTTTGCACAAAACATCTTTTCAGACATCTTTGGGAATGGAAACGGTGCCTCGAAGAATTAGCGCTGTTATTCTTGCGAACGGTGGCGGAACACCTCTGAGGTCATAACTGAAAGATCATGCAGGGTGGGACTCATATTATTTCACTCCAAGATGTGCCTTTCGTTAGGACCAAAGCCAGTTTAATGAGCAACAGCCATGACATCGCTACCTCAATGTGTGTGTAGCTAATAAAGTGGCGATGCAGTGTATTTGAAGTTGTTAATGGGGAGGGAAAAGGCACACAACAAACCTGTGATAATGCATAACGACAATAAAACGACCCTTGCGTGTTTTGTGTGATCGCGTGATATTAAATTAGAAACCTGTGTACAAATGGAAATTTTAATAAACATTAGTTTTAAAACTTTACATAAATACAAGTTATGAAATATTTTTAAATATTTATTAATATAATTTATTAAATAAAATAGTAGGTGAATTATGCTAATAAAAAAAAAATGGAAATAAAGTTTTTTTTAAATACTGTATATGAAAGTGATTTAAAATTAGATAACAATTCCATTCTTTGGAATTGGTGCATTCTATTGATGATGGAAGACCTAAAGGAAAGCCTTTGTCAATGCAATAAATAAAGCGAATTTCTAAATATGTCTTGGAAGACTTCTGATTTTATTGCAAAAGAAAGAATTGGTCTCATTGAGTCCTGAGTCCCCTTGGGATTAGAGTGAAACACCTGTCCAATGTTGGTAATGAAATGTAAACAAAAAGGAAGTGATTTATTAATGAGATTTCAGCTTTCATTCCTGAAAAAAATACAAATTCTACCAACAAATACATTCGTGTTTTAAGCAATTCTGTTATATTTACTTTTATGCACCTTCCAGTTCAGTGTTACATATAAAAGCGTGAGTTGTTCAAAATTCTTAAATCAGCCTACATGGGATACACTGAAAGGACGCAATTCATGGGATATCTGGTTCCTGGGCAACGCGAGGCTGTCACTGCTCTCTTTAGTGGATGAACCCACCGCTTGTCAGATATATAAGGACGCTGCTTACACATACACGGTAATTCGATGTTAGCCTGGATAACTGTCCGACCTAGAAAGAGGAATGATACTTGGTGCCCGACGCACGGGTCATAGTATCGCGGAGGTGGTACAAAAATCGCACTATCCCCGATCGACAGAGTGTCGAGAATACGCCACTTCCAGAATAAGATCTCATCGTGGACAGCTTTCATTAGAAACGGAGGCCTTACTTCTTGCCCCACTTTTTCTTGGTTTTGACGATTGACCCTTGACAATGAAGTTAAAATCATCGAAATTCTAGCATCAACCACTTTTAATATTATTATATATATATTTTTTTAATTTTTACAGGTTCGAATTGCATTATTGACCTACGGTTGATGGTTGATGGTACTACCCCTATCCACTTTGAAATCATTATCGCTTGCAGTTATACACCGGTGTGAAAAAGTTAAGGACCAGTCAGGTTTTCACCTGTAGCCTCTCTTAGGCGTGGCTTGGATATAGGAAAAGCATACCAAAGGAACCTCGTGAGGTACAGAAGTGATGAAAATGGCACCACCATAGTCAGGTGGGAAGGGACAGCAGCGCGTAGCACATGCTTCTTGAATAGACCAGGGTTGGAGAACCGTCACCAACAAATACAGAGGATGTAGAAAGGTCAGGGAATGACCACCGCATATTCCTGGAGCAATATGGCTTTAGTTGCTAATGCTCCTAAAAACCAAATAACGACAACAGAAGTGAGGAAGGAAACTACAACGGAAACAAAATGGTACAGAGGGACTTCATTCAAAAATGGCAACATGGCACTGTCTGCCATAATACAGATCATCACTGCCAAAGAAAGAACAAAGGGAAGGGATGGCCCTCAGTAGGAGATATGGTCACCTCAAATGTCGATGCAGGGTTTGCACCGCCTGTGCATACTTAGAACAATGTTGTTGATAAGTTCTTGCGGTAACATCGTCCATTCCTCTGTCAGCTCCATCTTCTGCTAGTGAACATTTTCTGATGGGTGTCGACTGCCGCTAGGCATCTCCCCAGAGCGTAGCACGTGTGTTCGATGGGATTTAGATCGTCTGAAACGGGCAGACAAATCCATAAACATTGTCCTCACTTTCGAAAGGCATGTTGACAGCTGCAGTGCGATGGGGTGTGGCGTTATCATCCATAAACATGAACTAGGAGTCAATGTCACCTCGGGACCCACGTACAAGGGGAAGTATTACCTCAGTACAGTAGCGTGCACCGGTTACCATACCGCCTTCCAGTATCTGGAGTTGTGTACGTCCATCCAAGATAACGCCTCCCAGGACAAGAACACTGCGACCACCATATCGATCCCTTTCACTGATGTTTGCGGGGTGATACCGTGTGCCAACCTCTCGCCAGACCGGCTGACGTAAAGAATCGCTGCTGGGATGGGACGTACTTTCATTAGTAATGAATACCTTATCCCATTGCGCTGCTGTCCAGTCATTGTGTTCGAGGCAACATTGTAAACGGTGTGTTTGATGGTCAGGTGTTAAAGGGACACAGCCTACTGGCCCTCAGGCAAACAGTCCAACTTTGTGCAGTCGGCTGGCCACTGTAAACCACGATAGCGTCTGCGTCCTGAGCAGCTGGTTTTCAGTGGTTCCAGCTGTCTTGTGTCGGTCCCTCTTGGCCTGTACGAGTATATAGCGGCCATCGTTCGACATTGTTTTGCGTTAACCAGCAACACTCGTCATTTGAAAAGCTGTACCTGTCGTTTGGGAAGGCTTACCACTCATGTTAGACGATGCTATGTGCGATACCGAACTATGAAGCCAAACTCCTCCCACTTCGACCTTCCCAAATATACGAACCACCCCGGGTGCAGTGACCCGAACGTTGTCTGTAGCACCATATGAATCGTACCAATTCTCAGAGCAGTGTAGACATGCTGCCAGGCCACCTCATGGGGTGTTGGCAGTAATATCCCTTTGTATAAATAAGGCCATGCTTAGGCGCATCTTGAGTATTGTATACAAGTGTGCTGGCGTCACTTTAAGAAGGATGTAGATCTTCTGTAATGGGTCCAGCGATGAGCAACGACATTGGTGAAGGGAACAAAAGGGTTCTCTTACCTAGAAAGGCGTCTGTTATTCAACATCGTCTGGAGTCCAAGCACCTACGTGGAACACTGATTGACGGGTATAAAGCGTTCAATAGATTGAGTAAGCTGAATGTGAAAGGCGTTCTTCCCCTTGCTGAGACTGCACACAAGAGGGGACAACAATTCAAGTTGAGGAAAGATGGGGGCGGGATCGATGTGCGGCAGTTTGCCTTCAGCCAGCGGGGGGTTGTTCATTGGAACAGGGTTCCATCTGTCGTTGTGGAAGGGGATGGATTCAAGGAAGAATTGCACAACTTTCTCGGTGGGAACAGATCGATGAACTGTGTGCGTGTTTTTTTTTTTTTTTTTACTTACGGTATATGACATTTTTTGCCAGTAATTTTTCCCTTTCCCGCTACTACTACTAGCAGAAGTTGCAATAGCAGGTTGAACCAAATTGAGATAAACACCAATATAACATCCAAACTCTTTTACAACATGCGCACCGCACAAAATGAAGCATTTTTGTAAATTTTTATCAAAATTAATTTACACTTTTATATTAAAAGCGTAAATTATATTAATTTATTAAATAAAATAGTAAGTGAATTATGTTAATAAAATAAAGCAATTTGCAATCAAAGTTTAAAAAATTCATGAAAGCGATTTAAAATTATATAAACACACCTTTCCTTGTCATTTATCCCTTTTCTTGACCTGAAACAAATTACTATTATGCTAGATCCGCGGCATTCCTTTGCGAACTAACTGTTCAACAATTTATCATCAAGGAAGACAAAAATGTCTTCTGATTTAAATCGAAAACGAATTCCCTTCGTTCAGTCACCTTTTCTTAGAGTACACTTTTGTATAATATCTTAGAGCGAAAGATGATCTTATCATATTGTTGACCTGAAACAAATTACTATTATGCTAGAACCACGGCAGTCCTTTCCGATCGTACAATTTCTTTTCAAGGAAGACAAATGTCTTCTGATTTAAATTGAAAACGAATTCCCTTCGTCGAGTCACCTTTTCTTAGAGTCCACGTTTGTATAATATCGTAGAGCGAAAGATGATCTTATCATATTGTTGACCTGAAACAAATTACTATTTTGCTACACCGACGAATGTCCAGTGTGATGGTGCAATTTCTTCTCATGGAAGACAAATGTCTTCTGATTTCAATTGAAAACGTATTCCCTTCGTTGAGACGACTTTTCTTAAGGGTCCACTTTTGTATAATATCTTCTGGCGGTAAATTGCTCGTGTTGTCGGATCGATTTGTTCGACAGAAAAGCATCGTTCCCTCACCTTAGATCGACTAATTGAATCCCGTTGAGAAAAAGGCAGTAAAAAAATTGCCGACGTCATCAGATCCCGTGTGCACGAGTGGTTGATGTTATGTTGTTGTTGTTATGTTGGTATTTAGGAGCATTAACAACTTAAGCCACGAGTGGTCGAAGGAACAGAGCGAAGGTATCACGCATCTTGATCGATGTCCAGATTCTGCTGACCTCAGTAATCCAGTTAAAGTGTATTTTGCAACAGGAAGGGAGTCGTATGTACATGCAACTGTCATCAAATCGTAAACTGTGGAATGCTTTGCAGAAAACATATTTTCAGACATCTTTGGGAATGGAGTTGGTGCCTCGAAGAATTAGCGCTGTTGATCACCCACCGCTTGTCAGATAAGAACGCTGCTTACACATACACGGTAATTCGATGTTAGTCTGGATAAGCGTCCGACTTTGAAAGAGGGATGATACTTCGGGCCCGACGCATGGCTCACATTATCGCGGAGGTTGTACAAAAATTGAACTATCCTCGATCGACAGAGTGTCGAGAATACGCTACTTCCAGAATAAGATCTCATCGTGGACAGCTTTCATTAGAAACGGAGGCCTTACTTCTTGCCGCTTTTTTTCTTGTTTTTGACGGTTGGCCCTTGACAACGACGTTAAAATCATCGAAATTGTAGCATCAACTATTTTTAATATTATTATTATTATTATTTTTTTTTTTACTTTTACAGGTTCGAATTGCATTATTGCCCTACGGTTGATGGTACTACCCCTATCCACTTTGAAATCATTATCGCTTACAGTTATACACTGATGTGAAAAATTTAAGGACCAGTCAGGTTTTCACCTGTAGCTTCTCTTAGGAGTGGCTTGGAAATTTGAAAAGCATACCAAAGGAACCTCGTGAAGTACAGAAGTGATGAAAATGGCACCTCCACAGCTAGGTGAGAAGGGGCAGCAGTGCGTAGCACATGCTTCTTGAATAGACCGAGGTTCGAGCCAAATACCAACAAATACGGAGGATGGGGAAAGGTCAGGGAATGACCACCGCATATTCCTGGAGCAATATGGCCTTAGTTGCTAATGCTCCCAAAAACCAAGTAACAACAACAGAAGTGATGAAGGAAACTACAACGGAAACAAAATGGTGCAGAGGGACTTCATTCAAAAATGGCAACATGGCACTGGCTGTCATGATACCGATCATCACTGCCAAAGATAGAACAAAGGGAAGAGGTGGTCCTCAGTAGGAGATATGGCCACCCCTAATGTCGATGCAGGGTTTGCACCGCCTGTCCTTACTTAGAACAATGTTGTTGACAGGTTCTTGCGGTAACATCGCCCATTCCTCTGTCTGCGCCATTTTCTGCTGGTGAACATTTTCTGGTGGGTGTCGAGGTGCCGCTTAGCATCTCCCCAGAGCGTTCCACGTGTGTTCGATGGGATTTAAATCGTCTTGAACGGTCAGACCAATCCATACGAACATTGTGCTCACTTTCGAAAAGCATATTGAGAGCTGCAGTGCAATGGAGGCGTTATCATCCATAAACACGAACTCGCGGTCAATGGCACCTCCGAACACACGTACATGGGGAAGTATTACCTCAGTACAGTAGCATGCACCGGTTACCGCACCGCCTTCCAGTATCTGGAGTTGTGTACGTCCATCCAAGGTAACGCCTCCCAGGACAAGAACATCCCGACCACCATATCGATCCCTTTCAGTGATGTTTTCGGGGTGAAACCGTGTGCCAACCTCTCTCTAGAGCAGCTGACTTCCAGAATCGCTGCTGAGACTTAATGTACTCTCATCAGTAATGAATACCTTATCTTTGTACCTTATCTCGTTGCGCTGCTGTCCACTCCTTGTGTTCGAGGCACCATTGTAAACGGTGTGTCTGATGGTCAGGTGTTAAAGGGACACAGCGTACTGGCCGTCGGGCAAACAGTTCAACTTTGTACAGTCGCCTGGCCACTGTAAACCACGATGGCCTCTGCGTCCTGTGCTCCTGAGCAGCTGGTTTTCAATGGTTCCAGCTGTCTCGTGTCGGTCCCTCTTCGCCTGTACGAGTATATAGCGACCATCGTTCGGCATTGTTTTTCGTCAACCAGCAACACTCGCCGTTCAAAAAGCTGTACCTGTCGTTGTGGGAAGGCTGACCACGCATGTTAGACGATGCCATGTACGATACCGAACTCTGCAGCCACACTCCTCGCACTTCGACTTACCCAAATATTCGAACCACCCCGGATACAGTGATCCAGACGTTGTCTGTAGCAATATATGAATCGTACCATTGGAACGTCTGTACCAATCGTGCTCACCAGTCGGTAATTTCTGAATTGCTCCCGCCTCCATAACCAAGTGGGCGGCAGCAGCTGCAGTGCGTAGCACACACTTTTTGATTAGACCTGGGTTCGAGCCCATGACCACCAAATACGGAGGATGCGGAAAGGTCAGGGAATGACCACCGCATATCCCTGGAGCAATATGCCCTTTGTCCCTAATGCTCCTAAAAACCAAATAAAAAATAAAGAAACTGCTGAAGTGTTACTTTTATCTGTTTATGTGAGTCCTCTCATCACGATTCAAGTTTTGCCCGTGCACCATTTTTCTAGTAAACGGCGACAGTTACGTAAATCGCCACAGGCTAATTCGTTTCATTATGTAGTTGTAACCTTTAGAAATAGTGTTGGACCTTACGTTTTGCACACCAGTGTATATTTATTTATGGTCGTTGGGTGTATTCAGCTCAAACTAGTAGTACCCCAAATCTATACTCGTTCACATATTCTTCATATTATTACTGCAGGGTTTGGGTTGTGCTGTGGTTAATGCAGGAATAATAGCTGTTGTTATTGTTGTGCCTTGTGCCACCAACTAAGTTCGGAGGATGTTGGGTTATGGTTATGTTGCGTCACTGTTTCTGATGGTGTAGCATCATTGGTGGGTGTTCATTGGCTTATAAATGCCAACGCCTGCCTTTTATCTAATGGCACGCTCTGATGACGTACATGTATTCTTACTTATACACGTTTTCTTCATCACGATAATGCTCCGTCGCATGTCCCTGTTAATCTTTGAACCTAATGCAAACCACGAGGATTTCACCTCAAAACACTAATTACCTTTTGCTGTGTTCAGCATTCCTGTATTTCCCAACTTCTATGAAATCAGGGCAGGAGTCTTGGTCTTTTAGCATATCTAACACAAAATAGATTTTGATGAACTGCAAACATTCCCCTCCCTAAATAACTCATTAACTGCAACAGAATCCATGAAAACTGCTGGATGCGCTGAGATGTGGCAGTTGAAATTCAACATTGACCAATGCAAAGTATCAATTATCCGGGTATCAATTATCCCAGAGCAACGTACCAACTGTGTGGTAGAACATTCAGGGTAGTGGAGAATGAAATATGCCTGGGGTTTATTGTGCAGTGGGACATTAGAATTCTCAGAGCAGTGTAGACATGCTGCACTGCATGTCTACACTGCTCTGAGAAGTGTAGACATGCTGCCAGGCCACCTCATGGGGTATTGGCAGTAATATCCCTTTGTATAAATAAGGCCATGCTTAGGCGCATCTTGAGTATTGTATACAAGTGTGCTGGCCTCACTTTAAGAAGGATATAGATCTTCTATAATGGGTGCAGCGATGGGCAACGACATTGGTGAAGGGAACAAAAGGGTTCTCTTACCTAGAAAGGCGTCTGTTATTCAACATCGTCTGCAGTCCAAGCACCTATGTGGAACACTGATTGAGGGGTATAAAGCGTTCAATAGATTGAGTAAGCTGAATGTGAAAGGCGTTCATCCCCTTGCTGAGACTGCACACAAGAGGGGACAACAATTCAAGTTGAGGAAAGATGGGGGCGGGATCGTTGTGCGGCAGTTTGCCTTCAGCCAGCGGGGGGTTGTTCATTGGAACAGGGTTCCATCTGTCGTTGTGGAAGGGGATGGATTCAAGGAAGAATTACACAACTTTCTCGGAGGGAACAGATCGATGAACTGTGTGCGTGTTTTTTTTTTTTTTTTACTTACGGTATATGACATTTTTTGCCAGTAATTTTTCCCTTTCCCGCTACTACTACTAGCAGAAGTTGCAATAGCAGGTTGAACCAAATTGAGATAAACACCAATATAACATCCAAACTCTTTTACAACATGCGCACCGCACAAAATGAAGCATTTTTGTAAATTTTTATCAAAATTAATTTACACTTTTATATTAAAAGATAAATTATATTAATTTATTAAATAAAATAGTAAGTGAATTATGTTAATAAAATGAAGCAATTTGCAATCAAAGTTTAAAAAATTCATGAAAGCGATTTAAAATTATATAAACACACCTTTCCTTGTCATTTATCCCTTTTCTTGACCTGAAACAAATTACTATTATGGTAGATCCGCGGCATTCCTTTGCGAACTAACTGTTCAAGAATTTATCATCAAGGAAGACAAAAATGTCTTCTGATTTAAATCGAAAACGAATTCCCTTCGTTCAGTCACCTTTTCTTAGAGTCCACTTTTGTATAATATCTTAGAGCGAAAGATGGGCTTAAAAAGAAAGAAAGCGATTCATTAATGAGACACGAAATGAATTGTCATTTGAAGGATCTAACTTTATTTCTAAATGAACAAACAAACCAATTGTAGCACTTCAGAAATGCGTACGAGGTGCCTAAAGAAGACGAGCCACCACTTCTTAAGTGCACTTCTGGCTCTGTTTGGGAACTGTACAAACGAATTATGCTTTTTACTTTTTTGCATAAGATTTTACTTTGGATTTTATGATTATATACATCGGAATGAATTGTATAATAGGGTACATTAATCGAATGGAGTTATAATAGTGGGGGCCTTGGTCACCCACCGAGCTTCAATCTTCTTCTACTAAAAGACGTCACTAAAGGTTGTTTGTGAAATGGGAGCAGAAAGCAAGAGATTTCTTAATGAGACCCAAACGGAACTGAAAGAATTCATAGAAGAAAAACGGTTTAATTTTATTGTGGGGTAAAACTTTAATACAGGTGTATTAAATGGGATTGAGTGTCAACTGTACAATGTCCAAGAAGACGAAGGCGTTTACTTACGCGTGGGTACCACACACACACACGCGCACCATTTCTATTTATACCGAAGTTTTAGTTATATATCATATTGTGAATACCTTCACAACGAGTTGCCGTGGTATTGCACTCGAATAAGTAACCCTCACCTGTGGAGACTACTACTTATTTTCGGCGGATACCGACACCCAGACGGTACCTGTTGGAAGCGTATTGGCTTCTCTTCGGTGGGTGAGCAGGTATCCTCCCAGCGATGAGAGGCCACATTGTATAATGTCTGAAAACGGCGTGATTTCTGACCGAAAAGTAGTTTGCGGAAGTAAAAATGTTTTTTACCCTCGCGTGATAAAGACAAACTTACCGAGTTGTCAAAAATACAGCCCACAGAAATTGGTGACGTCATTGACAGCACTATTCGAACCCGAGTGTTTTCCACCATGTTTAGTGAGGATGGTAATTATAGCAACTGTGCAACTCAAGAATGCACCCATGAAACCGCACTCAGCATCATGCAGATTGTTCTGATTTGTTGTCCTCTCTCTGTATAAGGGAAAACATGCGTACTTGTGGCCTACCATCTCTCCGTGGGCAGGCTTGCCAGGTGATCGCCTACCTGGTGACAAAGAGGCCAGAATCAACTAAACACGCACACTGCACGAACATAATATTACACACACTTCTGGCCTTGTACAGAGCAGTGCAACCATCACAGTTATTGTTGTTTGGTTTTTAGGAGCATTAGCAACTAAGGCCATATTGCTCCGGGAATATGCGGTGGTCATTCCCTTACCGTTCCGCATCTTCCGTATTTGGTGGTGACGGACTCGAACCCCGGTCTAATCAAGAAGCTGGAAGACATACCTACATTCACGTCACCGTCCAAAATTCATCAAAAGTAAAAAGCCAGACTGTGTTTAAATGATCCCCCAGCACGGTCAAATATGTGCATAGCGAGGAGTGCTGCGTTCGCTTTCTTAGTCCAGGGTGTTCCTTTCTCAGCAGCAAAATCAAATTGATATCAATCACCTAACAGCTCACTAATATCAACGTTTACCTATAAACCTGTCGCCAGTGTATGCAAACTGGTTATTAGGTTCGGATAACAGAGTTAAGAGGCTCACAAGAAACCTCTCTTAATGGGCATTGCTGCGATTATGATGTTGTGGTAGCCCATACAGCGCCTTTGTCGAGCCCACTCTTGTTGTAGGAGGGTTTTAGGAACATCAGCGATTCATATTGCTTCCTCCCTCCAGTCTATAAATTGCTCGTCTTGTCGGATCGATTTGCTGGACAAAAAAGCGTCGTTCCCTCATCTTAGATCGATTCTTCCTTTTTTTTCTTTGGGGTGGTTGTCCGCTCCCCTCCCTCCAACTCACTCTTCCCTCTGGTGAGGCATTGGGCATGCCACACTGTCAGGAGATGCCATCTACCTATCGTAAGATTGCCTCTACTGACAGTGTTTTACCCCATCCCCCCCCCTATTTTTCTCCTATACAGTGCTTTTTTTGTGGTGGGGGTTTTAGTCCCACTCTTCTCTATGGTAAGACACTGGGAATACCACGCTGTCAGCAGGGGCCATCTTCCCTGTCGGCCCTTTCCTTCTGTTTCCTACCCTCTAGTCCTCTGCCTTCCTCCCTTACACAACTGGTTTGTTTATTTTATTTTATTTCTTTATATATATAATATATATGCCCCACAGGTCTAAATCTTAATACATCAAAATTACTGCCCGACCTATTTGGCCCTAGAAATGTTATCAGCGAACAACTCTGCGCTCTGTTAAAATTACTACCGTTGCTCAAGGAACAGCGATCATCTCATTCCCCAACTGGTCCTAGCCACTGAAATCCCAGGAAAGTAGGTGGCAGGACCCGCCACAGTACTATAGCATCAGTAGTACACTCGGTCAGCCTACCGGTGGCACGGTGTGGTAACCTCGGGTCCCACTAGGGGCTCGGCGGCTAACAGACCGGAGGAACAAAGGGCACAACACTATATGCAGCACATGACCCCCCACATACCTTCAAATCTCTTGCCCATACAATGTACACCCGCGGAGATAGGAGAAATCCCAGAAGCCGTTAGACACAAACATACCTTAAATCTTACCTTACACCTTAGATCGACTAATTCAGCCTCGTTGAGAAAAAGGCCCGTACAAAATAGCTCCTGTCATCAGGCCCAGTGTGCACGAGTAGTTGTTGAAGAAACGCAGTGAAGGTATCAACCGTCTTAATCGGTGTCCAGATTCTCCTGACCTCAGTAATCCAGTTGAAACGTATTTTGCAACACGAAGTGAGTCGTACGTACACGCAACTGTCATCAAATCGCAAACTGTGGAAAGAGGTTTTTCCGAAAACATCTTTTCTTACACCTTGTGGAATCGGAGCCTGGAGGAATTCGCGCTGTTATTCTTGCGGGCAGTGGCGGAACACCTCTGAGGTCATAACTGAAAGATCACCCAGGGTGGGCCTCATATTCTTCACTCCAGGATATGCCTTTCGTTAGCACCAAAGCCAGTTTAATGAGCAGCAGCCATGAGCTCGCTACCTCAATGTGTGTGTGTAGCTAATAAAGTGGCAATGCAGTGTATTTGAAGTAGTTCATGGGGAGGGAAAATTCACAAAACAAACCTGTGATAATGTATAAGGACAATAACACGAGTCTTACGTGTTTTGTGTGACCGCGAGCAAATGTAATTTAGAAAAGAGTGCACAAATGGAAATTTTAATAAACATTACTTTAAACCTTTACATGAATACAAGTTATGAAATATTTTTAAATATTTTATGAATACAATTTATTAAATGAAATAGTAGGTGAATTATGCTAAAAATGAAAGTAAAGTTTTTTAAAAATATGAAATTGATTTCAAATTAGATAACCATACCATTCTGTGGAATTCATTCATTCTATTGATGGTGGAAGACCTAAATGAAAGTATTTCCTACTGTGATGAAACAAAAATTTATTTATCTCT
Source organism: Mastigoproctus giganteus (assembly GCF_048544385.1). NCBI lineage: Eukaryota > Metazoa > Arthropoda > Arachnida > Uropygi > Thelyphonidae > Mastigoproctus > Mastigoproctus giganteus. Next base: position 160,428,367 of record NC_143579.1, read on the forward strand.
TGGAAGGCAAAAAGTCTTCTAGCAAAAGAAACAATTGGTTTCGTTGAGTCCTCACGTCCTGACACCCCTTGGGATTGCAGTGAAACACGTGTCCAAAGTTTACATTTCAGTACCGTGTTGGTACTGAAATGTAAACATGAGATTGCAGCTTTCTGTCCTGAAAAAAATTCAAATTATACCGACAAATGCGTGTTGTCAGCAATTCTATGTACACTGAGTGGGCAGAAATCATGGGGTACCTAACAAGTAACGAGTAGTGTAACTTTTCGCCCGGATAAAAGCAGACACGGCGAGGCATTGAATCCACTAGTGCAACGTGATTCATTGCAATTACTAGTAGTTGTGGCCTAGGATGCAAGAAAGCAGGCTTCTACAGCATTATTGAAAAAAGAAAGAAATACTTTCCTATTTCCACTATCCATTTCATCCAAAAGTTCGTCTACTTCTTATTTGAATCTACTTAAGCTATTAACTTCCACAATGACAGAGCGATGTTCCTTCAAGCAATAAACCAGTTGCTGGCTAAAGGGAATTTTCACAGATTGTTCTACAAATGTCTACCCCCAATTTCTATTTATTCCTCATATGCGTATTCTGAGCAAGAGGAAGAATCCCATTGCCCTTGAGTTTGTTCAAACCATTCAAAACCTTACTCACCTCAGTGAGATCACCTCGTGGGTGCTAGTCTCCAGATGCTGCAATTTTCAGAACTCAGAACCTTTCTTCATAACACTACTTTCTTCCCCCACTAATCTCGTTGCTCTTCTCTGTACTCGTTCAGCATCTCTACATCCTATCTTAGACCTCCTTGGCGCATTATAGCCTTAGATGCTGATGCGCCATAAAAATCCTAATAACCAACCAACCAACCAACTTAGAGCTCCAGTCCTGTATGCAGTACTCAGGGTGTGGCCTGATCATTGCCTTAACAAGGGGATAATCACCTCCTTATCCTTGCCAGTAAACTTCATACCTAACTGGAGCATTACTCTCCCGGTGGTATTTTATCACTTTCACTACCCGGCGTGTAGAAATACAGTTGGTATGTTACTCTGGGATTATTGCTTCCCATAGGCGCCTCCGTAGTCAGGTGGGCAGGAGCGGAACACGCTTCTTGATTAGACTGGAGTTCGAGCCCATGACCACCAAATACGGAGGATGCGGAAAGGTCAGAGAATGACCAGCGCATATCCCCGGAGCAATATGGCCTTAGTTGCTAATGTTCCTAAAAACCAAATAACAACAACAATAACTGCTTCCGATATGCAGTACTTTACATTTGTCGATGTTAAACTTCAGTTTCCACCTCTCAGCCCATCTCAACTTTTCTAGATCCTATTGCAGTTGCGTACTGTCATCAACAACCCTGCCAACCTTTCTATCATCTGCAATCATAGACATTAAGCCTGATATACGTTGATAGATATCACTGATAAATACACAAAACAACAATGGGCCAGGCACCGATCCCTGGGGGACTCCGCTAATAACATTAGTCCACGTAGAGCAGTGTCCATTTATTACCACTCTCTGCCGTCTCCCACTCAACCATCCCTTTATCCACTGCAGTAACTTGCCCTTAATGCCATCCTCTCCAATTTGTACAGCATTCTTCCATGTTCAACAGTGTCAAAAGCTTTCCTGAAATCCAAGTATATGATATCAAAATTATTTTTTGCACCCAGTTCCTTTGTAACCACATCATAGTATCCAATCAAATTTTTCAGACAAGACCTCCATTTAACAAACCCATGCTGGGTCTTAACTATTACTGCAGTCTTGTCTTGATGATCCTGCAATGCTTCTTTAATCAGTGACTCCATTATTTTCCCGGAAGAGAATTTTAACTAACAGATCTGTAGTTACTCGTGTTATCCCTTGATCCCCCTTTGTGCATTGGGGATACATTCGCATATCTCTGTTCCTTGGACCTCACTCGAATCTCTCATAACTATGGCTAAGGGACTGCTTACTATTTTCACTGCCTCCCTTAATATAACTGCACAGATCCCACTACCGCAGTTACCTTTCTTATGTTTAACTTCAACAATTTCTCTTCCTCTCAGTTATTACAAAATCAGTGATCTTCCTGCTAGAGAGCGATGAACTTCAGCCATCCCCTTCTGTAAAGGTTCCTCATTGCCTTCCTTCTAGTATTTTTCCATTAGTAAAGAATGCCTAGCTGTTTTTCTTTCCATCTTTGCCAAAGATTTCTCAATCTGCCATGGCTTGCCTAACTTCCTTTGTGACTTTATTACAGACTAGTTGATCTACCACAGGCAGAAATATCTACCACAGTGTTAAATGACAATTGGTATGGATCCCATGCATTCCATTTCTCTGCTAAATGTTTGTTTGTTTGTTTGTTTTGGTTTTATTGGCGCATCAGCTACTAAGGCTATAATGCGCCATATCTCTGCTAAATATGACAACAGTTCATATGATGTCCATTTAGGTCTAATCATGGAATCGTATTTATTAGTTGGTGTCTATGACTACTGCCCCCAATGCTTCCCATTTAGAATATAATTATGTTTAATTTGAAAATGACACATCTGTGAAGATTGTATTGATATGTAACAGGGTGGTTCCAATTAAAGTTCACGTTCCAAGGGCTTTTTCTATCTTTAGTTGTGTTTTGCTATTTAGTATTTGAATATAATAGCTTTAGCTAGAATTCTTTTCACAGTTTAAGAAAAACTGTTGTTGGAAAGAGACAAAAAGAAGCCCAGATGGAACCCATGTTTGTGTAAGGAAATTTCGGGAGTTACATCTTTTCTAAGGTGTAGCTCCAAAGATGTATTTTAGGAGACTGAAGTTGAGTTCTGAGATCACGCTGGTTTGTGTTTTGTGCCGACTCCAGAACGAGTCCATTTTCAAAAGAAATCCGAACCGGAAATTTTCCGAATGAGTCCCATTTACCGAAAGCAGAATATTGATGATGGAGATAAGCACCATCAATATTCTGATGAAAGCACCATTAATTCTGAATAAAGACCCGAAATAAGCACCACTTTGTGTTGTCCAAAGACAGTGCTATAATTGTAATGGGTCCCGAATGGTAAACTACGAAACTATTATGGAATGGCCTGGAACGGCAGAAGAGGGCCACACCAACAGTTTCCTCATTAAGTAGCTCAATTTATGAAAAGTACGGTGAAGGCACGATGGTAAAATACAGTAGTTGAGTTCCACTAGGGAGATACTATCAGTTTTATTGGGATCCATTGTGGGATATCTTCTTAAAAAGTAAATTATGTTTCTGATTACTCAAAAGTACCCTAAACGATTAGAGAGTCTCTTATATTGGGTGATAGACCTTATTATCGTCAAATTGTCCTTGGTTGTTTGGACAGAATTGAACATCTGAATTTGGTGAAAATGCTGATTGAAGCTCAGTATGAAACTTAACGATAGATTTAAATGGAACACGAAACAACTGTGGAATGGCCTGGAACGTCGAATGAGGGCAACACAAACGCTGTCCACATCAATTACCTCAACTGGTTGTTGTTGTTCTGCAGGAAAAATTAAGGCTTATACCCAGGAGGAGGATGTGTGTCACAGTGACTTACGGTGACCCGCTACTGAGAGAAGTGGCAGCGGAATCAGTGTGAAATCGACATTTGCCCAATACTCTTCGATGGGTAGTGTATTTTTAATTAGTATATTTATGATGAAAAGCATGTTGAGTTTCGTATCAGACGGTAAATAATTGAGTTCGAATATAATGGTAGCCATTGTGAGATATCTTTTTAAATAGTAAAGGACGTTTTTGATTACTTACAGTACCCTACGAGATCAGAGATCAATTCCCGATTGGCAACGTAGAGAATCTTCCAGTTAGAACCACATTGAGTTGTATGATAGATCTTCTTTGGTATTTTCAAATTGCCCTTGTCTGTTGGGTAAGAATTGAATGTCTCAGTTTGGTGAAATGCTGATTCCAACACAATATCTGAATCTTAACGAAAGGTTTAGAAGGAACTAGTATTCAAAATATATAAAGATAATCCAGCGTACTCACTTGCGCAAGGTGGCCAGTTCTTCGAAATGCATCTTTCTGGAGTGAATAGACACAACCTGATGACATCAGAGAAGACAATGGAGTGAACATATTGTTGATGAAAGTGCATTTAGAAACAGGTACGCGACAATGCTCAACACTTGCTGGACATTGTCTGGTTTGGCTGAAGATCCATTTATTTAACAGTGGTAGCCATCTTCAACAATGCAGCAGAAACTGCGACTGCGTGCTTTCTTTTTTATACTCAGATCCATTTCCAGTGTGGTTAGACTAGTTTTCGACCACCCACAGACTGAAAACGATAGCCACACACTAACAGAGAGGTTATCGATGTGCAGTTTAATGGATGCGCCATCTTTATAAATAAACTACTGTTGCCATCTTGGAAATTATTTTAATACGGAATACAAAATAATGTGAGGAGTTTAATTATGAAAATGAAATAAAGTTAATTTGGTTTTTAATTATAATAAATCTGAGATGGAAAAAAAGAAAAAAAAAAGTACTCTTATTTTCAAGCGCTGCAAATTATTCCCCGTTTCAGAGGTTTTCTATTGACGAACTTACAGGCATTACCCCTCCCGTCACTATATGTGCTGCGCCGGTCGATGACGATAATTATAGGTGTTGTGACCGCTCATAAATATGTAACTGCCATTCAGTTTTTTTTCTGCAGTAAGTGACTTAAAAAATCGAATTTGGTCAAAGGAAAACCCATTTCCAACCGAACTATGGCGTAGAACTGAAGAAACTCTGATTTGGTAGTCGTGTACTTCTTTCATTAAACTATCGATACAAACTTAGTCCAACTAACTGGGAAATTTGTTGCGCGGGGTTCAGGAAACCAGGCTCGAGTGTGGGGTTCCACTTCCGAAACAGACAAACCGACCTTTAGAACAGTGGTGAGCGAAATATTATGCTTTTCCTCGTCTTGAAGCAATCATCCTGAGGATCGTAGTACATAGAGGGGTTCTTCGCCATCTTAGAAAGTAAACTTCCGTTTATTTATTTTCATATTTTGTCTAATTATCTAAATTTCCTTCTTATACCCTTTTTTCCCACTTAGTGTTCGTTGTCGCCAGGTAGGCGTTCATTTTTCGTCTCCACTACTCTTGAACTTCGTTTTTCCGCATAAAGGTCTTGTCCATCCGCAGATCTAAATCCGTGACTTTGTGTTCACGGTGAAAGAACTGAGAAGCTTCAAAAACCAGGTTTCCCAGGGGTTGAACCCTTTGGGATAGGGGACGGAAATTCAGTTGTAAGCCACCCACACACACGCATAGGAAACAGATATGTGAATAACGATACCAGTTGGTTAAGTTGTTACCAACAAAGGAAACTTAATCATGACGTATATAGAAACAGTCCGAAAATTTGAGTGTGCTCTAAAGGTCGGTTTGTCTGTTTGGAGATAAAACATTCCTGGTGAGGGGAACTGTCTACTCCCACCAAGCCAAACTAACCCCTTCTATAATAATATAATGACCGCCACCTGAAGAGATTTGGATTTTAAATCAACCGAATTCGGGCCCGAATCCCATTCGAATCCCAGTCCCACTTATGACGACAAGAACCTGTTTGAGGCGTTCATCAGTGGGTTGAATTAGCCGGATTCTGTCGGAGGTGCAGTGTTTCTAGCTTACTCATGGTAATCCTTACTAAAAAGAATAAGGTTGAAAATGCTTGGCATAACCAGGATTCGAACCCGATACTTTATTAGCTAAGTGAGGAAGGACCTGTAGATATGCGTCAGACAAACAACTACTTTGCTTAAATGCCTTTTCTTACAGTTGTCAATGGCGACTTTAAGAAAAATTGTGGGGATTGAAAATGCAACTTAAGCACGTTTGTGTGGGGAGGAAGGGGAGGAGAATTGCTCCCTGTCCTCCCATGAATCGCATATAAAGCTTCCGTATGAGTTCCAGTGTGTGCGTTTGGTCAGCGTTCGTTAACTACCCAATAGCGGCCACTTTAGGCTCCTTCTGCCTGTCTTAAACTGCTTTAGAGGTGGATTCGAACCTTTTTGAGACACTGCCTGACCGGATTACGCACAGGCACTGTTCGCGAGGAGGAGGAGGAGAAACCAAATGGCCGCAGCCCACAACTCACTACCATTATAACCAAAGAATATCTGTTCTTCAGCTCGCTAGGACTGGGACACCAGAAATGACCCACCCCCAAGAATTAGAAAACTCAGGAAATAAACTATTCCAAAATAGACTAACATGGACGGGACCCATGTACCATGAAAGACAAATGTAGATGACTACCAAACTTATACACCCCACCAGCTGTGTCTATGTGAACAAGACACACTCCTGAAAACTGGAAGACTTAGGAAATAAACCACACTAAGGTAAAGGACTAAAATGGACGGGACCCAGGTCCCAAGGATGACAACTCGGACATGACACCAGATTGGACACCACCAACAGGGTCATTGTATAGTTTTCCTGCAGACGCTTGTTGGCGATCGCACCGGGCTCCCTTGCCTGGTGCCTTTCCACCCCCTCCCCTGCGCCCGTGGTGGGACCGTCCCCCCGGCGCCCCTACTTTCTCTTGGTGAAGCATGGGCCTGCCTCACTGACTTCTGGGGTTGCATACGCTATTATCCCCATATTTCTGCCTTAACCCCCCCAGCCTTCAATCTCCCACCCACTCTATCTTTATGCTAGCGAATGTCCCACACACAAAAACTTAATTATGTCAAAATTCCCGTTCGCCCATTCTTTCGGCCTTTATTATGCAAGCATTATCCCCCTCACCTAACGATCATCAAACCGACGATGATGGATATATGTATCTGTCTGTACGTACGTGCATATAAAAGAGCGCGCGCGTTTTTTTTAGGTCCTAGCCTCTGAAATCTCAGGAAATTAGGTGGCAGGACCTGCCAGAGTGAAACTAAAACTATTGGGTTCCTGGTCTGCCTCCACGGGGCGAAGGTGGGGCAACGTTGGGCCTCAGCAGGGGTCCAGATGAACAACGGTACACGACATCACACAGATACAAAGCCCACACACTTTTAAATCTCTGGCATTTCCCAGTGAACTGGTACACCCACAATGAAAGCAACACGGAGATGGGGGAAACCCCTGGTGCCGTCTGACACTAAATACACCTTACACCGCCTGACAATGTCGTAAAGTGCGATGAGGGGAGGGGAAAATCTAATTTGTTGCCGTAAATGTGGATTTACAACTCCTCCTGTCCTAACAGGAAGTGACGTGTATGGACATGAAAATCATCTATTGGGACACTTTGGAGAGCTTTGAAGACAACGTGTCTTGAGATGTGCATCTTCAGAAATGTAGTGGATTCGATGCGTAGGTGAATTAGCGAATGTTGTCAGTGGAACTATGGTTGTTGTTGTTGTTGCAGTAGGGTTTTAAGAGCATGGGCAAGTAGTGCGCTATTGCTTCTATTAAATTGTTTGGAAATGGTTGATTTTGTTTGCTCAACGAACAACCTGCATTTCTGGGAGGAAAAACCACGCTACTCTGGCCTGAGACCGACTAACTCAGCGACGTTCGGAAAAACACCCATAAAAAAGTTCCACCGGCCGTCCACAGATTCGAACTCTGGTATTTTGCACAAGGGATGGATGGATGAGACAGACAAGATTTCACAACAACCCTCTTTTAAGTTAGGAGAACAATTACATGTGAGACTGCTAATTGAAATTAGAAATGTGTGTACAAATTGAAATTTGAAGAAACATTAATTAAAATGATTTACGTTAGAGTGAAATGACTGAGATTTATTACATAAAATGGTAAGCGAATTGCGCTAGTAAAATATAAAAATTCAAAGCAGAGATTTAAAAATATACGAAAGTGATTTTAAATTATATAAAGATACCTTTCAGCGAAATTTATCCATTTTGTTGACCTGGAAAATATTGCTTTCAGAAGCTTTTTTAATGCTGTGTGAATATTTCAAGTTCGTGGAAGACAAAAGAAGTCTTCGTTGAGATGAGTTTCATTGGGTACGGGTGTTCTTCTACTCAAAGAACTCACCAAAGGTTCTCAAATGGGAACAGAAAGAAAGAGATTTGTGAATGAGACCCAAAAGGAATTAGGAACTGATAGAAGAAATAGAATGGTAAAAGAAAAATGGGAAAAGTTCAGTACGGTTTATTAAATGAGATGAAAAGACAACTATAAAATGCCTAAGAGGATTAATGAGTTTATTTAGGCGTGGGCAATGCACACACAAACTTCCACAACGAGTTGCCATTGTATTGAACTACCTCGAATAAGTAACGCTTCACCTGGAGAATACTACTGTTACTTATTCTCGGCGGATACCACCACCCAAAGGGCACTGTTTCGAAGCATATTGGCTTTTCATCGGTGGGAGGGCAGTTACCCTCCCACCGATGAGAGGCACCATTGCGTCGTACGTAATGTGTCTGAAAATGGCGTGTTTTCTAGACGAAAAACCTGAGTTTCCTGAAGACAAAAAGCATGCCACCCTTGCGTGATACCCTCAAACTCAGCTGAGTAGTGAAAAAAGGCCCACAGAAATTCTTTGCGTCGACTAGTGTAGGGAGGATGGTTATTGTAGCAACTGTGCAACCCACGAATGCACTGTTGTAAGCCACACAGCATTTGGCGGGTGGGTCTATTTTGTTGTCCGCTCAGTGTATAAGGGACTGCATTTTGATACTTGCGGGTACTTCACTGGTTCAGTTTCAGAAGACCAATTGAGGCAACTGTGGCTATGAGGAATCAATATATCTCCTGACTCATTCAGGCAACTGCGGCCGCAACAACACTAGACTCGTTGTTGACAACACCAGAATGGTGTTGTCAGCAATGAAAGCCATCTTGCTCCGTTGCACTGTTCGTTACTCTGGTTACAACACCAGAAATACCTTCTCTGTGAGATGGTGAGTTGATATGTATGTTTTAAAAGTCTACTATTTTTTTTGTTTAACTTTACAGTACGCAATATACTTTACGAATTTAAACTTTAAACTTTACAATATGAAAAAAAATCCTTTTTCAATATCGTCCTCCTACTTTTGTTAACACAGTGTAAATCGTGTTGCCAAAAGTATTGACTTCCTCCACGATTATCGTGAACGGATGTTACAACTCTGGTGCGCATTCCATCAGCTCAGTAAAATAAATATCGAAAGTGTGCCTGTGAAGAATCAGTACGTTAGAACCGAGCATGACTCGTGATTTCAAACTCACACTCTTTCAGTGTGGGACAGTTCAATGGCTCATATTTAACCCTCCTCTGCGCTCATGTGATATTGCTCTGAATTTCCTAAAATACAGGGGCCGATGTTATTTAGGGATGGAATTTCGCGAGTGGTAGTTGAAAAAAAAATAATAAAATCATGGAGAAGTTTCAGGAATTTCTGAGCATATTCATCTCGGAGCTACATGGCCTCGGTTCCATGGTTACGCAGCTGCTTATGCGCAGCCGCATAATCATTGCGTACGCAGCATGAATCGATGAAGTGTGAGAACACAACAGCCATTAAAATATTTCGGAGGTGACAAACAGAAGGAGACTGAAAAGTGGGATGAGAAGAAGGTGGATCACGATGGGATGGCCTTAATGAAGGGAGGATTTAATTCAGTTTTTCACCACAAAATGCGTCTGGGTTAATCCGTTTATGGAATTGTCTTTAGGTACTCGGTAAAGAATCTAAGAATCTCTGGGTACGACCAGGCTGCCATGCACGGAAATTGAACTTGGCCTGCTATAACGTACGATCACTCATCGGTGAAGACAGGATATTAGAGCTGGAAAAGGAATTAGAAAATGTGAATTGGAATATCATCGGTTTGGCTGAAACAAGAAGAAGAAATGAATCACTTATAAGTTTATCAAGTGGAAATCTGCTGTTCACCAATGGAAACAGTGAAAGGAGTGAAGGTGGAGTTGGGTTTCTGGAACATAAAGATTTTAAAAACAACATTTTGGAATTCAAAAGTACATCACCAAAGGTGTCAAGACTAATATTCAAGATTTCTAAGAGGTACAAGCTAAAGATTATAATGATTTATGCACCAACATCGAGCCATGATGATGAAGAGGTTGAAGAAATGTACACCGAAATTGAGTCTTCTAGATGAGCAGAAAACCCACTACACTATTATTATGGGGGACTTCAATGCTAAGGTTGGAAAAAGACAAAACAGCGCAGAAAGGGGAACTATAGGAAATTTTGGAATTGGTGAAAGAAATAAAAGAGGTGAAAGACTTGTGGAATTTGCAGAATCTCAAGGACTGTCAGTAATGAACACTTTTTTCAAGAAAAGGGTGAACAGAAAGTGGACATGGAAGAGTCCAAATGGATTAACAACTAATGAAATCGACTTCATCCTCACTAACAGAAGATATATTGTGAATGATGTTACCGTCCTGAATAAGGTAAATGTTGGAAGTGATCACAGAATGGTAAGATGTACACTTGATATAGATGTAGGAAAGGAAAGGAAAAAACTGACTCGAGTAAATAATACAGAAGTCTTTGAAATAACAGAAGAGGAGAAAAAGCAGTATGTACTGGAACTTAAGAACAAGTTTGAGCTTCTGCAGACTGCTCAGGACCAAGATATCGACGAGGAATATTACAACTTTCTGAAAGTGATAAAGCCCAAGAAACCTATAGGGAAAAAGAAATCCAAAGAATAAAAAATTAGTCAAAAAAAACTTGTCATGATGAACCGAAGACGACAAATGGAAAGCAAGAAAAACACTGACAGGGAGAAAATTGAGTATACTGAGTTATGCAAAGCCATTAGAAAGAGACTCAGAGAGGACATAAGAAGATTTAACACAAGAAAAGTAGAACAAGCACTAAGGGAAAACAAAGGATTTAAATCAGCAGCCATGAGCAGTAATACAGAAAGACAAATGATACTGAAACTGAAGAATAGCGATGGTGTACTTATAAACAGCAGAGAAGGCATAATTCAAATAGCAGAAGACTACTATAGAGAATTATACAAGGAGCGAGGGAATGATACCAGCAGTGGGGAACATGGATTGCAAAGTAACAACACATACGACATACCCGATATTCTTCCTGATGAGGTAGAACATGCATTGAAGAAAATGAAGAATCGGAAAGCCCCGGGGGAAGATGAAGTTACTGTAGAGTTGTTAAAATTGGGAGGAAGAGACATAACACAAAAACTGGCAAGGCTCTTCACAAAGTGCATTAGAAAAGGTGTGATGCCTAAGCAGTGGAATAATGCAATCATAGTTTTGCTACATAAGAAAGGAGATAAATCAGAAATTGGAAATTATAGACCAATTAGCTTGTTATCCCATATCTACAAGTTGTTCACAAGGGTCATTACTAACAGATTAGAAAGAATACTTGATGAGAATCAACCGAAAGAGCAAGCTGGCTTTAGGACAGGATTCTCAACTATGGATCACCTTCACGTAATATCACAGCTAATGGAGAAAGCAAATGAATATAAAACACCATTATGCCTGGCATTTGTGGATTATGAAAAGGCATTTGACTCCATACAGCATAAGGCAATGTTTCGGGCACTGGAAAGACAAGGCATAGATACTCCATATATTATGATTTTGAAGAAAATATATGAGAGTGCTACCTCCTTTATTAGACTAGACAAAGACAGTAGCAAATTTAAAATCGAGAAAGGAGTTCGACAAGGAGACACAATATCTCCGAAGCTGTTTACAGCTGCCCTTGAGGAAGCTTTCAGAAGATTAGACTGGTCGCAGAAAGGAGTCAATGTGAACGGAGAGTACCTAAACCATTTACGATTTGCTGATGACATTGTGGTCATAAGCCACGATCCCAAAGAATTAGAGGAAAATCTTAATCAGTTATGCAGAGTTAGTAAGGATTTTGGACTAAAGATGAATATGGCTAAAACAAAAGTAATGATGAACAAGTATGCCACGGAAAGGGAAATAATGATTGAAGGGGCAGTAATTGAAAAGGTGGAGTCATATACTTATCTGGGACAAGTTATTAGCTGTAATAATGATAAATGGCTGGAAGTCAAGAGAAGAATAAATTTTGGATGGATAGCATTCAGGAAATATAGTCACATACTGAAGAGCAATATCCCAGATTGTCTGAAACGTAAAATAATGAATCAATGTATACTCCCCACCATGACTTATGGAAGTGAAACTTGGGCACTCACCAAAAGAATGGAAGAGAAGCTGAGAACTACACAGCGAATTATGGAACGAATTATAAATATTGGGAATCACACTGTTAGATAAGAAGAGAAACACATGGATTAGGCAGCAAACTCAAGTAAAGGACATTCTTATCAAAACTAAAGAACTAAAATGGTCTTGGGCAGGACACATAGCTCGAAGACATGATGACAGATGGACTAAGAAAATAACAGAATGGTACCCAAGAGCAGCTAGAAGAAAACCTGGAAGACAAAGGCGGCGATGGATAGATGAAATTCATGAGTTTTTGAGTAGTAAATGGATGGCCAGTGCTCAAAACAGAAGGAACTGGAAAGTTGCTGGAGAGGCCTTCATCCTGCAGTGGATTGAAAATGGCTGATGATGATGATGACCCGGTAAAAACCACCATTCGTGTGAAACCTGTTCAGATAAACACCACTTTTAAAGTGGAACTAAAATGTCCACGTTTAGCAATGTGTAATTGAATTTCTTAAGGCAAATATCACGAGTGAAAGACATTCTTTAAAACTACAGTTGCAAATTAAAAGCAACACTGTTTTCAAATTTTAAAAGGGGGATAAAGGGGTTGCTGTCTAATAAATTCATGCAATTCATTTAAATGAGATAGAAAGAGAACTGTGGAGAACAAAAACTCTCGCTGCCATTTGGGCTGTAAGAAAAGAGAACTCGGATTCAAAACCACCCAATACAACCAAAGATGTATTGTTCCTGTTTCCCTCTCTGCCTCAATTATTTGGCCCTCTGCCCCAAATACCCATATTAGGAATTTCTCAGCCTGCAATAGTGGGTGCTCCGGTGGTTGAGTAGAATTGCCAGGAAGACCTTTACAGTTTTAAAAGCAATTCCATTTGCAAACTTAGCTCCGTGGATTCAAAGGGTCACCATGAGTAACATCTGCATTCTTGCACAACTTCTCACTGGAAGTTTAGATGCCCCTCAAATTGATAATCTTGTGGTCAGGCCACGCCCCGGGACCCGGCTCCACTACCCTCAGTCTCTGAAGTGCTCTTCATCACGCGGGGGGATTGCGGCGGGAGGTTGTTTCGTGCCAATACCAAAAAGGATTTAGCGCTGAAAGCCTCAGACTGCGCAAAATTCACTAATGGAACAAATGAGTGCATCATTTTAGTTCGTACAAAGTAGGTGAAATGGCATCGTTTTGGTGATATCTCGTATTGTGAATGCCTTCACGAGTTGTGGAGGCATTCACAATATGAGAGGCATTTGCATTTAATTATTCTCGCAGATACCACCCCCAGGGGTGGTGGTTTCTACCGAGAATAAGTAACATTTTTCATGTTCAATGTCTCACAATATGAGACATTGAACATGAAAAACGATGCCATTTCACCTACTTCGGTGATTTCCTACCAACTAAAATGATGATTGCAATAACTTTCTCCCATTACGAAAATGTTCGTATTGTTTAATATTAAAAATAAAGAATTTGTATTTTTTAAAAAACGTATTAAGTGGGAAAATGTCATTACCGTAATACACTGTGTATTACTGTTGTTGTTGTTGTTGTTGTTGTGGGGGTTTTCTGGCGCATAAGCTGCTTTGGCTAATGTGTATTACTGTGATGATGAACTTTTTATGCGGGAAAATCCTTTATCCGAGAAGCTTCTTACGGGGGAGAATAATAACATGTAGAGTTGAAATCGGGACTTAAGAAACCGAATCTAGTACCGGGGAAACTTCTCATGCGGGAATTTCTTATCCGGGTTCTACTGTACATAATCTCATTTACATAACTGTGTGAAAGATACTGCTTGCAAATTAACGAAAGGCTGCTATTCGAATATAAATTGTAAAAAAGATTGAAATTTAAGCTCAAATGAGAGTAAATATAATAAATAGAAAGCGAATAATGCCATCAAAATAACACGATTATAAGCAAAGTTTGTTGAAGCAATTTCAAATCAAATCCACATATCATTCCAAGAAATCTGTGCATTTTTATATCTGATGATGACCTGGAAGAAATGTTCTGTAAGCAGTAGTAATTTTAAAAGTTGAATTGAAGTTTAAAATACAAAATTATTATTTGCCATAGAACTTGGTACTATCAAAACAGTACGATTATAAGAAAAGATTTTTTAAAAAATCATAAAACTGTCATCAACTGTGAGGAGGTGTTTCTTTCTGTTCTTTATTTAATTTAATGTAATTTCATCGGTTCGTTCAATGCAAGACTTAAAATTAAATTAAATTTTCTGTTTATACTCCGGGACGACCAAACGGTCAGAGGAGTTCACAAGATGGAGAGAATACAAGAAACAGCACCGCATTTAGCAGTCACGGACTTGAACCCCGGTCACTCAAGGCACGTGTACTTATGCACCCGCCCGCCTGACCACTAGAGTACGGCGGCCTTCTTAATCTGCTTTCTTTACGAGGGTTAAAGAAAAATCAAATATTTATATAAATCTGCCAGGTAACAGTAATAGTATTCGCCGATTAGTTTAAGGAAGGAACAGGCTTTTGCTGTAATGGCAAAAAAAAAACAAAAAAAAAAAAACATTTTATATGCTTCCCTCCTCATATAGATTATTGTCTAGTAGACTTTTCAATTTATTGAAACTGCAAACCTCGAGTAACTGCAAGGACAACTTGATCCACCAATCAACGACTAGCTGGCTGAAACAAAACTTCCCACAGCCTAATTTAAACCTCTTCCCCCGGAATTTGAATTTATGACCTCTACTCCTCGAATTCTCTATAACAATGACAATTCCACCTTCATTCATTTTACTAATCCCGCTTGGAGCCGCATTAACCTCAATCGCGTCACCTCTGAGGTCCCTGGTGGCCAAGCTCTGCAGCCCTAATCGAGCTCTGCAGCATAATCGGAGTCCATCCTCGTACCAATGCCCTTTACTGATCTCAATATTCGAGTTACCATTCTTTGGACCCTCTCCCGAAGCTCAAAGGTTTTTTTTTTTCAAAGAGGTCTCCATACTTGAACACAATATTACAAATATTCTTACAACTGCCTTATACAATGGGATTATGAACACCCTATCTCTACAAGAAAACGTTCGATAAATCATCGAAAGAACATCATGAGCTTTCCTGGCTGCCTGTCTACACTGCTTAGAAAAATTCTATCTGCCCATGTCGTAACAACCACTCCCTTAATTGTTTTTTCATCAAGTCGTGTAATTAATTTGGGGCAGCCATTCCCAAAGTGTAAGCTATTCCATTTAGCTGCATTAAAACACGACTGCCAATTCCCCGACCACCTTTGAGATCTGTTCAAGTCACTCTGAAGGAGTGCTGCTTGGCACTGATCAATAACGATTGACCGATCTTTATGTCATCTACGAATGTTGCAGCATCAAGCCTACTGTCTCTTCTCCGATATTGTTTATGAAAATCAAACACAGCAGTGGTCCAAGAACCGACCCTTAGACCCCCCCCCCGCTTCTAAATAAATATCATTCTGAAAAACATCCATCAATCAGAACTTCAGTCTTCCGCCTTGCAGCCACCCAGGAATCCTTAGAATTTTTCCAGTAATTATCCACCTTATACAGTGGCCTTTCATGAGGGACTGAGTCAGATGCCTTATTAAAATCCGAATGAACTCTGTCCAAATTGTTACCTTCATCCAGCGTACAGAATGCCATCTAAATATCCCTGGATTGCACTCTTAATCATAACTAAGATTTCCCTCCCACTGCTGGGCATCTCATAAAAACTACCATTTGTTTCCAAACCACGCAGTTGGATTTGTTCAGCAACTTGAACTTTCTTGCATGTCTGCGAAAACGAGAAAAGATTTAAAATAAAACAAAAGTTGGTATTTAAGAAACCGAGGGGGTGTTGTAATTCCACGAAGGTTGTAAAGGGACTGTTATTACAAGGTACAGTTCAGAAAGCCTATGTTTTTCGTATTTTTGAAATTTATGTTTAATAATCGGTCACATTGTTTGGAAGAAATCACCTTCAATCTCTCCTATGGATAACATTCGATCTTATAAGAAAGTCATCTTATAATGATGACGTTTCATGTTAAAACATTTAACTAAAAGTCACTCTACGTTTCTGAAATAACTTTAGCGAGTGATGTATTTTGCATGCGCATCAGACACACTTGTATCTGGTGTACTTTTGTGCCTTATTTTATAAATTCTGGCCACCCTATTTTAAAAACGCGCTTCCTAAACTGAGGTGAGATTAATTCGGTGAACAGTTGACTTCGAATAAGGTGATGCTCACAATTTCAATGGATGCCATTTTGATTAAAGATGGCAGAAAAATACGATTTTTTTTATTAAAGAGGGTTTAATAAAATAAATATATTTCAATCGCTTGGAATATCCTAATATTTTCGGGTTTCTCTTTCTATGTACACCGGATACTTTCTTAAAAAGTAAAGAAAATTTTTCATTACTCACAGTACCCTCCATGATCAGAGATTGTCTCCCCATTGACATCGAAAAGAACGACACGATTGCTGTGCGCAAGACCCTCTCAGTATCTTCCGATTGTCCTTGTCTGTTTGGTGAGAATTAAACGTCGAAGATTGATGGAAATGCTGCTTCAAACACTATCTGAATCTTGATGGATGGTGTAAAAGAAACTAGACATTAAAACCCATAGACGATCGGACTCATTCGTGCAAGGATTCCCCAACAACAACACTCCACCAGTTCTTCGACATGCATCTTCCTCGGTCTGCAATGGAAAAAAGACCCAAACTGATGACATCAGAGAGGACAATGCAATCACCTTACTGTTGGTGAAAGTCTATTTTAAAGCAGATATGCGACTTGCTCAACACTAGATGGGCATTGTTTAATTCCCTCCAGACGGATTCATTCATCTAACAATAGAAACCATCTTTAACAACACAGTGGAAACTGCGACTGCGTGGTTTCCTTTTTATATTCAGATCCAAGCGTGGCTAAAAAAAAAAAAAGTAAATTAAACTCTTATTTTCGGGTCATCAGGAGATTATTATTATTATTGTTGCTCTTATATTATTTTTCCCTGATTGGGGGATTCCACTCCGTGACGGGTACTGCTACCACAGTAACACCAGACATTACAACCACACAGGGTGGTTGTAATGTCTGGTGTTACTGTCGGTCGAGGAAATCTCTCACTAACCTACAGGTGTTCAGGATTGCGTCTTTCTGGAGTTCCTTGTAGGTGTTCTCTGGGAGACCTATTGCTGTTATGTACAGTGTTTGGTATCATACCGGTGGTTTACACGATAATCGGGATTTATTATTATATTTAATGATTTTTTATTATTATTAGTATTATTAATAAATGATTTATAAATGATAAATAACACGATGATTTATTATTATTAGTATTATTATTATACAGCATCTAGGATTTGCATTGAAGCTACAGCACAATAAAGCAGAAGGTAGTACATTGTTACATACATAACATAAGAAAAAAAAATGACAAGGCTACACTAATTGTGAATTTTTCAAATCGTGTGGTAAAGGAAAAATGGATTAGGCAAAGGAGATCCGACTGACGTCAAATGACGTCTATCAGAAGAATAGCAATATTCCAATCTTCATAAATGACCACTTAACAACTCACCTCAAGCAGTTGTTTTGGGAAACAAAACAATTAGTAAAAACTGACAGTTACAAATCAGTTCTTTCTGGTATCTCTAAATAGTCGGTCATTAAGAAAAAATTGGTTTAACTTCTTGTAATATATAAATGCAATGAAAGAATTTATTTCATTTAGGTTAGCGTAAAAAGGGATGAAATAAGATAATAGAAATGATAAACAATTCGAGATTTAATACAGAGAGAAAAGTAAATCACTCAGCTTGCAACATAAATTCTAGGAGTAGCAGGAATAAGCTTAAGAAACCTTCGATGACTAACGAAAAAGAAGAATTAATGGTACAAAGGGATAAATACTTCAGTTAGTATAGAAATTGTCCATCAAAGATAGAACATTATAACAATTATAAAACACTCAGAAATAAATTGACAGGTATGATTAGAAAACGAAAAAACACTTATTACAATCAACTTTCTATGGATAAGCAGATAACTCAAAAGGATAAATGGAGCATTATAAATAACCTGTTAAGTACAAGGAAGAAATAAATTATCATGGGGAAATCAAATTAAAACATTATTGGAACAGATCTCTGGTACAAACAAACAAGATGAGGCTGCAAATTGATTTGCCAAAGCTGTATTAGATCTCAGTAGATATTATATTCATTATTTCCAAAATTCCTTTAATCAACAAGATAGTCTTTCCTCAGGTAGTGAACTCTTGTGTAGTCTTAACTCCACAGCATACTGAGATTCTTAAGATTATAAAACAGTTAAAGAACAAGAAATCTTACGGATTGGACTGTATTACAGTAACCGAAGTGAAGAGAAATAAAGAACAGTTCTCTGTTCTCTTGGTGGAGATTATAGCACGGTTGTTAGAGTCGGGAAGGTATCCTACAAATTTACTTTCATTTAAGGTAATACCTATATATAAAAAGGGATTAACCGATGACTTTAAAAAAAAAAAAAATTCCCGAGTTACCCTGAGAGTGAGAGAGAGAGAGAGAGAGAGTCAAAAGTAGAAAACAAGTACCAAGGAAGAGAAGAATGGTGATATCCATTTCATCCATCTAACCACGCGTGTATATTATGTGTCTAAATTGCATGTGTTCTCTGGTTGATTTTCTTGTTCTTCTGGACAAAAAAAAAAAAAAAAAAAAAAACAATCCCGGAATTTCTGGGATAAAAAACCTTGCTGTGGCGCCTGAGAACAGCTAACTGAACACAATTTACACCAACTGCTATCGTATATATTTCTAATTGTTTTAATACAATGTAAAATTTTAATATGTTTGCATCTGTTTTGTTTAGAATTTTCAATTTAATTTAAAACAGCGAAGCAATTAAATAGTATCTGAAAAAGTTCAAAAATTTTAAATACAGGTTATTGTCGTATGACTCGGCAGTTTGGTTCCTATAAAATCTCGCGTAGTGCGAAACCGTGCTATACGGGACTAAGAACCAGTATAAAAAGAGGGTTACGTTCCAAGAGCTAACAAAATACACCATTTTACATTTCGTGTATCTTCTGCTCTCTTTAAATCATTAATCTGGGTTTGTTTTTGCTTTTGCTTGACAGATCTTTGTAAATTTCATGGTATGGAACTAAAGCATTTTCAAAAGTTCAAAAGCTTCTTTTTAAACTTTTTAAAATTAACTTTTCAAATTGTGTATGTTCTGAGGTCGATTTTCTATTTTTCTGGATGAAAAATCCGAATTTCCGGGAGCAAAACCCATGCTACCCTCGCCTGAGACCGACTAACTCAGCCACGTTGATGGGATTCGAATTTTGGTCTTTTCTACTTGGGTAACATGACGGCGATTCTACCAACTGTGCTACCCACGAGGGCCTCAGTAGTGATATCATGATAACCTTCTCCTACCGACTTAGCAAGTTCTATTACCGCAGGGATTCCATTTTCTGTCTGTTCGACCATATTTCCTGAATGAACTGACTCTGGCCATACATTTTTCCAACACGCATTTACTGTTGACAGTTTTACTTCTTTGAGCAGTAAAGCTATGATTCCGATTCAGTCCACAATTCAAAATTGTTTCCATGGCTCCATCACTTCAGTTTTTAATAAATTCAATTCGGAATCAATGTTTTCCAAAATCCATTGTAAAGATTTTCTGATGTAATGACTTTCAAAGGTAGATATAATGCCTTCATCTAATTAAAGAAGTTGTGGTAGGAACATAACTTCAAGTTTGGATGACTTAAACCTTTTGGATATCCTGGCAAGTTCAACAGCACAGAACCTAACACGGAGATTTCCCAATATATATATATATATATATATATATATATAATATTAAGGATAATATAAAGAACCATTAGAATAAGCAAATCAATCCAATAATAATACCATCAGGGACCTAAGAAAACGCAAAAAAAAAAATATATATATATATATTATCGCTTTTTACCGACAATCTAGATGACTTCAGCTGGGGCCACCCACCCAGAATGAAGGCAAAAAACGACAAGAGGTTCTCTGTTTCTGTGATGATCAATATATGCTAAGTAATTTAAATCTAAACCAAATATAAACCAGTATAGGCCGAATGTAAATCGAATATAAATCGAAAGATGATAATAAAAGTTAAGAAAATTTAGAAATATTAGAATCAAAGGTAAGAAATATAAGTAAAATATAAATGCAAGCATATATTAATCATCGTTGACCCGACAGAGAACGTAATTTAATGATTAAAATAAGATTAAATATATAATTCATACTACATATTGACCGTATCTAGGACATAATGTAATAGTCGTCAAAATAATATGTGGCGCCCCCTATGTGATGGATACGGTAAAAATAAATAATTAAATTAACGCATAGGGGGCACCACATATTATTTTGACGACTATTACATTATGTCCCCAAATGAGTGGTTTCTTTGCCTATTGCTATCATAGCATACTGTTAAGTGATTCTTCCAGTACCAGTTCTCTTGAGAGAGGGCGCTGACCAAGTACTGGCCACATGCATAGTTTTGGTGTTCCGTTATTTTTGTGCCGTTTATTGGTTTCAAGTGTCGCATTTTCATTTATTTTGTGTCCCTTAAGTTCCTCTTCTCAAGATGTGTCCATGGACATCAACTTCGTGAAGATCGGCCAAGGTAATCGAAAGTTATGGTCATTTTTATTAGTGTTGATCTCGCCGGGTCACAACGTGATTTTGCATTGTATATTGTTATATTGCCAATTTTGTTAAAGTGAATAGTACCACAAATAATTCTTAAATATTGATGATAGTAATTATCGGGAACAGTAATTGAACAGTTCTACAACCACATGTAACTTTCATGATGAATTTTGGATATTTTGCTAGCTTTCCTTGTTTGACTTTAGTATGCTGGTTAATAAACAAAGGCCTTTGTTCTCAGTTTACACCACGCGGTCAAGCCCTGATTGGTCAAGCCCTGTTTGAGTGACCGTTAGAGTGAGTTGGCAGCTACGTACCTAAAGATCTATATCCAGAATATTTATTGGTACTAAATTTATTTCATTTAAAATTTAACAAATAGAAGTTATTAATTTCATTACATTTAAGATATTGAGAACATATATGTATATAATAATATGCGCAGTGCCGTGCTCCCAATGGCTCCCCAGGACGAACAATAAACCAAGCTCATCATCCAGTATTCTTCTATCTAGGGGTTAAGACTTCCCCCCCCCACTCGTAAAACTCCGAGACACTGAACTAAACACTGCATCCCAGCAGCAAAGCAACTAAGCAAGCCCTTCAACCCGCGGATTTTCATCCCTCACATTTCATCCTGCTGCAAAAAATTATCTTGGCACCACTATCCAATTTTGGGGGCACTGCATAGTTTTAAAGTGGTGGATTAGTTTCCATTCCATGAAGCACGATGGAATTCAAGAACACCAGCATGCAGGAAGCGACCGATGAGATGAGGACTGTACCAGCCACGAAAAAGAAGTGGAAGAAGCTGGACACGCCCAAACCTGACAGAGAAACGCGAAGCCAGAGTGCTCAGCTAAAGGAAACCCAGAAGAATTCCCTCCCACAAATTGATTTGACTGTGGAGAAAAAACAACCAGAGGCCTCTGCACCCTTGGACCCCTCCTGGCCAGAGGGCACATTGTTGGAAAAAACTCAAATCCTGCGTACCGCCCTTGAGGATCTGATGAAAGACTCTAACAACCGGATAACCACTGGAGTTAGGGGACAGATTGTTTCCCTCTGGACAAAGTTGGAGACAATTCTCTACCAGACAAACCTAAAATATGAAACAACTGCTGTGAAACTGGAGGCATACCTAGATGGTGAGGCAAACAAAATGCAACAGCGTGCCCCATCTTATGCACAAGCGCTGAGGACATCAGCTGGTGAATCAGCAATAAAAAGCAGTGTACCTGCTACAACAAAAAAGACCTTGCCAAAACAACCACACCTGGTGGTACTCCGACCAACAACCATTGAGGAAAATCAAACAAGCGAACGATTAAAGATGCAAATCATGACCAGCCTAAAAGAAGAATTCAAGACAACCAGAATAAAGTCGGTCAGGAAAACTAGAAATGTCGGAGTACTGATAGAGACAGAAACAAGGGAAGAAGCACAAAAAATTATCACTAATACCAAAAACACTGAGCTGGGGCTCACAGCGACTACCCCTAAAAGAAAAGGGCCCTCAATAGTTATTTATGACCTGGATAAAGACCTGACCCCGGACCAACTAACAGAGGAAATTTAGCAAAGAAACCTGATGTCCGCTCTCCCAGAACACAGAAGAGACGAACTGCTGACACCAAAATATTCAACCAAGTCCAAGAATGGCACTCAACGAAACTGGATAATTGAACTTGTGCCAGCAGCATGGAAAGTATTAAACACCCAGAACAGAGTATATGTAAATTGGGGCAGCCACCGCTTCCGTGAACATGTGGCTGTACCCAAATGCTTCAGGTGCTGTAAATATGGGCATACAACGCACACCTGCACCCAGACTGACCCCACATGCGGCCACTGCTCGGCAAAAGGCCACACTTACAAGGATTGCCCAAACAAGAGTACTGACCCAATCTGCACCAACTGCAAGAGTCTGAAGCTAGACTGCACCCACTCAATCAGGGATAACAAGTGCCCCACCTACCTGAAGATTAAGAGCTTGTTCCAATCCAGGCTGGATTATGGGGACGCGCCTTAGAGGATACAATACTACAGAGGTAAAATTTCTGCAGATCAACGCACAGAGGGCCAGAGCAGTAGCGGATCAGATCCGTATCAAGGCTGAAGAGGAGAATGTAGACGTCATGATAATACAAGAGCCATACTCACACATGAAGATAGTCAGGGGATACCCCTTGACCTACAAGATAGTACAATTCGAGGACGACACCCCCTGGGCCGCAGTCGCGGTCAGGAATCCGGATATTACGGTGACCAAAATCACACAGCTTTGCACAGCCTGGGCTGCATGTGCCCACCTCACCACAGCTCTGGGGGCATTTTATGTTATTGCCCTCTACTGTCGACCGGGCGAAGACATAACCTTCGCCACAAGATACCTCCAACTGGCTGCTGACACCCTTCCCAACGCAAAAATTATAATAGGTGCAGACGTGAACTGCCGGTCACCAATGTGGCATAGTCACACGCCAGACAGACATGGCACCACAAACGGAACTATATTGGAGGAGTTCCTTGCAAATTCAACGTTGACAGTGTTAAACCAACCAAACAATCTGCCCACATTTAGTAATACACTGTGGGAGGCCACCATAGATGTCTCCTTGGCTTCCAGGAACATTGCTAATAATACTACTGACTGGTCCGTCCAAGAGGCCTGGACAACATCTGATCATCGAGCCATTACACTCCAACTCAACAGATCACTGACTAGGGTACCGGCAGCTAGACAAACCACTCACAGATACTCCATATCCAAAGCAAACTGGGAACTCTTCCAAAGTACCTTAAAAACCAGCATACAACAGAGACAGAGCGAGCTTGAGAGACTCGAAGACCCAGATCACCTCCAAAGCAAGGTAACAGAGATCATAACGCACACAAGCGACATTGCTATTAAAAAGAAAAATCCAACCCCTGGGGCTGTGCCCTGGTGGAACCTAGAACTGCAACGACTCCGGAAAGAAACACAAACCAGAAGAAAGGCCTTTCAGCGGGCCAGGCGCTCCTGGCCGACGGCAGAGGTTGAAGTACTCCGACAACGCTACAAAGAAGCAAGGAACACTTACACAGCCCAAATCAGAAGCTGTAAACAGCAATCTTGGGAGCGCATGGTCTCCACTATGGGAAACGAGAACCCCTGGGGAATCGTCTACAAACTGACCATGAATAAACTCCCCCGAGGAGAAGTTATTGCCGCCACCACATTGACCCAAGGAGGCATGTCCACAACCTGGGAGCAGACCATTTCCAATATCCTGGACACAGTCTTCCACCCGGCTATACAACCGGAGACAACAGAGCAGATCCAACTCTGCTTAGAAAATGAGAGCTATCAAACAGCAACGACAGAACCTCACTTCACTGTGGAGGAGCTCAAGAGTGCTGCCACCCTCATTAGGGGAAATAAATGCCCTGGACCAGACCTCTTGGAGCCCGAAATCATCAAAAAGACAGTAGAGTGTTCCCCGAACCTGTTGCTCAACCTCTTCAACCTCTGTCTTCACTGTGGCACCTTCCCGACTTCGTGGAAGAAAGCAAACGTCAAACTAATCCTGAAAAATCCGACCAAACCACCACACCTCCCAGAATCGTACAGACCGATCGCACTTCTCACAGTCGCAAGTAAACTACTTGAACGCCTTCTCTATAGACGAATAGAGCAATATTATGACAGGGCTGGCCTGGCCTCACCCAACCAGTTTGGCTTCAGGCGGGGTCGCTCAGCCGTGGATGCCTTAATACACCTACAAGATCAAGTAACAAGATGCACCAAGAAGTATTTCCTCGTGATTGCCGTGGACTTTGCTGGGGCCTTCGATGCACTTTGGTGGCCAAGCATCTTGGCAAGGCTTCGGGTTGCTGGGATCCCAGGCAACCTCTACAGGGTTATCAAGAGCTACCTCACAAACAGATCCATCAGGATTGTTGCTCCCTATGGGACCCTCTCCAAGAATACATTTCGCGGCTGTCCACAGGGTTCGGTCCTTGGACCACTACTGTGGAACATAGTAATGGACTCCTTCCTAGCTATAGACCTTGACGAGGTAAAATCGCAGGCCTTTGCTGATGACCTCTTACTGACAGTGACAGCGGACTCAAGGACACAACTGGAGACACTGGCAAACCGAGCTCTGTCCACCCTTCAGGAATGGGCAAAGAAAAATCAACTCAGAATATCCCCTGCAAAGACAAACTCCATCCTGCTCAAGGGGTGCCTCAACCTCAGGCGGCCTCCACAAATCAAGATCGACCAGAAAACAATTAAATTCTCAAAGCAGCTAAAGTACTTAGGCATGATTCTAGATCCGAATCTATCATTTCAGGACCATCTGAAATATTTGCGTACAAAAGTCAGACGATACACTGCATTGGTTGCCAGAGTCACTCGCAGAGACTGGGGCCTAGACAGACGGGTGCTACGTCTTTTCTATAAAACCATCTTCACCCCAATTGTCACGTATGCATCTGGCGCATGGTATCAAAAAGCCACAACTGCTGTCAATAAACGAATCATTGACTCGATTCACCGATCAATCCTTCTGACCATTACTCGAGCTTGCCGCACAGTGAGCACGCATGCCCTGCAAGTCCTTGCTGGTGTCCTTCCATTGGACTTAGAGATCATTCGACGGGGCCTCACGAACCACCTGGACAAGGGTATCCCACAGACATGTTTAGGATTCACCAGCGACATCATCAATAGCAAGACTAGGGAAAAGAAAAAGCTGCATGCTCACCTGCTGCAGGTGTGGCAGGATAGATGGGCCACCTCGCAAAAAGGCGAAATCACCAGAAAGTTTCTGCCCAACATTGGCCGGGTTTTTCCGAACTTCCCACCCTGGTTTTCCCCGGGCCTACAAGTCACATACCTACTGACAGGACATGGAGCTCTGAATGCAAAGCTATCCCTACTCGGAATACAAGAAGATCCCACCTGCACCTACGGGGGGCTGGAGAGCTGGCAGCACCTCATGCATGATTGCCAGCTGTATGACGACCTCCGCAGTGCATTCATCACCAAAATACAGTATCTACCATACGGACAGGAGCACCACATCTTGGACACCAGGGAAGAATATCAGGCTTTCTCCAGCTATGCACTGGCCCTGTTCACAAGACGGAGAGCTCTTATCGCAGCGAACCGCAATCAACCACTGACACAATAAGAAAAGTACAAACCTCGAAGGAAATCATCCCGCGGAAGACGCCTGAACCCAATGGCCTCCGATAATCAAGGCACTAAACCCTGAAGTGGACCTAAAGTTGAATAAATGAGAAATGACTCTATAAACAACATTGACGCAAACACCACATGGATGAGAAATGTCACAAGAAAGACTCCACAAACGCCGACAAGCAAACCCGGACCTCTTGACTGTAAAGACTGCAGAACGGACGGGAACCACCCCATGAACGATCATGCTTCAGTCCGATCGCTCCTGGAAACGGACTAGAACCACTAGCAGCTCCGCTGCCAAATGCTATATGGCGAGCTGAATGAGGTACCCTTACCCGATTCATCTTAAATTCCCTATCCCCGGCAGGAGGGAGAGGAGACATGCTCTGTTTCCTCCCTCCCCTGCCAACCCATCTCTTCACCTGGTGAGGCATGCGCCTGCCTCACTTACCACCTGAGGTCGCCTTCTCTATCGTCCCCATGCTTCTGCCTTTCCCCCCAGTCTTCAGTCTCTTCCCCCACTTTAACTGTATACCTTATCCATGGCAGGGGGAGATAACTCTTCTTCGTCTCCCCCACCCGCCATCCAAACTCCCCTCTGGTGTGGCATGGGCATGCCATACTGTCTAGCAGGGGTCATCTCCTCTATCGACCCCTTACTTCTACTTCTACCCCCCCCAGTCTTCAGCCTCCCCTCCCTCCCACTTTTATCTTTCATCTAGCGTATAGCCCACACGTCTAAATTTAATAACAACAAAATTCTGCCCGACCTATTAGGCCTTTTAACACATCTTTCTAGCGTTCAACCCCAACCAGCGATTTCCTAACAACAATCTCCTTAAGAATTAACGTCAAACGCGTGTATATATATGTTTTTTTTTTTTTTTTTTTTTTTAACTACTATTTTATTTTATTTTACTTTTATTATTATTATTTATTTTTTTTTTTTTATTTATTTTTTTTTTATTTATTTATTTATTATTTTTTTTTTAATAGGCCCTAGCCACTGAAATCCCAGGAAACTAGGTGGCAGGACCTGCCAGAGCAAATTGTTGGGATACTGGATACACCCGGCTAGCCTCCACGTGGCAGGGTATGGGCAACGTCGGGCCCCACTAGGGGCCTGGCGGCCAATAAGCCGGACAAACAATGGGCACAACAGATCACACTGCACAGACATGGCCCACACACTTTCAAGTCTCTGGCCTGACAGTGTACTGTCCTCGATACAGCGAACATACGCGGAGATGGGAGAAATCCCAGGCGCCGTCTGACACGAACATACCTTATACCTTATATCCCCAAATTTGAGAGTGGCAGTGTGTTATAGGCCAATTGACTTCGATGAGTATAATAAACAACTGTACAGAAAAATTAAAAGTGGGCCAGTAAATCAGAGAGTAAATCATCAGTAAATCTTATAATGGGGGATTTTAATTTCCCAGATATTGCATGGAATTTGTGGGTTGGCCACGCAAACACTTTGCATTCGAGCCTCATCTCTGCTACCACCTCTGTCCAAATCAGATGGTTCTGTTGTCACTTCAGCCAACGATAAAGCTAACCTGCTATATCCCATTTTTCTTCCAACTCATGTATTAATGATCTTGGTAAAGCACCTCCCACCATTCCCAACGCGCTCCATTGAATGCTTCCTGTGGTCTTCCGTCAAAAGGATGTCAGGAGGATTTTGACGAATCTTGATGCTAAGAAAGCTCCAGGTGCTGATGGCATTTCTCCACTTGTTCTCAAAATCTGTGCTCCTGAACTTACTCCTGCTGTTTGCCGCCTGTTTTCACTTTCTTATTCCAAAGGTGTTTTTCCTTCTGCGTGGAAATTTGCTCATATCCAGACAGTTCCTAAAAAGGGTGACAAATCCTTCCCATCCAATTATCGTCCTATTGCAATTACTTCTACTCTTTCTAAAGTAATGGAGGAATCAATTAACCTCCAACTCTGAAACTACCTAGAAACCTTCCGTCTGATCAACGATTGCCAGTATGGATTCCGTCAATATCGATCCACTGGTGTTATTTTGGCTTATGTTACTCATTTATGGACTAATTCAATGGAAAGGTTCGGTGAAACACAAGTAGTTGCTCTTGACATCTCAAAGGCTTTCGATTGTGTTTGGCATAAAGGTCTTCTAAACAAGATCCCATCTTATGGTTTGCCAACATTTTTTTGTAATTGGTTATCCAGTTTTCTCTCTAACCGCTCACTGAGGGTGATCGTAGATGGCTCTCTGTCTTAACTTCTCCACTAATGCTAGTGTTCCCAAAGGTTCAGTTCCTTCCCCCACTCTCTTCCATTTGAATATTAATGACCTTCTTCCATTGACTGGAAATCCTATCCATAGTTTTGCCGATGATAGCACATTGCATTCCACTTTCCATTTTGAGAAACCTTGCCCTGCTCAATCAGCTTCAACTTCTCGAACATCAGCTACCAATTGCTTAAATGCCGATGTCCAGGTAATTCTCCGGTGGGGCAAAGACAACTTAGTTGATTTCAATCCTTCTGTCTTATATCCCCCAAAAAGGAGTCTTCTGCTCCTATGCTTATCTTTGGGGTGACACTCCGATTCCTAGGCAAAATGATATATCTCTTTTGGGGATTACCCTGACTTCTAATCTCCCTTGGCACAAGCATCTTACAAATATTGCTTCCTCTGCATCTAAAAAACATGGTTTTCTCTTTTGCTCTCGGCGTTACTTTTCTTCCAAACAGCTGCTCACTCTGTATAAATCGCAAATCCGCCCTGCCATGGAATATTGTTCCCACATCTGGGGTGGTGCCCCCAAAAGCTCTCTCAGGCTTCTTGATTCCAATCAGAATAGGGCAGGTAGGTTAATTAATGACTCATCTCTAACAGAGTCTCTCCACTCTGTCTCATAGATGTACTGTTTCTGCTGCATGCCTTTTCTACAGATATTTCCATGGGCACTGTTCTTCTGAATTGGCTTCTATAATTCCTGCTCTTTCTTTCAAAACATTCCGAAGCCAATATCCATTTACTGTCCAACTTCAAACACACAGAACCAACTTTTCATCTTCCTCGTTTATTCATTCAACTGCTGTTTTTGGAACAACCTTCCTTCATACGTATTTCCTGAAAATTACAGTCTACAAAAGTTCAATTCTAATGTCAACAAATATCTTCTTTCGTCTTCTCAACCTCCAACCCAAGCATGGTGCCAAGTACTATAGGTTCAAATACCTCTCTTGTTTGGAGTTTCATAAAAAATAAAAAAATAAAAAAAAGACATTTTCGCAGACCTGGTGAAAGGCTGCGCACCGCTTGGTACGTATAATTGTTGTCGTTTCTGAAAAACCATTGAGTTCATGGAAAAAGAAGTGTACCAAATAGTGTGACCACCGTACCTGAATAGAGTAATACAAAAAAATGGGCCTAAATTATTTAGATGTCAGAAAAGAGAGGATATACGAAAATAATGACTATTCAACAGTTTCCAGCCATGAAGAGCGATATGAAGAGGGAAGACAGAGGTCCTTCTCAAATTCCTATAAGCACTTCCAAAAACCAAAATAGAATGTTTCTTCAATAGAAGAGGGAAACGAATTTTGGAAATAAACTGTAAAGTTTTTTTCACTCTGATATTTCAAATTCGTAAATACTTCTCCTCCTAGTCGAGGGGATCTGCAGCACTTGGAGAATTCTAGAGAAATGTAGTTTGGAGACCGTCTAACTCAGCCACGTTGTGAAACGGAAAAAAAAAAAAAAAAAACACTCAGAAAGTCTTAGCATCATTGACAAATCCGAACCTGGACTTTTCCGACCCGTTGTAGGAAAAAGGGTGATTATACCAACTGTGCAATCCATGAAGGAATTCGTTGGAAGCCACACAGTATTAGGTAGGTGTTATATTAAAGTAACATTAATCACAAAGTGCGACTAAAATAAAATGAGTCGTTACTTAGGAATGCCTTACTACTGCGCATGTCACCAACATTCATTTCGTGCTGTAGCTTGTTTTCTCCTGTACAGATCACTCTTTTTCGTTACAATCCGTTGCAATCCGTCGTTCTTTAAGTGAACCAGTGTTTTAACCCTTCCGCGTAAAAATGAGTGATTGTAATTTAGAGCGAAGTATTGATATTAATTGATCACTACATTGGAGGAGCAGCCGCCTTATTCCCCAGACCTGGCGCATGGTGCTTTCAGTTCCCGAAAATTAAAAATCCACGTGAAAGGAAAACAAATAGAGCACTGCATAGGTGCAGGTGGACAGTACTTTTAAGGGATAAGCGTTGAAATTGTATTTAAAATAATAAATGATTTTAAAAATATTTCTCCTTTCTTTTAGTGACACCTTGTATTTTAACATAATTTAATAATATAATTTATTATATAAATTAAATTATTTAAAATTTTTAATATATAAATCTAACATAATTTATATTGCATTAAATTATATAGCGGATCGTTATTAATATTAATCACACAATAATAATTAATCGCACCAATAATTCTTCCAATGTGGAGCATTATTGGTGTGAGCAGCATTTTTTGATAATCGGCGAACCAATGTTCAAATTTTGGATTGTGCTCATCATGCCAGCCATCTGTCATGGTTGGAAGAAGCTCTCCATATAGCTGTGACGAATCCCAACATTAACCGAAATGCGGGGACCCGCATACATCCCATTATGGAGGCCGTCATTCGACATCATGAAGAGAAATGGCGAGTGAACAATACGGCCAGCATGCACCACCCTCTGCTATTTTCACAGAGTGCAACTGTTAATGTCTTCTTCTTTTCCTTCCCTTTTTTCCTTTCGCCGCACACGATCTGCTGTTAGTTGTTATTAGCGCATGCGCAAGGGTATGCCTGTGCATAACATAAGGAGATTTGACGTTGTGCATCTTGTTTAAGTTGACAATGAACCACATCCCCTCTTTCTCTTATACATAAGGATAAATAATTTATTCACTCATTCAAACTGCCAACAGATACCACTGAACCACCGATTCGGCCAACATGGACATGTGTGTGCGAACATGTTGGCAGGATCGGTGATTCAGTGGTATCTGGCGTTCTAGGAGCAGCCCTTTACATGTTTTTGTAAAGGCAGCTTCTAGAACGTCTGTTCAACTCCGCCTCGTATCTCTGTGAAGAACAGTATCACTACAAATGGGCCAGATGTGTGTGTGACGTCGGTTTGTGTGTATTATGCGTGTGTTCTGTTGTTGTGTTCTGGCCGCTTGGCTACCAAGAAGCATCAGTCACCTGGACAGATGATTCTGGGTACTCGTCCACACCAAGGGAAGGTGGCCAGTCCCAGTAAAACACGTACCGTCTCAAAAGAGACTCTGACTTACCTGATGTTGTCAAAAGGTGGGCCAGGTTCCTCTGGGGGCCCATTCCAAAGGAAGAGAGAAATAAATAAAAATAATAATAAATAAAAAAAATCCCGTGGCGTAATTAAAAAGTAAAAAAAGAAATAAAAAAAAGAAAGAGAGAGAGAGAAGCTACACTAGTGGAGAGTGGGGGGGTGAATGAGGAGAGGAAAAAAAAGTGGTAGTGCAGAGCGCGAAGAGAAAATGAGAAAAAAAATAGTAATAAATAAAATAAAATTTAAAAAAATAATAAATAAATAAAATGATTAATAAAATAAAAACAATTATAGATAATTAAAAATTCTATATTAGTAAAGTAAAAATTTTAAGCCGCTGTCTGGGGATTCCCAGTCATGTTGCCATATCTCTTGCAGATGTTGGGTTATCCGTTGTCTTTCCTGCCTGGTGCCGTTTGTGGTGTCAAATTGAAAATTAAGCAGTTGGATTGGAATTCCCTTCATTAAATGATATAAAAAGCCCTCTTTTAACCACTTCTAAGTATAGTGACTGACAACATCCAGTTAACACTTGCAGAGCAGGGGTGCTGACGTTGCGGCACGCCCTCCAAATTGAAAGGAGCATGAACCTCTGGATTGAATCCATCTTACGTTTATTTCTTGCTAGGATGGCTTTTCGGTACCAAATGGAAGCACCATAACACACAATTGGCACGTATACCGCTTGGTATATGAGAGTAAGAGCTTGGTGCTTCAGCCCCAAGTCTGCCCTGCTGATCCGCCTTATCATAGCACTGTAACTTTGAATTTTGTTGGCTTGATACTTTAGGTGGTGGTGGAACGTAAGCCCCGAGTCTAAGAAGATACCTAGGAGCTTGACTAAGGTGTGCAGCCGTATGGGTGTAAAGTTTAATTTTATTGTAGGTGGTCTTGTGATTTGTTGCCTGCCTTTTAAGGAGTATGGATTTTGTTTTCTCTCCTGAAATGGTAATTTTGTGCAGGGCTGCCCAGTTCTGGAGTTTTACCAGTGCTCCATTTGCCACAGGGTCGCCCTGGTGTTACGCACATACCAAAAGGACAAGATCATCCGCGAAGGCCAAGGGCCCAACACCTCCCAGGAACTCATCCAGGACAATAGACCAGAGGAATGAGTCAAACACAGAGCCCTGCAGACAGCGTCGATCGATGTACCTAGTCACTGTCTGGAATCTGTTGGTAACTTGGACTTTTCTACCAGTTAAATATGACCTTAAACAGTTGTATAGGTTGTTGGAAACATTTGATTGCCGAAGCTTCCAAAGATCTAAAATCAGGCCTCCACACCTGTACGCAGTACTCAAGGTGTGGCCTGACCATCGCTTTATACAAGAGAATAATTACCTCCTTTTCCCTGCTACCAAAATTCCTGTATATCATTGATATGACTCCATGACCTGCTCTGGCAGCCCGTCTGCAGTGCTCAGCGAACTTCATATTTGACTGCACAATTACCCCCAGGTTTTTTTTCACATTCCACTTCCCTGAGTGTAGTACCACGCAGTTGGTGCGTTTCTCTTCGGTTATTGCTACCCACACGCAGTACTTTGCATTTGTGAATGTTAAACTTCAGTTGCCACTTCTCGGGTCATCTACTTAACTTTTCTAGATCCTCTTGCTGTAGCATACTGTCATTACTGTCGTTAACAACCCTGCCAACTTTGTATCATCTGCAAACTTCGACACTAAGCCCGATATACCATCATCAATATTATTGATAAATATACAAAGCAACAGTGGGCTCAACACCGATCCTGGGGCCTCCATTAATAACATTAGTCCGCGAAAAGAAGTGTCCATTGATTACGACTCTGTCTTCTCCCACTCAACCATCCCTTTATCCATAGCAGGCATACTGCTTCCACCTGTACAGTAGTCTTCCATGAGCAACAGTATCAAAAGCTTTCCTGAAATCCAAGTATATGATATCAAAATTATTTTTCGCATCCAGTTCTTTTGTCACCACATCGTAGTATCCAATCAAATTGGTCAGACAAGACTGCCCCTTAACAAACCCATGATATGTCTAGTGTTCACATAAGTAAAGAACTCTTTGCAAAGGTTTCTAATAATCTGTCTTGGCTTGCCTAACCTCCTTTATCACTTGATTGCAGACCACTTGATATCTACCCCCGGATTCCGTGTCCCCTGATAATTGAAATGCATCCCACGCATTTTCCTTCTCTGCCAACAGTGTCATCAGTTCATCTGACACCCATTTAGCTCTAATCGTGAACAGTATTTCTTAGTTGGTATGAAAGGCCTAGTAGACTCCAAGATAAATTTCTTGAATGCTTATTGCCATGTAAAAAAAATCAACAATATATTAATGATTACCTTCAATTATTGCACGACATATCCGTGAAGTTTGTACAGGGTGATTCAAATTAAAGTTCCATGCTTTAATGATTTTCTCTATGTTTAATGTCTTTTGTTATTTAGTATTCGTATAATTTAAGAGAAACTCTTGTTGGAAACAAATAAAAAAATAAAAAAAACCGAACCCATGTCTGTTTAAGGAAATTTCGGGAGTTACACGTTTATAAAATACATTTGTCAAGTATTTTATGAGATAGAGGGTTTGATCTCAGCTCTGGCTGATAGACCCATTTGTATTTTGTACGGATTCCATTCTCCAACGAGATCTCACCTAGGAACTAGTACTTAAAATATATAAAGATAATCGGGTTTACTCACTTGTGCAAGGTGGGCTGTTCTTCAAAATGCATCTTTCTGTAGTCCAAAGTGAAGAGACACAATCTGATAGCATCAGAGAAGACATGCAGTGAACATATTGTTGATGAAACTCCTTTTAGAAACAGATACGCGACCTCGCTCAACACTTGTTGGATATTGTCTGGTTTCACTGAGGATCCATTTATCAAGTTTAATGAAACATTGTACGCCTTTTATACAATGTGATGAAATAAGTGGGTGGCTGTTGTTGGGTTAGAGGAGCTAGCAATGGTAGCTAACTTCAACAATGCAGCAGAAACTGCGACTGCGCGGTTTCTTTTTTTATACTCCAATCCAATTTCAGTGTGGCTACAGCAGTTATAAAGCACCCAGAGACTCTGATAACGATAGCCACACACTTGGCAGGTATATCTGTATGCAGTTTTTAAGTGTGCCATCTTTATAAATAATCTACTGTTTTCTCCTTGGGAAATATTTTAAAACCGACTACAAAATATTGTAAGAAGTTTAATTATAGAAATGAAATAAAAATTATTGTGCTTTTTAATTATCGTAAATCTTAGATGGAAAAAATAAAGTTCTCTTATTTTCTAACGACACAAATCATTCCACGTTGCGCAGGCGGGCACTACCTTTCCATCACTATATGTGCTGCGCTCTTGAGGGATGTCTCCCATAGGTGCTGTAACCGCTCATCGAGATCCCATCTACTTTTTTTGTGCAGCAAATGACTGAAAAATTGAATTTACTGAAAGGACGACCCATTTCCGTCCGAATAGGGAACGCATCCCCCTGGCAAGTGAACCTAAATTAGGTGGGAGCACTGAAGGAGAGTGGGATAGACATCCTTTTACTTTTTTTTTTTTACAAACAAATTAAAAGGATGAGAGGCGAAGAAAACTATAGTGTTTTCAGGGCGATCATGGAACTCGCACACAGAAATGGCCCAAGGGAACCCGAGCGGAATTGAAGGATGCCAAAAGGACGGTATGTCGTCAGGGCGAAGGAGTCCAGGACAGCTGAGGTGCATGGCAAGATCACTGGAGGAGCGAGGCAGTAGATACCAAGAACAGACAAAAGACAGCTGTTCAAAATCTGAGTCCAATGGAGAATTTTGTAATTGGTTGACGAGATAGTTTAATGAAACATTGTACGCCTTTTATACAATGTGATGAAATAAGTGGGTGGCTGTTGTTGGGTTAGAGGAGCAACTAGGGCCGTATTGCTCTGTGGATATTGTCTGCAATTTGCGCGTGTTCTGCGGTCGATTTTCTTTGTTCTGGACGAAAAATGCGAGATTCCAGGAGGAAACACCATGCTACCCATTCCTGAGACAAATTAACTTAGCAACCTTGTGGAAAAGGCCTATAAAACTTTCTCATGTCATGGATGTGATTCAAACTGAAGTCATTTCCACCCGGTGTGGGAGGGCGGCGATTCTACCAACTGTGTTCCCACGAGGGCGAATTAACAGGTCTAAGGCGAGAGTTGCATCGTTACCACCATCTGTAAATTCGGGTTTTTCGTTTAGGAGACAGAAAATTGACGGAAGATTACACAGAAGGGTGTGTGCTGCCAACTGGTTAACAAGGGGCTCTCTACACACGAATTTCAGCTAAAGTTGTGGTCAAAATCATCTCTTGGATTTTGTAAAATTAATTCCCATAATAAGTGTCTCAGATAACAGTATTTTTCGGAAGGAACCGATGGTGGCTCTAACGAACACTGTTATGAAATTCTCCTGTGGTAACGGATATTTGCAATGTTGTATACACTAAATTCTCAAAAGAATCGGAACACAATGCATTACCCATTCGCGAAACTATTGAAATTATGGGTGAGCATAAATAATTTTTACTTCTTCGTCGGTCTAAAAGGACGATTTTAAGTTAAATCAAGTACGACGATTAGAAGACAATACAAATTATATTATGCTCGGACTCTTCGCATCGAAACCAGTTCCTGCAAACACCCTTACCAACAAAACCTAGAAGATGCCGATAAGAAGAGACGAGAAATGTTTGTAAATCATTTATTATTTCCTTTAAAGGTGTATTTCAATTTTCAGGAACAGAAAAAAGTCGCATGGTGCCAGATCGGGTGAATAAGGCGAGTCCTGCAGTGTTGTGATCTTGTTTTTCGTTAAAAGTCTCTCAATGTGAACCATTTGCGCGCGCACCTTTCTCATGTCCAAAGGCTCTGTCAAAATTGCAACGAAACAAAAACGGACGCGTACAGGAAAAAACAAGTAGCAATGAAAAGTTGGATATGAGAAGTCGGCGGAATTACGTTAAAGAAAGAAGGATTTAATTATTTGATTTTTCACCAAAGAATGCGTCTGGGTTGATTTGTTTATGGAATTGTGTTTCGGCACCCCATCAAAACCACCACATTCATTTCATAATCATTGAAGCGAACACTGTTTTTATAGTGGGGTTAAAATTTCGACTTTTAGCAAAGGTCCAGTGGAGCTTCTTGAGATGAATATGACGTTAAGTGTACTGCTTGGCAATTGCTTTTGAAAGGGGGGGGGGGTAAAAGGAATATTGTTGTACAATATTTCTCATATATCCGTTGCTTTTGAAGAGTCTGATTGCCGACTTTACCGGGATTCCACGGCTTCCCACCTTAATCGACGACCAACGCCTCCTAGCAGCAGTCAACATGACAACAGGCATAATTGCAACACCATTCTGGGATACCTGCGAATGTAGGATTCCCCTGCGGCCTTAAGGGCTAATCATCAGCACACCCATAACTTTCTCACATGCTGCAAAAATACAATGTGCGTGTTAAATGCCAAGGCATGTAAGGCCATGAGAGCACAACTTGTCAGTAGCGTGCTCAATAGACTAGTATCCGTACTGCAAATGAAGTAGAGACAACCAAATCAGATCGAAGGGAAATAACCAGCTTGTTGGACTAAATAAATTACGGGACTATTTCCAACACGACTGGCTTTGGTGCTGGTAAGCAACGAATGTCGTGTTTAGCCGCACATTGTATTTCACTCATATCGGTTTTCAGCACATTATTAGACGAAGAGCGATTGCACAAAATGGATTTTAATTTTTGGTATGGACTTTGTAATACCATTCTCAATATCATTATTGAAAATAAAAGAATAATCGCAAGGTCCCTAGCGCAGAACTCAACGGAATCCTATTCGTAACACTACTACATTTCGGGACCATGCACCTTTGCGATCGCTCTTTGTCTTCTTCCACTTAACCCCTTCGCCCACCGTAATCCCCTGCTGTGTCCCCAATACTACACGTCCCCAGTTTATGCACAAGACATTCGAGTCGAATTAATTACATTTTTTTCCTTGCATAAATTAGCACTGGTCCCCCACTTTTGATCAACTGGACGAAGGATATAAAAAGGCACTGGGGATTTTTATTACTAAAGATTTTTTGTCTTCTTCCACCTACAATACACTCATTGAACAAAAGAAAAGAAAAGGCTTCTTGAAATATGCCTCATTTTTTAAAATCCCACTTCCAGTTCCTCCATTGTCTGGCTAAAATCCCAGTTCCAGTTCTCCCTGTTCAACAGAAACTCCATGGATAAAAAGCAATTTTTATTAAGCTGATGTATAAAGTTTATCGCATTTTGGGCTAAAATGTAAATAATTCCAAGTTTAAAGTTCAAAGCATTCAAACTGCTGATCGCATTCCATCCAATCCGTTGTTTTTCCACCAAGCACTTCCTTTTACTGAAGCTCACTTTCTTAAATGCTTGAAGTCACACGTGTAAACGTGTTACTATCTCTTTGTACTGATGGCATATGTTCATACTGTATACAGTTTATTCAATTGGTAAAAAAGTATTTGGAATCAGCCAAAAGAAATCCTACAGAGTTCACCCATCAATTCCCACCAAGAAATTGTCAACATCTCCCCTGAATTTATTCAAAGCACAAAAACAGAAGGAAGCCTGATCCAACAAGTGGAAGGATGCCATTAACAGTCAGCTTACTTAATCCATTCAAGGCTTTATAAACAGCTCAATGAGCTGTTTATAAACTTAGCCACCTCGCAGATGCCTGTTCTCCACGCACTGCAATTTGCAAAACTGCACCTTTCTAGGTGAAAATTATTAAAACTTTCATATTAGGATCACGTTTAAAAGTCCCTTCAACTACACATGCGTTTATGTCTGTAAATCCCTTGCATTCTCTTGTCGATACGCCTGCTTTGCTGGACGAAAACCCCCAGTTTTCCTGGGGGGGGCGGATCTTGCTCTCTACGCGTTATAACGGCTAACTGCCACGGAGCGTAAAAAAAAACAAAAAACGTTTCTCGCGTCAGCCGAGATTAGATCCAGGGTCATTTCCACTCGGTGTGAATGGAGGACCGAGACGGTACCACTGTGGTGGTACCCCTTTGTTGCCTTTACCAAACTGGTTGCCCTTCTCTGCATCCGGTCCAGCAGTTTTACATCCTTCCTAAAGCGAGGCCTCTAGACATGTATACAATACTCAAGATGAATTATTCAACTCGTGTTCAATACCTTGCATTTCATTTCTTAATGTTAAGCGTAAACTGCCACTTCTCAGCCCGTCAACTGACCTTTCCTAAATCTTATTGCAGTAACTCGTCCTGATGACTGTCGTTTACCACCCTGCCGAACTTTGTGTCCTCTACAAATTTAGAGATTAAGTCTTCATCAATATCATTGATAAATATTGAAACAACAACGGCCCCAGCACTGAACCCTGAGAAACTCAAATCATAACATTAATCCACTAAGTGCAGTGCCCATTGATAACCACTCTGTCTTGTTCCACTTAACCATCCCTATTAACCTGCAGATTGTACAGCAGTCTTTTATGCGCAACATTATCAAAAGCTTCTGAAATCCAAGTACATTATGTGAAAATAATTATTTTTTTGCTTCCAGTTCCTTGGTCCCTGCATTACAGTAACTTCTCGGATTGGTTAGACAAGCCAGCCCCTTAACACATCCATGCTGCTATTGCAATATAATTGCATGCCTCTCCAAATCTTGCTGCATTACTTCTTTAACCAGTGGTTCCGTTATTTTCTCTGCAACAGACGTTAAGTTAACTGGTGTGTAATTAACTAAGTCGCCTTAAACTGGGGATATATTCGCACATGTCCAGTCCATATGAACCTCCCATGAATCCAAGGATGCCTCACAATTATTGCTAATCGTTTGGTTAGCTCATTTACTGCCTCCCTTAATATAATTGGATAAAGTGTAAAGTGTGTTTAGTGCTAAAGGCACCAGGAGTTTCCCTATCTCCGCGTTGCTTTCATTGTTGGGAAGGTCAGAGATTTAAAAGTGTGTGGGTAGTGCATATGTGTAGCGTTGTGTACCATTGTTCATCTGTCCTTTTAGCCGTTGAGCCCCTGTTGGTGCCCACCGTTGCCCACACCAAGCCCCGCGGAGGCAGACCAGGTACGCCGTAGTTTGAAATTTTTACCTCTGGCAGTCTTCAGTGAAAGACAGAAATATGGGAAAGATAGAGAAGAGACCCCAGGTAGTCAGTGGGATATGCCCATGCCCCAGCAGAACGAAAAGAGGGATGGCAAGGAGGTGTGTGTGTTATATCGGGGTGGCTCCTAGGCGTTAGCCCATTTCCACCTTTGTACTCTGTTATGGCTCAGAAACTCTGCATAACTGGCCTGAAAAAAATGTATAAATATTAATGTGTGTGTGTGTGTGGGTGTTTCTGTGTCAGGCACCTTTGCCACCAGGGTGAAGCCAACACATGGGCAGCTGCTTCCTGGTGCCCATCCCTAGTACCGGGCCTGGGTCAACTGTCATCCTGTACCGGTGTAATTACCACCGAAAATCTCGCACCCGCTAGAGGTAGTGCAATACTGATGTGTGCCTGCAATCCCGCTCCCAAGTTGCCATACCTGGAAGCCAGCAAAGAGGGAGGGGAGAAGACAGGAGGGCCGTCACGATCCCCCAAGACGGGAAACTAAGTAAAAGGAACTGCTCAAGGACGCGTGCCCAGATCGCCAATGTGGCATATGTGCAGCGTGGAGCTGCCTTGTTAGGTTAGTAGTCATTCCTGGAACCGTGTCCTCTTCTTGACATCTACATGTCCAATCCCAGTGGTGTCGTTCCTGGGACAGCCAAGTCCCGTCCAAGCAGTGCAGTCGTACCAGTCGTGTGTCAGACATGGTTGGGTTGGAGCTTAATCCACATTCCCGACAGTGGAACTGATGCATCTTGCAGTTGAGGTTTGATAGGGGAATTGAGTTTGAAGTTTGTCTATAGGAGGGATCCCATACGCTGAAATAGTATCGAGAAAAGGAATTATGCCTCGTGCATTTATTTTTCCTAATACATTATTAACAACAGCCTTTGGCATCTCTCATATTGTGGAAATAACTTCGCAACTGTGATGGCACGTTGCATTACCAGGGTACCTGCCCGCCCACAGATGATGAAGCCACTAGCTTCGAAACGAGATCTCACTGTGCTGCTCACCAATGACAATTAAAGTTAAATGCCGAACATAGGAATATCTTAGCAAAAGTTCTAGTAACGTTCTGCTCATAATGCTGGGAATAACATTTGTGTCGTTAAATGTACAGGGTCTGAGAGCGGTTAACAAACAAATCATGATATGGCAAATTAGGATGAACGTGGGGGTGAAAATTTGGTTTCTACAAGGAACCCACTTCGCAAGTTTAGTAGACATCCAAGAGTTTCAAAACAGATACCGGTTGTTAGGATTTTGGAGCTTTGGGAGAAATCGTCTGCAGGGGTGGGAATAGTAGTGGTTCCTCCAAATTTAGGAACTATATGACTGGCGGGTAGTGGTAGTAGTATACTGAAGGTCGGGTTGTGGCAGTGGATTGGAGTTATGGGGGGCGTACAATTAGACTAATCTGTGTCTATAGTCCAAATTCTACTTCAGAAAGTAAAACTGTTTGCCGACCGGGATAACCGGGTGGTTAAAGGGCCTGCCTAGCAACCCAAAGGTCAGGGGTTCAAATCCCGCCTCCGGCTTAGATCAAAGTACTGCAAAAAACCTTGGGAGGTGCATTATGGCCACAGAAGCCGATGGGCCAACAACTACCAAATAATAAAAAATTAAAAATTATAAAAAAAACTGTTTCAGGGACTGTGCAACTATATGAGAGGGGTGCAGTGAGTTGTAATGGCAGGGGAACCGGAACTGCATTCCTGACCCCATTATGGACGAAATTCTGGGAGGTACCCCGCATCATGGTACAGGGGGATTAGTGAATTAATCGAGGTGTGTACTAAATGGGCCTTGGTAGACGTCTGGAGGGAAAAAAAATCTCGGGAAACGAGCGGCCACGAGAATAGCCAGTAATATGGGAACTAGAATAGACCGCACTTATGCAACGAGTCAGTTGAAGGATAAGATAACAATGATACGGCACGTGAAAACTCTGTTTGCGGGAGGTCGAGAAGTTTCAGATCACGTGGCAGTAATGTGGAAGGGAGATTTATTTACGAACGTTAGTCTGGGAAAAGGCTATTGGAAGCTCAACCCAGCAGTTCTGGAGAGAGAGGTCTGGGACTTTACAACAGTTATTAAAAAGATAGTAGAGCAAGATGGAAATGAGTGGGAAATGTGGGCAAAAATTAAGGAAAGTGCAAAATCATTTTATTACTCAAAAATTAAATGGGACTCAAAATAAATGTATCAAAAATACTTTTGATAAATGGAGAAATTTCGAAAAACATTAAAATTGATAGGGGAGTAAAACAAGGATGTCCGCTTAGTCCTTTGTTATTTAAGTTAGCACTGGAACCACTACTGGGAAGAACTGAGGCCATTCAGAATACCGTTGACAAAGCCGTCAGAGCAGTGTAAATGTATGGTGTATGCGGACGATGTTACCACCACTCTCAGTACGAGTTATGCGGTGGAAGAATTTATGTCACTCGTTAGATCTTTTGGTAAGAAGTCGGGGTTAAACATAAACGAACATAAAACTAGGATCAAATTGCTAGGGGAATGGGTACATCGGCCTTTAGCACAACGAGAAGTGGAGACGGAGAAATCGATTCAAATATTAAAAGTTCCATTTACAAAGAGAGTCTCACGCTACCTGTAGGTATTGGTATTTAAAGACACAAGGGCAAAATGTGCCAGGTCCTACATTATTATTCTAAGGTAATATAATATGTTCTATTTTGGCATCATAGGAATTCATATATATGTATTTCCTTCAGAAATGTATAGAGTGTAGCTAGGTTAGCACTATTGCCAATCATGTGGTTAAGCGATAACGGTTCTTGTAGTTGTGATTGAGAGTGGAAAATTCTTCTGAAAGGAGAATAGTGAGGACAATCTAAAAGTATATGTTTGACTGTAAGCGGTAGTGAACAATGCGTGCATCGAGGTGGGTCATCCCCCATGAGTAGAAACATACGGGTTAGATGAGTATGTCCAATCCTTAGTCTTGCTAGAACAACTTCTTCCTGTCTATTTTGTCTAAAGCTGGAAATCCATAACGCAGGTTCTTTTTTGATTTGGAGCAACTTGTTATTACTTTGTGCCTTCCATATTTCTGACCACTGAAACATATAGACTTTTTTTATATGCTTCAAATAATTTCTATATGGAACTTTATAATTTGCTGGTGTTGTACTGTTTGGATTTTTGGCTGCTTGATCTGCTCTCTCATTGCCTAAGATACCAGAATGCCCTGGGATCCAGCAGAATTTCACTTTATGATTCCTACTTCGTAGGTGGTTTAAGTAGCAAATGATTTGTTTTTTCGATTGGTTTTGATATTGAAAACTGATTACCCAAAGCAGACACTGCACTCAATGAATCAGTGTATATTATACTGCTAGTATTGTGGATAGTGTTAATATTCTGTAAGGCTAGTT
Organism: Mastigoproctus giganteus; assembly: GCF_048544385.1. Classification (NCBI taxonomy): domain Eukaryota; kingdom Metazoa; phylum Arthropoda; class Arachnida; order Uropygi; family Thelyphonidae; genus Mastigoproctus; species Mastigoproctus giganteus. Next base: position 160,471,390 of record NC_143579.1, read on the forward strand.
TGATTGCATATAACTCAGCAGTATAACTGCTGCATTCAACTGGTAGTGATATGGAGACTGTAAAAGACGGAAAGACAGCTGCGGCACCAACGGCAGAACCAGTTTTTGAGCCATCTGTATATATTTGGTAGCTTTGCATATTGTTGAGAGCATGTTCTTTATGTAATTGTTTGATATTTTCATCTGCCAGGGAGTTCTTTCCCCATTGCTGAAAGTGCGTATCACAGTGAGGGAGATTTATAGACCAGGGTGGATCAGGAATATCGCTTTCTTTAAGTATGTTATCAAAATCAAAATTCCAGGTGTGAAGCAAATCTTTTAGTCTCATGCCAGTTGGTCTATTTTCATTCGGTTTACTGTTATAGAACGTTGTCCACTCAGGGTTGGAAAGCAACGGTCGAACGGGATGGTCTGGAAGGCTCTGAATTTTAGCTGCATAATTTAGAAGCAACATTTTCCTTCGAAGGTGAAGTGGAGGTTCGTGTGCCTCTACATACAGACTCTGAACAGGGGATGTTCTAAATGCGCCCAGAGCAGTTCGAAGGGCACTGTGTTGGATGGTATTAAGTCTGATTAATGCGCTTTTCCTAGCTGAATCATATACAATAGCACCGTAGTCTAAACGAGATCTGATAATAGCACGATACAGATGTAATAGAGTGTATCTATCAGCTCCCCATATCATAGCAGAAATGGATCTGAGTATATTAAGTTTCTTTAGACAGACAGTTCGGAGGTATGTGATATGTGAAACAAAGTTCATTTTGGTGTCCAATATTAGGCCTAAGAAACGGAAATTACTGGTGAGAGGGATCAAATGGTTTTTTAATCTGAGTTCTGGTTCTGGGTGTAGCTTACGTTTTTTCAAAAGTGAACTGCAATTATTTTTTGATCTGATAATCGATATCCATTCTGCATTGCCCATGCCTCCAACTTATTTATGGAGAGTTGCAGCTGTCTTTCAATGGTATGTATATTTTGGGAACGGCAAGATATAGTTAGATCATCAGCATACATATATAGTTCTACAGTATTTGGGATGTTGTGTGTTATGGTGTTCAGTCTAAGTGAAAAAAGGGTAGAGCTCAGTACTGATGCTTGCGGGATACCTTCTTCTTGAGTGTAGGACCGGGAAAGTACAGATTCATAGCGGACCTGAAAGGTTCTGTGTTGTAGAAAATTTTTAACGAATTCTGGTACGTGCCCTCGCAATCCTATGGAATGAAGCTCTCTCAACATGCCATACCTCCACGTAGTGTCGAAAGCCTTTTCTATACCGAGACTTACATTACAAGATGTTCATTTCTGACGTAAGCATTGCGGATGTTAGTCTCGGCTTTCACCATTAGATCTAAAGTGGATCTGTTTTGTCGGAAACCAAACTGATTGTTGTTCATCAGTTCTTTAGTTTCAAGAGCCCAGGTAAGCCGTCTGTGTACCATTCTTTCTAGGATTTTACTTAGGCAGCTAGTTAGAGAAATAGGTCGGTAATTTTCTGGAAATGTGTGATCTTTTCCTGGTTTAGGAAAGGCCAAAATGATGGAATGATTCCAGGAAGATGGATATGTACCCTCAAGAAAAATCCGATTATAGAACATTAATAGTAAATTCAAGGCTGTACTGTTTATATGTTTCAGCATTACATAATATATACCATCAGGTCCAGCTGCACTGTTAGGTGATTTCTTTAATGCTGTTTGCAGTTCAAATAGGTTAAATGGTTGATTATAGCCAATATATTGGGAAGTGTGGAATTTTATTTTGTACCTTTCCGCCGAAGCTTTGATTTTAAGAAAAGAGTTGCTATATGCTGACGTGGCAGATGTTTGATAAAAGTTCTCTGCAAGGACGTTAGCTATTTCTTGACAAGAAAAAACTTCCTGTCCATTTTTGATTAAGATGGGAGAAGGAAGAGGTAGATATTTCCCATTTAATTGCCGAATCTTTTTCCAGATGAGACGACTGCTAGTATCCTTTGTAATAGTGGAGGCAAACTGTATCCACGATTCCTTTTTGGCTTTTCTTCTAACTTGCCTAGCTTTTGACTTTAGCCTTTTATACTGAATTAGGTTGTTGGCAGTTGGGAACTTCCGGAACAGGTTCCAAGCTTTATTTTTTTCCTTTTTGGCATTGGTACAAGCTTCATTCCACCAGTGTTTAAGGTTTTTGTGTTTAAATGTGGAGGCTTGAAGTATTGCTTCGGAGGCAGTGGTCAGTATTTGTCTGGTAATATGCTCTGTGGCATCATCAATGGATTGTAGTTTGATCAATTGGCTATCAAAAGAAAGACGGGTTGAAAACTTTTTCCAATCTGCTCTGGAGAATTTCCATTTTGAGCGATTATCAGGATATGATGTTTGAACCGTTTGGATTCTGCATATGATTGGAAAGTGATCACTGTTGTGTGGGTCGTTTAATACTCCCCATTCTATACTGGGGTATAATATGGGGGAACAGAGTGTTAAATCAATTGCAGACATAGATCCAGTGGGAAGGTGAGTATAAGTATTTTCACCAGTGTTCAGTAATGTTAGATTCAGTTGGTCTAGTATCGTCTCGATCAAGTGTCCTCTACTGTCCATGTGGTCTGATCCCCACAATGGATGATGCGCGCTGAGATCACCAAAGGTACAAAAAGGTGGTGGTATCTGTTTTATAAGGTCTTCTAGTTCTTTAAACGTGCACATCTTGTTAGGTGGAAGGTACAGAGATACTAGAGTTAGAATTTGCCCAACTGACACACGTACGGCAATGGCTTCTAAGTGGGTTTGAAGCGGAATATTTCTAGATGGTACTTTACAGTCAACTAGAATCGCGACGCCTCCACGTGCGGATAATGAGGAGTTTCTATCTTTTCTGTAAAATGTAAAATTTCTGATTGATGGAGTGACTTGTGGAGTTAGATTAGTCTCTTGTATGCAAACGGCTATAGGACCATATCGGGAGATTAAATCATAGATGTCATCGGTATTGCTGCGTAAACCTCTACAATTCCATTGAACAATGTTCTGCATTATCAGGGTTTGAGGAGGGAAGGCGAGTCTGTCTGTTTCTTGTGAGTGGGTTGCTTTTGACGGTCGTATTTCATTTTATCTTTTCTAGGAAAATTGGGACGTCCGGAATCTGTACCCTCTTCTACGTCATCAGTTTGACCTGATGAAAATCCAGTCTCCATATCATCTTCTACATGAAGATCAAGTACTGTTTCATCGTGTGTAGCTATATTTTCAGAGTCCATTCTATTTGAGTTTGCCTTTTGTGATTCAGTGGCTTGTTGCCTTCGTGATTTATTTGACATTTTATCACATGATTTTATTTTAGGCGGAACTGTGATAGGGGTATTGCTTATTTCATCAACTACAACGGGATTTTTTTTTTTTTTTTTTTTTTTATGAGAACCCCAAACACGAGAGGTATTAGAACCTATAGTACTTAGAACCGTGCTTGGGTTGGAGGTTGAGAAG